>NC_141136.1:88695636-89418136 GCF_053477565.2 Lygodium microphyllum | reverse complement strand
CTTCTATATTTTCTAAATTTTTTTTAAGTATTCTTCTACATCTTCAATCTCTTCAAACCCCCTCTCTTCTATCTACTCCTCTCCTTGAATCTACCTTAACCCTACTGTCACTTATCTTCAAGAACTTGGCTTGAAACCTTCAACCCTTCTCTTATCTCTACCATCTCTGGAGTCTAAGCTCTTGAACCCCCATACATTCTTCTCTTGCCAAACCCCTATGTGGTGACCTTCAACCCTATGTCCTCTATGTCTTCATGCTCTTGAATTATATTCAAGTCTTCTAGCTCATATGTTGAACTTTCTCTTTGTTTGAAAAGCTTGATTCTTTTTCTAGCTATGGGTATCTTCATGCTTGTTCCATACAATTTAGCCAATGAATATCTAGCATTGTCATGAATGACCTTTACCACATATGGGCCAAACCAACGCTTCACCATCTTTCTAGAAGCACTGTATTGATTGTCTAAGCTAGGAATCATAGACAAGCACCCAGTCATTTTCTTGAATTACTCTTGGCCGAAGTCAATGTCGCTTATCAAATCTTCTTTTGTTCTTTAGTCTTGTTGTCTTTAGCTTCTCAATAGCTGCTTGAACATCTTCAAGCCTTCTTTCTAGTTGCCATATGTGCAAAGTCAGCAACTCTTCTCTACTTATGGGTTGACCATTTGAATAATCAATCCTTTTGAGAGTGGGGGCTGAAATTAACAACTTCTTTAATTTACGCATAGTGAGAGTATGCTCATTACCCCAAGAGAATCTTTGTCCTTTTCTTAATAATTGATAAAGATTTTCGGCTACATGAGAAAAATGTGGTATCCATATGAGATAGAATACACATGCGCCAAGAATTCTTCTCACCTCTGAAACATTTGTGCATTTTTCTTGCATTGTGTTGATGGCATCTATCTTGATTGGAGAAGTTTTGCGTCCATAGGGGCCACATAAATGATTGACCACTAGGACTTCTTCTACTCCATAAATCGACTTAGCTCTAGAAAGGGTAAGATGTACCTCTTCTATCCTTGTCAAAATCCTATCATAATCATGAATATGGTTAACTACAAATGTATTGCAACCATCTTCATCAAGCTCCTCATTCTTTTCATTGATTTCACATCCCTTGATAGGTACATCATCAAGAAATGGAAGAGTAAGTTGTGGAATAAAGTCCCTTAAGACTTTGTGCATGGCATTCATCATATGGGCTACGGAGTTTGTTGCACCTTGTGGTAGAGTGCACATGCAGACCAATCCAAGAGGTGTCTTCATTGTGGTAATGTCTCGGCTTTCTAATGAAAGCTGAAATTGGTCATATCCAAAATATAGGTCGCCCATAGAATAAATTGCTCTACCTGCAAAAGCTTCAGTAAACTCATCAACAATTGGACCCCGAACCAACATTTCGGATTGTGACACGATTAACAGGTTGTAGATCTTGAATGAATCGTAAAGATCCATTTTTCTTGGGCACGATAAACCCTCGGTTTGAGTAGGGCACTGAAGAAGGTTCTGAAATATTCATTCCAATCTTTTCATTTAGAAGTTCCAGTAATTTGGGCAAATGCGCCCTTGGAACAGGAATAGGCTTGAGGTTCCAAGACACATGTGGGACCATAAAAATGACCATAGGATCCACAATATTTGGATCCACACAGCCTATTTCACTTGATTGAAATGCAAAAGCTTTTCCATGTTTCATTAGCATTTGGATAAAAGAGTATTTTTCAGTCGACAAAAGAAAAGAATTTTCACCTATTTTGAGCTCTTTTATACTTTTTGATGTGAACTTGTGACGAATGTTGGAAGGATCACAAAGACTTGGCTGATTTGCTGCCCTATCAGCCAGCCCTTCACTTTCAGGAGGCAGTGGAATTGCCACAGGTTTGACTTTCTTATCCACTGTTTTATATTTTGTCTCCACTTGTGCTTCAACCTTGTTGAGTAATCCAATGTCTTCCTATTCAACAAATTCTTGAATTGTTTGATAAAAATCCAATGTACATACTTCTATGGACTGATTTTCAGCCTTAGCAGTTGCATATATTTCAGCCAATGTGTCAATAGTAATCTGTTCAAAAAATATATCCAAAATATCTTCATTTTCAGCCATCATGTCATAAGTTTTCAGCTCCCTTTTTACATGACATAAATATTTTCTTTTAGCCTTAGTCATGGCCAGAAGGGACTTATAACAACCCACACTATTAGCTATACATATATACAAATTTTCTAGAGACGCAGTTTCTGTAGCATAAAGAGGTTCAATCTTTTTACATGACGCACTACCATAGCCTCCTTTTATAGTAGTGTAGCCTGAAAACCCTTGAATTCTCGGGCATTAGGAGGCATAGGATAATCACAAAGTCAATCTCTGTTTCGATGAGGGTTAACACACACAATAAGAAATTGGACAGCTTGTTCATTATCCTTATTTCGATTATCTCTGAGCCATGGTCTAAGAGTGCAATACATGATGTTTCTTTTTCTCCAATTTTGACGACTGTTTCCGTTGTTGCTCTTGCCCAATGCGTACGAGAGTAGTGAATGCTTGGAATGAACCAACTCTCTTCCTCCTTATGCATGTGCTATAGACAGCCTTCTTTTTGAGAGGTGGGCTCCCCAACTAGTTTGGACCAGCCGACCATTACATTTTCAACTTTCACTTCTTTAATTTTTACATTCACGCTTTCTTTATCTTCAGCTTCAATTGTTGCAATTAATTCTTTAACTGCTTCAAGATGAATTCCTTGTGAAGTCAGCTTCTCTTCATCCTGTACAAAAACTCGAAGAACTTGCAAAAATCATGTGCTATTTCTTCAGCTTCATCACCAACATATTGTCTTTTCCTTTTGATTACATTAATAATTACATCATGGAATTCACGTTTGGCAATTCCAAGAATTTCACCTAAGGTGAATTCAATTTTTCTTCCTAGAATTCGTTCTTCTAGGACTCGTTTGAGATTAGTTGCAGATTCTATGTCAGACTGCAATTTGTAGCCTGGCTGCTTGCCTTTTTTCTTTTCTTCGGTCTTCTTTGTTTGTGGCGCATCTTCCATCTCTTGATCTAGGGTTATATTTTTAGCAAGCTTTGGTTGTTCAGATGTTCTTCTAGTTACCTGTTTTGGAGGGCTAGAAGAGGAAGGCCCTGGGTTCATATTCTCTTCTTCTCTTTTCTTCAATCAAGACTTCTTTATGATTGACGTCAGTCAAATGTGTGAAGGCGGAAAAAGAATCTACCAGTTATTCCTCGAATGCACTGACTGGCGTTAGCCAAATCTTCTTTGGCTACTTTACCACGTTCCATTTGATCTAGTACTTGCATCCATACTTTAGACTGCACATTAGCTTTATATGCTTTTAAACTTGATTTAGTTGGCTCAATTTGCAGCCCATAGGTAGCTGCATCAATTGTTGCATAGGCATTCTTTACAACTAAATCTTCTAATCTTTTCTTCATTTCACTATTGCCAAAATTTGGCTCCAAGCTCTATGCTTCAGCCTCACGAAAGGCAAAACACTCCCTCTTGTCATGTTGTTGGCTGTCACACCAAATGCAACGCCTCTTAAAGCCTTCTCTCATGGGTCTTTGAGTTGATGATCGTCCTCGTTCTTCAACTTTGATATCCAGCTTCTCTACTTTGGAACTAATTTATGTAAGATTCAAATGAAGGTCATGCATGCTTTTAATAAATTTATCCATGACATCATTTTTAGAAGGAACATAAGAAGAAAGAGTTGGTTGATTAGTCAAAGGATTAGGGGATTTTGAAGGTGGAACAAGCTCCATCAATGGAGTTGTTGAAGTTGAAGTAGAGCCCACCCATCCGCTCTCTTTGAGCAATCATGTTAAATGCATCAGTAACATCTGTCCATGCAGTCTTGACTCTTGATTTGGAGGTAGCATCTTCTAGGCGATCAACAAGCTTTTCTTGCAGAATGGGATCTGTAGCCTTAAGGAATAACTCAATCTTTTGACTTTCCATACTTTGTTGGTCTTCAGTATCAAGTTGTCCAAATTTACTTTAAAATTCATGGTATAGAGATGCTGTAGCTAAACCTTTGTTGGGTTTTTCAACCCATTTAGTGAAACTTTTCTTCGTCATAAGGCCAGAGTCTTCTAAGAAGAATTATTTG
This sequence comes from Lygodium microphyllum, assembly GCF_053477565.2. Classification (NCBI taxonomy): domain Eukaryota; kingdom Viridiplantae; phylum Streptophyta; class Polypodiopsida; order Schizaeales; family Lygodiaceae; genus Lygodium; species Lygodium microphyllum. Next base: position 89,414,000 of record NC_141136.1, on the reverse strand, counting down.
CATAGGGCTTTTTTGAATGTAGCCCAATTTGCATCTTGTTGGAAAAGACCATGGATTCTTTCTTGAAGACCATGCTTGGCTAGTCTGGCAAAATAATAGCTCCATGCATGTTGTGGTATACTAAAGAAGAGCATTTTCTCAACATACAAATGAATGAAAACAAAGACATTTTGAACATTAAATTGTTTTAATTCACACCCAACTTCTTCTAGGGCCTTGATAGCAGTGGAATCAGTCTTCTCTTCTTCTTGCCTTTGTTGTTGTTGTTGTAACATTTGGATTTGTTGTTGTTGAGTCTATTGCACTATGTGTGCTAATTGTTGTAGAGTATCTCCTGAAGAATCCCCCATCTTGGAGTTCTCTTGCACTGACCTTCACGTCAGGTTCACCAATGTTACAGCGCAAGGCCTTATGACCCTAGAGGGAGTACTAGGTATGGCTCAAGAGTTATGCAGATGCTGAGTACTTTGATATATGATCCAGGGGGATGCCTTCTTATATGCATGATAAGCGACAAGTTGACGTTATGGGTGTTTGATTCGGGTGGTGCATCGGTGGCACATACCGGAGCATGTGCAGGTTCAGAGGGGGTGGATGGCATGCCACTATGCGGACACAGTGTGAAAAGCTTTGGAGTGCATCATCATCTGACTTTCTTATTGATCTAGAGAGTCAATATCATCTGAGTCATTAGTGCTAGTGTGTTCAAAGAGTAGAGAGAGAGAAAGGGAAAGACTCCATATCCATGAGCCTTCAGGCTCTCAAGCTCATTCCTTCATTTCTACACACTCAACTGAAAAACACACACACACTACAAGATAAAGTGACCTAGTGTAAATGTAGACTAGACTGACTAACTCTAGTCAGGTCACTGATGTCAAGATTGTGGGAGAGAAGGAAGGAGTTTCACTTGAAGCTTTCTTGCTTGCACAATGGGGGAATACACACAAGGATGGAGGCTGAAAACAGTTTTCCTCTTCTTAGTTGTGTAAGCCAAAAGAACTCTAGTACAAAGAAATAGAAGAACCCTATATATGGGTCTCAAACCAAACTCAACTAACTAAGGTGGCATACTAACTGAGCCACGAACTAGAGTAGATAAGGATAGCTATCATGTAGCTATTATTCATGGGCGGTGTACCAACCGCGTCTGCAACTGACAAGTCGGTGACATAAATACACAACGGTCACCTGGGCGTATCACGAGTGGAGCTCGATATCTCAACACTCCCCCTCGAGCTCAATCCCAATTCCTGCACACCAAGCAGGTCTCTGAACTTGCGCAGCTTCTCTGTGCCCAATGCCTTCGTGAATATGTCAGCTACCTGATCCTCTGTGCTGACATAAACTAGATCAATAAGACCTAGTAAAACCCTCTCTCGCACATAGTGATAATGCACCTCAATGTGCTTTGTTCTAGCATGATAGACTGGGTTATTTGCCAAGTGTATACTACTCATGTTGTCACAATAAATGACAACTGGTCCATCTGTAGACTGATGCATATCATAAAGTAGCTTATGTAACCAAGCTACCTCACATGCAGCCATTGCTGCACCCCTGTACTCAGCCTCTGTGCTCGACAAGGCAACTGTAGGCTGTTTCTTGCTGCTCCAAGTGACTGCAGCACTCCCAAAAGAGAACACATATCCACTGGTAGATCGTCTATTAGAAATACTACCAGCCCAATCAGCATCAGTGTATCCATGCAACTGTATCTGAACCCCAGTCTCATAAAATAGTCCATACTACAATGTGGACTTCACATACCTGAGTATGCGTCTAGCCGCATCCAAATGTGGTTTCCTTGGAGCCTGCATAAACTGACTTACCAATCCAACAACATAGCTCAAAGCTGGCCTGGTGATAGTCATATAAATCAAACTTCCTACTATGCGTCTGTACATAGTAGGGTCTTCTAGAAGCCCACCTGCATCTGTGCTCAGCTTCACATTCTGCTCCAAAGGAACTGAAATAGGCTTACAGCCTGTCATCCCATATTTGGACAGCATGTCCAATCCATACTGCCTCTGCAAGAGCTGTATCCCACTTGGTAATCTAATCACCTCAATGCCCAAGAAATAACGCAGCTCTCCCAAATCCTTCATCTCAAACTTCTGCTTCAATAGCATTTTCACATGAAGGATATCTTCATCACTGTCACCTGTCATAATCAAATCATCAACATAAATGACAAGTAGCATAATACCTTTCTCTGTTTTTCTCACATAAAGTGAGAAATCTGCCTTGGAAATCTGAAAGCCAATAGTGACAAGATACTGTCCTATCTTGTCAGACCATGCTCTAGGTGCTTGCTTCAAGCCATACAAGGCTTTCTTCAACCTGCAAACAAACTCAGGATGAACAGCATGCACATAACCTGGTGGCTGCTCCATATAGACCTCTTCTTGCAAATCACCATGCAAGAAGGCATTCTTTACATCCATTTGATGTAAATACCATCCCTTTGATGCAGCCATAGCAATGACTGCTCTTACGATTGCCATCCTTGCAACCGGACTGAATGTTTCTTCATAGTCAATGCCATATGTTTGTGCATACCCCTTGACTACTAATCTTGCCTTGTATCTGTTCACAGAACCATCTGCATTGTGCTTCACCTTGTAAACTCACTTACAGCCAATTTCATTTTTACCTTTAGGCAAAGGTACCAATTCCCATGTAGCATTTGCTTCCAAGGCATCCATTTTTTCATCCATGGCTTTCTCCCATTTTTCTTTTCCCATGGCTTGCTCAAAAGAAGTGGGTTCTGGTTCCTGTATCACTTTGACCATATATGCATAGTGAATGGCTGTAAATCCATCATATTTCAGCCTATCCACAGGATACCTAGCTCTGGTAGACCTGCGCAAAGTAGGTTCACTCCCAGGTGCTCTCAAAATATCCCTGGTCTTCCTTACTCCAGGTGTAACAATAGAAGGAATACCCAACTCATCATCAATGCTCTGTTCTGAGCCACTGGATTCACCATCCACATAAGAGTGACTTGCATTCACATCAAACATGGGCTGATCAACCTTCTCTTTTCCTTTTCGTGATACCTGCATACCACTATCTGCATTACTTTGAGAAGATTCTCCTGATCTCAATCTACCTGTCCATGGCGAAGAATGTGAACCACTGCTAGAGGACGCTCCAGGTCCACTAATATTTTGTGACTGCTGCTGTGAATTGTGTGCAGCATTACCATTTTGTGCATCTACATCATCAATCACATTTACTGGTTTATACCAGCTACTCATCTCATCAAAAACAACATCTCTGCTCACTGTAAACTTACGAGTAGAAGGGTTATAGCATCTATACCCTTTTTGCTGTAGAGAGTAACCAATAAAGATGCACTTCTCAGCTTTTGGATCCAACTTGGATCTCAACTCATCTGGCACATGTACATAGGCAATGCAACAAAAAATTTTCAAATGAGAAATATCTGGTTTCCTACCAGTATACCTCTCCTCTAGAGTCATTCCATGTATTGCTGCAGTGGGAGTCCTGTTCATTATGTAGACTGTTGTAGCAACTGCTTCAGCCCAATAAAAATCTGGCAAGTCTTTTTCATTGAGCATGGCATGAGATACCTCTCCAATATGCCTGTTTTTTCTTTCTACAATTCCATTTTGTTGTGGGGTATGACTGCATGAATATTGCTGCTTTATGCCATGCTCCTGCAGGAACCTTGCAAACTCATTTGAGAGGTACTCTCCCCCTCCATCTGACCTTAGGCATTTTTTCTGCAGGCCTGTTTCTTTTTCAACCATAGCTTTAAGAGTTTTAAAATGCCCAAAAACTTCACTTTTCTTTTTCATAAAATACACCCAAACTTTTCTGCTATAGTCATAAATAAAAGTGACAAAATAATGACAGCCTCCAAGAGATGCAGCTTTAGTAGTCCACACATCAGAGTGGATTAATTCCAATGGCTTCTTACTCTCTTGAACATGTCTAGGAAATGGTTTCCTTGCCTGTTTTCCAAACTGACAGGCTTCACATACCTTATGCATTTCTCCAACCTTGAATTTGGGCAATCCTGCAACAATATTTTGGGCCTGCATTGATTTAAGTCGCTGTACATTAATATGACCAATGCGTTTATGCCAGATATCAATATCTGCAACTACACCGGTCCCATGTGCAAACATTGCTGCACTCAATTCAGACATGTCTGCATCCAATGTAAACATTCTGCCCTTCTTCTTTCCTTTTGCTATCAAGCGACCTTTATTTTTCATATCCTCAACAAAGCATCCATGAGGATTAAATCTGACCTGCAAGCCCTGCTCAACCATTTGACCAATAGAAACCAGATTCTTGGTGATATTCGGGACATGAAATACATCGGACAGGTATTTCTTTTTCCCATCTTGCATAGACAAAGGAATTTTTCCAATCTGCACAATAGGATGTGCAGTATCATCACCAATATCCACAAATCCTGGTTTTTCCATTTTTCTTGCATCCTCCATCCATTCTGCATGACCTGTCATGTGGTTTGATGCACCTGAGTCAACATACCATACATCATTGCTTTCTTCTGCACTTGTCACAGAATTGTTCATGTGCTGCACCATAAACAAGTGCTCATTTCTGTCATCACCCTGTCTACTAGAAGATGCATAATTCCCTTGTTGCAGTTTTCCATTCATCATGTCATTCTGCTTTTTATAGCAGTCTTTAGCCATATGACCCATTTTACCACAGTAGTAGCATTCAACATTACTGTTTGCATTTTGGCCTCTTTGCCATCCACCACGACCTCTTTGGCTCCCCCTGCCTCTAGAGTTACCACGTCCTCCTCCATAGGACTGGTTTTCTTGAGTTTGCTGCATATTTAGATTTCTGCCACGGCCTCCAAATCGGCCTCCTCTACCTCTGCCTCTACCTCTTCTAGCATTTGAGTAGAAGACAGCTTCTTTTGAAGTTCCTCCTGAAGAAGATGCACCACCATTTCTCTGCTCCTCAGAAATTAGAAGAGCAATCAACTCCTCAAAATCAGGAAATCTTTCACGGACAGAAATGGATGTTCGGAACTGTGCATAATCCTTTCCCAGACCATTCAAGGTCACAGAAACTAAGTCATCATCTTCCACTGGCGACCCAATGGAAGCAAGTGCATCTGCAATCTTCTTCACCTTCATGTGGTAGTCATTGATGCTCATATTTTCTCTTTGCACATTATGCAACTCTTGCTTGAGCTGCATTTTCCTGGCTTGCGTATTTGTGCTATACATTTTTGACAAAGTATCCCATGCCTCCTTTGGCGTACTTGCATCTTGAATATGCACAATCATAGAGTCTGAAATGCTGATAGACAGACAGTACATAACTTTCCTGGCTCTCTCATGCCATGCTTTAAATGCATGCATTTGCTGTTGATTGGGAACATCAGGAAGAACTGGTTCTTCTTCATTTCCTGCAACAAATTCCCAATATCCTTTTCCCATGAGGAAGTTCGTCATTCTAAACTTCCATGCTTGGAAGTTGTTCTTGTCAAGCTTTTCAGTGACAATCTATGAAAGAGAATCAGACGCCATTACAGAACACTGCAAAAAATTCTGTCACTGCAAAAAACACAGCTTCACCCTCACAAGGGCAAATCTGCAAAACTGGCGAAAGTGGTATTTGACCACACAGTCACTTCCTAGTGACGATTTTGCATCAACAGGCAACAGGGATGATTCTGTAACTCCCAATGTCTCTGCGCACAGGCATACGATGCAATTTCTACAGTAACTTTTCACCGACCTGTAGAACAGTGGTTGCACAGCATAAAACTGGGCCTTTTCCTGAGTGCGTGCAGAAAACTTCCGCCTCCAAAACAGGCCCCGAAATGGCCTCAAATAAAAAAAACAAGGTCGTCGAGGGCTAAACCCCTTGCCCGCAGCATATACTATCCTCTTGTTTCACCGCGAAGGGCGTCTCAACCTGAGACAATGCACTCCTGCACTTTATGGCTATGCTACCTGCAGAGATCTGCTCCCAAAACAGAAAATGAAAGCAACACTGCTACAGGTCAAGTTTGAAGAGATCAGGGATTATATAGGGGAGATCTATGAACACATCGAGAAATATTGGTCCCCACATGCTAGAACTTCAAATGATCAAGAAAAGAAGTTGAAAGACCTTATCAACAATGTAGATCATATAGAGGATGGAGTGTGAGTTAATTGCTCACAAGAATGAAAGCTTGGTTGCATTGGAGAACACTACTCTTGATGTGCAACTTAGTTCTTTGAAAGTTTATCTTAATAGATTTTTGGCAATATTAATCCAGATGAATTGCCACATAGGCTCATCTTCTTGCACTGGAGGAGGAGATCAACCTCCTTTACCTCTTGTAAAAATTATCAAATTTGTTTGCATGGTCCATGGAAGAGTTAAAAGGCATTGATCCAAGTATTATGACTCATAATATCCATATGGTTCTTGATGGAACATCGATCAAGCAAAGGCCTTATGCCATGAATCCTAAGGATGCTCATGCTTAGGATTCATTCTTATGCTCTAAAGAAAGAAATTGACAAGCTATTGATCATTGGATTCATTTATAAGACTGAGCACATAGACTAGGTATCACTTATTGTGATCATACTAAAAAATAACAGAAAGATCCAAGTGTGTATTAAGTATAAAAAAGTTAACAAAGTGATGAACATAAACAACTTTCATTTTCCTTACACTGAGCATATGTGTGACAAAGTGGTAGGGAAGGAAGTGTATAGCTTCCTAGATGGATTTTCAGGATATAACCAAGTGCAAGTCCACCCGAATGACAACAAGCTATAGAACGAGGAGGGTTTGTCTATATAGTCATGCCCTTTGGAGTGACTAATACCCTACTACCTTCCAATGCCTCATTTGTGCCAATTTCAAAGACGTGCTCAAGAAATGGTTAGAAACATTTGTTGATGACTTGTGTGTTCATACCAACTAGGAGGAACACCTAAAAAAACTTTGCATAGTCTTTGAGTAGTGTAGATAGTATGGTCTCTCATTTTGGGTCAAAAATAATTGCATATAAGGGCACATAGTGTTGAGGAATGGGATGGCCACCAACTTCTCAAAAGTTAAAGTGATCATGGATCTTCCCCCTTTGACAAACTACAAGGGAGTCTAGTGTTATAGGTCATACTCAATATTATCAATGGTTCATGGTGAGCTATGCATTGATTCCAAGATCTCTATACAAACTACCAATTATGTTCAAGTGGACAGAAGAATGTCATCAAACCTGAGTGGCATAAACAAGCTCTAACTCCAGCATCTATATTAAGAGCCTCAGATTAGTCCATCACTTTCTATGTACACATTGATGCTTCAAAATTGCTTTGGGAGTAGTGTTGTGCCAACCTAGTGGGCATAATATGGATTTCTCAGTGAGCTTTGCAAGCATGAAGCTCATTGATATTGAAATGAATTACTAACAACAAAATGGGAAGTGTGTAGTGAAGAAATTGAGACATTGCCTTTTAGTGATTCCCTTCACCTTTTTTATAAATTATCAAGTATTTCTCTATCTTGTGAAAAAGTCTTGTGCAACAAGGTGCATTGCCAAATGGTTATTACTTTTACTTGAATTTGACTTGTCTATAGTGGTGCGTAAGGGCAAACATCACTACATGGATGATCACATATCCCTTACATTCACTAGAGACATAGCTGAGAAGGGAATCATGGATGACCTACGTGATGTTCATCTTCTCAAGATGTCTAGCATAGAAGAGCTTTATAAAGCAGACCTTACACCTTATCATAGATTAGTATGGCAAAGGGCTAAAAAGAGCAATCCTATGATTGTCTCACTAAATACAAAAGTTATTAATACAGATAAAGATGTTAGATTTGTAAGGATCCTAGATTTATTCTTGGATCCAGGGGATCTAGTTGTAGACATGGAAGTGATGAAGCACATGATATTTGGGGCTTAGTTGGATGGCAAAGTAGCAATGAATTTAATGACAAGAGAAACAATGCTTAAGTTAGGGTTGAATGAAAAAAAGGAGATTATAAGTATTGTTCTATGTTTAACTGATCAATGGAAAGTGATTCCCTTAGGTCTCTTACATCAAATTCCAACTATGATCATGGGGTTGGACTTTAGCATTGACTTTTTGGTAGTGTGACCTATTCAAGAAGCTACTTCATATCCAATTCTTTTGGGCAAACCTTGGTTGTTACGATGTGACCAAAGTTGGCACAAAGGTATTATAATGATAGGACCCAAGCATGATTGGGAACAATTGAGAGTTGTGGCCATGAAGTTTAAGGATACATTCGGTATTGACAAAGCTTATCAGGATTGCATATACCTTGGACAATGGCCCTTCTTGGTATCTATTGAGATGTGAATTATCATTACAACTTGCTGTTGCACTTCGTGTCATGGGAGAGTGTTTTATACCCATGGATAATGGCAGATGTGGCTTTATCAATAAGGCAATTAAGTTGTTTAAATGATCATGCACTCTTATCCTAATGTAAAGCAAAATAAGAGATGCTAATAAAGTGTCATCCATGATGTAAGTCAAGGGTGAAAAATTGAATGCTTTGACATCCAAGGTTGAAAACTTTTTGGAAGCTTTTCTCAGGAAAAAGCACAAGCTTTGCATCAATTATGAGCATGGATAACGAGCTTAAAAGAGGTGGTTGACATCAGGGAGCACCACACGATATTCATCAAGCTCTTGCAATCGTTGAGCGTGATAGGTGTCTTTGACTGGTGCAAGCACGGCGAGGACGATCAGCTCTGCTGCTGTGTGTTATCATGCACTGAGGCAGGATAAGCTGATCTATGACTGCCAAAGTTGATGTTTCTTGTTGTTGTAATGATGCAATAGAAGCTCTTACTTGGTCGTCTTTTGTCGCTACTACTTCGTTTTGATAGGGGGACGTTGCAGGCTGACGAATGGGAATTTTCTTATCATATGAGAGCTTGTGAAATAACATCTATAGTGCTGAGCGAAGATCAAGAAAGATGAAGAGAAGGATCACATCTGTCTTGAGAACCTGTGAGTCTCACAGCAGCCATTGCCAAACATCCACAAGAACTACGCATACTCCTTGTTGTCTTCTTTGAAGACGAGCTTCCACTTCTCATCGACAACCTCCAAATCAATGTTGAAGATTCAGTGGAAGGCTGATATGGCCGATGCAACCAGTCCGAGGAGGAAGAGAGTCTTGCATGGCCTAAGAGGCATGATTCCATGTGAACAGGACGGTGAGACATAGCCATCAAGAAGACGTCGACCGACCAAGGCTTTTGTAGTGAAGACCAACTTTCTCTTCTTCATCACAATTCATGCACTTTAATCTTCTATGGAGTTCTTCTTCTCTATCATTCTTTTACAATTGTAAAAGACTAACTATGACGACAAGACCACTTGCATGATGGTGACGATGACCATCAGCAAAAGAGGCCTCTTCTTCCTTAGTGTGGCTTTGCTGCTACTCACACGGTAGCACCCTGGTCAGAGACATGCAATATGCACTCAGTCAGCAGATCTAGAGAGGCTGATTAGCTTACTCAACATACTCTATATGACATTAATTCCCTTCTCCTTCTTGATCCTTCTCCAAATATTACCACTTTGTGTTTCTTTCTTATTCCTATGCTTATCCTTGTGCCTTTGAAGAGTGAAAGCTAGGTCCTTCAGTTCATGTTTTACGACTTGGAATGAGCTGAATAAGTCTATGTGCTAATGTTTGGTTGGATAACAAAGAGATGCAAGGAAGATGAGTAAAGTTGATGTTTCAAGCATAAGGCCATTGAACAATCATATGCTTGATTTTATAGATGCCTTATGATGATAAGAAGTTTTTCAATGATGACAATGTGTCTCCTCATGAAAACTATCTTGTCATGCTCGTGCTTCTAATTGTATTATCACTTTCATCGTCAATATTATCACTTTCATCGTCAATATGTCTTGGCCTCCACAATTCACCTAAAATAGATCACCTTGGACCACTCCACCTAACATATCATCATCATTGAATCAAGTCACATCATCATTATCATCATTGTAGTCAGCAAAGGAAGTAACAATATCAATAGCATCATTACTATAAATGGCAAAGGAAGAAATTTGTAATAAACTCCCATCTCACCAAGCGTCCTTGCAGTGAGCGACTTTCACAAACCCCTGCGGGAATCCCATGCGATAGCATCATGATCGCAATGGACAGGCAACAAACATCACTTTGAACTAGGAGAAAAAGAAGGAGTAATATGGGATATTCTGGAGTAGGTGTCCTAAATTTTACCCCCCTTTCGGAGCTAACAAATCCATTATATTTGGATTTTGAGTAGGAGAGAGGAAGTTATTTTTTGATGCACGTTTTTAGTCTACAAGGGAGATCCAAGAGATCTAATGCTTGGAGATTTCTTCTGAGTAGTGCCAGACAAGAGATTTCAGGTTCTATCAATACACATTGATTTGATTCATTAAGCTTTGTATTTATCGTGTTTACCTCTTGTCTATTCTTTTTCTTCTCTTCCATCTCCTATCTCTGCTTCCTTCTATCTCTAATCCCCATTGGATATGACGACTAAAACCCCTCCGACATTGGTGAACCTGACGTGAAAGGTTGTCAGAAGGAAAGACAAGATGGAAGAACCTTTGAACACAATTTCCACTGATGTTTTGTAGTAGTTAGAGCATAATATGAACATGCTAATGCAGGTACAACAACAACAATAGGTGATGCAGGCTTCTCTTCAAAAAGAAACTATTGTGATGAATGCTCTCTGCAAGCAATTGAGCTTGAGATGAAGTTGTTCAATGGCAGGAATGCATTTGCACATGTACATACCTATGCTCAAAAGATGGAATTCTTTGGGGTGGCTCAACTTGCATGGAGCCAGTATTTTGTATGGATTATTGTACATGAATTAAAAGCGTGAAATACTGAATTGTATATGCAGGATGCTGACTGGGTATCTTTCAATAAGACACTCAGGGAATAATTTTACATTGAAGATGCCAGTTTGATTACGTGTACAAGACTTTTTCAGGAGTGGGTTTTACAACCCAATAAGGGTATTGTGGCTACAAAATTGTTAAGAGAATTTGAAAGTCAATTTTGAACAATTAGATCTTGGAGAATAGCAAGCTCTTGCAAGTCAAAAAATTGAATTGTTGACTGGCCAAAGACCAAGCCACTTTTACCCAGGTCAACAAGCCAACTCCTAAGAGTTGTTGCACTAAACAGGTGATTGTTGCTACTAACACTACTAATTTGGTTTAGTGTTCCATTAATTGTATGGCATTTTGTTTGTAGTAGTCCAACTACAAATATTCTACACTTCAGTAAATTATATTAAGCACTAGAATGCTAAACCTAAGATAACTACGGTTTTCCTCCATCTTTCAGGAGCGGCTTCTCATAAATTTCTCTTGCCAACTAGTGGCAGTTTATCCAGGAAGTTTTGATGTTTTACTTTAAGAAGTTTGTTTCATGGTATAGATCTCTTGGATCTATTTGTATATCTCCGTTTAATTTTTTATATGTTTCTCTCCACCTTATTAAAATTAATTCTTTTTACTTATTTAAGTGATAGCAAACATTCAAATCAAATTCTCTGACGTACCATAAACCCCTAAATTTTAAACCCTTAGTAAATATATTTCCCCCCTCCCCCTCCGTACTGCAATTTCGTGGTTGCTTTTAAGTGTTTAAATATTTAATTTATTTTACGAGAATAATGTCCTTTCTTTCTCTTCTATTATTAAACATCAACCAAAATAAAACCAGTTCTTTCATACTCTCACGTGTCCACATTCATAATTTATTTTAAATTCCCATATCACCCTTTAATTTATCAATGAGTCCTAGTAGCCCTCCACTCCTAATCATAATCATCAGATGACTTCTTTTTAATATGAACAAAATGTAGATCTTAAATATAGATGCTGAGGCTTTCCCTCATGCCATCAAACAATTATTTTATGACGTTTCCGATATTTGTAATCCAAATTTAAAGTTATAATTTTCTTATCATCAGCAAACATCATAAAATACTATTACATCTCTCATGTTTTTTTTTAAAAAAACCCATTCCCATGTTATTGAATAGTACATCGCGTATCGTTTTACTTACTTAAAATAAAAACACCATATTTATGAAAAAATGTTTTTTCGGTAGAATATAATTAAACTGATGTTTCTTTTCATCTTAAAGCTTGCAAAAATTCATCAGCAATCAGGAATTATCTTTTCAGCTTTTCATGTAAAGATCCATATTTTTATTGATAGAGAATATTTTTTTATTTAAATGAAAACTGTTATTTTGCTTTGAAAATAACTAGTTTTGAATTTTTAAATATGTTAAACCATCTCTAAAAATTCTGATAAAAATTCAGTAAATTTCTTGAGTCATAACCTTTATAGAAAAAATGTCACAACTTATAAATTTTCAATCAGCCATTTTATAAAAATTTATTTGTGTCATTTTTAAGCATTTTCGACTATTTTCTATTTCTAATAAATAAAACAAGTCCACATAAATGCAAAGAACCATTCAACATAGGAAAACAGGGTTAAAAGAATTTTCTAAAAATACTAAATTGAACATTTGCTCATGCTATAACCTTTATTTTTTTTTAAACGGTTTAGATACGTACTTGGAAATCCTGCGGTTTGTCGTCACGTCTTCGGGGTCCGCGTCCTCTTGCAGTCCAGCCAAGGAATGTTGGTCAACTAATACTCATGAGAATAGGCCTTAGTTAATCTTGTAAGCCTTAGAGATCTAAGAGAAGGCTTTTAATTGAAATTTTTATGTCGTCTCATCGTGAACATGGCCGCCATGTATCATTATAAGTCACCATTGTTGACGCCTTGATCGACGTTGAATAATGTATCGAATGCCGACGTAAAACCTGATATTGGAAGATAATGATGATACTTGGAGAGCAGGTGATCATGGAGATGACCTCAATGTCAATAGTAGAATATGGCAATCATCATGGGGATGCAAGCGATGATGATTATCCAAGCCAAGATCTCTCTCTCTCTTCTCTCCACGATCAGCCTTAACTTTGTCCATCAGTTTGCCTACGCCTGCATCGACATACCCCACCGACTTCTCAACGTCTGTGTAAGCATCCTGCAATGCTTCCTTCATCACCGACATGCTCTCTCTCTCTCTTCCCACGATCAGCCGGCCATCGATAGATGCAATTCGACATCACAGCGTGTGACAGCCAGATCGAACCTCGAGAGGCGCCAAACTGGAAAGCTTCATAGGCATCTTCAGGAAGAAGAGGCTGCTCAGGTCAGAGCAGGCCATGGCCGAAGCCATGGAGTTGGGGCCCGTGGTCTTGAACTTGGATAACAATCGCCTCACCTACGAGCGCGGTCAATGGACAGCAGATTATGCTGAAGGACCAATTTATGCTCCAAGTGGGTCTGATTTTTAGAAACACAATAGGTGGCGATCCTTCTCTCTCTCGCTCATTTCCTGCAATTTTCACCCTCTCTTCCTCTTCTCTTCTTGGCGTCCTCTCCCTTCTCCACGACACGAATTGCAACGGCTTCCCTCTCCCATGACATTCGTTTTTTTTTTTTTTTTTTTTCTAAAACTTCCTTCTATTAAGGTTTCTTCCTATTAAGGTTCCTTCCCATTTAACTAGACATTGCACTTGACCCTTATGCACTCGCTTCTTCTTAATGCATTCCACTATGTAAAATCCTTCTGAAAGCGTCTCACCACCTCCATCTTCCCTTCCTTCCTTCAACACACACCACCCCTAAGGCAAAGTCAAGACCCCATCCATCTTCTTTTGCAAATAAATGACTCCTCCCAGTTGTGGCTTGGAGTAGGAGTTTTTGAGAATCTCCTCGAGCACACTCACATTTACAATAAGACCAACATTGAAATCTTTTCAATTCAAGTCGATTGCAAAGGCGAGGGATAGTGCACACATTATTAAGTTTGTAATGATTTCGTGTTGGCATTGGATTCATTATAGCTGATTAGAACCTATTGCATTTTCTTATGCACTACTCCTTAATTGCATTGATGCAGCGGCACTCATCTTCAGTTGAAATAAACTGTGCCCTCCATGACCTGAACCATAACCTAAGACTACATAATCTGCCATGAATAACATGATTTCTAGTGGCTCTAAGAATATGGATTGCATAAGCTCAAAGGACTTCATTTTTGCAAAGTCCTATAGTCTCTAAGTCTTGGTCTCAATAGCCTATGCCTTGCAAATGATATAAGAGTTTCTTGTGGTTGTAGACAGGCCAAAAGATTAAATTTTGTACCGACATTCCCTGGCCAGACTGCAAGGACACGGCCTCCAAAGACAGCAACAACGAACACCGCATTTGCATTGATTTAATGTAAAAAGTTGGTAAGAAGGTGTCACTTGTATACAATTTGGCTAAAAATTTGTGCAATGTAGGCATTGGTTTCGAGGTGTTGTCATTCTCCCCCACTTAATTGCGAAGTGTCCTTGCAAGCACAGCTACATCACGAACATTCAGCATCACGAACACAACTACCACGAGCACTGCTATGCAACTTTGAAAGAAAAATATACTCTCCTCTACTTAATTGCGAAGCGTCCTCGCGAGCACAGCTACATCATCTGCAAAACCGCACATGGACAACTAGTAGACACTAAAAAGATAGGAAAAATACTTGTTGGTGTCATATTAATACGCAAACAATATAAATATTTCAATGAAATTATGTAAAAACTTGTGCAAACTAACATTCCCCTTACGCACTCTCCCCACTGAAATGCATAACAGAGCTTCATCCATTGCATAGAATATACCAACTAGGAAGCTGTCTAGAGCCGCTAAACAACAATAATCCCTCTAGGCAATAAATTGCCACACTACTATCCTACTAAAAATATTGCTTTAGAAATACCGTCACTGATAAGATCGTTACTTAACAAAGAACCCAAACAAGGCAAACTAATACTACAACACTAAATAGGACTCCTAGGGTCTAGCTGCTAACCCTCCACGTTCTACTAGAACAACCAGCCCATGGTTCGTAACTTCTAACTATCCAAGGCTTTTCTTTTAAGTTTAAGTTTTAATGGCATTTTTTTTAAATGTCAAAAGAGTATATACATTGATTCTCTTTCCCAAAAGGTCCCACCCCAAAGAGATACAAGGCATCGGACGCAGGGCACCCGTCAAGGAAATCCCTACAGCCTACCAAGACCTCAGAGGCAATGGTTATCTTCTTTTGGTTGTTTTTTTTTTTCAAACCCTGCAGTCTCAGGGTGTTTTTTTTTTCTTTCTTTTTTTCTTTCTTTAAAAGAATAAATATATAGACTCTTCCGAACTTTTAGTATTTGGAGTGGATTTTAAATAGTTTTTTTTTTGTTAAAGGATCAACTAGAAAGCTAAGAATACATTACTTAATTGAATGGTTAAACATTTCAGCTCAACAACTTTGCTCGAGGAATCTAATCTAGCGCATAATACTAGTCACTCTGCCTAGGCAAATGATAAGCAAAGAATACTCACCAGCTCAGCATCTCTCTTCCACGCTACTCCTAGTCAAAATTTCGTGGAGAGAACCTTGTTATTCAGCTCTCCCACATATCGCTAGAAAAGCGACCAAAAGATATGGGAAAACTCTATAGGATTCCTAATCGGACACCCATACAATGAAATTCACTATGTTATGCACACACATCACCCCCTTTTAATCACTCCCTAATACTAAGTCCCATCCCTTGTGAGTGGACTTCATATAGACAGAATTGTGTATATATCATTCATATTCGTTTAAAATATTTATTTATAATGCCTCTGTGATTACTTAGGTGTTTTTTTTTAAACATATCCAATTTCGTTCCATCAAATTTTTTTATTCTTTTATTTTTTAAATACCAAAATGAATATGAAATAAAAAGTTTAGGCATGAAAAACCTTATATGTTCGTGGATATTACAATTCCAAGAATCAGCAACAGAAGCATACAACAGTGTGTAGCGCAAAATCATAGTCAAATCTGCACATGAAACATACACTAGCCAGTACAATGTTAAAGGGTTAGATAAATAATAAAACTTTTCCCTGTGCAAAAGAATTGTCAGATACTCATGGCACAATCTCGATCAACTAGACTGTCGTAACGCTCCCATTGCTTGGTTGTTTAAGAAGCAGTATATTTCTCCACTTGATAACCAGTCTTGCATATAGAACTGTCCATCTCACTAACTTAAATATCCCAAACCCCAGCACTGAGAGGAATACCCTGACCGTGCGTGCAACTAACTACCTAACAACGTGGAAAATAAAACTAAAGTGCATGAAAACCTACATGGTGATGATATTGCACATCCTATTGTGCAGATTGGAAAATTTCCTTTGTCTATGCAGGATGGGAAAAAGAAATACCTGTCCGATGTATTTCATGTCCCAAATATCACCAAGAATCTGGTTTCTGTTGGTCAAATGGTTGAGCAGGCCTTGTAGGTTAGATTTAATCCTCATGGATGCTTTGTTGAGGATATGAAAAATAAAGGTCGCTTGATAGCAAAAGGAAAGAAGAAGGGAAGAATGTTTACGTTGGATGCATACATGCCTGAATTGAGTGCAACAATGTTTGCACATGGGACTGGTGTAGTTGTAGATATTGATATCTGGCATAAACGCTTTGGTCATGTTAATGTACAGCGACTTAAATCAATGCAAGCCCAAAATATTGTTGCAGGATTGCCAAAATTCAAGGTTGCAGAAATACATAAGGTATGTGAAGCCTGTCAGTTTGGAAAACAGGCACGGAAACCATTTCCTAAACATGTTCAAGAGAGTGAGAAGCCATTGGAATTAATCCACTCTGATGTGTGGACTACTAAAGTTGCATCTCTTGGAGGCTGTCATTATTTTGTCACTTTTATTGATGATTATAGCAGAAAAGTTTGGGTCTATTTTATGAAAAAGAAAAGTGAAGTTTTTGGGCATTTCAAAACTCTTAAAGCTATAGTTGAAAAAGAATCAGGCCTGCAAATAAAATGCCTAAGGTCAGATGGAGGGGGAGAGTACCTCTCAAATGAGTTTGCAAGATTCCTACAGGAGCATGGCATAAAGCAGCAATATTCATGCAGACATACACCACAACAAAATGGAACTGCTACAGATGAAAAAAATCATTTTAAAAAAAATCAACGAAAACACTAAGGTTTTTTCAGTCATTGGTCTTTGTTTTTGTTTGACTAGATTCATTGCATTTGGGGGATACTACTCCGTGCGCCTTCAGTCCATTGCATACACACCCCTACCAGGTATTTATTTTGTGAGATTTATTCATATTCATTACCCCTTAATCACAATTAATTGCTAAAATGAACTTTATTCACCCAATTTTTCACGCGCATTCGCACTAAACACACAGTTTCTAATAATAAAAATTAACCAGCCATTCACTTTGCATGCGCTACGTGCGCTTAAGAGGCACCTTAATTTTTAATAAAAATGAACCAACCGTCACAAAAAAGCAAGCGCTGGCAAAAAAGCACTCCATATCATTAATAATTTTGAATTAATGAATTTGCATTTAGAGACCCAGTCTGGGAATCGTAGTCCAAGTTTCGATAAAGCACCGTTTTACCCTAATAAATTGTAATTAAAATTTTAAGAAGGAACCACCGTTTTCTTATTAAGGTTTATAACTTAATAAAATGTCACCCATTGTTAATAATTTCTTAAAATGAACCCTTCATTAAAACAATTCCCCCTCACTGTACTTTTTTTCCCCTTTTTAATAAACACGCTTCGTGGAATGGGCGCGTAAAATCCTTTTAGTTGAAATTGATGGTCAAGGTGATGGTTAGGTCCTGATGTATATTTTTATAGTTTTATGATTTGTCTATGTGTTACGATTACAGGTACGGTTTGTAGTTTTTTTTTGTCTTTCTTGCCTGATACGGGGTTTTGGGTGCCTATTTGTTGCATCGTATGAAGTTTTCGATCGCATATGTGTAGAGGTCATGCCGAATTTTTTCTAGGATGTGGGTTGTTTGGGATGGTAAATTGGTTAGCTACGTCTATGTATGTGTGTGTCCTTCTTTTGATTGATTCCTTTTTTATAGTTATTTTGATTGTTTTGCAGGCATTCTTTATGATTGTCTATGTGTGGTGTGTGTGTTTTCCATCTGAATGGCGCCTCACGCTCCTCCTCCTATCTAGTATGTCCCACTGATCAATAGGGATTATTCTTCTCTACTGGCTTTTAAGCCTATAGCGAAAGCATGACTTGCGACTTTCATGGCTGCTTCATTCCCACTGATTCCAGATGATCCATCTATGTGTGATGAGTTCCTTGCCTCATACAGCAAGAAGTCGGGCCTGGTTCATGGTGCTTCCATGATATTGACACCCCAAGGGTTATGGAAGGCTTTGTCTCTTCCCTACAAAGGACCTTTGTTACAGCTAGACAATTATTCTCCAACGATGAGATTTTCAAACTGTTATAGAAGTAGACCAAGGAAATTCTGGATATCAAGAAAGTGATCAACACTTCAGGAGTATCTTTTTTCATGATCATTGATCCTCTTTGGAAGTTGGTCTGCCAGTTTCTCCAAGACAGGTTTATGCCTGCCAAAACACCATCCCATTACTTGTCCAAAGAGCTCTTTACATCTTCCAGGATGGTATTAAAAGGAGTGGCTATTGATTGGAGCACTTACTTGCTTACAAAGATGGACCAACATTTTGTCAAAGTTACCAGAGAAAATGTCACAAATGTCACCTATGGTTCCTACCTGTATGCTTTCTTGACATACTCAGACCTAAAGAAGAGTGTGCTTCCACCTCCTCCATCTGATCCAGTACCTCCCCCTCCACCTTCATAAGAGTCATAACCTATTGATATAGAGGATCTTGATTCCCCTCCTCCACTGGTCATTCAAGGAAAGCGCTTGAAGCGCGTGGCAGATAAAACTCCCTCAGTTCTTCCTTTAGTCACAATTCCTACTACATCTGGCAGTGACCTCCTTGCTTACCTCACATGTAACAATTTGTTCAGAGCACATAGAGAGGGTTCCTTGGGCATATCAGTACCTTCATTGAACAGTTTAGTGTCAGGAGATGCCATTCCATTTCTCTGTAAAGACATCTAGAGTTCGACTGAACTTTCAATGACAGCTTGTGCTCAACAATTGTATGCTTCCTTTTATGAAGAACTGATATAGTCCAAAGACCAGTTGCATAAGGCAACATCAGAGTTAGCCTCTGCTAAAGACACACTTGCAGATCTATTTAAGCAGATGGAGCAACAAACCCAAATGATTGAGACTCAAAGAGAAAAGATATCTTCTTTGAAGATTCAGTTAACAGAAGCTCAATCAGAGGTCACTAAAATCTCAGAGGAGAAGGAAGAATGTCCAAATAAGCTCAAGAGTTTCAGACTCTTTTAGATGCAAAACTCTCAGCCTTACAGACTGCTCATGACACAGTGAAATCACAAGCTTCCCAAATCAAGCAGTTGTAAGACCAACTGACACATTCACGATTTGTTCCTCCAAGCCCCACTGTTCCTCTGATTCCTTCTATCTCTAAGTAGGACTTGGCAGTTCTCCAGAGATAGGACACATTGTGTCCATTGTTCCAAGATAAAGTGGAAAGATTGCAGTCCAAGATGGATTTGTTATGGTCTACATTTGAGCACTTCTAGGAGTATGTTCCTCCGGACCATTCTTTCTTGTCCACTATCAATTGCAAAAGTTGGCATTTTATATGAAGCTTTCAATGATGGATCTTCCTCTTCCAGAGGATGGTTGGAGTGGGGCTTGGTCTCCTGAGTTGCTAACAAAAGTGGTCCGTATGGTGTTTGAAGATTCTTTGACAATGGATACCATGTTGCTATCTTACGTGTATCTACGGGGAGATCTGTTGATTCCAGATGAAGTAGATATGGCTTGGTATGTGGGGGACGTGGTTTTGCAAGCTGTTTTGTATGTCAACTATTTGGAGTTACGGATAGATGGCATGTTCCAGTGTTACTTCTCAAAAGTGGCTACTTGCCCTAACAATTCCTGGCACTCAATGATTGATTCTGCGTTCCTGAATGTGAAAAAAGATTGAATTTTTGATAGATTTTTGTTATTTTTGAGGTCTGAATGATTGATTTTTGATGGATTTAGAGTGGTGTATGGTTGTTAATGGAAGTGTTTGAGAGTGTTTTGGATAATATTGATTATGTTTTGGAATTTCATGATGATTCTCAGTGGAGATATGACGCTCTATGATGTTTTGTTGAGGTTCTGATTGGTTCTGTATACCTTCTGTATAGCTTTTGTTTTGTTCTGATTGCATTTTGTATGAAGCATGGATTGGTGATTGATGAATATTGAGATCTTTTGGAAGCTTATTGAATAGTTTTTGATAGTTTGGAATGGTTTGAGTATGAGTTATGAGGTTCTGATGACCTTCTGTAACCCTCTGTAGACCTTCTGTAGAGCCTCTGTCTCTGTACTGTAACTGTATTGTAGTTGCTCTGGTATTGTATTGTAGCTGTTTTGTAGACCTTTTATAAGTGTTCTGTAGAATGTATGTGTGACTTTGGAAAGTTTTATAACCTTTGTAAAGGATGAATCTAAGTTCAAAAGAGCTAAAACAAGTGGAAGAAGCAGCTGCTGAAGATTGAAGAGAAGACATAGTGACAGTGACAGTAGTGAGCTGTGAAAAGACACTGTAGTGGATTTGGTGATTCTTCATATTAGACGTACCTCTAGGGAGGTGCATCCATGACCTCAGAAGGATTATTGAGAGTTATTATTAGATTATTCTAGTGAGGAGATGATGTACTATTGATGGAGAGAGAGAGAGAGAGAGCCAGAGATAGTCAATTCTATCAAAAAAGTGTAAATGTATATGAGAGATAGAGAGAGAGAACTATGAAGACATTGAAGATGAATACTATGTGATTGATTTCCATTCAAAGATGGTGTATTCCTTTATGTTCTTTGTTATATTGATGGATTCTATGAAGATGTTGAAGATTATGGTTGATTCTATCAAATCCGTGGGAGATATCTACTATGATGCTGCGTGAAGATTTGTTGTTTTCTTTGTTTTGGTCATCAAAAGAATGAAATAAAAGCTTGTTGATGCTACAATATAGATTTTCTTACAAGAGAATTCCCTTTTCCTTGGTGTTCCTCTCTTGGGGCTCCAGAGCTCCAACCACTCGTCGGTGAATCTCCTTTGTTCAATTCAACTTAGAGTCCAAAGTGAGATCTAAGAGTGACCCTAATATACCATGACTCTCTAAGACTTGAAGTACTAAAGGGGACCTTCTAGTCCACCTAAGGCTCAAAAGGTTGGAGGAGAGAAAGAAGCATCCCAAGGACTCGGAATCAAAACAAAAAAAGTAACTGCACAATTTTCCAAAATGCTTCACAAAAATTAAAAAGGGTAATCAAATAGTGGTGCTTTTGGGAGCCAAACGAAAAGGCCGGTGGGCCAGCGAACTCATCAAGGGACCTATCAAGGTCAAGAAAATCAAGCTAGATAAGGAATAGGACAAGTCCTGACCTATGTTCATAGCTAATTACTTGACCAGAACACCGCGAGCTTGGCTTGCTTTCTTGAGCTCCTTACCACGAACAAGGCTCTGATACCATGTCAAGATTGTGGGAGAGAAGGAAGGAGTCTCACTTGAAGCTTTCTTGCTTGCACAATGGGGGAATACACACAAGGGTGGAGGCTGAAAACAGTTTTCCTCTTCTTAGTTGTGTAAGCCAAAAGAACTCTAGTACAAAGAAATAGAAGAACCCTATATATGGGTCTCAAACCAAACTCAACTAACTAAGGTGGCATACTAACTGAGCCACGAACTAGAGTAGATAAGGATAGCTATCATGTAGCTATTATTCATGGGCGGTGTGCCAACCGCGTCTGCAACTGACAAGTCGGTGACATAAATACACAACGGTCACCCTGGCGTATCACGAGTGGAGCTCGATATCTCAACAACTGACTGACTACTAACCCGACTTATTTAATGTAGTCACATGTAGACAGCTGTACACACTAGCTGTCACAGATGTCGGTCATAGATGAAGACACACTGACGGTGAGCTTGATTTCTAACACTCCCCCTCAAGCTAAAAAAAAAACTCAAATCATCTGCATCACTCCAAGTAGCTGTCTAAAGTGAATGAACTTATCTTTACCAAGTGATTTGGTAAAGATAAGTTCATTCACTTTAAACAGCTACTTGGAGTGATGCAGATGATTTGAGTTTTTTTTTTAAGCTTGAGGGGGAGTGTTAGAAATCAAGCTCACCGTCAGTGTGTCTTCATCTATGACCGACATCTGTGACAGCTTGTGTGTACAGCTGTCTACATGTGACTACATTAAATAAGTCGGGTTAGTAGTCAGTCAGTGACCTGACTAGAGTTAATCAATCTAGTCTACATTTATTTCACCTTCAAAATTCAGTTTTCAATGATGCTCATTGCTTGCTTCAATTCTCCATGCATTCAGCATGTATAGGTTAGTTCATATAGATGATGGAACCCCCAAGATGACCTGTATTGCTTCAGTAATGCACAGTACTTGTCATTGACTGTGTATGATAGTTTTTAGCATGTCATTGATTTTCAGATCTGAGTATTCTGTCATTGACTGTGTATGATAGTTTTCAGCATGTCATTGATTTTCAGATCTGAGTATTCTGTCACATTCACTGTGTATGACAGTTTTCAGCCTATCATTGATTTTCAGATCTGAGTATTCTGAGCAAGAGATCTCAGCTCCAAGATATTTGATCCAATGTATACATGCTTTGACACATTCTTGTGCTCCAAAGATGCCTTCTGAGTGTAGTACAAGGCTCCTGTGTGTCAGTAATGACTGAATGCATGCTATTCATTCATGTTTACAGTAGTTCAGAAATGATTACAGGTCTGTGTCTGTCACTCCAGCTCATAACAAAGCTCCCACACAAGCATTTACTCCTTGCACACTTCAAATACCTTCAATAGTGAGCATACATGCTCTATGAACCTTGTCCAGGTGCCCCACTGAAGATTGACAGGTTGCTATCCACTCAGATCAGCAGACGCAGATTTTCAGACCAGGGGGCGCAGATTTTCAGGCACAGGTTGCTGTCCACTCAGATCAGCAGGTGCAGATTTTTAAATACAGGTTGTTGTCCATTCAGATCAGCAGGCGCAGATTTTCAGATACAAGTTGCTGATTTTCAGGAGGCAGTCCACGATTTTCAGACACAGGTTGCTGATTTTCAGGAGGCAGTCCACGATTTTCAGAAGGCAGTCCACGCTGATTCCTTCCTTTGACTATGGCTTCATTTGCAAGTGTCCAGCTTCTTCCTCATTCCTTACTTCCATCTCCTTTGCACTGCAAGTTGTCATGCCCATTCTCCCACA
This sequence comes from Lygodium microphyllum, assembly GCF_053477565.2. Taxonomy (NCBI): domain Eukaryota; kingdom Viridiplantae; phylum Streptophyta; class Polypodiopsida; order Schizaeales; family Lygodiaceae; genus Lygodium; species Lygodium microphyllum. The sequence goes on along the minus strand of NC_141136.1, from coordinate 89,390,607 downwards.
GCCTCATGGATGAGGCTCTAATACCATGTTCAAAGAGTAGAGAGAGAGAAAGGGAAAGACTCCATATCCATGAGCCTTCAGGCTCTCAAGCTCATTCCTTCATTTCCACACACTCAACTGAAAAACACACACACACTACAAGATAAAGTGACCTAGTGTAAATGTAGACTAGACTGACTAACTCTAGTCAGGTCACTGACTGACTACTAACCCGACTTATTTAATGTAGTCACATATAGACAGCTGTACACACTAGCTGTCATAGATGTCGGTCATAGATGAAGACACACTGACGGTGAGCTTGATTTCTAGCATAGTGTCTGTGGCATGGATGGTCCAAAAAATACTAGATTCTTATGAAAAAGAAAAATGGGCAAAATTGCACGTGTCGCAATCGCAGTGGATTCTTGACCAGTTGTTCTAGGGCTTTACCCCCCTTTCCAAGCTAACAAAGTCATCAAATTTGGGTTTGGAGCAGCAAAGAGGAAGCTGTTGTTTTGATGTATATTTTTGGTCTACAAGCGAGCTCTAGGAGATCTAATGCTTGGAGATAGCTTCTGAGCAGTGCCAGGCAAGGGACTCAAGGTTCTAGCAACACATATTGATTTGATTCATTGTGCTTTGTATTTATCATGTTTACCTCTTGTCTATATTTTTTTCTTCTCTTCCATCTCCTATCTCTACTTCCTTCTATCTCTGATCCTCGGTGGATACGACCTTTCGACTAAAACCCCTTCGAAAATGCCACTGAATTGGTTGCTCCCTATGGAAGCATACATATCCTAACCAATCCAAGCGGTATATTCATGGTAGTGATATCCCGGCTTTCTAATGCAAGCCAGAACTGATCATATCCTGAATATAAATCTCCCATAGAGTAAATTGCCTTGCCTAAAAATGCTTGTGCAATTTCATCCACTATCAGGCCTGATCCATGTTGAATGTTAAAATGATTAGATTTTTTGGTTGATTTTTATTGTTTTTGAGGCTTGAATGGTTGATTTTTTATGGATTTTGAGTGATGATTGGTTGTTTTGTAAGTGTTTGAAAGTATTTTGGATGATATTGATTATGTTTTGGAAGCTCATGATGATTCTCAGTAGAAACATGAGACTCTGCGATGTTCTAATAGGTTCTTTTGAGGTTCTGATTGGTTTTGATACCTTTTGTTTAGCTTCTGTTTTGTTCTGATTTTCTTCTATATGAAGCATGGATTGATGATTGATGAAGGTTGAAATATTTTGAAAGCTTATTGAATAGTTTTTGATATTTTGGGATGGATGTAGTATGAGTTATGAGGTTCTGATGTTCTATGATGACCTTTTGTAACTCTCTATTGATCTTCTGTAGATCTTCTGTAGAGCCCCTGTTCTGTTCTGTTCTGTATATCTTCTGTAAGTGTTATGTGGAATGTATTTGTGACTTTGGAAAAGTTTTCTTACTTTTGGAAAGGATGAATCTAAGTTCAAAAGAGCTAAAAAAAATGGAAGAAGTACTTGCTGAAGACTGAAGAAAAGACTAAAATGAAGTGATAGTAGCGAGTTATGAAGAGACACTATAGTGACTCTGGTGCCCTTTCATACCTCCCATACCTCTTGGGAGGTGCATCCACGACCTAATAAGGATTATTGAGAGTGAATATTGGGTATTTTAGTGAGGATATGATGTAATATTGATTGATTGATTGAGAGAGAGAGAGAGAGTCAGAGATAGTCAGAGATAGTCAATTCTATCAAAACAATGTATCTATCTATGAGAGATTGAGAGAGAAAACTACAACAACAATGAAGATGAATACTATGTGATTATTTCCATTCAAAAGTGGTGTATTCTCTTGTGTTTCTTGTTCTATTGATGGATTCTATGAAGATGTTGAAGATTATGGTTGATTCTATCAAATCCGTGGGAGATATCTACTATGATGCTGCGTGAAGATTTATTGCTTTTCTTGTTGTGGTTCTCAAAAGAATGAAATAAAAGCTTGTTGATGTTACAAGAAAGATTTTATTTCAATAGAAACCCCTTTTCCTTGGTGTTTCTCCTAGGGCTCCATGTTTTTGGTGCGCAGTCAAGGAAACTTGCCATCAATAAGCATCAGAAGAGGGTGAAAATGAAGGAAATGGCATTACCAAGAAGAGGAGAATTCAATGGATGCTTGCAAAGTTCCTTCTTCCACTGAAGAGTTGGAGATTCTTATTGCCAAAGCCACTTTCTACAAGAAGTTCATCCCACAATGGCGGAAACATATTACCATCATGATGCAAGCTCTATGTGGTGGACTATTTCCTCTTCCTATTTAAGCAACAAAGACATGCATCTTGGTGGAAAACTGTTTGGGAACAAACTGAAGTGTAGAAACAGAGAGAATGACCATCCATGGAAGATTTGGCATTCATTGAGAAGTTCCCAAACATCATCAAGTGGGAGATTCTGAAGAGGCTTCCGGAATCGTGGTCATTGGTGGAGGTTCACAAAAACAATAAAGAAAAGGGTTGGAATTTGTTCGTGGATGCTCATCAACAAGACACATGGGATGCTTGGCATTCTGACATCCAATTAGCAACCCACTGGAAGTTGGTAGACAGAGTGTTCTTTACAACCTACATTATTGAAACCATCAAAATGGCATTATTATGATGATGGCACAACAACGATCCTAAGAAGAATGAGTTAAAACTGCATCAATGCCATCTGACACTTTATTCTTTCCTTTGTCTTTACCTGTAGTGCTACTAGATGCACCTGAAGATATAGAGCTACTCCTTAGTCTCCCAGACCATGGACTACAAGATGATGTCTCTGGTCCACTAAGAGTTTGTGATTCTTGCTTTTCAGCCTACACATGAGTGTCATGATCATCATCATCATCCAATGCATCACCACTAGATGCATATCAAGTGCTCATTTCATCAAAGATGACATCCCTGCTCACTCTGAACTTACATGTAACAGGGTTATGACAGCGATACTCTTTCTGCTCTAAAGAGTATCCAATAAAGACACATTTTTCAGCCTTTGGATCAAGCTTCTTCCGTAGCTCATCTGGCACATGAACATATGCAACACAGCCAAATACCTTCAAGTGCGATACATGAGGCTTCTTGCCAGTAAAGCATTCTTCAGGAGTCATCCCGTGAATTGCAGCTGTGGGAGTTCTGTTCATAATATAAACAACAGTATGAATAGCCTCAGACCAAAAATGCTTAGGCATATTCTTTTCAGCCAATCAAGGCGCATGCAACTTTTGCAATATGCATGTTTTTCCTTTCTGCAACCCCATTTTGTTGTGGGGTATACCTGCATGTGAACTGCCTCTTTCTCCCATGAGACCTCAGAAAATCACTGAACTCATTCGAGAGGTACTCTCCCCCTCCATCTGACCTCAAGCACTTTACTTTCAAGCTTGTTTCTCTTTCAACTGCAGCCTTGAAAGTTCTAAAGTGCTCAAACACTTCACTCTTTTCCTTCATAAAATATACCCACAGCTTTCTAGAACAATCATCAATGAATGTGACAAAGTATGAACTGCCTTACAGAGATACATTTTGTGTAGGTCCCCAAATATCTGTATGCACAACATCAAGGATATTTCTACTTACATCTCTGTCATGTGAAAAGGGTTGTCTTGCCTGCTTACCAAACTGACATGCTTCGTATACCTTATGAAATTCTGCAACTCTAAATGTAGGCAAACCTCTAACCAACCCTTTGGACTGCATTAATTTCAGCCTTTGTACATTTGCATGTCCAATGCGTTTGTGCCAAATTTCAATATTTGCAACAACACCTTCTCCTTTAGCATACATAGCAGTATTCATAGTAGGAATTCCAGCATCCAGAGTAAACATACGTCCAACTCTACTTCCCTTTGCAACCAACCTACACTTGTCATTGAAGTCTTCTACAAAGCAACCCTTTGCATTAAATCTAACTTGCAGTCCTTGCTCTACCATCTGATTGACTGACACCAAGTTCTTTGTAATAGATGGCACATGTAATACATCTAAAAGACTCTTTGTCATACCATCATGCAAGGACAAGGAAACTTTTCCAATGTGTGAAATTGGGTGGCATGAATCATCACCCGTATGCACATAACCTGCATTTTGCAAATCCTGCATCTCTCCAAACCATTCTGCATGGCTGGCCATATGATTGGATGCACCTGAATCAACATACCAAACATCATCATATGTTCCCTTTCCTGTAACAGCATTCAGCATATGCTGCATAACAAACATACGTTCATTTTTTTCTTCATTCTATCGTGAAGATGATGCATAGTTTCCTTGCTGCAACTTACCACTACGAATATCATCTTTCTTAGCATAACATTGGGCTGCAATATGACCTATTTTGCCACAGTAGTGACACAGAATACTAGAGTTGTTAGAACCTCTATTCTGCCATCCACCTCTTCCTCTAAAGCTCCCCTTGCCTCTAAAGTTACCATGACCTCCTGAAACCTACATATCGCCAAATTGTTGATTCAATCTATTTTGCTAGTTGTCACTACCACGTCCTGTACCACGGCCTCTTGAAGAGAACCTGCCACGTCCCCTTCCTGAACTGGAGTAGAAAGCTTGGACCTGTTTACCACTTTTTTCAGATGTCTCACTCTGCATGTTGATCTCTTCAGTGATCATAAGAGAGACCAACTCATTAAAGTCTAGAAATGGCTTTCTAACATATACGGAAGTTACAAAAGACTTCCAAGCCTTTTCATTGTTAAGTCCACCCAAGGTAGACGACACCAAATCATCATCATTGGGCATTGCATCAATCGCTGCCAAGGCATCTACAATGCTCCTTACCTTCAGTGCATACTCATTGATAGACATCTTCCCTTTCTTCAATTTATTCCACTCTTGCTTGAGTTGAATCTTTCGTGCCTTTGTATTTACGGAAAACATACTTTCAAGTATGGTCCAAGTTGCATATGAATTCTTTGCATTTCTAATATGTCCCAATATATTATTGTCAATTACTGCAAACATCCAATACATAACCTTTTTGTCTTTTGCATTCCATTCCTTCTGTGCCTTTGTCTCTTCTGCAGTTGGAGGATCTCTCACCTCCGGCTCCTTTTTTTCACTTGAAACAAACTCGTAGAGGCCTTTTCCAATAAGGAAGTTCGTGACATGGAACTTCCATGAAGGTTAGTTGTTCTTGTCGAGCTTCTCAATGATGGGGTTTCCACTGTTCTTTTCCATTATCACAAAACTAATACCAAACAGCAAGCAAATCTTCTACAACCCTCGACCTGTAGTGCACAGCAATACATCAGACAACCTTTTTCACTGTCTCCTCAACAATACATGCAATCTGCAACCAGTTTGCAGAAAAACCTTGTGTTTATTCACTGGTAAACACCTTTGAACTTACAGATTTGAAATTTGTAACCTATGCACCCACTTTCGGTCAATACAGCCGAAGTCATAGTGTACCCTGAAACTACTGTCCGCAACCTTGCGGCTCTAAAACGGGGCCTAAAATGGCCTCAGATGCCCAAAATAACTGTGGGAGAGCTCTAAAGGGCCGATCTGCAGAATACACAGCGCTCTTCGCGCACACCAAATCTTAGTGCAATCTGAGATTTTTGCTATGCCCTGCTTCCGGTGCCTCCATAGGCACTATCCAAGAGAGAGAGTGGAAGAATGGGAGAGCTTCTTACCCATTGCTTGCTTGCTCGAACCTTGCTTCTTCTCCTTCACTTCAGCCTTCAAAATCATCCTCTCTCAGTGGCGTGGCTCTGATACCATGTCAAGAATTGCGTGGTGGGGGGACTTGCTCAAGATGCTACGCCGAACACACACAGAATGCACAAGGAGAAGCTTAGTCAAGAGACAAGAAGAGAGATGGAGGCCCAAACGTTTTCTTGCTAGTTTCTTCTTCTTCTTCCACACACTTTTTACAATGTACACAAAGTATAGATAAGATACAACATAAAGGAAAGTGGCCTACTAAGTTAAACAATGCATAACTGACTACACTAGTCGACTGGCGCTATAACTATGCCAGCTATAAATAGGTGTAACAACCTAAATATAATAAGTAATGAGTCAATGGCCATGTGAGAGTCATAATGACCATCGATGTGCTAAATGTAGATGTGTGGACCCATCTAACCAGGAGGTCCATCATTAATGTCCGCATGTGTTGAGCTTGTCATCTTAACAGAGATGACAAAGGCAAATGTCAAGCTAGCTTCTACTCATGTCCGCATGTGTTGAGCTTGTCATCTTAACAGAGATGACAAAGGCAAATGTCAAGCTAGCTTCTACTCATGAACGCTTTTCTGATCTCTATACCCAAATGGAGCAATAGACTAAGACTATTGATGCTCAAAAAATGGAAATTTCTAGTTTGCACACTCAGTTGACTGACACTAACACTCAAGTGATTAATGTAATTGAGGAACGAGATAGATTGTTGAAGTAATCTCACGAGCTTCGGGCTTTGTTAGCCGCCCAAACAAAGGAGCTTAAGATAGCCAATACCACCTTAGACCAGAGCAGAAACCAAATTCAGTATCTTAACAAGCAACTGGTCCAGTCACATTCTTCTTTACAGAGCCCTATTGTACATCCAGTTCCTTCTTTGATCCCTGTGGACTTGGCAGTTCTCCAAAGACAAGCCACGTTATGTCTGTTGTTTCAAGCTAAAGTGAAAAGATTGCAGTCCAGGATGGATCTCTTATGGTCTACATTTGAGCAATTCCAGGAGTATGTTCCTCCCGACCATTCCTTTTTTTTCCACTATCAGCTGCTGCAGAAGTTGGCCTTCTATATTAAGCTCTCAACGATAGATCTACTTCTTCCAGAGGATGGTTGGAGTGGAGCCTAGTCTTTTGATTTGCTAACTGAAGTTGTCTGTATGGTCTTTGAATATTCTGTGACGTTGGATACAATGCTAATGTCTTATATGTATATAGGAGGTGATCTATTAATTCCAGATAATGTAGATCTGGCTTGGTATGTAGGGGATCCCTCAAATTGTAAATTTATGTCCTACTCCATGTGGATCCCACAAACTAGGCTGTTGAGATACTTTTTTAGTCAACCCATCACTTCCAGGTGGTAAAGGCAAAGCCACTGGCTTAATCTTCTTTGCAACTATTTTGTACTTTCAGCCTTGTTTGTAGCCCATATTATAGCCCATAACATTCATGCTCAACAAACTCTAGAATGACTTTATACATCTCTAAAGTGTCAACATTAATAACTTCTTTTTCTGCCCTATTTTCAACATTAATTGTTGCAAAAATGTCAGCCATTGTATCAATGTCAACCATCCGTGAAAATAGCCCTGAAATACCTTCATTTGCAGCCATCAAACCATATGTCTTTAGCTCTTTTTCAACCCATCCTAGATATTTCTTTTCAGCCCTGCACATGGCTGAAATATTCTTAAAACTGCCAATACTACATGCTGTCCATTCCTGCCATCTAGACACAAACACAATTTCCCCCTTTCTTGGAGGCATAATTATCCTCATAGAGGCACTCCCATAGCCTCCCCTTATAGTAGTGCTGTCTAAAAACCCTTAAACTCTCGTGCATTAGGTGGTATGGGATTATCCTGCAGCCTATCCTGATTGGGGGATGATTCACACAAATAGTGAGAAACTGTACTGCCTTCATATTGTCTTTACTCGCAACCCAAGCATATGAAGAACCATCATCCAATGCTTTTGTTTCCAGTCTTAATTATGAAATATAGGGCTGCCCCAAAATCACCACATAACTATATGAATCGTGCACAAAAAAATGATATTCATCCCTAACATCTCCAATAGTCACGGATACATTCGGACAAGCCACATAAAGATCCCCTGATGAATTTTTTGTTGCCCGCATGCGCCATCTCGGATCTACATCAATTGGCCAACCTCCATTCTCATATAAGCTACGTGCCATAACATTGATTTCGAAACCATGATCCAAGAGAGCTATGCAAGGCGTCTCTCTTTCTCCCACTTTAACAATTATCTTGTTGTAGCATGAGCCCAATGCGTTCGTGAATAATGACTGCTTGGAGTAAAATGAGCATCTTCTTCTTCATGTACTTGTTAATGGAAATATCCATTATACATAGCCTTCTCTCTATGCTTATTACTATCCATAAGACCCATTTCAGTCCACAAGCTTACTATCTACACTCCCATTTAACCCATTTTCAACATCAACCTACTTCAAATCAGCATAAAATGCATCATCATATTCCCTTTGAAGATGTTTCTCTATGTCTTTGTCAACCTGCATCAATGCTTGCAAAACTTCACCATCAAAATGTCTTTCGCATTTCAGCATATCAATGATTGCATCATGAAATTCACGCTTTGCAATTCCAAGAACTTTGCCAAGTGTGAATTCCACTCTACTGCCAAGTATGCAATCTTCCAAGGTCTATTTAAGGTTTTTGGCAATCTCAAGACCCGATTTTAACCTATAACCGGGCTGCTTGCCCCTTTTCTTCCCTTGTTGTTTATTCTCTTGCGATGTATTCTCCATAACATACTCAGGTACGGCTTTTTTAGTCTCTTTTTTACTTTGTGTTATGCATTTAGATGGGTCTAAAGAGAAAGGACCAGTAGTGTCCTCATCTCTTCTTCTCTTTTCTTCCACAAGATCTTCTTGATTATGAACCTCAGTTGAATAAGCATAGGCTAAAAATAAATCCATTGGTGCACTTCATCATGTTCTCCCTCGTATACTCTGACTTGCATCAACCAATTCAGACTTTGCTTTTTTGTGCTTTTCCATGCAATCTAGTATCTACATTCAAACACAAGATTTTGCTTTAGCCATGCCTCCTTTACGAGCTTCTTTGGTCCTTTGAATTCTCAACCCATATGTGGCTGCATCTATGGCAAAAAATGCTATCCTTTTTTCTGCCATCTCTTCCAACCTCTTCTACATGCCACCATTTCCAAAATTTGAGTCTATTGGAAGACCAGTTTCTGTTGTATGTATTTTGCCATCTTTCCAAAAGACTAACCTTTTCACTTTCACTTCACGATAGGCTATACAATCTCACTTTTCATGTTGTAAACTGTCATACCCAAATGCATATCCTCTTGTAACCTTCTTTGTACAGTCTTTGGGCTATTGCCCGACCCTTCTCTTCTACCTTAACATCCAAATTTTGACCTTTACATAGATTTCTGTCAAATTCAGCCTCAAACCATGCATGACTTTGATTAATTCATCCACAACATCACCTTTAAAAGATGGACCCACATGTATAGCTGGTTGTCTTGCCATATCCCACAAGCGCCTTGGCTGCAATTTCAGCCCCCTTCTAAGCATTGACAAAGTGTGGTGCTTGTACCCCATCTTAATTTCGTCCACTCTCTCTTTATCAACATGTGCACTGCCTTAGTTACATTAGCCCAATCTGATTTCGGCCCCGTTTCAGAAGAGGCATATTCTAAACGATTAGTTAGCTTCTCTTGCAATATAGGATCTACAACATTCAGAAACAAATCAATTTTTTGACTCTCCAATGATTGGTGCTCATTGGCATCCAACTGCACATACCGACTTTCAAATTCACAAAGCAAAGCTATAGTAGCCAACCCTTTATTGGGCTTTTCAATCATTGTCGGAGCATTCAAGTAGACTTTCGACCCCAAATGCTTCACCATTGTCGGAGCATTTGGGGTCGAAAGTCTACTACAGGGGTAAGAGATAGTGGGGTGAAGGGAGATTCAAGGAGAGCAATTGACGAAAGAGAAGGGGTTTGAAGAAATAGAAGATTTAGAAGAATACTCATAGAGGTAAAGCCTATCAATTTATCTCTACATCATGAGAAGATAAATCCTTTGTAGACCAAAAATGTGCATCAAACAATAGCTTCTTCTCTGCTGCTTAGACTACCAATCTATTGCTTTTGTTGACTCCAAAAGGGGGGTAAAATACTAGGACACTTGGCCAGGATTCTACCCAGATCACTCCTTCTTCTTCTCCCAGTTTGAAGTGATGTTTCCTGCCTGTAAAAGCTGCGATCGTATGTCGCGTGATTTGGTCAATCCTTCTTTTTGCATAGCATCCCCCAAAAATGGCTAAAAGCCACTTGCTTTTTTTAAAACATATAATCCTATTCTAGAAGTTTCCTACAACTTTTGGATATTTAAAAGAAATAATATCCAAAATATCAAAAATAGGTGAAACTTGTCCAAAAATCTAGCATTTCTAAACCACCAACTCTATGGACATTGACACTAATGACTAATATGGCATTGACTCTCTAGATCAATAAGAAAGATGAATGACGATGCACTTTAGAGTTTTTCACACTATGTCCGCGTAGCGGCACGACAACGTACTACTAGATCACTCACTAAAGGCTTTACATTACTATGTGCTCTCTATACACTTGGTGTCTTGAGATTGAAGGAATACCAAGCTCATTGTCTAAACTCTCTGAACCACTAGAATCTCCATCAAATCCCAAATGACTAGTAGATGCACCATTACCATCCAACACTTTCTCCTTTCCTTCGTCTTTACCTACAACACTTGTAGATCCACTTGAAGATGTGGGGCTACTCCTTAGTCTCCCAGTGGAAGGGCTAACTGTAGGTGTAGTACCAGATGATGTCTTTGGTCCACTAAGGCTTCGCGATTCTTGGTTTTATTTCTACACATAGCTATCATGATCATTATCAACATCTAATGCATCATTAGTAGATACGTACCAATTGCTCATCTCATAAAAAATAATGTCTCTGCTCACTTTGAACTCACCTCTGATGATAGGGTTATAACATCAATACCCTTTCTGCTATAAATATTATCCAATAAAAATACAAAATTTACCCTTTAGATTAAGCTTCTTTCGTAGCTTATTTGGCACATGAACATATGCAATATACCCAAACACTTTAAAGTGTGACACATTGGGCTTCTTGCCTATAAAGCATTCTTCGCGGGTCATCCCATGAACTACAACTGTGCGAGTTCTCTTCATAATATAGATAGCACTATGAATAGCTTCAGATCAAAAATGTTTTGACATATTCTTTTCAACCATCAATGCCCGTGCAACTTCTGCAATATGCCTACTTTTTCTTTCTGCAACCCCATTTTGCTGTGGGACATACCTGCAAAGTAAACTATCTCTTTATCCCATGAGACCTCAAGAACCCACTAAACTCATGAGAGAGATACTTTCCCCCTCCATCTAATCTCAAGCACTTAACTTTCAAGCCCGTTTTTGTTTCAACAACTGCCTTGAATGTAATATTCCCGTGCTTCCCCCCCCGGTGCCTCCTCCCCAAAAGAACTCCCCCCCTTAATAAATAAAAATAAAAAAATAAAAAAATTATTAAGTTTAGTGCAAATTTTTTTAACTGCCGACAGGACGTCGGGGAGAGAGAGAGAGGGAGTGAAGTGAAGTATAAGGGGGGCATGCTGCCCCCAGGTCGGAGGGGTGGTGGCCATGCCACCCTCCTCCCCCTCTTATAAAGGGGAGCTTCCTTCCCTCCCTCGTTTAGACAGCGCCCTGGTCGCCGCACGCAGGTCCTCCCTCCCTTGTGCTTGTCACCCCTCCATTGCAGACTATAGCAGCCCCCTCCTGGGCTTCCGACAGAGAAACCCCTCCTCCTCCTCGTCATCTGAAACCCCCCCTTGACCATGAATAGAGAACCCCCCCCCCCCCCCCCCCCGCCCTTGTGTTCAGCGAAGGAGAAGAAGAGGGGGAGAGAGTAGGAGAAGGAGAAGGAGAAGGAGATAAGAGAAAGAAGAGGAAGAGAGAGAGAGGAGAAGAAGAGAAGGAAAAGAAGAAAGAAGAGGGAGAGAGAGTAGAAGAAGAGAAGAAGAAGAAGAAGAGAAAAAGAAGAAGTGGAAGAAGAGAGGGAGAGAAGAAGAGAAGGAGAGGGAGAGAGAGAAGGAGAAAAAGAAGAGAATAAGAAGAAGAAGAGGGAGAGAGAGGAGAATAAGAAGGAGAAGAAGAGGGAGAGAGGAGAAGATGAAGGAGAAGAAGAGAAAGAGAGAGGAGAAGAAGAAGAAGAAGAAGAAGAAGAAGAAGAAGAAGAAGAAGAAGAAGAAGAAGAAGAAGAAGAGAAAGGGAGAGAAAGAAGGAGAAGAAGAGGGAGAGAGAGAAGGAGAAAGGAGGAGAAGAAGAGGAAGAGAGAGGAAAAGAAGAAGAAGAAGAAGAGGGATAGAGAGAAGTGTAAGATAATTAGGGGAGGATATAGGGAGGGCGAGAGAGAAAGAGAGAAGGAGAGAAGACTATGAGATGGAGAGGGTGAGATAGATGGAAAACAAATTGGGGAGAGGGTAAAAGAAGAAGAAGAGTTATTCTTGGTCTTAGATTCCTTATGAACCTACGTACCACTTCCTTCCGCCAGGGCAAGAGCAATTGTTTTACCTCAAGGGTTGCAAGACCAGGAATGCTCAAGGATGGCACCCAAGAGATGAGTTATAAGGAGCACAAGTGCTGAAGTTGCAAACAGAGCTAGGAACATATCCAATGCAAGAGAAGACATGAATACCACCAACCCTCCAGCAACTATAGCTCATATCCAGGTTGCACTAAGATCTAGATTCTTCTCACACATCTTGAATTCTTAAATAGAGGTAGAGTTGCATGTAATCACCATTAAAAGGGCTTAGGATGGGTTGATCTTCTGCCCTAAATAGGTAGCCGTGATTAATAAGGGTCAAGGTGAAATCACTTAGATCATTTAAAGGATCTAGAAGGAATTTGTTAAAATTGACCTTGCAAAGCCCTAACTCAAGGGGGAGAGTGAACTTTAGGGTAGTTGATTTATGCTAAGCATGTTGCTTGGAACTGTTGAAATGGTTTTAACGAAGGTTGATATGGTTAAAGATGGAAAAAGGGATTGCTAGGTAGAGTGGTTACTTGCTGGATTAGGAAATGATGTTTTCCTAGTTAAAGGATGTTAGGCTAGTTGTTTCAGCTTGATTGTTTCCGAAAGGATACTTAAGGATTGGTTGTGGTTTTGGATGAATATCCAAGTGATTATATTTTCATGGCGGGAACTGTAAGGATAAATTTCCGTGGGAACAAATGGGATGTTTTCCCTAGTAAATGATATTGGGCTAGTTGCTTCAGCTGTGGATGATTTCCTGATGCCAGGAGGCATATTTCACGGTGGATTCCGTGCCACGGTGGATTCCGTGAGGTTTTACGGTGGATTCCGTAAACTTTGTTGACCAGGGCTCATACACAAAGTGGATTCTTTGTGCGAGAAGTTGATGGGGATGCCTATCCTTTTCAGGAGTTTCATTAATTTAGTGTGTACATGGGTGATTCCATAGCGGGTAATTCCGCAAAACACATATTAAATTAATAAAAGTTTATGAGTTTAGAGTGCGCACTTGTGATAAATTAAGGTTAGGATTGATTTCTAACCAGTTGATTTATTTATGTAGCTGAAGACTACTAGGTATTCACTTTTGTCGGTTTAATTGTATTATTTTACTAACGTTTGTGAATGCTTCAGTTGATGTGTAGAGATAGCAGCAGTGGCGGAGGAAAGCATTGGAGGATAGCGTGTATTTGAGTTATCACTTATATTTTGATGGGCGCATACTGTTGGCATGGCACCTATATTTTGTCGCACTTATTTATTGAGGCACTGGATATTTATTTGTTATTTTGTATGCACATGGGCGCACGATTATGATATTTGTATTTAGACATTGTATTGGGTATGCCTGACTCTTTGGGCGCCCGCCCATTAGCTTTATTTCTATTTTGTGCTAAAGCAAACTCAAAAGCCAAAAGCGTGCTATTTTGTAATTTGGGCTATTATTTGAGCTTGAAGATGATTAATACATAAAATACATGCTTTGTGGAGCGCTCACACAAGGCATGGGGGGAGATTGCACCCAATTGGTCTCTTGTTCATGTCGTGCATGCTTTCGACCTTGAGTTTTGTGCAAAAAGTAGAGTTCTTTTGTTCTTGGGGACCTTCCGGCGTTCACTACGCAAGCATACAGCATCCAATCTATGCACCATTTCCTAAAGAGATAATTAAGGAATGATGGCTCTAGCTACCCCTGCAAACCGTCAAACCCTAACCAAGGGGGTTATGAATCCGCGCTGGGAATGTGGACCAAACCCACCGTGAGAGGTCTCTCTGTGGAAAATACTTAGCGTAGGAGGACGCTTGGGTGCTAGGGGGGCTCTGGCTGTAAATCCCGATGTCTCCGGACCCTACACAAGTGTTCTACGTGACTCGAGATGGGATCTCGAGGCCTTGATACTAGTTACAAGGTGAAATCTTGGTAGGATAAACATTCGGGTTTTTACTTCCGGGGTACGGAAGGATTATTTCTGTGGAGGCAGAAAGCGACACTTAACTCTCCTGTATGGGCGGGAGACAAACATTAATCTAAAGATAAGTTAAGGAAGTGTTTGATATTGTTTTAACTTGTCTTCGTGTATGTGCCCTAAATTATGTAAAGGAACCTGTGATTAATGGGTTAATTAAGGAAGTTGCTTTTATGTGTCAAACATAATGTGGTAGGTAATTAGACAACTAAAACAACCCCCGAGGGAAGCGTGATGGATGTGACCAATAAGTCTATCCTACGAAAGGGTGGTCTCGGTTAGCCGAGAGCTTTCCTAAATGGAATTTATTTGATGCAAACGTTAGATAGACAAGGACCTTAGAACTTGTAAGTTGAAACCCTGATTCATACCGTTTTAGGGGACCGAAATGGGACTATGCCCTACAGGCAGAGAGGTCAAGCAATGCCTCCCTCTCGTTTCCCATTCTCTTTGAACCAAGTGTGATATGAGTCTGCTTGGGTCCAGTTGTATCTACGCAAAGTGGAGCGGATGTCGACCAACGCTAGAAGGTTGTTAGGAAGACTTGACTCTGCTAGGAACCCAAACTTCAGGTCGATCCTAGTGGGAACGGCCGAATAAGTTCCGTTGCGAGGCAGACTCGAGAGACCCTAGTTGGCAAACCCTATGTCATTCCTTGGGAGTTTCGGGTGGCATCTTCTAGATTGATCTCTCAATGGGCTGCTAAGACGTGTCCCATAATTTGAGGGGCGGGCACATTACAGTTGGTATCAGAGCAAAACTTCATAATGATACATGATTGGTTAATGTTCAGTTCATAGACATATCCTAAACAGAAATAACCTAACTGGTATGGCTTGACTCTTAGGCACCTTCTGCACCCACGAATGCTAACATGCAAGAGAAGAAGTTCCTTCTCAAATAAATTAAGCCACCCGAGTTTGATGGCAAGGGAAGGACTGTTCAAGCCGACGCCAAGATCTGGATTGTGAGTCCATGGAGGACTATTTTGAGGCAATGAGAATTGCACCTACTAACCAAGGCATGCTCTCCAAACTTAAGCTTACAGGCGAAGCGAGACTTTGGTGGAAACAGTGGTGCAGAGACCAAGCGATCTCGGAGGGGACAGTCACTTGGGATAAGCTTAAGGAAGCTATGCGAGGGAGGTATCTGCCACCTGCCTACCGCACACAAAAGATGAATGAATTCTATGGCTTGAAGAGGTTAGGATTATCCCTTGAAGCATATTATTCAAAGTTTGTTTCACTCCTAAAGTATGCACCCCCAATAGATATGACACAACAGGTGTCAAAATTCTATGTTGGGTTGAATCCACCCATAAACACTCAATTGGAATCAATGTGCCCAACAGACTTGCAAGATGTATTAATCCGAGCGAATCCAATTGTCCAAGAACTTAAATCGGGCAATTGTAGCAAAGATGACTATGGAGATCAGGGTAAGAGATTCCATACATGCGGAGAGATAGGGCACATCCATAGGAGATGTCCCTACCGTCAATGCTTCCATTGTAAGGAGCTAGGACACCCCCCTTAAGTTTTTTTAAAAAATAATTTTAGTGCAAATTTTTTTAACTCCCTCTCTCTCTCCCTGCCGATAGGACGTCGGGGAGAGAGAGAGAGGGAGTGAAGTGAAGTACAAGGGGGGCATGCAGCCCCCAGGTGGGAGGGGTGGCGGCCATGCCACCCTCTTCTCCCTCTTATAAAGGGGAGCTTCCTCCCCCTCCCTCATCTAGACAGCGCCATGGTAACCGTAGGCAGGTCCTCCCCCCCTTGTGCTCCTCACCCCTCCATTGCGGATTACAACAGCCCCCTCCTAGGCTTTCGATTGAGAAACCCCCCCTCCTCCTCCTCATCTGAAACCCCCCCCCCCCCCCCCCCCTTGACCGTGAACAAAGAACCCCCCTGTGTTCAGGGAAGGAGAAAAAGAGGGGGAGATAGTAGGAGAAGGAGAAGAAGAGAAGAGGAAGAAGAGGAAGAGAGAGAGGAGGAGAAGAGAAGGAAAAGAAGGAAGAAGAGGGAGAGAGTAGAAGAAGAGAAGAAGAAGAAGAAGAGAAAAAAGAAGAAGAGGAAGAAGAGAGGGAAAGAAGGAGAGAAGGAGAGGGAGAGAGAGAAGGAGAAAAAGAAGAGAAGAAGAGGGAGAGAGAGGAGAAGAAGAAGGAGAAGAAGAGGGAGAGAGAGGAGAAGAAGAGAAAGAGAAAGGAGAAGAAGAAGAAGAAGAAGAAGAAGAAGAAGAAGAAGAAGAAGAGGAAGGGAGAGAAAGAAGGAGAAGAAGAGGGAGAGAGAGGAAAAGAAGAAGAAGAAGAAGAGGGATAGAGAGAAGTGGAAGATAATTAGGGGAGGATATAAGGAGGGCGAGAGAGAAAGAGAGAGGGAGAGAAGACTATGAGATGGAGAGGGTAAAAGAAGAAGAAGAGTTATGCCTGGCCTTAGATTCCTTGTGAATCTGCGTACCACTTCCTTCCGCTAGGGCAAGAGCGGTCATTTCACCTCAAGGGTTGCAAGACCAGGAACGCTCAAGGATGGCACCCAAGAGACGAGTTACAAGGAGCACAAGTGCTGAAGTTGCAAACGGAGCTAGGAACATATCCAATGCAAGCGGAGACATGAATACCACCAACTCTCCATCAACTATAGCTCATATCCAGGTTGTACCAAGATCTAGATTCTTCTCACACATCTTGAATTCTTAAATAGAGGTAGAATTGCATGTAATCGCCATTAAAAGGGCTTATGATGGGTTGATCTTGTACCCTAAATAGGTAGCCGTGATTAATAAGGGTCAAGGTGAAATCACTTAGATCATTTAAAGGATCTAAAAGGAATTTGTTAAATTGACCTTGCAAAGCCCTAACTTAAGGGGGAGAGCAAACTTTAGGGTAGTTGATTTATGCTAAGCATGTTGCTTGGAACTGTTGAAATGGTTTTAACGAAGGTTGACCTTGTTAAAGATGGAAAAAAGGATTGCTAGGCAGAGTGGTTACTTGCTGGATTAGGAAAGGATGTTTTCCTAGTTAAAGGATGTTAGGTTGGTTGTTTCAGCTTGATTGTTTCCGAAAGGATACTTAAGGATTGATTGTGGTTTTGGATGAATATTCAAGTGATTATATTTTCATGGCGGGAACTGTAAGGATAAATTGCCATGGGAACAAATGGGATGTTTTCCCTAGTAAATGATATTGGGCTGGTTGCTTCAGTTGTGGATGATTTCTTAAAGGGATAATTAAGGAAGGATGGCACTAGCTACCCCCTCGAACCGCCAAACCCTAACCAAGGGGGTTATGAATCTGCGCCGAGAATGTGGACAGACCAAACCCACTGCGAGAGGTCTCTCCATGGAAAATACTTGGCATAGGAGGACACTTGGGTGCTAGGGGGGCTCTGGCCGTAAATCCCAATGCCTTCGGACCCTACGCAAGTGTTCTACGTGACTCAAGATGGGATCTCGAGGCCTTGATACTAGTTACAAGGTGGAATCTTGGTAGGATAAACCTTTGGGTTTTTACTTCCGAGGTACGGAAGGATTATTTCTGCGGAGGCAAAAAGGGACACTTAATTCTCATGTATGGGCGGGATACAAACATTAATCTAAAAATAAGTTAAGGAAGTGTTTGATCTTGTTTTATCTTGTCTTCGTGTATGTGCCCTAAATTACGTAAAGGAACCTGTGATTAACGGATTAATTAAGAAAGCTGCTTTTATGTGTCAAATATAATGTGGTAGGTAATTAGACAACTAAACAACCCCTGAGGGAAGCATGGTGGATGTTACCAATGGGTCTATCCTACAGAAGGGTGGTCTCACTTAGCCGAGAGCTTTCCTCAATGGAATTTATTTGATGTGAACATTAGATAGACAAGGACCTTATAACTTGTAAGTTGAAACCCTGATTCATACTGTTTTAGGGGACCGGAATGGGACTATGCCCTATGGGCAGAGAGGTCGAGTGATGCCTCTCTCTCGTTTCCCATTCTCTTTGAACCAAGTGTGGTATGAGTCTGCTTGGGTTCAGTTGTATCTACGCAAAGTGGAGTGGCTGTCGACCGATGCTAGAAGACTGTTAGGAAGACTTGATTGCTTGGAACCCGGACTTCAGGTCAATCCTAGTGGGAATGGCTGGATAAGTTCCATTGCGAGGAAAACTCGAGAGACCCTAGTTGGCAAACCCTGTGTCATTCCTTGGAAGTGCCGGGCGGTGTCTTCTAGATTGATGGGCTGCTAAGACATGTCCCGCAATTTGAGGGCGGACACGTTACATTGAAAGATTTGAAGTGTTCAAATACATCACTCTTTTCCTTCATGAAATATACTCATAGCTTCCTTGAACAATCATCAATAAATGTGACAAAGTATTAGCTGCCACCAAAAGCGATACATTCTATGTAGGCCCTCAACATTTTTATGCACAACATCAAGTTTATTTCTACTCACATCTATGTCATGTGAAAAGGGTTGTCTTGCTTGCTTGCGAAACTGACATGCTTTACACACTTTATGAAATTCTGCAAATCTAAAAGAAGGCAACCCTGTAACCAATCCTTTGGATTGTATTAATTTCAGCCTTTGCATATTTGCATGTCCAATATGTTTATACCATATTTCAATGTCTCAAACCACTCCTTTTCCTTTAGTATACATAGCAACATTCATTGCAAGAATTCCAATATCTAAAGTGAACATGTAGCCAACTCTACTTCCTTTTGCGACCAACACTTGCACTTATCATTAAATTCTTCTACAAAATAACCTTTTGCATTAAATTGAACCTGCAACCCTTGCTCTACCACCATTTGGCCAACAAACACTAAATTATTTGTGATTGATGGCACATGTAATACATCTGTGAGACTCTTTGTCTGGCTTTCATGCAAGGACAAGGGAACCTTTTCAATGTGTGAAATTGGGTGGCATGAATTATCATCCATCTACACATAACTTGGATTTTGTAAATCTTGCATCTCTCCAAACCATTCAACATGAGTGATCATATGATTAGATGCACCTGAATCAACATGCCATACATCATGATGTGTCCTCTTTCTTGTAACAGCATTCATCATATGCTGCATAACAAACATACACTCATTTTTGTCTTCATTTTGTCATGAAGATGATGCATAGTTTCCTTGCTGCAATTTACCATTGTGGATATCATCCTTCTTAGCATAACAATGGGCTGCAATAAGGCCTGTTTTGCCACAATAATTGCAAATAATAGCAAAATTTCCAAAACCTGTGTTCTTCCATCCACCTCTTTCTCTAGAGCTTCCCATGTCTCTAAAATTTCCATGGCCTCTTGAAACCTACATTTTACCAAATTGCTAATTTAACCTATTTTGCTAGTTATCACTGGCACGTTCCATACCAGGGCCTCTCAAAGAGGACCTGCCACGTCCCCTTCTTGAACTTAAGTAGAATGCTTGGACCTGTTCACCATTTCTTTCAGATGAGTCACCCCAGCATATTGATCGCTTTGGTAATCATGACAGAGACCAACTCATCAAAATCTTGAAATGGCTTTCATATTTATATACATAAGTGACAAATGATTTCCAAGCCTTCTCATTATTAAGGCCACCCAAAGTAGATGAAACCAAACCATCATCATCAGAGATAGGTGCAAATCACTTTGATTTGCTGATGTGGCATGCTACTAATACTGAGCCAATTGTGGCATAAGGAAAGCTCTAATATATCACATGGAAGTCTTGGAATAAGCCTCAAGTGATGGGAGAGTTGAAGCTATGGTTGTCCATGACTGTGAATTACTGTAGGTATTGCAATGAAACACTGATGAGACAATGTCTGGTCTTGATCTCTCAAGGAAGATGGCTTTGATACCAGTTGAAGGGAGTGAGCTTGGAGTGGAAGCACACGAGAAAAAGTAAGAGCTATGGTGGAAGGAGCAAGAGCAAGAGAGAGAGACACACACAAAAGATATGCAAACTCAAATAGTCACATTGTGTGATTGGGTCTTCCCTTTATTCAAATGTCATTGAGAGAATAAAGAATGAATTGACAGGGATGGGCATCCACCACTTGCAATGTACAATTGTGTGGGTACTATTAATGTAGTAATACACAGGCGTCTAGGCACAAGGAGCCTTTACCCCCAACAATTACTAGAATGGTATTTGCATTGAAAATTGAAAGTGGTAGTAAATTATCCATCTTACCCCTTGATAGCATTGAGAGACACATAGATAGCATGAAACAATTTAAAAATAATATAAAATCTTTGATTTCAATATCAATAAAACAATGCACACACATCATTATGGAGAAATTAGAGAGATCTTAGGACATCCAAATTGTTCAAAAAACATACACAATATGACAAATGTTATCATATGCTACTGAATGATACCAAGAAGACAAGCATTGTTTTGAGAGATCGTAGTTTTATATTGTTTCATTCCCCCATCGCTATCATATTTGGTGATTTGGCAAGGACTATATTTGAAATGGGCATAGGGAACTTTAAGAATAGAAAATTATTCATGTTTCATCACTATATGGAAGTTTACTCAAATAGTAGAACTCGATAATCATACATGTCAACCTTAGAAAACTAGGTAATATCATTATATGATATTAATGAAAAATTGAGATGATGTCAAAGAAGCCTTGCAACAATGGCAATAGACAAATCAATGAAAAAAATCATTTTTCTTCAATAACTACATGATGTACAATGTTTATGGTGATATACAAGTTTCTTGTTTTCTAACAAAACTTTAATAGAATTCATAGACTTAATCTGAGTAAACATAATATGCCTTAGCATGGTAATATTTGAAGTACCACACTAGTGATTATCCCTAATAATGGAAAACAATCAATTTGAACATTCACATGAGCATATATAAAGTACTTTTTGTCCCATTAAAGGGCTAACACAATGCTCCATAACTCGTCTTCACTTGTGGGTACCTCCTTTTCCTTTCATTTAACACTTTTGCTCCAAATATGATTATATATCTATTCATTTCCTCACCATTTTACCCAATCACCCATCCAATACCAATTGGACTAGTGTCCATCGTAATGACAATAGGATTTTCCTTTGAATACTCCTCCATCCTCAATGTTGATGTAGACTTCAACACTCTCTTTAATTTGTGTATGGCTTTGGTGTGCTTTTTATCCCATTGGAATTTATGTCCCTTCTGTAATGATTCATAAAATCATTGACCTAACTTGCACAATGTGATATCCATATAAGGTAAAAGTCACACATTCCTAAAAGCCTTTTGACCTCTAAAATTATGGAGCATGTATCTTGCATCTTGTCAATCCCATCTATCTTCACTCTTGGAGGCTTCTTGCCATAGCACCCTCACATATGGCCCATAATCAATACCTCTTCAAGTCCAAACATAGACTTACTTTTGGTCTGAAAGAGTCGAATATAGTTCCTCTAAGGGAAACAAAATCTTTTCATAGTTAGCTATACGATTGGCAATAAAATCTTTGAAACCATGCTCATAAAACTCTTCAATATTTTCATCCTCTATACAACCCTTTATTGGTATGATAACCCAAAAACTTGTGCAAATAAAGGCACAAAAATATACTCATCATGAAAACATTTATTGTAAAATGGCAACTTTGTACTTGTAACTTTTATTCAAAATCCATATACAAATTAATGCATGGTTTCTTGGTGAAGAAGAGAGTTTTCTTATAGGTTTTGTGGCCAGCAAGCATACTTGCAGTCTCTTCTTAGTCGATTCATGGTTCATTCTGTGCCATGGCAGGGTGCTCTTCATGGTATATCATCTAAGAATGGTATAGTTAACTATGGTATGAAATCCCTTAAGACCTTGGTCATTGCATTTATTATATGTGCCATAGATTTTGTTGCACCTTGAGGAAGAGTACACATCCATACTAATCCCAAGGGTATCTTAATGATAGTGATATCCCTAATCTCCATTACCAACTAGAACTAGTCATACCCTAAGTATAATTCTCCCAATGAATAAACCACTCTACCATTAATGCCTTAGTAAACTCTTGCACCAACAAATAGTGACTAAAATGCAAAAGTCTTCCCATGTATTGATAGCATCTTCTCAAAAATTTCCCTTTTTGTGGGAAAAGGAAATGTATTACATCCGATTTCTAACTCTTTTGGTATTTTAGCAATAAACTTAAGCCCCAATATCTCTTGTCTACATTCTCCAATCATGATTAACCTCAACCGACCAAGTGCCACTTTCATATAAACTCCTCACAATTGCAGTAATCTTTGATCCATGGTCAAGAGATGCAATGCATGGAGTCTCAAGCTCCCCAACCTTAACCAGGGTTTTTGTTGTTTCCCAAGTGCAATGGTTCTAAGTATAATGACTTTTAGGAAGAAATTTTGGAGCCTCATCAAAATTAATATGTTGCCCTCATTTAATTGAATTAATGTGTTGCAAATAACTAAATTTTCAACTAATATATCTATATTTTTACCCTCATTTAACTCATTTACAACATCCATCCTTTCCAAATTAACACATGTATTTTTTCATAATCAGCATGTATGCCATGCAAATCGAGCTCCTTTTTCATTCATTTTTCGGATCACTATGAAATTGTTGTTTTCTCTTTATAATGTCAATAATTTCATCATGAGACTCACATGTGGCAATATCGAGCACCTCCCAATGAGTAAATTCCATCTTGCTATTGAGAATACGCTCTTGCATCCAAGTTCTTACAGTTGATCTCTTCCCTGTAGAAGAGCACTCTCTACATCAAGCAAGTTCAAAATAGTAGCAGGAGCACATAAGGCAGTGTAGAATACATCCCATGACTCACTCAAAGTCCCAAGAAAAAACAATGGAGTAACCTCATCATTAAAGGTAATGACCTGCGAAGTCAAGTTCTTGAGAATAGCATAGAGTTGGCTCAAATGAGCACACATTGTCTTTTTCTCCTTCATGGCTAGGTCCATAAGTTGCTTCAGCTAATACATCTGACTTGTTGGACTTTTCTTATCATAGAGGTTCTTAATTTTATCCCAAAACTGCCAAGCACTCTGTGCTTCCTTAAGCACATTGTAATGCACTTGTTTAGTGAGAGACAAAATGAGGGTGGACTTGCATAACTCATCAAGCTCATCCCATTCGTCATCAGTCATAGTCTCAAGTTTCTTGCCATACATCCTTAGTGGCTTTATTTGTGATTTTTGCACCAACACCTACCAAACTTGGCTCTTCCAATAGGCATAATTTATACCATCAAGCTTAGTGATGTTGAAGATAGCACTATTAGTAGAAGAAGATGCCACACTACAGTCCAAAATAGTGTAGACAGTTCAAAACTGCTTGTTTTGTAGTGTTGTAAACAACCAAAATACCACCAAAACCAAGGCATAATGACCACGAACTAATAGCTGATGATGCTACCCACACCAAGTACCATCAAAAGCACATAAAATCAGGATGATTCAACATGAAAATTCCACATCATTCCATGCATAAATGCTTGCTGTAATAAATTACAACCAAGTACAATGAGAGAAAACTATAGGCAAAATGAACGCACCAAGTCAACCACTGACTGTCAAATCATAACCAGCATCAAGTGAACATACACTAGCATGTGAAAGTCATACGGATATCGAGCAAACACCTAAGCATATCAAATGAATCTGTCAGTAAGATAGCACACCCCCTATATAATAGGGCAAAGTGTACACAACACTAGCAAGACCTAACACAAAGAGGTGCATGCTCAGGGAGTGCAAAGCCCAAATCAGCCCAAGTACATCTGTGAGAACCACCGCATATCAACCATGCAACATCCAAGTGGAGATCTTAGTCTCAAGTATCTGAATGCTCAAGTAGCATAAACTACCTGCTCAATGTTTTTCAAGCATATCAAGATGCTCCCACTAGCACAAAAGCCGTAAATATCAACCAAAGAAGCTCAACAAGGGCATACGATAGCATCAATGCCAAAAGATCCAAGATCAAGCATCAATAATACCTCATGAGCATATAGGCCGTGTATCATCTATACATAGCATCCATGGACATAAAGTACATCCAAACTGTAACTCTGGCAAGCCGAGAAATAGCCAAAGTAAGCTCTAGGGAATCAAATTTCAAGCCAAAGAAAGGCTCAGTAGCATCCAACTCCAAATAATGTAACTGGCATGTAGTAGTGGCATAGGCAAAGCATGTCAAGACCGGTCAGACATAAGCAAAGTACATGCCATAATTACATCATAGATAAAGATCCAAATGATATACAAAGTGAGCTCAAGCTCAACCAATGATTTGACAGCAAATCCAAGCTCTATGTCAATCCCGGAGAGTCACTACATCAATGTATACATCCAAGACATAGCTCGAATGCAATAGGCATAACCAAAGGCAATCAGAGGCACTTCAACCTACTGTGTACAGTAGACATTCACTACTTGAAACTGAGTATTTGGAGTTCCAAATCATCACCAAAATGATGGCAAAGAATTAGCACAACATCCACCAAGCATAGGCATTAATGGCATAGCATATGGGTATGAGATAGTGTATGTAGATGAGCTCCAAGACTTGTACACTTCTACTGCAGACCTGGACAGACTTGCTGTTGTATATTACAGCCAATATGTGCCTAAATCAATGTCCCAAAGGTCAAGAAAAGCATCAATACATTGCAAGCAACGTTGCCAAGCATGAATAACTGCCAAAGGAAGAGGGTAATGACCAGAGAACCAAGTGGAGTAGATAGATGCAATCCAGACTTGCATAAAACAGGCACAAATTGGCATGGCTGATTTGATGGTGTTGCTACTTGTAAATGGCTGATGTAGGGTCAAAGGAAGCTTGATGGGTGCCAAAGAAGGCACATAACAAGCCTTAGCAAGTCTTGTATCAAGCCAAATGAGATATGAGAGGAGGGAGGACCAATGGTGGCTACCCCTTTCTATAAATACCTTGTGTGACTTGTAAATCAATGAAAAACCATAAATCAAAAGAAGCAATGCCTTTGATACAATGCCCTGAGGATGCCCAAAGGGATTGGGAAGATGCTTGGGAAGCTGAGTGACGGGAGCTCGAGGGAGTCGACTATGGCTGCCGGGAATGAGACCCAATGAGTGTAAGTAATCGAAAGGAAGCTGAAGAAGTCATGAACCAAGTTGGAATGCTCAAGCAACCATGCTCTGATAGGACTTGAAAGGTGAAAAGCATCGAATCTTGCATGGGAGAGCTATGCCAGGAGAGCAAGAGCAAGAAAGAGAGAGAGACCAAATGGAAACTCCAATAGTCACAATGTGTGATTGGGCCTTCATTTATTCAAACTATCACTAAAAGAATAAAGAATAAAGTGACAATGATGGGCACCCGCCACCTGCAATGTGCAGTGGCGAGTACTTTCAGTGTAGTAATACACGGGTGGCTAGGCAGAGGTGCCTTTACCCCCAACACTTTGGACATTGTCTTTTAAAATTGCATGGCTCATTATAGTGGAAACACCTAGGTACTCCTAAATTACTTTCCATAGGTATGAAGTTCCCGATTACATTTGTTTTGTCCCTCTTTCCTTGACTAGGCAGACGCTGACCTTGGGCTTGCTTAACATAGCCCCATGAAGTCCCTTTGTTTTGATTCAAAAGCCTATTATTCCTTGGCTTTGATTGAATCTCCTAAACAAGAGGTGTTTTGCAAATCAAAGCATCTTGCAGATCGGTTGGGTGCATAGATTCTAGGCGTGTGTTCAAAAAAGCATTCAATCAGTGACAAAACTTAGACACTTGTTGAGGAATAGTCATGGAAGGTGCATATCTAAGCAGTGAGATAAACTTTGAGTAATACGCCTCCAAGCTCATTCCTAGCTGTCAGAAGTTAAAGAACTCATTCATTTTTAGTGTGCAATAAGCTCGAGGAAAATATCAACCATGCACAGCTTCTTTCAGCTTTTCCCAAGTAATAGCTGTCTCAACAAGTCCTTGGTCTTTGCACCATTGTTTCCACCACAAGCGTGCCTCACTGGTCAATTTCAAGTTGGCGATCATAGCTTGATTAGCAGGGGTAGTTCCCACAGCAATAAAGTAGTCCTGTATGGACTCAATCCAAATATCTGCCTCGGCTTCAACATCTTTGCCTTTGCCATTGAATTCTAGTGGCTTAATGTGCTTAGGGAGATACTTCTTCTCTTGAATTTCAATCAAACTAGCGATAGCTGTATTACCTTGGGTTATCATAAGTTTCATGATTTAGTTTAGTGCTTAAACTTTTCAGCTTCGTTTTCACATTAACATACCTTACTAGTTTTGTAAAACAATGATGGACCAAAGAGCACAATATTTTTACAAAATCTAGCCGTTGTTATCTTTTATTATTAGTAGCCATATGCTATGACTTTTACAAGGGATATTTACAAATGATAGATGTTTACAAGTACAGATACATCAACATCGATAGGATAGGATGGATGCTATGTACAAACAAGACATCATTATATTTTCCTTTTTCAGGGATGGATATAAGTTACATTCATGTAGAAGAAGGTAGGCCAATTGCTGTCTATGTCTAGAAACCTATACTGTGGAAATGATAGATCTGGAAAACCATGGATATGGTAATCTCGATACTTGCGACATCCTTCGATTATAATTCTATCGGCTAGGATTACCTTTAGTACCTTTTCATAGACATAATGGCCTAGACATATCTACCGGCCACTGGTAATCATAAGTGGATTCCTTCTGGACGGACATGCCTCAACTACTTTTAAATTTTCCATCCATTCAAGGTATTTCAGATTAGTTTGCATGTTGAAGAATCAATCAACCTCGATGTAACAATAACTCTCATCCTAGAACCATCTTCTTTTGTGATTCACAGGGGGTTAATCATATAGGTGATCGAGTATCCTCATCATTTCTCTTCTCCACTCATCATTTGTGGAGCTCAATGTAGATGTGTACATTTCTCAAAAAACAAGAAACTCATTCCAAGCTTCATTATTCTTCCAAAGTTTATCCCTTAACAATTAGCAGGCTCATTATTCCTTAGAACAGTTGGTCTTAAAAACCATAGATATTGTTAATTTCAATTAATCTCTGATACCACATATCATGTGCCTACCTACTAAGAATTCCTTGGTAGCACAGTTTAGTGGTCCACCGGGGAACTATCCTAGACGGCTTCGCTCGGCACTCCCGAGAATGCATAGGGTCTATTGTCTAGATTTCCCGGAGTCCAACACCCCGTAACGGAAGGTAACGGTCCTCCCCACAAGGATCAACCTACAGGATCGGGTTCCTAATTTGACAATTGAGGTCTCAATGCATCAATTAGCTCCATCGGAGGTGTCCCACAAGGGCTTCTCGTCTGATTGGAGTGATCCTAGTGTTCCTTGGTTCATGGAGTGCAACACTTTTTTCTAGCAACTAGTTAGGATTCAGTGAAACTTAACGGAGTTCTGGCACAACTGTCGCACCTTACCCCTAAGATAAGTTGTGATCAAGGTTTTAAGACTTATCCCTAGTCCCTAGGTAAGTCAACACTTAGCTCTACCTAATTTTTAACATTTTGTTCAATCTCTTGAGGGAAGCTCCTAGCTTACCAGGACCACCCATCCGTAGGACGGATCCTTCAGGGATCTCTCCCACCCGCATCCCACAAAAGTTTTTCTTTAGTTTTCTAATTATCTATCAGATTAAGTTATGGCATATGAAAGCAACTTCGTTAATTAACCTGTTATCATAGGTTCCTTTGCATAATTTTATGGGATAACACAAAGACAGATAAATTAGTATTTTGGTAAAACATATTTTGCAAAGTTATTTACAATGCTTTTCCCCTTCTACCTATGTAGAAGATAAACCTCAGTTCACTGAAAAATCCCTTTTGTCTGTGCAGAAGAAAACAAACCCTCCAAGATTTTTGTCCCTTCACGGCAGTTCCCAGGAGCAATCGTGAAATTTATGGCTAGAGCCCCCCATGTCACTCCCACCTTCTCTTGCTAATGGATTCCTCACCAAGCGACCTCTCGCCATTGGGGCCATGGTCCAAAGCTTCTCGCGACGGTATCAAACAATCCCCCTTGGAGCAAGGTTCCGTGTCTGGTCGTGGGGGAGGCATAGCGCTATCTTTCCTCTTATTATCTTGATTATATATTTACAATAAGACCTAGCTATTGCAAGCACAATCAATATTTCCTGTGCAACCATTAATGCATGCACAAATCAAGAGAAACAACAAGAAGTGTATTAGCATAGGAAGTAGCCCCACCCAAATCTAGGGTTTCTCTTTTAAGGTCCCACCTTATTCTTAGGGTTTTTCTTCCTACATGCAACTCTTTTTCGAGACTCGCAAGTTATTTTGCAATTCTGAAGTCTATATTTTATCCTTATGAAAATTTTGTATTTTCACCCTAAAAGATAATATGGGCATTTATACCTATGGCAGACAATCCATGTGCTGCCCTGTCCTAATCCTCGCTTACCAGTATTTCGAATGCTTTTCCAAGTTTGTTTAGACTTTAGAATCTGTATCGACAAATTCTTATTAATGTCCAACAAGTCCTAGAGACTTTTGATATTTATTTAATTTTTTAATACTAATAGTTTCAAGGTTGTCGAGTTTTTGATAGTTATTTTTGCATCAACATTCTTGATATTTTAGGTTAGGTTTACTCATTGATTCATACATGGGTCAACTCATGATATTGACACCCTTACTAATATAATCATTAATATTAACATTATGTGAGTTTTTAGTAAGAAAATAATTTTTATTTTATTCCACTCATATTTTATGGTTTAATCAATGATGTTCGACTGCACTGATTTGGAGGTTGTCGGCGAGAAGTGGAAGCTCATCTTGAAAGAAGACAACCAAAAGTACGTGCAGTTCTTGTGGATGTTTGGAAATGGCCACTGCAAGATTCTCATGTCCTCAAGACAGATCCTTCTCTTCATCTTTCTTAATCTTCACTCAGTGCTATACACGTTGTTGCACAAGCTCTCATATGATAAGGAAATGCCTGTTTGTCAACCTACAATGTCCCCCTATCAAAAATAAGTAGTAACGACAAAAGACAACCAAATAGGATCTCCTACTACAG
This sequence comes from Lygodium microphyllum, assembly GCF_053477565.2. NCBI lineage: Eukaryota > Viridiplantae > Streptophyta > Polypodiopsida > Schizaeales > Lygodiaceae > Lygodium > Lygodium microphyllum. The sequence continues at coordinate 89,361,223 of NC_141136.1, read as the reverse complement.
CATTACAACAAGAAGAAGTAGTAGTTGCAGTAGTCATCGCAGATCAGCTTATCCCAGTTGAGTGCATGTTAACACAAAACAGTCGATCGTCCTCGCCACGACTTAATCTCATATGCACGAGTCGAAGACACCTATCACACTCAACGATTGCAAGAGCTTGACGAATATCGTGCAGTGCTCGCTGATGTCAACCACCTCCCCGACCTCTTTTAAACTTGTTATCCATGCTCATAATTGATGCAAAGCTTGTGCTTTTTCTTGACAAAAGCTTCCAAAAGTTTTCAATCTTGGACGTCGGTGTTTATGTCAATCTTGTTTCCTCCAAAAATCTTATTAAAAGCATTCAAATTTTCACCCCCTGACTTACATCATGGATGATACTTTATCATAATCTCTGCTTCTATTTTACATTAGGATAATAGTGCATGATCATTTAAACACCTTGACTGCCTTATTAATAAAGTCACATTTGCCATTATCCATGGGTATAAAACACTCTCCCATGACACAAAGTGCAACTACAAGTTGTAATGATAATTCACATATCAATAGATACCAAGAAGTGCCATTGTCCAAGGTATATGTAATCCCAATAAGCTTTGTCAATACCGAATGTATCTTTTTACAATGTGGCAAGTTGTTTACCATGAAAGCAATATACATGATATCGATGCTCACATTGAACACAAACAACATACTTATTGTAGAGATGGTATTGTAAAAAGCACATACTTTAGCCAAAACTAGCCTCCTTTCAGGACATCTTGTATTTATAAGCACGATCTATAATAGGTAGAGGAACAGTGGTCACATCATAATACCATATTGAGGAATATGGGAATTTCCCATAAGTTTGGGACACGTGGTCAAATCTTTGGATTTGTCATAACTTGAACACTATAACTCCAAATCGAGCACTCTATAGCTTAATAGATTCCATTTTTCAAGTTCTTTCCAATGATAGGTCACATCATACGGTTTTGAGAAACTTATGGGTATGTTATCTGGGTGCCACCTTTTTAGTATTCAAAAAATGGGAATTGGGAGATTCCCAAACTCACTAATATTGTGTTTCATAGTACATCAAAACAATCTTCACAAAGAATGCAAGTGTCGGATGTAGTAATACTCCACTTAAATATCCATGATATGAGTGGATAATTTTTAGCATTGAACCAATTTCACATATGGAGAGACATATTATCTGCATTGGCAGCATCCGAAGAGCAAGTCACATGAGGAAAGTCCAAAGCAAAGGATCAACATTACAATATTTTCCTTTATTCCTTGAGTCTTCAAAACGAAAACTTTCATGTGAACCTGTTTGTCCATGCATTGTGCCCTATCAAGAATATGCTTCGGAAGAGAATTTTGTGCCTAATCATTCATGCAGTTTGCAAATTAAAATCCATGCTATGCAATCAATCGAGTGATGCTTCCACAAAAAATTATGAATGCATTGAAGAATTTGTGCCTAGCCTAACTACAGGTGCTCGTGCGTCATGCAAATGTAAATAAAGAGACACACACAATAGAAAATAAATTCCTAATGACACTATCTAATGTGTTCAAATTATTGGTGAAAAAACTCCGCCCCCCTCAGATTTGTAGTGGTGGATGCGCGGCTCATGACAACACACGTGATTTTGCCCATCTTTCTTTCTCATGAAAATTCCAAAACTGGCTAAAAAAGTAAGTTGCTTTTTGCATGCACCCTAATCTAAAAGTTTTCATAGCTTTTTAGGATATTTATAATTAATAATATCCAAAACATAAAAAAATAGGCTAAAATTGTCCAAAAATCTAGTATTTTTGGACCATCCATGCCACTAACACTAGCACTAATGACTTAGATGAGATTGACTCTCTAGATCAATAAGCAAGTCAGATGATGATGCACTCCAGAGTTTTTCACACTGTGTCTGCATAGTGGCAGGATAGTGTATATGATGAATTCTATGCATAAATTTTTGAGGGAGTATATCCCTTAGTTGACCTTACTCTTTCTTGATGATGTGCTAATAAAAAGGTGTGATATCCACGAGAAGAATCAAGAGCTAAATGAGCAAGGATGTAGAAGGTTTGTGGCTGATCATATTGTTGATTGTGATAGGATTTTGAGCCGTCTTGAAGAAGTGTATTTGACTCTGTTAGGAGAAAAGTCAGTTTTTAGAGTGGAGGAAGTATTAGTTGTTGGGCACATGTGTGGACCATATGGAAGACAGCAATCACCAGTAAAGATTGAGGCCATAAGCATGATGCAGGAGACATGTTCGAATGTATTCGAGTTAAGAAGATTTTTGGGTGCATATGTATTTTACTTGATATGGATTCCGCATTTTGCTCATGTGGCTGAAATTTTATATCAGCTCTTGAGAAAAGGGCAAAATTTTTGGTGGGTTAAAAAATATACGAAGGTAGTTCAGAGGTTAACGAGCTTATTGATTTCATCCCCAACACTAAAGAGAGCAAATTATGAGAATGGGTAGCCTATTATTCTCACCGTGGATACAAGCTTGATTTGTATTGATTGGGCAATGGGTCAGGATGATGCTGATGGGAATAGGTATGTCATTCAATTTGGAACAAAGGTCCTCAATGAACGACAATGACGGTATTCTCAAGTCAAAAGAGAGTTTTGGGGTTTAGTTAACAGCCCTTAAGTGTGATAGGGAGTATTTTATGGGAGCTTATGTAGTGGTAGAGATGGATTGTCTACCTCTATTGGGCATGATAGTAAATTCCTCAACTCGCGATATTGCCATGTTACGGTGGATTGCATATATAAAGTCACTTAATCATGATTTTCAACATATTGCAGGTAGAGAAAACCTATTGGCTAACATCTTTCACGAGCAAGGTTTAAAGATGAAGAGGAGCTGATGGAAGATGAAGAGGACGATGTGATAGGTGCTGAAAAAGACTTTACGACAGTAGGGAATGAGTATGCAACTGCTCTTACTACATGTACATATATGAAAATAGCAAGTACAATTGTCATTAATGTAGGTACAACTATCATAACAGTAAACACAACAGGTATAACTGTTGTAACATGGATTTTAGTAGTAAGAAAAGAACTTACAGCCATGGAGAAGAGATGGGAAGTAGAGAGAAAGCATCATCAGTGTTATGCTTTAGTGAGAACACAATTTTCAGAAGAGTTTTATAGGGATGATTGGCTAAAAATAGGTCAATATCTCAACCTCATGAACAAAGAAGGCTGAGTGGTTTGAAGCTAAATTCAAAAGGAAAAGAAAATCTTATGGGTTTTTCTAGAAAGATGAATATTTATGGAAGTATGCAAAGAAAAAGAGAGGAGCTCCAGACGTGTATTGGGAGATAGGGCTTCTCAACGATAGGTTTGATGCAGAAGTTTCATGAAAGTTATGGGCTGGACATAGAGGATTTTAGGGTATATTTGCCAAGATCAAAGAGAATTATTGGTGGAAAAACATGCATAAATATGTGGAGTATTATGTGGAATCTTGCAGTGACTATCAAATGTATTCCATGGTAAAGCATAGAGATGGGTTGCAATTGACCTATCCATTGCCTATGTATTACAAATGGGTAGTTGATTTGGTTACCATGCCTACACGTTTATGGAATATGAGATATCTTGTGCTTGCACGAGAAGACTTGGCAAATCAAGTGGAAGGTCGAGCTCTTAGTACAAAGACTACTCAAGTAGTTTACATGTTCTTATCAGAAGAATTCTTTTGTAGGTATGGTTGTGTTGGTAAAGTGCAGATAGAGGAAAATTGGATGCAAATGAGGCTCATGACTTCTTTTCAGGATTGAGTATCAAGCTGGCTTGAAGAAAATGGCAAAAGTGAAAGAGGTCATGAGCCTATCATTAAGGCATTAGCAAAGTCATGCAAGGGCAAGATGAAAGAGTGGCCAAGAATGTTATCCTTTGCTTTATGGGCTAATAGGACCACTCATAGTGCACTTACAGGGTATATGCCCGGTGAATTAATATATGGACAATAGACAATCATGCCTATTGAGGAGACTATTGCTACTTGGAGCGTTTTACCATGGAAAGAGGGTTTGAATAGAGAAGAGTTGCTAGTCCTACACATTAGACAGCTAGAAAGAAGGCCTGAAGACATTGAGATAGCCATAAAAAAGATGAAGACTACAAGGATCAAGAACAAGAAGAGGTTTGACAAGAGACACATACTTCCACCACAAGCTATACAAGAAGGGGACTGGGTGCTAGTTTATGATAGCAGCTTGGAAAATTAGCATAGAACTAGTTAGAAGATGGCAAAGTGGTGGTTTGGTCCATATGTGGTCAAGTTTGTTTTTGACAATGATGTCTATGCATTAAATGAGATGGATAGGACAGCTCTAAGGATTCCAGAGGCTGGAAAATGTATCAAGATCTTTAAACATAGGGAGTCTTCAACATATGAGTTGAAGGAGTTGGATATTGATCAAGCATGAAAATGAGAATATGGAAGAAGAAGAGGTAGAAGATGAAGACATTGACATGGAAGAGGATACTTCTTTTGACACTGCAAATCCATAAGACTTTGTCACATGCCGGAGGATGTGCAAGTTAGGAGGGGGTGGATGTCATCCTGCTACGTGGACACAGTGTAAAAAAATCTAGAGTGCATCATCATTCAGCTTTCTTATTGATCTAGAGAGTCAATGCCATATTAGTCATTAGTGTCAGTGTCTCTAGTGTGGATGGCTTAAAAATACTAGATTTTTGGACAAGTTTAGACTACTTTTGATATTTTGGATATTATTTATTGTAAATATCCAAAAAATTTGGACAAATTCTAGAATAGGATGACATGTTTTTTTTAAAAATCAAGTGTCTTTCAGCCATTTTTGGGGGATTTTATGCAAAAACAAGGATTGGCAAAAGCAACGACGTGTGATCATAGTTTACAGGCAGTAAACATCACTCTAAACTGGGAGAAGAAGAAGGAGTGATTTGGGAGAATTCTGACCAAGTGTCGTGGTATTTCACCCCCCTTTCGAAGCCAACGCAAGTAGCAGATTGACAGTCTGAGTAGTAGAGAAGAAGCTATTAATTGATGCATGTTTTTGGTCTACAAGGGATTTATCTTCTTTGGATGTAGAAATAAATTGATATGCTTCACCTCTATGAGTATTCTTCTACATCTTCTATTTCTTCAAGCCCCTTCTCTTTCATCAATTGCTCTCCTTGAATCTCTCTTTACACTACTATCTCTTACCCCTGTGGTAGACTTTCAACCCCCAATGCTCCGACAATGCAAGTTTAGCAGGGTTAGATACCTTGTTAAAAGATTTGGTTTTGAAGGTTAAGCAGCTCACCATTATGCTTATATGGTGAAGGTAGTTGAGGATATTGAGCCCACTTTTTTTGAGGATGCTATTGGTCATGCTCATTGGGATGCAGTAATGGATGAGGAGATGGTTGCATTAGAGGCCAATAAGACTTGGAATTTGGTACCCTTGCCTAAGGGCAAGAAAGCTATTGGATATAAGTGAATTTACAAAGTCAACCATAATGCACATGGTTCAGTTAGTAGGTATAAGGTTAGGCTAGTTGCAAAAGGCTATGCTCAAACATATGGCATAGATTATGAAGAGACATTGAGTCCATTTGCTAGGATGGCAATTGTTAGATGTGTGATTACTTTGGTAGTAGCCAAAGGTTGGAGTTTGCAGTAGATGAATGTCAAGAATGCCTTCTTGCATGGTAAATTACAAGAAGAGGTGTATATGGAGTAGCCAACAGGTTATGATGATTTAGAGCATCCCACATATGTGTAATATTTCCACGCAATAAAATTTAGTTGGTTAGGTCGAAAGTTAGTTAGTCAATTAATAAGTTAGTAAGATTACTAACGAAAGACTAACTAAGGTAAAAACTGACTAGCATTAATAGCTAATAATTTTCATTCAATTAAAAATACATTTTTAAAAAATCCAGAGTCATAAATCTGTCATTTTTCTCGGATTGATAAGGACCGTAGCCACCCTTCACGAAAAGTACAATGTGAACGGGACTTATGAGCCATATTAATCACTAGTATTAATGTGTATAGTTTGAATGGTCCAAAAATATTAGATTCTTGGGAGAAAAATATTATATTTTAGATATTATCCTAAAAAGATAGAACTAAAAGTAAATTAAAAGAAAAGACAAGTGATGTTTTAGTTAGTTTTGGAGAATTTATAAAAAGAAAAATAAAGAAAAAATATTTGCAAAATCACGTGCCCCGCGATCGCAGTCTACAGGACGTAGACAACACTTCAAACTGAGAAAAGAAGGAGTGAACTAAGAGCTTTCTAATCAAGTGTCTTGGAGTTTTACCCCCCTTTTGGAGCCAATGCAACCATCAGATTTATGATCTGAGCATCAGATCACTAAGTCTTCTAAGCGCCCCTCCACTCTTGTTCTCAAACTTATCCCCTCCTCTCTAATTCATTATAAATATGAGGCATAGGGAGGCACAAGGGAGCATAAGGAGACCCTGAAAGGCTGCAAGAGAGAGGGAGAGAGAGAGTATACCCCTCCAAGAGATTGTGAGAGAGAGCTTGAGAGAGAGAGAGAGAGAGAGAGAGAGAAGAGTTACCCCAAGAGGCTGCACAATTTCCCTCTATCTCGATCCTCGATTTAACCATCTTCTCTTACGATCTCCCATCTCGAATCTATTCCACCTTCTTAATCTCTTGAGTCTACTTGCAAACGATGGCCTCCAAGCGAAGAATGTCGCGTGCAGATGACAATCCTATAACCAGCAACATCAGAGCTTCGGGTGAAGGCATCACTGTCAATCCAATTGCGGTACCGGTCGTAAGTAATGTATTTTCAAATTGATAGATGCTTGTTTTAATGCTCACAAGAGATACATTAGGCTCTATACCTTGTGGTGCTAGAATAGGTCATTGAAAAGGATAAATCACATCTCAAATATTCAAAGATGAAGTTTGTGAAGTGCTTTTATCAAAGGGAGTTAAATTGCACCTAGTTGCTATGTGATGAATCCATACATAGCATAAGCAACATATGGAACACTAAAGTTTTGAGCATCAATGGGTCTTTGATTAATCGTTACCAAGGATAATATTGTTTAAAGTTTGCAAATGCATATACATGGTACATATATGGGAGAGATTACGTAAACTTTACATCGATGACATGTGACTCCTTGCCTTAGGAGAAAGGAAGATAAAGCCAAGAAAAAAAGTTTCATAGTAGGAAAATGCTAAATGATAATTGTCACTTAGAGAAAAGGCATAAATGCTCTTGCTAGATTGATTAATTTGCATTGGAATGATAGGACTTATGTCATGTGTAGTATTGGAACCATTAGCATATGCCTTAGGCTAAAGGAGGGAATATTAAGTAAATTCTACTCTTTGGCCCCAAGGGGGAGAGTGAATAAGCGATGGAATTATTGTCGCGTCTCTATTATTGTATTGTTTGGAAAAAATACAATTAGTTTTGTTGGTTGATTGAACAACACCCTAAATGTTTTTCTTTCAATCAAGGGATTGTTGCATTGTGATTTGGATAAATATTCCAAGGCTTGTGTTGATGGCAAATGCATGGCAGGGGTCTGTAATGACAAGTTGCCATGGGAATAAAAGTATGTCTTTCTAGAATATGATATTAGGGCTAATTGCTTTGATTGTTCTTGAATTTTAATTTAATTAATTAAGGAAGGATATTTTGCGCGCATGGATCATCTACAAGATCACATCGCGGATTATCCCAAGAGGGCACTGCTCAATTCACAGGCCGATGGTCGAGTGGTGAAAAGGCCAACCACGGAAATGGCATCTCACTCCTAAACCGCTTGTGGGTCAGGTGGAGCTCTGGACATCCCTTGCCTGTCCAAAATGGAGTTGGAGATCCCCGTGAGCCCAATGTCTGGGACATTGGAAGATCCTATTCTAGATAAAGGATGGAAATTTCGGTGCCATGAAATTTGGACCGGGTACTTCTGTTGGACAGAAGGGATACATAATTCTCTTGTATGGGCAAGAGACAAAGATTAACTTAAAGATAAGTTAAGGAACTTGTTTGAAAAAAGGATTGCTTGTTTTGTTTTTGTGTATGTGTTGTAAATTACGTGAACGAACTGTGTGCCCTAAAAGTCTTAATTAATGAAGCTAATTTTAAATGTCGCACATAAATGTGGTAGGACCTAATTAGACAACTAAAGCTATCGAGGAAAGTGCGGTGGACGTGACTTGGGTCCGTCCTACGGAAGGGAGATCCCGATTAGCTGGGAACTTTTCTCAAAAGACATAATAACGAAACTGTGAAGACCTAGAGTCAGTAGAGTTAGAATCCTGATTTATACTATTTTAGGGGAGCGGAATGTGACTATGCCTTATGGGCAGAGAGGTTGAGCTTTGCATCCCTCTCGTTTCCCAATCTCCATGAACCAAGTGCAGCATAAATCTGCTTCGACTCTATTGTTCCTACACAAAGTGGTTCATCTGGAACTGGACACTAGCTACTTCCTAGAGACTTAGCTGATAGGAAAGAAACCCTGACTTCAATTCACTCCGAAGTGGGAATGGCCGGATACTTCCACTTCGGGGCAGACTCGGGAAGACCTAGATCGCAAACCCTGTGACATTCCTTGCGAGTGCCAAGTGGCGCTTTCTAGACTCCCCTCCCGATGGGATGCTAAGATGTGTCCCACAAGTGGACAAGCGAACACGTTACAATTGGTATTAGAGCGAAACTTCATGATGATACATGATTGATTAATGTTCGGTTTATAAAACATATCCTAAACAGAAATAACGTGAGTGGTATGGCTTGATTGTCAAGCACCTTTTGCACCCACGAATGCTGACATGCAAGAGAAGAAATTTCTTCTCAAGCAAATTAAGGCACCCGATTTTGATGGAGAAGTATTAAACGTCACAGAAGAAGCAGAGATATGGATTGAGACGATGGACGACTATTTCTCTGCTTTGGAAACTGCCTCCATGAATCAACCAATGATTGGAAAATTGAAGTTAGTTGGCCATGCTCGGTTATGGTGGAAGCAATGGTACAAAGATCAAGGTATTTCTAAAGTCGTTGTTACGTGGACTCAGTTGAAAGATGCTATATGCAAACGATACCTTCCGCCAACCTACGAGACCTTGAAGATGAATGAATTCTTCAAGCTCAAGCAACTGGAATTAACCCTGGAAGCTTACTACTCAAAGTTTGTAATCCTACTAAAATATGCACCACCTATGGATATTGCACAGCAAGTATCCAAGTTTTTCCATGGCCTGAACACTCCTTTGAACCACTGTCTTGAAGCAATGCGTCCAACGGACTTGCAAGATGCATTACTCCAAGCGAATCCAATCGTCCAAGAACTTAAATTAGGCAATTGTAGCAAAGATGACTATGGAGATCATGATAAGAGATGCCATACGTGTGGAGAGATAGGGCACATCCGTAGGAGATGTCCCTACCATCAATGCTTCCATTATAATGAGCTAGGACACATCCAAGCAGACTGCCCTGATCTAAGTCCAGAAGACATTGAGCCTCCAAGAAAACAAAGCTACATAGGTACAGTCTATGGATATATAGACGAATCAGATGAAGATGAAGATCTAGAGCCCACTAAACCTTATTAAGAGGACTAAAATTCCTATAAGCTTAATCGACATGTAACACAATTGAGAATAAATCCTACTCTTATACCTATGGTTAATTCAAATAATATGAGTGCACTATTTGAAACATTAAGAGTAGCGCAGCGGATGCATGGTGGGTCTTAACCCACAGGTCACAAGCCCCATTAGTGCTTGTCTTCCCCAGTTTCTCTCGAGATGAGGACATCTCGATTTCTCAAAGGGGGGGAGGATGTAATATTTCCACGCAATAAAAGTTAGTTGGTTAGTTCAAAATTTAATTAGTCAATTAATAAGTTAGTAAGATTACTAACTAAAGACTAACTAAGGTAAAAATTGACTAGCATTAATAGCTAATAATTTTTATTCAATTAAAAATACATCTAAAAATTTTGAGAGTCATAAATTTGACATTTTTCTTGGATTGATAAGGACCGTAGCCACCCTTCACGAAAAGTATAATGTGAACAGGACTTATGAGCCATATTAATCACTAGTATTAATGTGTATAGTTTGAATGGTCCAAAAATATTAGATTCTTGGGGGGGGAGGGGGGGAAACTATTATATTTTAGATATTATCCTAAAAATATAGAACTAAAAGTAAATTAAAAGAAAATACAAGTGATATTTTAGTTAGTTTTGGAGAATTATAAAAATAAAATTAAAAAAAGTGATTTGCAAAATCGTGCATGCCACGATCGCAGTCTATAGGCAGTAGACAGCACTTCAAACAGAGAAAAGAAGGAGTGAACTAAGAGCTTTCTAACCAAGTGTCTTGGTGTTTTACCCCCCTTTTGGAGCCAATGCAACCATCAGATTTATGATCTGAGGATCAAATCACTGAGTCTTCTAAGAGCCCCTTCACTCTTGTTCTCACACTTATCCCCTCCTCTCTAATTCATTATAAATATGAGGCATGGAGAGGCACAAGGGAGCATAAGGAGACCCCGAAAGGTTGCAAGAGAGAGGGGGAGAGAGAGTATACCCCTCCAAGAGATTGTGAGATAGAGCTTGAGAGAGAGAGAGAGAGAGAAGAGTTACTCGGAGAGGCTGCACAATTTCCCTCTATCTCGATCCTCTTCTCTTATGCTCCCCCATCTCGAATCTATTCCACCTTCTTAATCTCTTGAGTCTACTTGCGAACGATTGCCTCCAAGCAAAGAATATCACGGATGACAATCCTACAACTAGCAAAAGAGCTTCGGGCGAAGGCATCACTGTCAATCCAATTGCGGTACCGGTCATAAGTAATGTATTTTCAAATTGATAGATGCTTGTTTTAATGCTCACAAGAGATACATTAGGCTCTATACCTTGTGGTGCTAGAATAGGTCATTGAAAAGGATAAATCACATCTCAAATATTCAAAGATGAAGTTTGTGAAGTGTTTTTATCAAAGGGAGTTAAATTGCACCTAGTTGCTATGTGATGAATCCATGCATAGCATAAGCAATATATGGGACACTAAAGTATTGAGCATCAATGAGTCTTTGATTGATCTTTACTGAGGATAATATTTTTTAAAGTTCACAAATGCATATACACGGTACATACATGGGAGAGATTATATAAACTTTACATCGATGACATGTGACTCCTTGCCTTAGGAGAAAGGAAGATAAAGCTAAGAAAAAAAGTTGCATAGTAGGAAAATTCTAAATGATAATTGTCACTTAGAGAAGAGGCATAAATGCTCTTGCTAGATTGATTAATTTGCATTGGAATGATAGGACTTACGTCATGTATAGTATTGGAACCTTTAGCACATGCCTTAGGCTAAAGGAGGGAATATTAAGTAAATTCTACTCTTTGGCCCCAAGGGGGAGAGTGAATAAGCGATGGAATTATTGTCACGTCTATTATTGTATTGTTTGGAAAAAATACAATTAGTTTTGTTGGTTGATTGAACAACACCCTAAATGTTTTTCTTTCAATCAAGGGATTGTTGCATTGTGATTTGGATAAATATTCCAAGGCTTGTGTTGATGGAAAATGCATGGCAAGGGTCTATAATGACAAGTTGCCATGGGAATAAAGGAATGTTTTTCTAGAATATGATATTAGGGCTGATTGCTTTGATTGTGCTTGAATTTTAATTGGATTAATTAAGAAAGGATATTTTGTACGTGTGGATCATCTCCAAGATCACATCACGGATTATCCTGAGAGGGCACTGCTCAATTCACAGGCTGATGGTCGAGTGGTGAAAAGGCCAACCACGGAAAAGGCATCTCACTCCTAGACCGCTTGTGGGTCAGGTGGAGCTTTGGACACCCCTTGCCTGTCCAGAATGGAGTTAGAGATCCCCGTGAGCCCAACGTCTGGGACGTTGGAAGATCCTATTCTAGATAAAGGATGGAAATTTCGGTGCCATGAGATTTGGACCGGGTACTTCTGTTGGACAGAAGGGATACATAATTCTCCTGTATGGGCAGGAGACAAAGATTAACTTAAAGATAAGTTAAGAAACTTGTTTGAAAAAAGGATTGCTTGTTTTGTTTTTGTGTATGTGTTGTAAATTACGTGAACGAACTCTGTGCCCTAAAAGGCTTAATTAATGAAGCTGATTTTAAATGTCGCACATAAATGTGGTAGGACCTAATTAGACAACTAAAGCTATCGAAGAAAGTGGGGTGGACGGGACCCTAATTAGAAAACTAAAGCTATCGAAGAAAGTGGGGTGGACGTGACTTGGGTCCCGTCCTACGGAAGGGTGGTCTCGTTTAGTTGGAAAATTTTCTCAAAAGACGTAATATGAAGACCTAGAGTCAGTAGAGTTAGAATCCCGATTTATGTTGTTTTAGGGGAGTGGAATGGGACTATGCCTTATGGGCAAAGAGGTTGAGCTTCCCATCCCTCTCGTTTCCCATTCTCCATGAACCAAGTGCAGTATAAATCTGCTTCGACTCTATTGTTCCTATGCAAAGTGGTTCATCTGGAGCTCGACACTAGCTAATTCCTAGAGACTTGGCTGATAGGAAAGAAACCTTGACTTTAGGTCAGTCCTAAGTGGGAAAGGCTGGATACTTCCACTTCGGGGCAGACTTGGAAAGACCTAGATCGCAAACCCTGTGACATTCCTTGTGAGTGCTAGGTGGCACTTTCTAGACTCCCCTCTCGATGGGCTACTAAGACATGTCCCACAAGTAGACAAGCAGACACGCTACAATATGTGTGCACGTTAAAGAAGATACTCTATGGACTAAATCAAGCACTTAGAGCATGGTCTAACAAGATTAGAGAGTATCTTGTCAATATTTCCTTTATATTTTCGATGCTGATCATTTACTTTATGTAAGAAGGGAAGATGTAGGTTTGGTCATCATAGTGATCTATGTGGATGACTTGATTATTATAGTTGATAGTGACAATGAGATTTATGAAGTTAAGGACTTCTTGAAGAACAAGTTTAATATGAAGGATTTGGGTGAGCTGAGATACTTTCTTGGTATTGAGGTGATTAGATGTGATGATGGTATATGGCTATCCCAAAGGCAGTATGGCTTGGATATGTTATCCAAGTATGGTATGATAGCATGTAAGCCTCTTTCAGCACCATTGGAGAAAAATGTGATGTTGAGTGTTGACATTGGTGATGAGATAGAAGACCCCACTATGTTTAGGAGGATAGTAGGGAGTTTGATTTACATGACTATCACAAGGCTAGACTTGAGCTATGATATTGGCCTTATTAGTCAATTTATGCAGATGCCTAGAAAGTATCCTTTGAATGCAATTAGATGCATATTGAGGTATGTGAAGTCCACTTTACATTATGGACTTTTTTATGAGAAAGGTAAGGATGTACATGTGTTTGGATAGATAGATGCAGATTGGGCTAGTAGCATGTCAGACCAATGGATTTACATTTTCCCTTGGTAGTATATCAATGACATGGAGCAGTAAAAAACAACCTATTATTTCTTTATCGAGTAGTATACAGAGGCTAAGTATAGAGGTGCTACTATGGCAGCACGTGAGGTGGTATGGTTGCAAAAGTTATTAGGTGATTTGGATGTGCAAGGAGATGTTCCAATTGTTATTCACTGTGACAACATGAGCATCATACAGCTACCTAGGAACCCATTGTTTCATGCTAGGAAAAAACCCATTGAGATGCACTACCACTTTGTGAGAGAGAAGGCACTTGCAAGAGAGATTGACTTGGTATATATGTTAGCACACATGATCAGATAGCTGATATTTTCACAAAGGCATTGGGTGCAGAGAAGCTTTGAAAGTTTCGAAGCTTACTTGGAGTTACAGAGATAGAATTGAGCTTGAGGTGGAGTGTTGAGATGGAAAACTCAACACATGCAAACATTGATGATGGACCGCCTAGCTAGATGGGTCTACACGTCTACACTTAGCATGTTGGTGGGCATTATGACCCTCACATGGCCACCGACTTATCACTTATTATATTTAGTTTGTTACACCCACCTATACCTGGCATAGGTATAGCACCAATCTATTAGTATAGTCAATTATGCATTGTTTGACTTAGTAGGCCACTTTTCTTTATGTTGTATATTATCTATACTTTGTGTACATTGTATTTTGTGTGAAAGAAGAAGAGAAAACTAGTAAGAAAATGTTTTGGCCTCCATATCTCTTCTTATGTTCTTGAGTGAGCTTTCTTTTGTGTATATAGTGTGTGTTTGGCATAGCAGCTCAAGCAGGTCCCCCAACCATGCAATTCTTGATAAAGAGAATCCATCACTAGCAATGACGTGCTCCCTTATTGAAAAAGAACCATCAATGAATTTGTGTTCTAAAAGGTATTTCCCACTAAGCATACAACCATGAAAGCCTAAATTGCAATATACTTTGATATAATGGGTTGCACTTGGCTATTCTACGTATACATCCAAGCAATGAAGATCCATGTCCAGAATAACTTGGATAGACATAGAGAAGTTTATATCCTTATCAAACCAATTTGGGTGTAATATTTTCGCTATGAAATATTCAAGATCCTAAATCTCACGCAAAAGCAGTTTAAAATAATCTCCCGCAAAACGGAAAAACCTTTGGCTAAGTGCTTTCTCCGTGTGTTTCGATAAACACCAGCCCACGACATGTATGGAAGACCATGGCTAAAAACCCGTAGCCCACACGGGAACACCTCTTCAAGGGGGAAAAAAGGGGATAATGGATAAATTTTGGCAATTTTTTTTATAATAATCCCCTCCCCCTCAGCAGCAGTCGATGCATGGCGGGGAGAGGGAGTATGTGTGGGAGTTGAGTAAGGAGGGGCATGAGGAGGTGGCATGCAGGCCGCCGCTTGGTGGCTACCCCCCCCTTCAAGCCTATAAGAACTCCCCCCAAGCTAGAAAAAGGGGAGAGGATCGTGTGGAGCTGCTGCCGTGAGGAGCTGCTAGCTGCCGCCATCGCCAGTCCGCTGCTGCCTTTGCCCCCATCATCATCATCATCACCATCCTCGTCATTATCGTCATCGCCCTCTCCATCATCCTCTCCATTATCACTCTCTCTCTCCACGTCATCTGTCTGGGGGACAAAAGCTTGGAAGCTTCTTTGGAAGCTTCTATTAAATCCTTCCTTAGCCCTAGTTCTCCCCGTGCTCGGGTTTTTCAAAAACCGCGACTGTAAGGCCCATTTCCAGCACAGAAGAAGAGAACCCCGGGCAGAGAGAGACTTCGAAACGTGTATGAAGCTGAGGGGAAATTCGTTGAGTCAAAAAGCTACTGCGTCAATGACTCTGAAGCAAAAGGCACGAGGCGCTCACGCGGGAGCTTCTAACCCGAGTACGCGAGAGTGGACAACACCCCGAATCTTAACACCTAGGTTTCGATAAATTTCCTGCATGAAAAGGATGCATTTAAGCATGTCTTTAATTCATGTAGGAATGTTTGATTACATTGGAAAATTTATATACTCGAATCGAATTGCCAAGTAAGTTGCATGACGAGTACTTGCATGGTCATGGTAGTTCCATTCTTAAACGCATATTGCATAAGTTAAAAGGTGGATTTGTCTAAAGGCATCCTTGTTGCCTCGCGAAAAGAACAGCACATATAATATATAATGCACTTAGGTAATAATTTCCTAAGTTGTTGTAAAATATTACACGGCGCAGCGAACAGAATCTGAGAAAGAGATAGAGAGTACACAACAGATAAGAGGAGAATCAGTAAAATTCTTTAACTCCAAACAACTGATACAAAGATGGCTCTGTCCACCCGTGCGCTTCCACTGTGTGAAGCTTAGATGGCGATCTAGACAGAAGATAGGTGAAGAGCTTAAGGCTAGCTGGAACAACAACTCTGACTGGGTGAAAGATGAGTGTGAGATGGCTGCGAAGGGGTTTAGCTTTTATAGCCCGCGAAGGTCGTTAGGTCGGCCTGCTGACCGACCTACCATATGAGCCTCCACTAGTCGGCCAGGGAATATTCCAGGGAATATTCCCTTTACCATCGGGCCGGGGGCGCTGCCCCCGGACCCCCGCCAGGGGGGCCGCTGGCCCCCCTGGGACCCCCCAGCCAGGGGCCGCTTCCGCGGCCCCCGGACCCCACAATAGGGGCCCCTTTTAACTCCCTTACCACGCAACTCAATGCAATGTGCCTCGAGTTGCTACCAGCTTAACCACTCCGTCTAACCCAAAGATTAGACCCACAACAGTCACCTTTTTGCCATCCGGTCACATAGACCTCATCTGATATACAAGTCAGGACTCAACCAATGTCCGGGCTCACATTTGGCTTCTCCTCATAATGGGGGCCTTACAACTTTGAGCACCATGGATCATTGGTAGTACCTAATGAGGGTGGGGCATTGATCATATCTAACACCCCCCCTCAATGTCCACCCATAGGTGAACTATCTCCTCGGCCCAATGCCGAGTCTCTGAAGATGAACTTGAAGCAGATCCTTCGTAAGTGCTTTGGTGAAGATATCTGCTCCATTCTCCTCTGTTGGACAGTAGACCAATTCCACTATCCCATCCTCCATCAAATCACGCACATAGTGATACTGGATCTCTATATGTTTGGTGCGTGCATGAAACACTGGATTTTTGGCAATGGCGATGCAACTCTGATTGTCACATCTCAGCACAGTTGGTTCTTCATCCTGCACTCCCATATGCCATAGAATCCTTCTCAACCATACGGCCTCACATGCAGCAAAACAAGCTGCCTTGTACTCTGCTTCGGTAGAAGACAATGCCACTGTTGGTTGCTTCTTACTAATCCAAGAGAAAATTCCTGAACCCAAAGAGAAACAATAACCAGAAACTGACTTCCTGGAATCAATGTCTCCTGCCCAATCTGAGTCACAGTTCCCCACAAGAGAAGTTCCGAAACTGTATGTGATACCATAGTCAAGAGTTTTCTTCAAGTATCTGAGCACCCGCATCCCAGCATTCCAATGACTCTCATGAGGTTTGTTTGAGAACCTACTCAAAACACCAACAGCAAAACTGATATCTGGTCTGGTGTTACACAAGTAGATTAGACTGCCGACCAACCTCCTATACCTCCCAATGTCTGCTAGTGCTGATGTATCCTCAACGGATAACTTTACATTCACCTCCATAGGTGTAGCTATCTCCTTGCACTCGGTCATACCAAATGCCTTCAAGATCTCCCATGCATACTTCTTCTGAGAGATGAAGATCTTTCCTGGCTCTTGCCAGACTTCAATCCCCAAACAATAGTGCAGCAAGCCCAAGTCTGTCATTTCAAACTCAAAACTCAAAGCCTTTCGAGTTTGGTTGATCATATCTTCATAGTCACCTGTAATAAGAAGGTCGTCCACATATAGGACAATCACTACAGACTTTTTACCATCCCTGTAAACATACAAGTTAGCATCTGAGGCACATCTTTTGAAGTTTAGGTTTAAAAAGAACCTATCTATCCGCTGGTACCATGCTCTGGGGGCTTGTTTCAGCCCATACAATGCCTTCTTCAGTTTACACACTTTGTTCTCAGAATGGGGGGCCTCAAACCCTGGTGGCTGAGCCACGTACACCTCCTCCTTGAGGTCACCATTTAAGAACGCTGACTTAACATCCATTTGGTACACTGGCCACTTCTTGTGGGCAGCCACTGCAAGTACCGTGCGAATAGTGGTCATTCTGGCAGTTGGGGCAAATGACTCTTGAAAATCAAACCCTTCAACTTGTGAAAATCCTTGGGCAACCAGTCTAGCTTTGTACTTTTCTAAGGTACCATCAGCCTTGTACTTTACCTTCCAGATCCACTTGGTGCCAATAATCTTCCGCTTTGCTGGCCGATCCACTAGCTCCCAAGTGTCATTCTTCATTATGCTGTCATACTCCGCCTGCATAGCAGCCTTCCATGATGGATCTGCAAGTGCTTCTTCTAAGTCAGTTGGCTCCTTTACTTCTCTCATAATCTCAACCATCAAGGCCATGTTGACTATGTGAGCAGAAGCCCTCCTTTGCTCCTCTATTCTCTGAGACCTCCTTGGTCCGTCTGCCTTCTCCTCAACAGATGCAGGCATAGGATTATTGTGGTCATAGAGCTGCTTCACCCAGCGCGGCAATGGCTTTTCCGGTGGGGTGATGTCAGGTTGGTGAACTTTTTCCTCATCATCTGAAGATGATGCTTCCTCCTCCTTAAGGATAGGGATAGCTCTCGGGACAGGTTCATAGTGGACTACTTCTTCGCTTGATGATAAAGTGGAAGACCTTGCCTTCTCCTCCTCCACTGTATGCGGCTCCTCCTTGAACACCACATCACGGCTCGCGATGATCTTCTTTGCCTCTTGGTCATATAACTTGTAAGCCTTTTGCTCATCACTATAACCCAAGAAGATACATTTTCTGCTTTTTGGTTGTAACTTGTTTCTCTTCTCATCTGGAACATGTGCATAACATTCACATCCAAAAATTCTGAAATGTGAAACAGATGGTTTCTTACCAGTGTAAGCCTCATGAGGTGTTTTTCCCTTGAGAGCCTTTGTGTAGCTCCGATTTAGAATGTAGACTGTAGTATTAACAGCTTCAGCCCAAAAATGGTTAGGCAATCCCTTGCCCTTTAGCATGCATCTTGCCATCTCCACAATGGTACGATTCCTGCGTTCCACAACACCATTCTGCTGAGGTGTGTGAGGCGTCGTCAATTGACGCTTGATCCCTTTGCTCTTGCAAAAGCCTTCAAACTCCTTTGAGTTGAACTCACCACCACCATCTGTTCTAAATTTCTTCACACTTTTCCCTGTTTCATTCTCAACAAGTATTAGCCATTCTTTAAACTTACCAAAAGCTTGAGCCTTATCACGAAGGAAGTACACCCACATCTTCCTACTGTAGTCGTCGACAATCAACATAAAATAAGAAGATCCCCCCAAGGCCTGTGTAGGCATCTTACCACACAAGTCAGCATGCACCAACTCTAGAGGAGCATGTGCTCTATTCTTGCTTTCTTGTGGAAATGCCTTTCTCTGTTGCTTGCCCATCATACAAGCTTCACATGGTTCCTTCAATTCAGTTATTGTAGGTAGGTGAGCAACCATACCTTGCTTTTGCATCTCTTTCAATACTGCAAATCCGATGTGTCCAAACCTTTCATGCCAAAGCTTACTTGTGCCCACTCCAGCGGTGGCTGTAAGAGCACTTAGCTCATACAGGTTGTTCCTCCTTTCTCCTTTGCCAACAATTGTGCCAGCACTATCAATAATTTCTGCACCTGTCTTCTTGAACCTTACTTCATGACCAAGATCAGTTATGGCAGCAACTGATAAGAGATTTCTTCTGATTTCGGGAACATACAACACATTTGAAAGCTTTTTGACTTCACCATTTGCAGCAACAAAAGAAATAGTACCTGTGCCCGCAGCAGGGCATTTAGCATCATTTCCAACCGTCACAGTGATGGATTCTTGTAGAGGCTGCATAGAACTGTATAGACCTTTCTTGTTGGTCATGTGACGGGAGGCCCCACTATCCAACACCCAAGAGTCAGTGGTAGATTCTTCTTGCGCCGAGGAGCACACTTCCTCAATGGTCGCCATGAATAATTCCAACTCTGCTTCAGCCGTATTGGCTGTCTCTTTCCCTTTAGTTTTAAGGGTACCATTCTTTTCATCTGCCTTCTTGACACGACAATCTGCAATTGCATGTCCTTTCTTCTTACAGTAGAAGCACTCTCCTTGAAACTTCTTCTTGCCGCCCTTTTTCTTTTTGTCACCATCATTTTTGGTGGAGGAAACACCTTTGCCTTTTGCATTGGCAGAGAATGCAGCATCTCCATTGTTGCTTCCTTCTCGGGCTTTCAGCCTCAACTCCTCCTCCATTAATAATACACAAAACTCCTCAAAAGTCAAAGCTTGAGGTCTCACCTGAGTATTAAGGGCAGTTACTAGTCCATCAAACTTTTGTGGACAAATCCGAAGACACCTTCGAGCTAGCTCTTCGCTAGTCTTTTGTATCCCAGCGCCAGCCATCTGGTCGCGCAGATTCTTAATCCGAGTGATGAATGCTTCAACCGTCTCTCCTTCAGCAAACTTCTCCGCTGCTAGTTGATTCTCCAAGTTTTGAATCCTTGTTTGGTTTCGTGTTTCATACTGACTCCTTAGTACATTCCAAGCCTCTGACGCTTTGGTTGTATGCTGAATCAGAGTCAAAACACTGTCAGAACAGCTTGTAACTAAGGCACACAATGCATCTGCATTCCTTCGTTTCCAAGCTCGTAGGAGATCTGCATTCGGAGGAATCATCACACTAGGATTTGATGGGTCGGGGGTAGGCTGTGGTTCTGCGTCAGTCCCCAGCACAGTCTCCAGAAGCTCATAAGAATCAAGGATAGTAGTAATTTTGAACTTCCACAAGGTGTAGTTTGTACCATCTAACTTGCCTTCGCTGAAGGTTGGTGGACGAATCCTCAGTGTTTGAATAGCCGGTACAGCAGCACCACCTCCTGCACCGCTTCCTGATGCGCCAGAACTGCTTCCCGGAGTCGACATCGTTTCTCTTTGCTGTTGAAGCCTTTGCCTCTTGCACTCTCTCCGATCTCTAGAGCCCCCTGGGCTCTGATACCATGTAAAATATTACACGGCGCAGCGAACAGAATCTGAGAAAGAGATAGAGAGTACACAACAGATAAGAGGAGAATCAGTAAAATTCTTTAACTCCAAACAACTGATACAAAGATGGCTCTGTCCACCCGTGCGCTTCCACTATGTGAAGCTTAGATGGCGATCTAGACAGAAGATAGGTGAAGAGCTTAAGGCTAGCTGGAACAACAACTCTGACTGGGTGAAAGATGAGTGTGAGATGGCTGCGAAGGGGTTTAGCTTTTATAGCCCGCGAAGGTCGTTAGGTCGGCCTGCTGACCGACCTACCATATGAGCCTCCACTAGTCGGCCAGGGAATATTCCAGGGAATATTCCCTTTACCATCGGGCCGGGGGCGCTGCCCCCGGACCCCCGCCAGGGGGGCCGCTGGCCCCCCTGGGACCCCCCAGCCAGGGGCCGCTTCCGCGGCCCCCGGACCCCACAATAGGGGCCCCTTTTAACTCCCTTACCACGCAACTCAATGCAATGTGCCTCGAGTTGCTACCAGCTTAACCACTCCGTCTAACCCAAAGATTAGACCCACAACAGTCACCTTTTTGCCATCCGGTCACATAGACCTCATCTGATATACAAGTCAGGACTCAACCAATGTCCGGGCTCACATTTGGCTTCTCCTCATAATGGGGGCCTTACAACTTTGAGCACCATGGATCATTGGTAGTACCTAATGAGGGTGGGGCATTGATCATATCTAACAGTTGTGACTTGTGTATGAGGTAAATCTTCGACGCCCATTGAATATTGTCCAAAATAGTCGCAATGCATGGAAAGGAAATTATGAACTTTGCAAATTGCATGCGATGATAGTTCATTTTGGGTCGGGTTAAGTGCTAAAGGAAGGATTAATTTAATGTTGGACTCATGGTATTCGCTCATGCATGGAGTCCTTTTATCAAAGTTTGAATGCATCTTCATTAAAAATGTTAAAGCTTTGATTTCGTTGCATCATTATAGTTTAGGGCAAGGAAAATAAATGATCATTGTAAATCTTATAGTTGCATAGAAGGAAAAGGTTTATAGTCTTAAAATTGCAAATTTGCATGAAATAATACATCACATACATCTTGCAGTTCCTTGCATCTTTTAGGGAAAAGTACTTGCTAATTTAGAAGGAAGTATTTTCATCTTTAAAAGGGATGATCGTCTCTAATCGTGGGTTAGTTAAATCAACTAAGTAATTCGCGTATAGTTGAGTTGCTCACATGAAAATCATAAAGGTGCGATTAGATTTCATATGATGATCACCTCAAGTGCTAAGTAGGGTTAAGTCACGTTAAAATTGTGCCTAGTATTGCACTTGGGATGCCGATTTGAGATTTTCGATCCTAAAGGTCCTACCCACATTCACGGAATGTTAGGGTTAGCTAAACGCCTATGCAAGAATGATCTAGGATTCTCACCCTAAGGATCAAATGACCAAATGCAAGATTTTCGCAAGGAAAATAGGAACCCTAGGGCCAAAGCATTATCGGCCTAGTAGGTTTAGGGCTGGATTGGGTCAAGAGGACTCCCAAACCCTGCATCTTAACCAAATGTATTCTTGACCAAGAATACCATGTGATGGGAAAATAAATCCCACAAGTCAGGTGCGACACCTATGCAACAAGTTGCAACGTCGCATAGTTTTGTATCTAAATCACAAAATAGTATTGCCACTCCTTAGAACAAGGTTGTCGAGTTCTAATACAAGTCTAATTTTCTAGAGGATGAGTAGTCATCCTGCTACATCACCCTTCCTTGGGCTGAATTGCCAAGTCAGGTTATTGAATTGCCAAAAAGCAATTGGCCAACCAAGTTAGGATAATGGGGTTGTCTAGGATTTATTGACCATAATATATGGAAACCTAAGGTATTAACAATTTGGGTTAACACGGTATAAACCCTAAACCAAGGAAAGAGGGTAAACAAGCAACTCAGCTTACGAAACCCTTGGGATCTTGCCAAGTCATGATTGATTTCGGATCAAATGCTGGATGTATTCGGAGAGAAGGATTCACACCTTAGCAGTTGGCCGTACAAACGACCACTAGAGTGCTTGTGTTTGTACACTTAGGAGCACTGTTTGTTCTTCTTTGATCAAGGAACTAATGCCGAAAAAATATTTAATGCTTCAGGTTGAAAGCTTGGAGGGAGAGGCAGTGTTAGTTACCCCCGACTGTCTGCCTGATCCTATCTAAGGGGGTTGTTAGCCATGCCGGGTACGTGGACCGAACCTGCTGCGAGAGGTCTCTCCATGGGTGCTACTTGGAGTAGGAGGATGCCTGGGTGTCAGGGGGGCTCTGGCCGTAAATCCCTTGCCTTCGGATCCTGCACAAGAGGTCGATGTGGCTCGAGATGGGATCTTGAGGCCCACATACTAGTCTACAGGCCGAAACTTGGAATAGCGATCCCTAAGGATTGCTGGAATTGCCTTCGGGCAGATTATAGAATTGTCTTCGAGCAGGATTATACGATGTATTCCAAAGAGTGATAAATAAAGATCAAATGTTAAAAAGGAACTTGCTTGACATTGTTTTTCTATGTTAGTGCTTAAGTTACGTGAAGGGAACCAGTGAATAATTGGCTAATTAAAGAAGTTGTTTTTGCTTGTCAAACTAAATGTGGTAGGTAATTAGATAACTAAAGCAACCTGAGGAAAGTGCGGTGGATGTGACCATGGGTCTGTCCTATGGAAGGGTGGTCCTAGTTGGCCAGGAACTTTTCTCAACGGAATTGACAGCAAGGTAACAGTGACCTAGAATCTAGGAAGCTAGGGTCCCGATTTATGTTGTTTTAGGGGAACGGAATGGGACTATGCCTTATGGGTAGAGAGGTCGAGCTTTGCATCCCTCTCGTTTCCCATTCTCCTTGAACCAAGTGCAGTATAAATCCACTTCGACCCTGATGTTTCTGTGTAAAGTGGTTTGTCTAGGGCTCGACGCTAGCTACTTCCTAGGAACTTGACTATTAGGGAAACATTGATTCAAGTCGATCCTAAGTGGGGACAGCCGAAATGCTTCCGCTTTGTGGCAGTCTCGGAAAGACCTAGATCGCAAACCCCATGACATTCTGTGGGAGTGCCGGGCGGCGCTTTCTAGATTCTCTTCCCGATGGGCTACTAAGACATGTCCCACAAGCTGACAGGGGGACACATTACATTGGGGCACTCATATCATGAGCCTTATCCATGCTCACATGTGTCATATTGAGAGCTTCACACAACAATTTAGTAATCAAGTCCCATTTAGAAATTTTGGCACTCATTCAAGTGTCATTTTTAAAGATACATTTTCAAATAAGGGAAAATCTTACATGTACATAAAATATTTTATAATAGTTTAGCATACGCTCATTGCCCTCATCCTAAGTCTAGATTGGATGCCAAGCCTAATTGATATGTCTCATGAATCTTTTTTACCATAAAAATATTTAGAATGCATATAAAGATGACAAAATATAGAGCCGTATTATTTTTTTACTATTGTTATGTTAATCTCAAAGTTCTTAAAACTATAAACAACACAACACATGAATAGTTGAAGAATCGTAATAGTCTCATTTATTAGGTCCAAAACAAACCAAAGTAGCTCAATGTAACCTAACTAGTTTTGATTTCTTATAAAAGGGAAAATATAAAATCTAGTTACTATGACATTGAAATATATAAATACTTTTTCCAAACAATGAATATTTCACAAAAAACCATCAAATTTTTGAAGGTGTTATCTACATACCAATACATACATTAAGATTATAATGAAATGTATTATCACTTATTGCAAGAGAGTATTCCACTTCTTATCTTATTATTGAGATATTATTTTCAAAATAAATCTCATCTTTAGAAAACATTTCACATCATCCAAAAGCATATGACCAATATTTAAAGTAATTGATGAAAAGTAATTTTACGTTTGTGGAGTGAGTGAGAGAGTGTGCATATGTGCATACGTGTAAAGTGTGAGTGAGAATGTGCATATATATATGCATTTTATCATCATGCATATAAGGAAACCAAGTATAGCTTAAAATACTATTTCTAAGACTAGTCTAAAGAGCTCACTCGCATCCAACAAAGAGAATGGTCTAACATATATGGGGAGGGGGAGAGAGAGAGAGAGATCACTAAAATTTTTAAGAAACAAGATAGAACGTATGACTTCAAAAATTAAATATGGCATAGCTGATTCATGATTCATGAAAAGACTTGTACTAAGAATCAATCAATAAAGCTTGGCCATTCCTCTATTACATCTTGAAAATATTCGTAATATTGATGGCCCTTTGTGATAGGAAGTTGATCAAACCTATCAAACCATATCATTCTGATGTCTTCTCTTTCCTTTAGTCAGGGAAGATAAGGCAACGATCTCAAGCACAAAATGTCATTTGATTGACCAACAAAGGAATGAGGAAAAATGCAATTGTCCTCTGGATTTATGCACCCTTTGAATGGACTATCATCAACGTTCTTTGTTTTGCATATTTGTTGATATTGATTCCAAGCTTTTAAAAGAGGTTCAAACATGGCCTCAAATTTCGGCTTATTTGGTCTAAACTCTTTTCTAAGTGAATTTCAATAACATCCTCTTGATTCCAAATTGTGAAAAAAGGATAGATATTGCCGACATAACTCTCCAAAATATTAACATATGATTTGACATTCTTTTGCAAAGTAGTAGACCATATCTCAACATGAAAATGTTTGAAAAGCTCATTCAAAAATGTGGCATAACCATTTCGAAGAATAATTATTGCTTTTCCATCCCTAATTTATGTGCAACTTGTACTTTAAAGTGCTTGGTACCCTTGTGTAGTAAGATTCCATTCTAACCAAGTATGAGTACATGTTGTACGATGATTTCTTTCTATAAACTATTTGCATAGTATAAAAATAGCCAAGAATGGTGTAATATCATACAGATAAGTTGAATCTAGTTGTTTTATCTCAATTATGATATTAATAAACTTCTACTAGCTCTCAATAATGTAGTTGATATTGTACATCAATTTTTGAAATCAAGCCTCTTAAGGAGATAGGACTTGGAGATTCTCAAAGTCATGGAGACTTAATTTCAAAGTTGAGCTTACAAAGAATAAAGGAAAGATATTCTTAAGTATAAGGAGATATCATCTTGGCAGCTCAATTTCAAAGTTGTATCTCCTAAGGATATAGGAGGTTGAGAGCATCAAAATGATTGAGTATCAAATTCAAAATCGGTTATGTACAAGTATTATTTTCAAGGACCTGTTGAACTCTATCACTTTCAAACATGTGTCCACATGAAAGAATGAACGCATATCAAACTATCGCTAGAAGTACGAAATACATACACTAGCTTCCTCAAAACATGAGGTCTAATTCTTAGTTTCAAATGTTAATTCATTAGGAAAAAAATGAACTCACAAATGAGCCCTTGTAACAAACCGCCTTGACAACACAAAAATGTACACACAAAAAAATTAAGAAATCTCCCATGGCAATTTTCTTTGTTGTATACACGAGCAAAATCATTGATCCTTGCATGAACCCCCCTCCCCTCCCACTGGCCAAAAGACTTAAGCCTTAAAAGTACCGAATCGGTGGGGATAAGTTATCCATGTGAACTCCTCCTTAGGCATATGTGCACACGTATACACGTGAACACATGTATGCACATTTCATAAATAAAGATATAATTTACGCTTGTGAACTCACATTTGATGCATGGTTGTGCATTTACTTAAAAGCATGTGAACACGTGCAAAAAGAATAGTTTTTGCAAATATGGGCTAGTTATTTTCAATAGAGTATGTGTGTTATTTCTTATCATGAAAACTCCACCTTAGTCATTGACAAAACACATAATAAATTATGCATGCATGAAAAGGAAAAATGGAAAGAAAAGAAAAATCATCTAGCTAGTCTAATCCCAACTAAAATCCAAAGAGTAGTTAACTAAAAGAGAGAAAGAGTTCAATTGTAAGTAGGACTTTACAAGAGAATGACACATGGTGAGAGAGGGATAAGCAATGATTAGAAAGAGTGAGTACTTTTCCTCCCATCTCTTGCCACGTAAGTACTCATTCTCCTATTTTTTCAACTATTTAGAAATATCCTAGTACTTTTTAACCTCCACAAGACACCTCATATCTCATATCCTAAATTTTCATGAAAATTTCAAAAACAATATTCTTTTTTATTGATTGAAAATTCATAAGTTGCCACATCAGTACTCCTCCTCTAATTTAGCCAATTTTCATTAAAAAAATCTTGGGATATTTTTAGTCACTTCCAACCTCATCAAGACACCTCATATCATCTTTCTAATTTTCTCTTAAAATTAAAAAAACGAATTTTTTCTAAAAAATCTCAAAATACCACCTCACTAGAAAATATCCTACACATGGCATTTTTATGTTTAAAAAATTTTAGAAATTTTTAACAAGCTGATACCCAGTTAATCAACCCATCACCCATCATTTTCATGGTGCCACCATGTGACACCTCAGATGCCGCTTATGCAGGCAGCATCCCACACCCCCCCCTCTCTCCTATAAATAAGATCCCTCCTATTCATTGTAAGAGCATGAGTGTGGAGCTAAACAGACTCTGTTGTGAAGAAGGGCGATCAAAGAAGCAACGACGATACCCTTACGCTGCCAAAATCTTCTCTTAATTTTTTTATTTCTCTAAAATCCAAAAATATCCTCATCATGCCGCCAAGAAGATAAGGTGTGGCATCACCTCCAAATGTTGCTCTACAGCGCCAACATCGTCACTTAATGCGGGACCGAATAATCCTAGTCAAAACTAGGTTCTAAAATAAATTAAGAAAATGTTTTTTAATTTTAGAAAAATAACAAAAGTCATTTTATTCTTAAAAGCATGAATTAGAAAAGCTCAATAAATTAATTTTTAATGTTAGCATTTTGGTGATCTTTTTTTTATCGAATGATAATTCCTTTTAGAAAGAAAAAATTAGTGATAATTATAGTTAAAGATAGATTAGGTTCTAGTCATTGGAAATAATTAGAAAATTAGTTGTATATATACATGGGATAATAAAGTCAAATAAATAAATAAATAAATAAGTAGGCTTGAAAATTTTCTAAATTAGAATGTTATGCTAAATATTATGCTCTAAGAAATTTCACATAAAATATTAAGTCAAAAATCTTGTTAACATCATATCTAGTTTAAAACTTGCCAAATGAATCTATCAGAAAACTAACATATATAGAATATTAGAATTCTTTCCATGATTGAGCTAACCATAAATTTTAGTATCACACTTATAAGAATGATATTAGTGAAATCCTTACAAATATTAAATATTAACTAAGGATAAATTATTTAAGTCCATCTCTAAAAGTCAGGTATAGTTCATTAAAAATTGAGTTATTCTCTTGACTAAAAATTAATAGTTTCAATGAGTGTTTAAACATATAAGACTTATCTCTATGATAATGATAATTGTTAATAGAATTAAGGACTCCTTTAAATAAGAATAATGTTTATTGATTTGGCCATGAAAAGACTTTCATAATCAACTATCCTAGACAACATACGGAATATAGATTATTGCTTAGAAATTGATTTCCTAACTCCTGGGTGATAAAATAGATAAATATGGAAGTATAGAAAATGGTTGATTTAGTAAACTTAGAAAAACATGTCATAAGGAAAGAAGATCAAAAAGAAAAGAATTGGTTGCTATAATTTTGAAAAATTAGGAAATTTGCAAAACAAATCAAGCTAAGTCTTCCCATAGAAATTTCAATAGCTGCAAAAAGGAAGAAGCAGTGAATGGAAATCCTTAGAAATTATTGGCTGTCAAAATCAAAGTCATTGAAAAAAATCTTTTCAATAAAGTTATAATTGGCTTTATAAATTACTATTTTTAGTAGCATTAATTGCTCAAGAAATATTGAGTGCAAAGGACTGGACAGTTGATGGTTTTTTATTTTTGAAACCTAGATGTGATTGTGATTCTTCACTAATCAAAGGAAATATTATTGCCCAAATTAAGGGCGATTTTAGTAGTTGACTTTTTCTTGGGGCCAATTGTTGGAGTTCGAACGAGTTGGATATATGTTTTTTGGTTTACCTAGAGTGTCTGACCAGCGCCTAGGACGAACGGTCAAGTACAGAAGGTTCCCTGCTATGGCGACTCATAACCATGAGGGGCTCTGGTTGAAATTTATTCCTAGAATATGTAGTCGGTCCTACGAAGCAAAAATTCATATTGTTATCAATGCGATTTTGCATTGGAGCTTGGAAATGTAGGTTGGAAACGCTTCTCTGGTTTTGAGGGCGGACCCACCTCTGGTTTTGAGGGTAGAACTGAAAATATATAAATATGCTTTCATCCAATGTTTTGAAGAGACTGGTTTCATTGTTTTCCTGTCGTGAATTAACAAAGACATGAAACAAACCCTATGCTAAAAGGGTAATTAATGAAGCTTTTTTTATGTATTCAACAATGTGGTAGTATGCTCTCTTTAGATAACTAAAGAAAATATCTTTTAAAGGGAAGTGGGCGAGCGACCTTTCCTGACGAAAGACGTTCGATGGCTGGGTGGACCGGATGAGTTGGGTGCTTTCTTGAAAGGGAAAAATAGGATAAGAACCGACACGATGACTTACCCTAGGGTCAAAGTCTTAGAATCTGGGTTGATCACTATCTTAGGGGAATGATGCAGCGACTGTGCCAGAACGCGTTAGAATTCCCTGAACCCGAGTCGGTTACTGGAAAAAAGTGTTGCACTCCATGAACCAAGGGTAATGACCCCTTCTCCATTCGGACGAGAAGCCTCTTGAAGGACACCTCCGAGTGTGAGCTAGCCAAAGATAGAAGACTGTTAGATCAGCAGGAAACACTCAGGTCGATCCTTGTGGGATGAGGCAGGATGTTCCCCTGCAAGGTGGACCTCGGGTCGCCTAGACTGATCAAAGTCCAAACATTTCAGTAGTGGAGTGTGGACATCGGCAGCTAGGAAAGACCCCAGATGACTACCAAGCGTTATCGACTATATTTAGCGGTCGATACGTCACAACCCTTAAAAATAATATAGTTTAAGATGTGGGCCTTTTGGATTGTCCAATAGGAAGGCTAAATGCTAATATCCATGGAGGGTAAATATTCTCTCTCCAAATCTTGGGTTTTTTGTTAAAGAAAGGGATAGTGAGGGGTTTAAAAAAGAGAGAATGAATAGTACAAAAAATTTGAGTTTCTCTCACCTCGTATTTCCTCCTCTTTTTTTGGATAATTTTTAATTTTGGTTTTTTTTCCTCTCACAAAATCAGTTTGATCGAAAAGTTGAGCAATAGACCACTTTCCCTCTCTTCTCTATACTCATGAATTTTCGTCTCCATTGAAGCTCTTTGCTTAGAGTAATTAGGGCTTTTAGCGTTCTGCTTACCACTGTACTTTCTTCTCCATGAAGCTCCAGATTTTGGAAAAAATATATATGCCCATCTCTCTTTGTATTTTCTATTGTTTGCTATTTTTTCAATAGGGTTTGATATCTATTCTTACTATTATTGTTGTTTTATTGCAGAGGTTGTTTTGGGCAAGACACAGAGGTGCTCATCTCTCTCTCTTTCTCTCTCTCTCTCTCTCTTCTTTCTTTCCCCCCTCTCTCTATGCATTGTTTCTCTTTTATGTTGTGTTTTCAATATAATTTGATGTTCGTTCTAATTGTTGTTTTCTTGCAAAGTTTATTTGGAGCAAGAGACAAAGGTGTTAATCTCTCTCTGTTTGGTTTTTTTTTTCTGCTATCTTTTCAATACAACATGATGTTAGTTCTAACTCTTGTTGTTGTTTTATTGTAGATATCATTTTGGGTGGCATTGCATAAGTGCTCATCTCTCTCTCCATCTCTCTTTCTCTCTCTATGTTTCCTCTTTTCTACTATTTTTTCAATATACCTTTATGTAAATACTAACTCTTGCTATTGTCTTTTGCAGATATCAATTTGGGAAAGATTGGATAGGTGCTCATTTCTTTCTCTCTCATGCGTACTCACACACACTCTCTTTCTTACTCTCTGCATTATCTCTTTTCTACTATCTTTACAATAGGGTTTGATGCTAGTTCTAACTTAAGGATCAATTGTTGTTGCAGCACTTAACACAAGGTAGAGCAGAGATTCTATAGCTCAATTTACGAGTAAATCTGCCATATTTTGTGGTGCCAAAATTTATTCATTTAATTAGTGACTTTTATGTTTGATGGGATTTATGTTTTCTTATGTCCATCATTTGCAATGGGTTTTGATCAGCAATGATTCAATCTTATCTTCAGTAAATCAGCTGATAGGTAAATTGGCCCTATTTTGTATAATTGCTTCTATTCATGTAATTATCTAGATATTTTTTGTTAAAAGGGATTCATGCAAGTATTTTTTTTAAATGGATTCATACGGGTATTTTTTTGTACATGCAAGTATTGTACAAGGTTTAGGTGAAGCACATAATTCTCAATTGACTATTTTGATGTGGTGAGTGATTCCTTTGTGCTAGATGATATGGATCTGCTTGAAGTCGATGGTTAAAAAATCCTCTGTTTTATTGGTCCTGTGTGTCCATTCGGATATCCATGCCAATTGGCAATGATCCATGAAACTCTTGTATCATATCATCCATATAACACACAATGTGTTGAGTCATAGAATATATCAGGTGTCAATCCAATGTGCCTATTAAGATTTGCATGCCATATGGCTGCTATCCTTGTAACAACTACTCTATAATACACACATTTCATACAATGTATTGAGTCAAATCAGACTCCTATTCATTATAATACAATTTATTTTGGTAAAATTCTCTAAGTATTCTTGTGCTATTCTTTTCATTATATTTCATGTAAATGGTATGAATAAAGTGATGCCTTGAAATTGAATCTATACTTTGTGTCTATGTATATATCTTTGATATCGATGTTTATGTCTGTTTACAAAAGTGAAAACATCACTTAATACCATGTTGATTTGTATGGCATATTGATGATTACTAGACAGACTTAAAATGCTTATTATTTAGGGGTTAATATATACTTCTTTATATCTAATACGTAGGTTATAATGTGTGAGAGAAGAACAAGCATTCTCTCGATAGAAGTATGTAACATAAAATATGAAGAAGGGAATCGGATCAATGATACATATCATTGCTCGTCTTGGGTACATATGCATCCAAGTATGAAGGGAGCTTTCAGGGTGAAAGCATCTGCAATTGCAGATATATCAAAGCACTGGAAGGGTAAAATTTTATCTCTCAGACAAAGGAATTGTCACCTTATAACAGAGGCATTTGTACAACATGTATTCATGAAAAAAAAAACATATTGTGCCCACTATGCCCTTTCAATGAAGCATTGCAAATAGTGAGTATTTGCAACTCATTGAGAATGAGAAATTTCATTATATCTATGTAAACAATTGTTTCATATTTATAGAATTATACCCTTCAAATTGCTATGAGTGGCAAAATGTTGAGAGTTTCACAGGTTCTTTTAAGTGTTACCACCTCAAAATTAGTAGATTGCTCTTTGTTGAGGGGGATACAACTAAGCAGCTCGCAGAGGACCTTTTTTTTTCCTATGACTCCAAGTACATATTGCCCAAGGTGGGTCAAGAATATGGAACCCTTGAGTCTAGGCACATATCGAATCTCAATGGCATAGAATGGTCATTGTGTAGTAGCGATATTTTGAATGTGTAGCACAAAAGTTTCAGCAGACATTTTGAATTCTATAATCCGCACTGGCTCAAAGAATGTACATCTAAGCTAGTTCATACAGATTGCAATTTTTGCACTCATGTTCAAGGAAAAACTTGGAGGATTATGTAACAAGGATTCTAGGCAAAACTTGGACATAAAAAATGACTCACAGTCTTGACACAGTGGAGAGTCGAGTCACAACAAGGGACTGTCAAGATTGTGGGAGAGAAGGAAGGAGTCTCACTTGAAGCTTTCTTGCTTGCACAATGGGGGAATACACACAAGGGTGGAGGCTGAAAACAATTTTTCTCTTCTTAGTTGTGTAAGCCAAAAGAACTCAAGTACAAAGAAATAGAAGAACCCTATATATGGGTCTCAAACCAAACTCAACTAACTAAGGTGGCATACTAACTGAGCCACGAACTAGAGTAGATAAGGATAGCTATCATGTAGCTATTATTCATGGGCGGTGTACCAACCGCGTCTGCAACTGACAAGTCGGTGACATAAATACACAACAGTCACCCTGGCGTATCACGAGTGAAGCTCAATATCTCAACACTCCCCCTCGAGCTCAATCCCAATTCCTGCACACCAAATAGGTCTCTAAACTTGCGCAGCTTCTCTGCGCCCAATGCCTTCGTGAATATGTCAGCTACCTGATCCTCTGTGCTGACATAAACTAGATCAATAAGACCTAGTAAAACCCTCTCTCGCACATAGTGATAATGCACCTCAATGTGCTTTGTTCTAGCATGATAGACTGGGTTATTTGCCAAGTGTATACTACTCATGTTGTCACAATAAATGACAACTGGCCCATCTGTAGACTGATGCATATCATAAAGTAGCTTATGCAACCAAGCTACCTCACATGCAGCAATTGCTGCACCCCTGTACTCAGCCTCTGTGCTCGACAAGGCAACTGTAGGTTGTTTCTTGCTGCTCCAAGTGACTGCAGCACTCCCAAAAGAGAATACATATCCACTGGTAGATCGTCTATCATAGATACTACCAGCCCAATCAACATCAGTGTATCCATGCAACTGTATCTGAACCCCAGTCTCATAAAATAGTCCATACTACAATGTGGACTTCACATACCTGAGTATGCATCTAGCCGCATCCAAATGTGGTTTCCTTGGAGCCTGCATAAACTGACTTACCAATCCAACAGCATAGCTCAAATCTGGCCTGGTAATAGTCATATAAATCAAACTTCCTACTATGCGTCTGTACATAGTAGGGTCTTCTAGAAGCTCACCTGCATCTGTGCTCAGCTTCACATTCTGCTCCAAAGGAACTGAAATAGGCTTACAGCCTGTCATCCCATATTTGGACAGCATGTCCAATCCATACTGCCTCTGCAAGAGCTATATCCCACTTGGTGATCTAATCACCTCAATGCCCAAGAAATAACACAGCTCTCCCAAATCCTTCATCTCAAACTTCTGCTTCAATAGCATTTTCACATGAAGAATATCTTCATCACTGTCACCTGTCATAATCAAATCATCAACATAAATGACAAGTAGCATAATACCTTTCTCTGTTTTTCTCACATAAAGTGAGAAATCTGCCTTGGAAATTTGAAAGCCAATAGTGACAACATACTGTCCTATCTTGTCAGACCATGCTCTAGGTGCTTGCTTCAAGCCATACAAGGCTTTCTTCAACCTGCAAACAAACTCAGGATGAACAGCATGCATATAACCTGGTGGCTGCTCCATATAGACCTCTTCTTGCAAATCACCATGCAAGAAGGCATTCTTTACATCCATCTGATGTAAAGACCATCCCTTTGATGCAGCCATAGCAATGACTGCTCTTACGGTTGCCATCCTTGCAACCAGGCTGAATGTTTCTTCATAGTCAATGCCATATGTTTGTGCATACCCTTTGACTACTAATCTTGCCTTGTATCTGTTCACAGAACCATCTGCATTGTGCTTCACCTTATAAACCCACTTACAGCCAATTGCATTTTTACCTTTAGGCAAAGGTACCAATTCCCATGTAGCATTTACTTCCAAGGCATCCATTTCTTCATCCATGGCTTTCTCCCATTTTTCTTTTCCCATGGCTTGCTCAAAAGAAGTGGGTTCTGGTTCCTGTATCACTTTGACCATATATGCATAGTGAATGGCTGTAAATCCATCATATTTCAGCCTATCCACAGGATACCTAGCTCTCGTAGACCTGCGCAAAGTAGGTTCACTCCCAGGTGCTCTCAAAACATCCCTGGTCTTCCTTACTCCAGGTGTAACAATAGAAGGAATACCCAACTCATCATCAATGCTCTGTTCTGAGCCATTGGATTCACCATCCACATAAAAGTGACCTGCATTCACATCAAACATGGGCTGATCAACCTTCTCTTTTCCTTTTCGTGATACCTGCATACCACTATCTGCATTACTTTGAGAAGATACTCATGATCTCAATCTGCCTGTCCATGGCGAAGAATGTGAACCACTGCTAGAGGACGCTCTAGGTCCACTAATATTTTGTGACTGTTGCTGTGAATTCTGTGCAGCATTACCATTTTGTGCATCTACATCATCAATCACATTTACTGGTTTATACCAGCTACTCATCTCATCAAAAACAACATCTCTGCTCACTGTAAACTTACGAGTAGAAGGGTTATAGCATCTATACCCTTTTTGCTGCAGAGAGTAACCAATAAAGATGCACTTCTCAGCTTTTGGATCCAACTTGGATCTCAACTCATCTGGCACATGTACATAGGCAATGCAACCAAAAATTTTCAAATGAGAAATATCTGGTTTCCTACCAGTATACCTCTCCTCTGGAGTCATTCCATGTATTGCTGCAGTGGGAGTCATGTTCATTATGTAGACTGCTGTAGCAACTGCTTCAGCCCAATAAAAATCTGGCAAGTCTTTTTCATTGAGCATGGCACGAGATACCTCTCCAATATGCCTGTTTTTCCTTTCTGCAATTCCATTTTGTTGTGGTGTATGACTGCATGAATATTGCTGCTTTATGCCATGCTCCTGTAGGAACCTTGCAAACTCATTTGAGAGGTACTCTCCCCCTCCATCTGACCTTAGGCATTTTATATGCATGCCTATTTCTTTTTCAACCATCGCTTTAAGAGTTTTGAAATGCCCAAAAACTTCACTTTTCTTTTTCATAAAATACACCCAAACTTTTCTGCTATAGTCATCAATAAAACTGACAAAATAATGACAGCCTCCAAGAGATGCAGCTTTAGTTGTCCACACATCAGAGTGGATTAATTCCAATGGGTTCTTACTCTCTTGAACATGTCTAGGAAATGGTTTCCTTGCCTATTTTCCAAACTGACAGGCTTCGCAAACCTTATGCATTTCTGCAACCTTGAATTTTGGCAAACCTGCAACAATATTTTGGGCCTGCATTGATTTAAGTCGTTGTACATTAACATGACCAATGCGTTTATGCCAGATATCAATATCTGCAACTACACCGGTCCCATGTGCAAACATTGCTGCACTCAATTCAGACATGTCTGCATCCAATGTAAACATTCTGCCCTTCTTCTTTCCTTTTGCTATCAAGCGACCTTTATTTTTCATATCCTCAACAAAGTATCCATGAGGATTAAATCTGACCTGCAAGCCCTGCTCAACCATTTGACCAACAGAAACCAGATTCTTGGTGATATTTGGGACATGAAATACATCGAACAGGTATTTCTTTTTCCCATCCTGCATAGACAAGGGAATTTTTCCAATCTGCACAATAGGATGTGCAGTATTATCACCAGTCTCCACAAATCCTGGTTTTTCCATTTTTCTTGCATCCTCCATCCATTCTGCATGACCTATCATGTGGTTTGATGCACCTGAGTCAACATACCATACATCATTGCTTTCTTCTGCACTTATCACAGAATTGTTCATGTGCTGCACCATAAACAAGTGCTCATTTCTGTCATCACCCTGTCTACTAGAAGATGCATAATTTCCTTGTTGCAGTTTTCCATATGTCATTCTGCTTTTTATAGCAGTCTTTAGCCATATGACCCATTTTACCACAGTAGTAGCATTCAACATTACTGTTTGCATTTTGGCCTCTTTGCCATCCACCATGACCTCTTTGGCTCCCCCTGCCTCTAGAGTTACCAGGTCCTCCTCCATAGGACTGGTTTTCTTGAGTTTGCTGCATATTCTGATTTCTGCCACGGCCTCCTCTACCTCTGCCTCTACCTCTTCTAGCATTTGAGTAGAAGACAGCTTCTTTTGAAGTTCCTCCTGAAGAAGATGCACCACCATTTCTCTGCTCCTCAGAAATTAGAAGAGCAATCAACTCCTCAAAATCAGGAAATCTTTCACGGATGGAAATGGATGTTCGGAACTGTGCATAATCCTTTCCTAGACCATTCAAGGTCACGAAAACTAAATCATCATCTTCCACTGGCAACCCAATGGAAGCAAGTGCATCTGCAATCTTCTTCACCTTCATGTGGTAGTCGTTGATGCTCATACTTTCTCTTTGCACATTATGCAACTCTTGCTTGAGCTGCATTTTCCTGGCTTGCGTATTTGTGCTATACATTTTTGACAAAGTATCCCATGCCTCCTTTGGCGTACTTGCATCCTGAATATGCACAATCATAGAGTCTGAAATACTGATAGACAGTCAATACATAACTTTCCTGGCTCTCTCGTGCCATGTTTTGAATGCCTGCATTTGTTGTTGATTGGGAACATCAAGAAGAACTGGTTCTTCATTTCCTGCAACAAATTCCCAATATCCTTTTCCCATAAGGAAATTTGTCATTCTAAACTTCCATGCTTGGAAGTTGTTCTTGTCAAGCTTTTCAGTGACAATCTGTGAAAGAGAATCAGACGCCATTACAGAACACTGCAAAAAATTCTGCCACTGCAAAGAACACAGCTTCAGCCTCACAAGGGCAAATCTGCAAAACTGACGAAAGTGGTATTTGACCACACAGTCACTTCCTAGTAACGATTTTGCATCAACAGGCAACAGGGATGATTCTGTAACTCCCAATGTCTCTGCGCAGAGGCATACAATGCAATTTCTACAGTAACTTTTCACCAACCTGTAGAACAGTGATCGCACAGCATAAAACTAGGCCTTTTCCTGAGTACGTGCAGAAAACTTCCGCCTCCAAAACAGGCCCCGAAATGGCCTCAAATCAAAAAAACAAGGTCGCCAAGGGCTAAAGCCCTTGCCCGCAGCATATACTGCCCTCTTGCTTCACCGCGAAGGGCGTCTCAACTTGAGACAATGCACTCCTGCACTTTCCGGCTGTGCTACCTGCAGAGATCTGCTCCCAAAACAGAAAATGAAAGCAACACTGCTCCTCTTACCAGAACACCGCAAGCTTGGCTTGCTTTCTTGAGCTCCTTACCACGAACCAGGCTCTGATACCATGTCAAGATTGTGGGAGAGAAGGAAGGAGTCTCACTTGAAGCTTTCTTGCTTGCACAATGGGGGAATACACACAAGGGTGGAGGCTGAAAACAGTTTTTCTCTTCTTAGTTGTGTAAGCCAAAAGAACTCAAGTAGAAAGAAATAGAAGAACCCTATATATGGGTCTCAAACCAAACTCAACTAACTAAGGTGGCATACTAACTGAGCCACGAACTAGAGTAGATAAGGATAGCTATCATGTAGCTATTATTCATGGGCGGCGTACCAACCGTGTCTGCAACTGACAAGTCGGTGACATAAATACACAACGGTCACCCTGACGTATCACGAGTGGAGCTCGATATCTCAACAGGGACATGGCTTCTAGGTAAAAAATTTCTCTCTTAGTTGACTATTATCTTACTTTGGGATGAATCGGCTAACTTTCCTTTCCAATTACAGATACTTTGTCACGCAACAGACTTTATGTCTAGTGTTCAAGTATCGTAGATGGAGAATGCTTAAGGGTAAATGGTTATGCCTTGATCAAGACATGTGTGAAAGTGTAGCTGTGGATGTCACTGTCATTTGTGAGCACTACGAGTCCCAAGTGTTACAAATAGAGGATGATTGGCCCTTGAGTATAATGCGCTAGGAAACTATAATGTTAATGCAGAATCCACTTGTTAGCTTCTATTTTAAAGTAGATGGTAGGAAATTTGAAGCCAAATTGAGGATACTATTACAAGTGGAAAGTGTGTGGCTCCACATATTTTAGAAATTGTAGAGTCTCCCTAAAAATCCCAACGCCACAAGTTGTAATATCCAACACCTATAAATTTTTACTTTTTTTTGTCGATAGATTATTATTGCTTGCAAACTTGTAATATTTAAAAATTATGGTATTTATGCAAAATCATACACTTGTTATACACTTTTCACATCAACACATTTACATATGCGTGTAAATTTTACAAAGACATAAGTAAAGCCATAACTAAATATCATATGCGAACAACCCTGAATGATTTTAAACTTAAGGTTTTTAAGATAGAACTAGTTTAGTTCTTGTTTCATTGTTTCATTTCACACTCTTTCTCTTCATCCCTTTATATCCACCACATCCCTCCTACCTGCTACGATGGATGCTCGTGTACACTTTGATGAGTGGATCCACGAGACTATCTTTGCTAGACAGGGTAACGAGATATTTTAGGTTTTCTCTAAGAACTTCAACCTTGAAAGCATACTCTCATTGCTGGCTCCCCCCCTTCAGGTTTTCGAAGACTTTGTGAGCATCATTGCTATACGTGCACATACTCCATCAAGGGATTTGACATGACTTGGGTGTCCTTAGAATAGTTCATGGTATTTCAGGCACGGAAGAATCACCAAAAGTGGTGAATAGGTGTTTGACCCTTATGGATCCTTCGCATAGAGTATGCACTATTCTCATGGGAAGTGCACTAGGTACAAGACCTTTGGATCTTGTGGAGTGTGATTGCGCATTGGCAATTTACCTCATTGCATTGGATACACCCCTAGAGGAGGAGAGCGATGAAGATACAAATCCACAGGTTGTTACTATCACGTACACGGGAGAAGAACCGATTAAAGAGCTCATAAATGTTGTAGAGGAATATCGGGTGTGGTGGTAGAGCAAGGGTTGGCTCTCATGGTGCCATCTTCTTCAAAACATCCACAAGTCGATAAACCTAACTTTGCCTCCATGACGCCCATTGAAATAGATGGTGTACAATACTTGATTCTATCAAATGTGCTGCAATATCTAGAAATGAAGGAAGAAGCATTGTTTTCCATCCTAGTCAGGGATTCGATGGAAGACCTGATCGATTATGATTACATGGATGTACATCCGATGATGGCAGAGATTGGAAGATATGATGGCACAAGCGTATGTACAGTGAGTGACATCATAGCAGCACATGAGCATATTATCTTTGTTGAAGAAAATTACCTTGTGTCAGATACTAAATTTGAAGCACTACAGCATGATCTGTTTGGGGGACCAAGGCCCCAGCTTCCTTCCAAGTAGTTTGTAGATCCCTTTGCCCAAAGAGGTGCCTCGCTAACACACAAGGAAATGAAGATATAAGATGATCTAGAGAAGGTGAGATTTCTAACCACCATATATTTTTATGCAACAAAACTTGATGGTAGGTTTCGTCGGGTCCCTCGGAATCCACGGTGAAATCTTGGCAAAAAAGGATGCTTGCAATCCAAAATCTGGCATCTAGGGCCACTTTTTGGGCCAGAAAGTGGCCGCCCCAGATGCAACCTAGAAAGTGGCCCCAGATGCCAGACCTCCAACATGGTAGCTAAAGGCATCATTTTTTATCAAGATTTTACCGATGGACTCCAAGGGACCTAATGGGTCCTACTGTCAAGTTTCATCGCTTTCTAATAACTCTAGGTTAGTTGCTAAATATATTGTTGGATTTGACTTTGTCATTCAGGACATATTGTATATAGATGAGTTTGCATCAAGAAAAGGAGGATCTCAGCATGCAAATCAACGAAAGGATTTAGCTCTGAAGGAGTACATTGGAAACCTTGTTACAGACTTGGTGGTCTTCCATAAGAAGTGCTCACCACGAGAGGGCAAAAAATAATAATGAAAATTTGAGCTTCAACCAAGTTTGGACCTTTTCGAGTGATACATGTGACATATAGCTTGGAGAAGGTGGTGCTAATCAAGCGGTCAAAGATTCTTTGCTTGTTTGACCAAACGCGTGGTGGAGCAATGTGTGTGTTTGACCAAATGTGTGGTGGAGCAATGTGTGGGCTTGCCACATTAGGTGACCTTGCTAAAGTGTCAGATCCACTTCTCCTAGAGAAAGAGCTGAAGGGGGAGCATATTATTTTTGAAGCAAAGAAGGAACTTATATTTTCATCGAAAGTTGGCCCCTCCTCTCCACAGATGAAAAAGCCAAGAAACAATTGAGAGTTCTTGTTGGCTATTCACTTTTTGTATCTTCCATTACTATTAGCCATCGCATGTATTTTTCTTTATGAATATAATATATTTTACTTTGTCTCTATAAATAAATATTTATTGAATAAATGTGTGGTTCGTGTACATGTGATAATAATATATGGTACATGAATGACTCATTTGCATAGGTTAACATAATCCAATTTAATTATGTCAACATGTAGTACTACACTTACGATTGTCCATAAGCAATAATGTAACTCGTATCCGTATGTATTACTACTTTTAATGTGTTCATACGTTAAACAAAAATTAAGAGTTATGCATTTCAAGAAACAAAACAAAACAAATTTACTCAATTATTTGAATTCAATACACATCACATGAGATATTATGTATATATAAATAAATATTCCAATGTGGCAAAGTATACAATTTTTTTTGGCCTTCCAAGATGCTATGGTGCTATAACACTCATTACAAACCCTTGCATCATTAATCTCATAACCTATGGAGGAGTCCCCCTGCCGTGTTGAAGTCAAAAAGTAAAGTTCATGTCTTTATTTGTGATTGTGACACGCTTTGCATGGATGCCCGCTAGTTGTGTATCATCAAACAAGTTGATGTGAAACCCCTTTGTAGCTGTTTGCAGGGCCTCCGTAGCTGTAGTAGTCCACCTTTCTACTGGT
The DNA here is from genome assembly GCF_053477565.2 of Lygodium microphyllum. Taxonomy (NCBI): domain Eukaryota; kingdom Viridiplantae; phylum Streptophyta; class Polypodiopsida; order Schizaeales; family Lygodiaceae; genus Lygodium; species Lygodium microphyllum. The sequence goes on along the minus strand of NC_141136.1, from coordinate 89,319,817 downwards.
GGTCCATCCTGCACTCACACCCAAAATTTTCCCATCCCTTTTAGCTCTAAGTCTTGCATGACTTCTTGAACAACTTTATGAAAATATCTTTTTGGGATGAGAATCTCGTATCGGCGTTAGATTCTCATTATCTCCCAAAGGGTGAAAGTGCCCGGTTTGCATCTCCTCTTCTTCTGCGATGGTCATTGTGCTCTATGGGGAGCACTTGTTGCTACACTAGAGGAGGCTCCACCTTGTGCTCCAAGTAGCGGGCCTTGGCATGAGGTCTTCTTGGGGCCGAGACAGTGACATGCCTGCTTGATGCGTGCCATGCAAGCTTGAGGAGGATAAGATGGAGAAGAGATAGAGGTTAGGGTGTGAGAATGGAGGAAGCAAAGAAAGAAAGATGTGAAAATGAGAAGAATAATGAACTTTTAGCCCATTTAAACCCCAAAATTGGGTTAATGCAGCTATATACGCAGTATCCATCATGTGATCGTAAATCCATCACCTTTTATCACAATGCGATGAAACTTCACATGTGCACTCATTATGTGCCAAAAGTGGCTCCATATGCCAAACTTCATACCAGGGATTTGCAAGCTTTTTTTTCCAAAAAAAATAATTTGGGCTCTTGGCCACCTAATGAGTGCGCATGTGAAGTTTCATTGCATTTTGATATAGTTTAGTATTTTAAAAATTATCCCACACTAAAATTATGGATGGATTGATAACCAAAAAATCAACATTGCGACTACTGGCCCTTAGAAACTTCACACCACATAGACTATACACAGACATCAGGAGTAAAGTTTGCAACAAGAAATGTTAAATTTTTGCATGTTTCGGTCACTTACATATTTTTGGATATGAGGTATTTATGCGTATACCTAGGGATAAGCTAAGTAAGCTTCATCATAAGTCTAAGAAATGTATTTTTATTGGCTATGGAGAATCAAATGAAATGGGATATCACTTATGGGATCCTGAATCTAAAAGAGTAATACATGGCCATGATGTCATATTTAATGAGAATAAGATGCATAAGTAGCCTATCAAAACAAGTGAGATCCATAGAGTGGCATTTCAAGAGGATCTTGGTACACCCTTGCTAACAACCCTTAGCCAAAGTTTTTCATTTTTCAATATCCATGTGTTGTGTGAATTCCAAGTTGGAAGTCCTTAGGAGTTATAGTGATGTGCTTCGCATGTATTGCACAACATTGAGCATCAGTCATCAAATCAACTAAAAAGGCCTCTGCAACACATTGTAGAGCATGACGACATTCTTTTGTGAAGCGATCAGGTCTATCTTGACCTTGTGCCAAAAACCACCTCATGCTTTTTGTGTAGTAGAGGTCTTGCACAATCTCGCAAACAAGTTTGGAGAAGCTTGCCTTCGGAATGATGAGGTCAAAAGAGCGTTGATACCTCCTAATTTCTCTCAGGGCCAATGTACCTAGGTTCCACTTGCATTTCTTATGAGGATACTAAGGAGGACCCTTGTGAAGGTGGCTTGAGGAAGATGGGTTAGGTTGAGAAGGGGGTGCATTTGAGCTAGTAGATTCTCTAAGGGGCTGAATAGGATATGGGGCTCTGAGCGAAAGCTTATTTGCAACTACCTTAGACCTAGCCATCTATCCTGCACAAGAGATGTGAGAACTCAATGAATAAGATAAAAAGTGAAACCCTCTTTTATATAACCCTAAATTGTAAGACTCATTCACATAGATGCACACTCTCTCTTTCTCTCTTAAACTACGAATTGCATTCACACTAAACACATTGTTTATCTTACTATCTTAGCTCTCTTTGAACCCATTTGTTGCCTTGTCAAGCCTTGTTTCTAGCCACTTGGCATGGTTTTCTTTGGCACTTGAGGCTTCATAAGGCACTCTTTTAGTGACACAAAATTATTGCATCATGTGTGCAGCCGATTCATCAACACTTTCATTTGCTCTCTTTTGTAAGAGTTTAGCTGCATCTGCTACTATAATCCTATACCACCAAGATAGTAATTGGATCATTGGAATGCTACCATTCACCCCTCCACCATGATCGGTTTTTCTTGGTATGCACCACACGCTATCCAATGTGAATTTTCCATCCCTTGTGTGGACCAAATCACGATGCTTCCTTTTTCTGCAAAGTATGGTCCATGTGCCTCAAGGATATGCTACAAAAACACATATCACACATGAGTAAAACTATGCTCAATAGTTTATACAATTCATACAATTTTAAAGTATTAACTTAGTACGCACTGTGTAATGTGTGATAGAGCTTTTTTCCCATGCTTCCACCATGTTTTCATAGAAGTTATGCATAGCATTGATAAATTCTTGCTTATCTTCATTGTTAAACACCATTGTTATCCAAACCTTAGCTTTGGCCAACCTTGTTTTTCCTCCATTACTTTGATCAGGAACTGCAAAATGTAACTTTTTCCAACTATCGTATTACTGCGGCCTACGAACCATGACATTCCCTTCCTCATTGATGGGTGCTAAGAGAAAATTCCTAGCCTTTTCTCCTCCAAAGAAAGGCTTTTTTGGCAAGTTACCAGATTTTCTTAATCTCTTCTTATCTTTTTCAATCGTCACTTGATGCTTATGTAGTCCAATTTCTAATAGAACTTGCTCCACATTCCTACTCATTGCAATGGCTTCTTTTTTTGTTGCATCCTATAAGCAAAGAAAATGTATTCATATACAAGTTTCTCCATGATTCTGACAAAAGCATGCAATGAACAAATGTGAATACGATCCAATGGAATGTTGAAGATGGGCTTCCAAGTGGGATCTTCTCTATTGCACATCAGTGCAACACTTGTCACCCTTCTATCCCTTCCTTCCACCCTCTCTGTCAAGCAATATAGGCATGGATTCTTTGTATTTGCACCACTGGAGATTCCACACATGCATTTTAAAATTTTCAAGTCTTCTGCAAGATGCCATTCAACCATATTCTTCAACCGAGAGCATCTTACCATGTTCTTGGCGATTGATGATGCTTGGAATTCTTGTGTGCATTAAGAACAGCTGCAGCACCTCAAATGTTTCCTTAGGAACTTCAAATCCAATGAGCCACCACACATGGCGCTCAGATTGAACACTAAAGTTCCCTAGGTTGTTCTTGTCGAATTGTAAAGCTCCATTCATCAAAGTTATACTAACTCTTTCAAGCTTTACTCCTTTGACGACCTCACTTTCATCTAATTTGATAACAAACAGTAATTTACCATTACATTCCTCAACAGACATATTGTAGTACATTACCATTGCCGACTGCAACTTGTACAAATCTAAATAGTAATCGTTGAGTTCAGTGAACTTCACCTCATATGCATTTTTTGTCCCAACCTTTAGTGTTTCCACACATTGAACATGCATGGGATCTCCTATCAGCTCCAAAACCTTTGTATTAAGTTGCCGTCGGTCTTCTATTAACTTTGAAGGTTGAGGAAGAGGCACAATACTATTTCTCTTCAGTCTTCACACCTTTGAATATCTTTGGGTAAGTCATTGTACTAATATTGGCCCTGTCACAAATGGATTATGCATTCACAGCTGAGAACTCATTTAACACATCTTTTAATGTGTACTCAATCACATTTTCCTTCATAGCCTTAAACTTAGGATTGCTCAAAGTGTTTTCCAATGTACTTGCCTTCAGCAATCTACTAATACACGATCCAACCTCACCCTCACCTAGGTTCTCATTCTGAGCTACCTTATATGCTTTGATACATCACTTCCACTGGCCGATATTCATAATTAACTCATTGATTTGATACATCACTTCCACTAGCCGATATTCACAATTAACTCATTGATTAGCTTCCTCTTTCATTTTTTCTCTTGTGTTAGCTTGCTATTGATCTTTCTCAGGTTGTCCAATTGTGCCTTTGCCTCCTCATATGAGATACCAATGTCATGGATAGTGTCCTACATTGAAATAGTTTGATTGTTATGTTGAATTATAGTGTCATTCAGATGTACCACTTGTCCTATGAGATGTTGTATATGAAGTTGATGTGCAGTGATCACATCATGACAAATTTGTATGGTTTCTTGGCAAGTTATAAATACTTTGAATGCCTGATCATTGAGCTGCCTAGTGTAACCAAGCAATCCATTTTCACCCTCGTACACATACTTGAGAAAATTTGTGATTCCTTAGAAAGTTGGAGGTCTATTGTTTAAGGGGTCAATTGGGTAGATTCCCCCATCAACCCACAAGTCCACATGTTTCAATCCCATTTGCTTGTAACTCTGTAAAACCTGAGGGTTGACATTGGTACGCTGGGTTCTTTTGAATAACAAGGCGTATTCAATCTCTACCTCAATATGTAATTCATTCTTTCATGTATTCATTTTACTATTAATAAAAACGAGGAGCCTACTTGATTGTCACAGGAGGTAGAGTGGAGATACACAGAGAGGCACACAAAGGTGTCAAGGGAAAGGAGGGTGTAAGTAATTCACTCTGTTAATGAAGGTTGCATAAACATAGAGAAGAGGTCACAATAGAGCCATGAGAGAGTATAGATATGGGGGAAAATAGCTCAGAGGGTAGGGATGTCCAAGAACTTTTGCATTTTAGACATTTATATTTTACCTCCAAAAACATTTCCAAAAAACACAAAATTTGACCAGTTGGTTTTGTTTGTTGACCAAAAGCTAGAATATAAAAAGTCTCCAAAATATCTTAAAAGGAACTTTCAAAATTTTATTTTACTTGTTCTTGATTTAAAAAATAAATTACCTCGTATCTACTAATTATTTTGCATTGAAAACGAAGCACCACACTTTCATAACTAAATCCTTTTTGAATATAAACTTTAGTTGAAAAAAACTTCTTGAATGAGGAGAGAGAAGGAATCTATATCTTTGTAGATAATATAAAAAATGCAAAACGAGATTGCAAAAGTGGAGAGAGAAGAGGATTATTTTACTATTTTTCTCTCCTCTTTTCCTTGTTTTAAGGAGGAGAGAGGGGGGACTAAAAGTCCAATTGTGAGTTCATTTTTTTCATAATGTTTGCTACAACAATGTTTGCCTTATTTAGTCCTCCATTAACTTCCAACGATTATACATATATTCAATGCTTCAATGGTCCACCAAAACCAACAGCATTGCTACTCAATAACCTAACTTGCAACCCTCAAATGCTATCTACATCTTATTTTGAATTGAATTGAACATGCTACGTGAGACAAACCATAGTTGGGACATCACCAATACTAAAAATCTCCAATGCCAGGTCATTACCCAAAGGGATAGATCCAATCATATTGCTATATGAGTGAAATTATTCTCTATAAGGGGTCACATGAAAGGAAGCCCCTGAATCTATTAACCAACATTCAGTATATCTTAACAAAGCATAAGTCAGCTCTGAAGTATCCAAAGAATAGGCTATCAATACAAGATCATTAAATACATCAAGCTACACTACATTAATATTCTTAATCTTGACACTAGACTTGCTAGACACAATGTTGCGATCATCGTTCTTTTCTTGCAATTTACCCTTTTCCTTTTCCTTGTGCTTGTCTTCACACATTTTATGGAATTGTGGCTAAATATGACTTGCTTTCCCATAATAATGACAAGTAAGACAAGACTTATGGCCATTAGACTTACTACAAGATTGTCTCTACCATGGCTATTTCCATTACGCCGGCCTCTCACAATCAATGCATGTGATGTACGGGAAGCATCCACATTCTTTCTATTCACCTCTTCTATCAAGAGAACACTCTTAAAATCTTGGAATTTCAGCCCATCTTTAGCACATAAAGTCATACAAAAAGTATCCTATGACTCATATAGAGTACCAAGATGAAATAAAGGAGGATGCAAAGTATCCTTGAACTCAATCTCCTAAGAGGATAGATGGCTAATGATGGAGTGAAACTCATTCAAGTGTGCACATAGGAGTCCCTTCCTTCATGCAAAGGTCTATCAACTATTCATGCAATACATTTCAGATGTAAGACTACTTGTCATTAGATATCTATAGGGAAAAGTTGTGCAGTGATGTGTTAAGACTTCAAGCTCCTTTATCTTTAGTATGTGTGTAACCCGACACTCTGTCTCTCTGTCATATGTCCAGCTATATCAGCAAGTGTGGGACATTAAATAAGTTAATGACTTTACTCTATGTGTGAATGGTCTGTAGACCTTAGAGTGTTGTATTCACTTCAGTTATGTGTGATATGTAATAATGAAGGAAATGATATGAGAGCACACTGCTCCTCTCTGTTGCTCCAACCCTCCTCTCTGTATCTCTCAACATGGTATCAGAACCATGAATGGGCTTTGTGGTGGATAGCATTTTGGGAGAAGACTTGAAGACTGAAGGTCAAGGGTTCTTGTGAATTGCAAGCTACCTACCATTATTGTTTTTTCAGGGTATGTATTGATTCATATGCCTCCATTGCTTCATGAACTTGGTCGAGGCTTTGTTTGGGAGTAGTTGAAGGCTCCATTGAGCATATGTAAGCCATCAAAAGGGTCTTCTTCATCAATACATGCTACATCACACTCTTGCGAGGTCTACGTGATTGCACCTCGTGTCAAAATGGATCTCCATGGCTACTAATCAAGACAATAATCACTACTCAAGTGATCTACATCTTGCATACATACTTTGGAAGGTACTTTGATGACCTGGCATGCCAATGCTTGACTTGGAGATGATCTATTAAGTGATCTACAAGTACATAGACCTGGAACAGAGCATGAACTGTTGTAAACAGTGAATGCACAGCATACACTGACATTGGAAAGAACTTGGAGTTCTTGGACATGCTTGGAAGGTCTCATTAGAGCATAGATATGCTCAGGAAGACATATGTATTGTGTCATATGCATTTGAGTTGCAATTTCTTGAAGAAAATAATTAGATTTGGAACCATATGACAGGCTAAAAACTGTCATCAAACTATCAACAACAAGCAATCATTGGTCTTGAAGCATTACAGAACATTGGTTAGCTTCTTTCAAATTTATGACATGGCATATGTTTGCTGAATGTCTGGAGGACTGAGATGAGCATTGAATGCACATGAAAGCTAAAGTTTGAAGCTGGAAATAAATGCATTGATATTATCTTGGCTGGTTACAAATAGGGAATGCATTCTATGGCATTTCTTGTTGAAGACAAAGTGCCTATGGTTGTCTGTATGGTCATGTATTCACCCCTACACTTGATAGCACATGTATGAAGTAATTTGAGGACATTTTGGAGTTGGATAAATATATTTTGATAGAGTATTAGCTGACTACAGCCTACAAGCAAGGTATTTGACACCTATACTCGATGTATATGCACTAAACTGTGCTCGCATGATCATGTATGGACTCCTACATGTACTAGCAGATGTTTGAGAGTTTTTTGGAGCATGTACGACATGTATACATCTCAATTTTGGCCTTGAAAGAGTTGCTAGTCATTGATAGTTTGCAAATTTTAGACTGCCTGTTTGGTTGACTGCAATAAGGTTGCATGATACAGAGTTACAACAACTACAAGGTATATGTGTTGACTAATGTATCTACAAGTTATGCCACATGTTTGTGGATGGTGAGATGTTAATGGGCTGAAATACCTTGATTACAGCAAATAGTTAATTGTAGAAAACTTTCATCAACAGTCAAAGACTATAGTAGGTCAGTTAGACTTGTTGGCTTGCAAGAAGTTAGGCACTAGCCATTGTCTATTACAATCTAGCAAATGCAGACAAGATTGACAACATAACCCAAATGGTGCGGGAAAATCTTGATAGCAAAAAATTATGCCATATGGAAGTTTCGCATGGAGAACTTCTTGATAGGTAAAGGATACTAGGACTTGGTGACAGGTGTGGAAGCTGAACCTGAAATCCTAGAGAGGAATCCTACAATTGATCAAAGACTAGAGCACCGAGCTTGGTTGGAAAGAGCTTGTAGGGTGCTACACTAGTTATCTTTGTGTATCTTAGATGCTATGGTAATGCAGATCATAAATTGCAAGTCACCAACAGATGCATGAAACATATTGATCAGGTATTGTGGCATAACTACTAGTGCCAGGAAGATACAATTAAAGCATAAATTCAACAACATGGAGAGAAAAGACATATCTATACATGATTATGGCACAGAGATTAAGACTATTGTGGATCAACTAGCATCCATTGGCACACATGTTGAGGATGAAGACGTGGTTGCAGTGACATTAAATGGTTTAGGATCTAAATATAAGTCATTTGATATTTCCATCTCTATGCGGGTTGAAATGTCGGATTTCAATGAGCTTGTTGTATTGTTCATTCATGAAGAGGTTAAACTAGGATTGGCTATAGGCTCTAGTAGTTCCAAGAGCAAGGATGATGTCTTCTATTTGAATCAACAGGGCTCTGGTAGCCATGGTAGAAATTATGGTATAGCAGAGGAGGCCAGCAAAATGTATCTTATGGTCATAATAACTAGCAGGGTTCAAATGCAAGAGGAGGTGAAAATTTTAGAGGTAGGGGGGATCTAGCTCTAGAGGGAGAGGCTCTTGGAAGTACCAGTGCCCATCTAACAATCCTAATAAGGATAAGGATTGTCACTACTATGGAAAGTACGGTTATATTGCAGACTATTGGAAGAAGCAGGGTAAGTAGAATGGACATTATGCATCGTCTTGTTAGACAGATGATGCTTTTGGGGATAGACTGTTTGCCATGACATATGTGAAAGATAGGGCTACTAAGAAGTATACTAAGGATGCTATTTGTTATATTGATTCGGGGGCATCAAATCATATGACGCCTCGTGGTGACTAGTTTATTGACAAGGTGCTTGAGAGGAATGGTTATGTATGCACAAGGGATGACATGCAGGATAGCATTGAACATAAAGGCAAAGTGCCTTTGGTAATCCATGATGGCAAGAAGAAGAACTTACATGATATACTACATGTCCCGTCAATTACTAAAAATCTATTGTCTATGGTCTAGACAACTAATTTTTGCAAGTTAGGTTTAATAAGGATGGTTGCTTCATTGAGGAGTTTGGTAATGGCTACAAATTAATTGCTTGTTGTCATAAGAAAGGCAGGATGTTTACTCTTGATGCCACTTTGCCATAGCTGAAATCAGCCATGCTTGCCCATGGCTCTGGGGCATAGTTAGAGATTTAGAAATATGTCTAAAAGAGTGGAGCATGTTAATATTCAGTAGCTGCAAATGATGCAGAAAAAACAACTTGTTACAAGTCTATCCAAGTTTGCTTACATGGATATTGGTCATGTCTACGATGCTTGCTAGTTTGGTAAATAGTCAAGGTTGCTAATTGTCAAGCATGTAAGAAATCATAAGCGACCATTGCAATGTTCACTCTAATGTGTGGGGGCTAGCCCATAATGCATCTATGGGAGGCTCTAAGTATTATGTGATATTCATTGATGACTTCAGTTGCTATGCTTGGGTTTATATACTGAAAACAAAGGATGGGGTGTTTACTATTTTTCAGCAATTGTTATGTGAAAATCTCAATAGTGTACTCTTGACAATGAATCCAGTATACCATGCCATGACTAAACACATTAAGGTACACTACCATTTTATCAAAGAGATGGTTTTTGTAGGGAGAGTAGATCTTATGCATGTGAAGACTGATGAACAGGTTGCAAATATCTTTACCAAGTCTTTGGGTAAAGATAAGTTCAGTGTTTTCCGACATCTACTTGGTGTACAGAGGTTGTATTGAGCTTGAGGGGGAGTGCTAATACTTCAAGCTCTTTTATCTTTAGTATGTGTGTAACCGACACTCTGTCTCTCTATTATATGTCCAGTTGTATCAGCAAGTGTGGGACATTAAATAAGTCGGTGACTTTAGGCTGTGTGTGAATGGTCTATAGACCTTAGAGTGTTGTATTCACTTTAGTTATGTGTGATATGTAATAATGAAGGAAATGAGATGGGAGCACACTGCTCCTCTATGTTGCTCCAACCCTTCTCTCTGTATCTCTCAACATGGTGGGATATTAATGGGTGGATGTCGATTGGGAGATGGGTTTGTACTAGGAGAATCGAGATTCCCTAGGTATATCCCACACTTGAGGACCCAATCGGTTGAGAATTATTGGCGCAATGAGGTGATATTCAGGGAGACAAGTCTACCGATTTCTTGGGATGTCCTACACTTTTGAGGACCTTGAGTGAATGTGAGGGAAAGTGGGGGGAAGTGAGGAGAGTGAAGGTTCTCTTTTTTAATAGTAATAATACATAACTATTCCCTGCCCCTCCTTTGATTTTGGGCAGATAGGAGTAGGGGTCTCATGGATTTCTCCAAGAAAGATTTATTCACCGTGTATCCCTTAACAAAACAGTGGGTATTCACTGTTGTTGAAGGAAAGAAGAGGTGGTTACAATTGGTAGACTCGCTCTTGTTCATATCCTTCAAAAGATTCAAATAGAAGGTAGGTAGCATAGTAGTTCTAAGTATGAGCCTAGCCATAGTATATCCATCTAAGCCCGCATTTACATCAAAAAACAAGGGATGTAGACCCTCTTCCTCTTGTTTCTCTCTTTTGACTTAGCAACATCATCATGAGCTTCAAATAATTATGGGTTGCCCCCAAAGCTGGATCTAGGAAATTTTGGAATGTGTCTACAAACCTTTTGAATGACAAAATCACAACTATCATTGATTCTTATGAGTTGCTAAAGATAGTGGTTGAGGTTGACCTAGAACCACAACCCACCCCCTAACCCATCAAATTTGAGTGCTATGATTTGTCCAAATGTAGATCTTATGAGAGCTTGGAAGTAAAGGAACACATATGCTTTGTGTGCCTTAGTTACAAGTTGTTCTAATAGTATTTGGACCCTAATTTACCATACAACCAAGGCATCAGAGGCTTGGAACATACTAAGGAGTTGGTACAAAACACAAAATCAAATTGGAGAATCAAGTAGCAACAAAGAAGTTTGTTGAAAGAGTATAGCTGAAGCATTCATCACTCGAATCAAGAATCTGCCAAACGTGATGGCTGGCAAATGGATACAAAAGTCTTAGTGAGGAGCTAGCTTAGATATGTCTTCAAATTTATCCACTAAATTTTGATGGATTGGTAGCTATCCTAAATACTTAGGTGAGACCCCAATCTTTGACATTTGAGGAATTTTATATACTACTAATGGAGGAGGATTTGTGACTTAAAGCCTGAGAAGATAGGAGCAGTGGATATGTTGCATTCTCTACCAATGCAAAAGTCAAAGGTGGTTCCTCTACCAATAATGACAAAAAGAAGAAGGGTGGTAAGAAAAAGTTTCAAGGAGAGTGCTTCAACTACAAGAAGAAAGGACATGCAATTGTAGATTTTTGAGTCAAGAAGGTAGATGAAAAGAATGGCACTATGAAGACTAAAAGGAAAGAGACATCCAGTATAACTGAAGCAGAGTTGGAGTTATTCATGGCGACCATTCACAAAGTGTGTTTCTCAGTGCAAGAAATAACTATCAATGACACATGGGTATTGGATAGTGGCACCTCTCATCACATGACCAATAAGAAATGTCTATATAGTTCAATGAAGCCTCTATAAGAATCCATCATTGTGATAATTGGGAATGATGCAAAATTCCTTGCTGAGGACATAAGTACTATTTCCTTTGTTGTTGCAAGTGGTGAACTCAAAAATATTTCAAATGTGTTGTATGTTCTAGAGATTAAGAGAAATATATTATCAGTTGCTTTTAAATATTGACCTTGGCTATGAGATGAGGTTTACTAAGACATGTGCAGAAATTATCGACAGTCTAGCAAAGTTATTGGCAAAGGAGAAAGGAGGAACAATCTATACAAGCTAAGTACTCTTAAAGCCACTGCTAGTGTGGGCATAAGTAAACTTTTGCATAAAAGAATTGGTCATATTGATTTTTCACTGTTAAAGGAGATACATAAGCAAGGTATGGTTGCTCACCTAACTATAGTAAGTGAAATAAAGGAATCATGTGAAGCTTGTATGATGGGTAAGCAACATAGAAAGGAATTTCCACATGAAAGCAAGAATACAATGAAGGCTCCTCTAGAGTTTGTGCATACTAACTTGTGCTATAAAATGCCCATACAAGCCTTGGGATAATCTTCTTATTTTATGTTGATCATTGATGACTACAATAGAAAGCTGTGGGTGTACTTCCTTCGTGAGATAAGGCTCAAGATTTTGGTAAGTTTAAAGAATGGTTAGAACTTGTTGAGAATGAAACAGGGCAAAGTGTGAAGAAGTTTAGAATAGATGGTGGTAGTGAGTTTAACTCAAAAGAGTTTGAAGACTTTTTTAAGAGAAAATGGATTAAGCATCAATTGATGATGCCTCGTACACCTCAACAGAATGGCATTATTGAATGTTGAAATTGCAATATTGTGGAAATGGCAAGGTGCATGCTTAAGGACAAGGGATTGTCTAACTAATTTTGTATAGAAGCTATTAATACTACAGTCTACATTCTCAATAGGAGTTAGGTGAAGGCTCTTAATGACAATACTCCTCATGATGCCTATTTTGGTAAGAAACCATTTGTCTCATATTTTAGAACTTTTGGATGTGAATGTTATGCACATGTTCCAAAGGATAAGAGAAACAACTTAAATTCAAAAACCACAAAATGTATATTCTTGGGTTATAATGATGAGCAAAAGCCTTACAAATTGTATGACCAAGAGGTAGAGAAGATCATAGAGAGCCATGATGTGGTATTCAAGGAGCAGCCACATACAATGGAGGAAGAGAATATAAGTTCTTCCACTTTATCATCTAGCAAAGTAGTCCACTATAAACCTATCCCAAGAGATATCCCTATGCTCAAGGAGGAGGAAGCATCATCTTTAGATGATGAGAAACAAGTTCACCAACCTGCAATCACACCACTGAAAAAGCCATTGGCGAGATGGGTGAAGCAATTTTATGATCATAATAATCCTATGCTTACCAAAATTGACAAAAAGATAGATGGAACAAGGAGGTTTTTGAGAATAGAGGAGCAAAGAAAAGCTTTTTCTCACATAGTCAATATAGCCTTGATAGCTAAGATTATGAGAGAAGTAAAGAAGCCAACTGAATTGGAAGAAGCATTTGCCGATTCAATATGGAGAGTAGTTATGCAAGGTGAGTATGAGAGCATAATGAAGAATGACACTTGGGAGGAGCTAGTGGACTGGCTAAAAAAGAGGAAGATTATTGGTACCAAGTTGGTTTGGAATGTAAATTATAAGGCTGATGTGGCAGCTTGGAAAAGTACAAAGCCAGATTAATTGCACATGGAATTTCATAGGTTGAAGGATTTGATTTTCAAGAATCATTTGCTCCAATTGCTAGAATGACAACTATTCACACAATACTTACAGTGCCTACTCATAATAAGTTGTTAGTTTACCAAATGAATGTTAAATCAATGTTCTTGAATGTTGATCTTAAGGAGGAGGTGTACGTGGCTCAACCACCAAGATTTAAGGCCCCCCATTTTGAGAACAAAGTTATAAGGTAAAGAAGGCATTGTATGGGTTGAAATAAGCCCCTAAATCATAGTGCCAACAGATAGATAGATTCTTTTTTGGCTTGAATTTCAAAAGATGTGCCTCATATACAAACTTTTATGTTTATAGAAATGGTAAAAATTTTGTAGTGATTGTCGTATATGTGAACAACCTTCTTATTACAGGTGACTATGAAGATATGATTCATTGGACTAGAAAGACTTTGAGCTCTAAGTTTGAAATGACAGACTTGGGCTTGTTGCATTATTTTTTGGGGATTGAAGTCTTGCAAAATTTTCATCTCTCAAAAGAAGTATGCATGGGAGATCTTAAAGACATTTGGCATGACCGAGTGTAAGGAGACAGCTAAACCTATGGAGGTCAATGTGAAGTTATCCATTGAGGATACATAAGCACTAGCAGACATTGAGAGGTACAGGAGGTTGGTTGGAAGCCTTTTCTACTTGTGTAACACTAGGCCAGATATCAGTTTTGCTATTGGTGTTTTGATTAGGTTCTCAGAGAAACCATGAGAAAGTCATTGGAAAGTTGGGATGCGGGTGCTCATATACTTGAAGAGAACTCTTGACTATGGTATCAGATACAATTTTGAAAATGCTCTTATGGAATACTATGACTCAAATTATTGGGTAGATGACAATGATTCCAGGAAATCGTTTTTTGGAAAATATTTCTCTTTAGGTTCAGAAATCTTCTCTTAGATTAGTAAGAAGCAACCAACTATGGCATTTGTCTTCTATTAAAGCAGAGTACAAGGCAGCTTGCTTTGTTACATGTTGAAGATCCAATAATACTAAGATGTGGCAATCATAGGTGCATCACTATTACCAAAAATCTAGTTATTCATACATGCACTAAACACAATGAGCTCTAGTATCACTATGTGCATGACTTAATCAAGCATGGGATACTAAAACTAGTCTACTATCCAATAGAGGAGAATGAAGCACATATCTTCAACATAGCTCTTACAAAGGGTCTCCTTCAATTTCACCTTCAGAGACTTGGCATTAGGCCAAGGATGTAGTTCACCTACTGGTGGGTGGGGTCAAGGATGTAGTTTGGACATTGGGAGGCAAGGCTAGATATGCTCAATACCCCACCCTCGTAAGGTGCCACCAATGATCCATGGTGCTATAAGTTGTAAGGCCCCCATTATGAGGAGAAGCCATGTGTTAGCACAGACATTGGTTGGGTGCTGACTTGTATACCAAATGAGATCTATGTGATTGAATGGTAAAAAAGGTGGCCTTTGTGGATCAAAACTTTGGGTTACATAGAATAGTTATATTAGTAGCAACTCAAGGCACAATGCATCAAGTTGTAGGGTGTGGGTGTTATCAAAGACCCCTATATTGGGGCTCGAGGCTTGCAACCTCGATCTGATAGTAAATGAAATATTCCCTAGCCCCCCCGACTAGGGAAGGTTCATAATATGGTTAGACATGCTGACCAGATTACCTTCCCTGGCTATAAAAAGAAGACTCTTCTAAATCCATTATCAATCTATCTTTCACCTAGGTAGAGTTCCATCTAGCTATCCTTAAGCTCTTTGCCTATCATCTGTCTAGATTGCCATCTAAGATTCACATTGGAAACGCACAAGTGGATAGTGCCATCCTTGTATCAGTTCATTTGAAATTAAAGAAATTTCTTTTCTTCTCATATTGGTTGTGTTCTCTACTCCTTGCTCAGATTCTATCCACTCTACCATGTAATTTCTACACATAATACTTGCATCTAGCCACTGATGCAGTGTTTGTAAGACCCTATACATTTGAATGTACAACATCGAGTGAATGTCTACTTGCACATTTATCATAAGAAAATGTATGCTTTTCTTGTTTTCCAAATTGGCATGCTTCATACACTTTTTGTATATTAGCTACTTTGAATTTAGGTAAACTTGTCACAATTTCATGTGAATGCATATTTTTCAACCAGTACACATGTATATGGCTTATACATTTATGTCAAATGTCAATATCAACCACAACTCCTGCACCTTGTGCAAACATAGCATCCTTTAGCTCGAGTACATTTACATCTAAGGTAAACATCCTTTCCACATGCTTACCTTTTGCAACCAATTTACATCTATTTCTAAAATCTTCTATAAGACAATAATTCTAATTGAACTTTACTTACAATCCCTACTCAACAATTAGTCTTTGTGATATTAGGCGCATGCAATACATCAATCAAACACTTACATTTTCCATCTTACATAGTAATGGGGCACTCCCAACATGAGTAATAGGATGTGTTGTATTGTCATCGTTTCAATAAAACCTAGCATTTCAAGATTTTTGATTCTTTAAACCATTGTCCATAAGACATCATATGGTTAGAGGCACTTGAGTCCACATACCATACGTTATCAATCATTACTTCTAATTTATATGTATTTACTACATTCATCATGTGCTGCATAGCAAATAACTTCTCATTATCAACTTGATTATTAGTAGATGCATAATTATTATGTTGTCTTCTCCCATTTCTATTATTTCCACCTCTTCTCTTTTATGAATGATCATATGAAATATGACCTTTTTGACCATAATTATAGCATTCTCTAGTATCATAACCTGCATTTTGTCTGCCACGTCCTCTATGGCTACCCCTACATCAAGACTAGCCTCTACTACTTGTATGTGTCTACTCTTGTGAGTCATAAGACTACCCTTGATTTTACCCATGAGGACCACCACCACGGCCTCTACCATCGTGACCTCTACCTCTACTTGTGTTAGATTAGAGCATCTATTTTGAACTAATATTACTTTGTGATGATGATGTAGCAAGACCCAAATTTTTCTCTTCTAATATCAACATAGATATTAGATTTGCAAAATCAAGGAGGGTGTCTCTTGTATTGATGGAGGTTTAAAATTTCTTGTAATCCTCACCCAAGCCATCCAAACATGTAGCCACCATATCATCATCAACCTGCACTTTAATAGACCCAAGAGCTTCAACAATACTCTTAATATTTAATGTATAGTCATTAATAGACACATTTCTATGATCGATATTGCTTCACTCAGACTTCAACTACAACTTTCCAGCTTTGGTATTTGTACCAAACAATTTGACCTGATTATTCCATGCTTGTGTAGAGTTACCTATATTTTATATATGCCCAATAATACTATTTAAAGCACTAATGGAAAGCTAGTACATAACTTTTCAAGCACCTTGGTTTTGCTACTTAAATGCCTTGGCCTACTTAGGCATGGCATTTTCCTCTGGTAACTCTCAAGCCTCAACATTATCTCCTTCAATGTAGTCCCAATAACCTTTACCCAAAAGGAAATTGGTCAATCTAAACTTCCAAGCATGGAAGTTGTGCTTGTCAAGATTTTGAAATGACAAGGTTTGCAAATCTCGTAAACCTTACCGAATTCACATATGAATATTCTCAAACTCTTGAATGCCAAAACATTCCCAAAACACAAATCTGATCATACAGCCCAAACCAAATGTATATAATACTACATGGAGTACTTCAAGGTCGTGAGAAGATGGCTCATCAATCAAAGATAATTTGAGAGAGATCTTCACATGTAAACTTCATAGTAGTGTTTCCTTGTAGACTCTTGTGCTTGTGGCTCATGGATCCTTGCTTGAACACCACTCTAATGCCATGAAAAGATTGGGGGCAGGGGGGAAGAGAGAGAGAGGGAGCTTGAGCTCTTACAAGATACAAAACATAGAGAGAGTGTGCACAAGATAGGAAGCTAAAACCCTAGTCTTTCTTCTTCTTCTTCTTCTTCTTCTTCTTCTTCTTCTTCTTCTTCTTCTTCACTATATGAGTCTACCTCAAATAAGAGCAAGTATAATATACATAATAAACAAGTGGTCCATGGTGTGAACATGCTAAGTAAAAAATAACTAGATATATATTCTATAACTCAGGTAGATGGATCCAACTGTAAAGTATCACTAAAAAGATATACCAATTGAGGTACCAACCATTTAAGTGATATGAATGAGGAAACGATCATCTAGGTATGTGACTGTTAGCTCATGTTGAGCTTGACATCTCAACATACTTTCTCCTTGACATATCCATTAAAGAAGATTGATTTGACATCCATTTTCATAATTGGCTATCCATGTTGTGTAGCAAGGGTTAGAATGGTACAGACAATAGTCAATCTCATTGTAGGAGAAAAAAATTCTTTGTAGTCAAAACATTAAATTTGTGCAAGTCTCTTTATTACAAGCCATATCTTGTACTTGTCCAATGATCTCTCTCTTACATTACTATACTATTATGTTGAGATGTATGTGCCATAGTAAGGTGACACTTAATTACATAATCCTTGTAATATTATGTCAATTCATTTGAAGTGAATTCACTCCTCCTTTTAATTTGAGTTTATTTAGCTTATTATTAGATTTTCTTTCTAGCAATGAATACCATTTTTTTGAACATTGCAAAGGTTTTATATTTAGACTTCAAGAAATAGACCCACATCCTCATATTGTAAATTAAGGGGAACCATCCAAAGCTATCATCTTTATTTTTCCTTAAAGATTTATGTATACAAACTTGAGTGTGTGCCCCAAGGAGTCCACCTATAAGAAATAATCTATAAAGCATGTGTTCAAAGGATATTAAGAAATATCATTTCTTTACATACTATAAGGTCTTAAAATGATCCCTTTTACTTTACTAAACTTATTAAAAATTTTAAATTGTAATTAAAAATACATTTTATAACTCTAATCCTATAAATTTTACTAAATATAATACGCTTTCTTTTGAACTCACATGGTATCTTGCATGTTTTATAAGGTGGATCCATGTGTGCAAGGAGTGAGCTTTCAAGTGATCTTGTTAGAGAAAACCTCCTATTTTTATTCCACATAGTCCAATTGTTCCACTCTTTGCTAAAATTACCACCATCACCCCCACCACCACTATCATCATCACCACTACCACCACCACCTCCTCCTCCTCCTCCACCACATCCACCGTCACCACCATTATCTCATTGTTTTTTCTCTTCCTCTTTATCATACTCTCTCTCTCTCTCTCTCTCCACACTGTCTGTGTGTGTGTGTGTGTGTGTGTGTGTGTGTGTGTGTGTGTGTGTGTGTGTGTGTGTGTGTGTGTGTGTGTGTGTGTGTGTGTGTGTGTGTGTGTGTGTGTGTGTGTGTGTGTGTGTGTGTGTGTGTGTGTGTGTGTGTGTAACTCTTCTCTTAATCTCTCATTCTGTGTGTCTCTCTCTTTCCCTCTATGCTTGTCTCTTGGCTAAATATCTATCTTTCTCCATGTACACACGTCTCTTATGTAAGACTCTCTCTCTATATGAGATGTGTCTATATGTATGTGTATGTATCTATACATGGATCTTGATACAAAAGACGTGGATCATTAGGACTCGATAGGGGGCATTTTTAAAAAAAATTATGAGAGAGATCAGAGAGAGAGATGAGAGATATTTTTTTATTAAAAGTCTTTGAGAGAGAGAGAAAGCACAATCATGGTGACATGACCAATGTAATTTTTTGTATTTATCAAAGGATTATATAAATGGCTTTAAAGTTTCCTAGTAATAAAAACTCTAAATCCACCTCTAGTAAAAGTAATTAATCAAGGAGATGCCTAGTCTTATTCTTAGTTACTTCAATTTGATAATCATTAGGATTTATTAGAGAAGAGACAAGGAGATGAAACTTTTTTAATGAGAAAAAAAGAGGAGATAAAAATAATATTTCTTGATAGAGAAAATAGTTTTCTTTTTCAAATATTATTGAGGAGAGAGTAGAGAGTGACATATGAAATTAATTATTAGCTAAATATATCATGTTGTTTGTGGATGTATGATGTTATTTGTATGTGAGATATTGAAATTGTTGGACCTCACTAAAGTCTCCAATGAACAAAGGATACTTGTGCCAAATGTTCTTTGTGGTTGGAATAATTAAAATTGGTCTTTAGTCTCCAATTGTATTTATTTATTAAAAACTTTTCTTTGATAGAGAAACTTGACCACAATATAGTAAAAGTTTCTAAAATTATATATGTTATAAATGAAAGGTCAAAAGGATCAAAGCTTGCTTGGAAGAGCTATGGCGGAAGAGCAAGAGCAAGAAAGAAAGAGACACAAAATAGGAACTCTAACAGTCACAATGTGTGATCAAGCCTTCCTTTATTCAAACTGTCACTAAAAGAATCAAGAATAAAGTGGCAATGACGGGTGCCCACCACCTGCTGTGTGGAGTGGCAGGTACTGTCGATGTAGTAATACACGAGCGGCTAGACGGAGGCGCCTTTACCCTCAAAAACCTCACACTTAAAGGCGAATATGCCCCAGTGAGGAGTGAAATGAAAAAAGAAAAGACAGTACAATATACACATGTACAACAGGATGAGAAAATTTGTCATCTCATCCAAAGCCCATCAATCTCTTGAGAAAGGCAAAGTGCTCAATAGTGAGGCTTTTCGTGAGCAAATCTTCAGGATTTTTGTTGGTGGAGATCTTGACAAGGTCAAAAAACCTGTCCTCCACAACCCCATATATGAAGTGATACCTCACCTCAATGTGTTTTGTCTTTGCATGGAAGATTAGATTCTTGGCTAGCTAAATAGCACTCATAGAATCCAAATGCAACGTAGGTATAGCATCAATCCCAAGGTCATAGACCAAACAGCCTAACCATATGGCCTCTTTGCAAGCCTCGGTGGCTGCAACATACTCGGCCTCAATGATAGATAGAGCCACACACTTTTGAACCCTAGACATCCAAGAGACAACACCTCCAGCATAGGTGAATACATAGCTAGAAGTGGACTTCCTACTATCTACATGTCCTGCATAATTGGAGTCTATGTACCCCACAACTCCTATATCCTGGCTGCCATAGAAAATACACATATCTATTGTGCCCTTCAGGTATCTCATGATACCCTTCACATCATCCCAATGCTTCTTGCCAGGTGTAGCCATATAGCATGCCACAACACCAACTGCAAAGGCAATATATGGACAAGTAGTTATCATGTCATACATCAAACTGCCCATGGCTGATGCATAAGGAATCTTGGCCATCTCGGCCCTCTACTCATCTATCTGCAGACAATGGGCCTGTGAGACCTTCACATAAGAAGGTAATGGACAGCCAATAACTTCACGTCCTACATGTGGAAATGCTCAAGGACTTTATGAATGTACCCCCTCTGTGAGAGGTAGAGTAGTCCTTGATTCTTGTCACACTTAATGTGCATACCAAGAATGTGAGAGGCCTGAACCAAATCCTTCATCTCAAAGCTCTTTTTTAGCTGAGATTTGAGAGCATCTAGCTCATAATGAGCTTTTCCTACTATCAGTATATCATCCACATAAAGTACTAAAATAACCAATAAGCCATCATGGGCTTGGTTTTGTAAAGACACGGATCCATAGCACTCTTGATGTATCCTTGTGACTGCATAAAGGCATCAAACTTATGATACCACTCCCTAGGTGCCTACTTCAAGCCATAAAGACTTTTCTTTAACTTGCACACTAGGTGCTCCCTGCCAGGTTCTGCAAAGCCCTTGGGCTACTCCATTTATATCTCATCATGCAAATCTCCATGCAAGAACACAGTCTTGACATCCATCTAATGCATGTCCAAGTCAAGCTACGCGACTAAGTCCAAAACCAAGCGTAGGGTGGTCATCTTGACCATAGGAGAAAAAACTTCATCAAAGTCAACACCATGCTCATGTTTAAAAACTTCATCAAAGTCAACACCATGCTCATGTTTAAAACCCTTAGCAACAAGTCTTGCCTTATAAACCGGCTTGGGGTGCCCTGGGGTACTTTTGAGCTTGTACACCCATTTGCATAGCAAAGCCTTCTTGCCCTTAAGCAAGGCAACCAAATCCCAAGTCATATTCTTATGCATGGAGTCCATCTCAGACTGCATAGCCTGCTTCTAGGAGTGACTACCACCCCTATGTATAGCCTCATCATAGGTGAGAGGCTCTCCTGCATCTGTAACCAAGACATAATGCATCGAGGGCTAAAATCTATCAAGTTGACGTCTCTCTAGTAGACCATCTCACTGCAGGCTCTGCTACTGCATGTCCAGCATCCTATCCAACACCCTGGCCACGTGTACCAATTGCTGCTACAAGCTGTCCCACTAGCTGTGCAGGAGCACATGGCTTCTCTTGGAATATAACCCTACGTATCTCTACCACCTTCTCAGGCTACTCCTGCATCTTCTCTTCATGGAAGACTACATCATGGCTGTGGATGACTTTCCATGCCTGTGGATCCTAGAGGTGATAACCCATCTCGCCTGCATCTCCATGGCCAAGGAAAATGCATTTGACTCTCTTAGGATCCAGATTACTATGCTTATCCTTGGGCACATGGCAGAATGCCTCACATCCAAAGACACGTAGATACGCATAAGACAAAGGTTTCCTAGTCCATACCTCCTCTGCAACCTGGAATTCCAAACCACTAGAAGGTGATCTATTTATGATATGCACAATTGTATTGACTGCCTCAGCCCTAAAACTCTATGGTAGGTCTGCATGGCTAAGCATAATGCGTACACGCTCCTGGATGGTTCAATTCATCTACTCATCCAAACCATTCTAGGGTGTGATATAGGGGGTGGTAAACTGATTCTTAATACCCCTCTCATCACATATGTAGAGGGAGCTCACACTCAACTGCCAAGACCCACGGACCGCTTATTGTTTCAAGCGTTTCAAGCGAGCTCTAATGGCTATCTCTCACCTAGCCAACGCGCCGTCGATCCTACGAGTGTCGTGAGCTTACCTTGATGCCGATATGAGTTGCCTCCTCTCTTGCACACACCGGTAGCTCCATGATCCTAGATGCTAGCTCAAGCATCCTAAAGTCTCCTCCATCTCCAAGCTCCATCCACCATAGCCGCGCGCAAGAAAAGAAAAGAGAAGAGAAGAGAAGAATAGAAGAGGAGATGGTGAAGAGCTTCACCCTCTTGATCCCTCACTCCCACACACTCACTCTCTCACACTCTTACACTCCCTCTCTCAAGAGTACACACAAGCAAGGTGAAGAGAAGAAGAGAAGAAGAAGAGAACTCTTGTTAGCCACACACCAAAGAATGAGCTTCCATTCACTTTTTAAACTTTATATACAAGCCCTAAAATCCCATGGGCATCATCCCTTTTTTACATGACCAGCCGTTGTGGCAAGGTCCTTTCTCCATTTCCTCTTCTAGACTTATGCCTCTAGTCTACACCCATCTAATATTTTACAATTGGCACAGGAGGGAGCCTGGTGCTCTTTTACACGAGTTTTTGGAGTTTTTTTAGGCGACTTTCATTTAAAATTACGCTTTTGGACCCAGCTTAGCTTTAGAGGCCACCTACGTGTCTTTGCTCTTTTTCCATCCTTTTTTCACTTTTTCATTCATTTTTTTACCTTCTTGACTTGGGGTTAACATTGCCCCCCTCCGAAACGGGTGCCAGTCCCATAGCACTTTTGGCTGTTGTTAGGGTTTAATAGGTAGTTGGCAAAGTAGTCGTGTGAGGGTAGGGCCACATGTAAACTCGGGTGCTTGTGGAAGCTTGGTAATGATGTTTATTGGAGAAGCCAAATGGATAGGAAGTGGATGACGGGGGCCTCCAAAGTCGGTAGTTTGTCGCCTTTGTGATGCCTGAAAGGAAAAGGTGCGGTGCTCTACCTAAGGGGGGTGTCTACCTTATTGTGTAGTGCATTATGCTTGTGCTGGTGGAATGGGGAGTTGGGTCTAACCATAGGCTAGCCTAGGTGTGTCCCACACTTGAGGACCCCATTCGTGCAAAGGGAGGTGTGGTGCAAGTAGCTTAGGGTGACAGGTCTAACCATAGGCGAGTGTTACCTCCCTAGGTATGTCCTACCCTTGATGGACCCTAAGCGTGAAGTGGGGGAGAAAAAAGGGCTAGGGGGTTAGGAGCGGAGCCAGCCGACCGAAGCCATCGAGCATGCCTAACTTGAGGACCCCTAGATGCAGTGATCGTGCTTTATGTGGTGCTAAGTGCATTTGCAAGTGAGTTGTTTTGTCCATTCCGTGTGTAATGTTCTTCTTGCTTTTCCTTTCATGCTTTTGTTTTTCTTTATTTCTTCTTTTTTTATTTTTTGTTTTTTTTAATAATAGTATTACACTAGTAGAATGACAGCCAAGGCCTAATTCTCATCGTCTAAATTAGGCGGAGAAGGGGATTGGATGGATTTCCTCAAAAATTGATAGCTTTGCATGTATCCTTTCAGATTCATATGGACGTGGAGAGAGGTGGTGCAGAGGAAAGAATGATTGCATCTAGTGAACTGGCTGTCATTCATGTCTTCTAGTAGAGCTAGGCAAAAAGAGGGGAGGAGGCTAGCCCTCATCATTAGATGTGCCATGGCAAAGTTGTCAATGGCGTTAGGGTCAAAGAAGAGGGGAGGCAGGCCACATTCTTGTGGAGTCGGATCCTGCTTAAGTAATACTTTAAGTAACCTAAGATAATTACATGTAGTTACAAAAGCTAGATCGGGGCATGAAGAGAAATCCACGAGGAAATGTGTCATTGAGTCATCCAAGCATTCCGAGTTGAAGAGGAGGGCATGTTCAAAGGAGGCGATATTAGAGTTGTAGATGATAGGAAAATCATAACACCCATGGAGGGTGGCATCAAAATCCACACCTACCCTACGAGGGTACGCCATGAACATGGGGTTGTTCCTCTCGTAGGGCAAGGTGTTGCAAAAAGCCATCCAGGCGAGCATGCTGATGTCGCACAACCGCCTCCTCCATAGGGGTTGGCAGTTATATCCCTGTACGGTATGTGGTACTTCAAACACTTTGTTTTGCCAAAAATCAGCTTCTTCATTTCCCCAAAGAGTGGGGGTCTTCTCCCTTTCCTCTAGCCACCTCTGTCCTAGTCGGCTACCAATCCCGATCACCTCCTCCATCACCTTGAGCAGTGAGACCCTCCGCAGGCTGCTGGACATGAGGAAGCTGAAGGTGAATGGGTCTTTTTCTCTTTCCTTCCGCTCCCAAACTACCAACTCTGCGTGGAATCCAGTAGGAATGTCATCAGGGCATGGTGGGAGGGGTGCGGACAGCTGCATGACTAGCTTGGCCCTTAGTTGCTTCTTGGTTTCTTCAACTAACTTTCTCCATCTTTCCCTGAGCGCGGCTTGTCTCTCTGCAAATGGATCAACCTATTGTTACTCTTGGGAATGCGGCGAGGGGGGTTGTGGGATCACCTCTCTGAATCTCCCCATATCGAATTCAAGCTCAGCCTCCTCCCCTTGCCGGTCTCCTTGTTGTGCTCCTTCTTCAAAGCCCATTGCATTGATTTCCTGGGGGGTTAGGTTGGTCAGTTAGCTAGTACTTTTGTTGCTCTTCTAGGCTCAACCTAACCTCCACAGGTTGGGGTGGCATCTGCAATCGTGTGTGCAGAGCTCCATGTGTGATATTGAGTTTTTTCTGTATCTCCTCCAATGACTCTCCTTCTTCTAGGCAGATGGTGTCCATTAGTGTGTTAATGAAGGCCTTTTGCTGGGCACTAAAGGTTGTTTGGGCGGCTTCTGCTTTGCTCTCTCTGAAGATATTTTCTTTCTCTACTAGAGCGAGGCATCGTGCCAATGTCTTCACCCTTTTTTTGTTCTGCACTGCCCATTCCTTTGCTCTCTTGTTCATCTCTTCCATGCTCTCTCCCTGCTTCTGTACCAAGGTTACGAGCTTCTACTCTTGGTCTTTCAGTTCCCTGCTCATGTTCTCTTGCTCTTCCTTTTCCAAGTGTAGCTGATTGGTCATAGAATCGATCTCCTTTTTCTGTTGCCATCTCCTGCTTTCTCTCTTCTTCTTTGGCATTCAATTCCTCCATCATTTGCTCAATGTTGACAGTTTTTGCCTCCAATTCTCCATGTTGCATCAGGAAGAGCTTATATTCTCTCTGCATATGCACCAATTCCTGATTTTCATCCTCCAGCCGCTTATAGCTCTCCTCCATGTCCTCCTTGGCCTTCAATTCCTATTTGAGATCAGAGATCTCTCTTTGCTGCATGGCTATTATGTGGGTCTTTTCGAGCTGGAATGCAACTACCAACTCCTTTTTCGCCACCAACTCAGCTATACAGCTATCTTCTTTTCCTCCTTAGCCTTCTCCAATTGGGAGAGCAGCTTGGAGACATACTCATCGTAATTGGCTGGTGGCGTCAATGTTGTGTGGATTAGAGTGGTCGAGGCCTCCACTTTCTGACGTTTCTGGTTCTGTCTCGACTCAGCATCTGTGGCTGGTCTCTTTTGCCCCGTGGTCATGGTCTCCGTGCTCTTTTCCTGGGCCATTTCTTTATTAATGAAATATTGCATCCATGCCACGAAGTTGGAGACATTTTCACTGGTGGGGATGCTAGGGGTGAGGGTGGTTGGTTCGGTGGAAGGCACCATGAGGGTAGGGATAGGGTGGATAAGGGCCTTGCCTTTGCCTTCAAGGATAGTAGGCGGTGTGATTTTTGGTACTTGCGTGCTGGAACCAGGCCCTTCTTCCCTGAGCAGGCTCAAGGCTCCCAGGTCATCGGCCTTACTCTACTGCTCGATTGACTGGCGTGTAGCTTCGGCTAAGTCCTCCTCCTCCTTTCTTCTCAGTTCCTCTTCTTCCTCAGCAGCTCTTCTTTACCTTTCTTCTTCAGTTTTCCTGCACTCTTCCTCCAAGTTCTCTTTTTCTTCCTTTTCTTTCCTTTTCCTCTCCTCGGCCTCTGTTTTGACAACTTTTTAGCCTTGTTTACTTCTTTCTTTGCCTTTTCTTCTTCTTGTTTCTTCTTCATCTCCCTCTCCTCAGCCTCCTTGAGGGATTCTCTTTTTTCCATCTCCAAATCCTCTTTCTCCTGCTTGCGGCCTTCATCCTGCTTCTTTTTCTTTTGTGTCGTCTTCTTCTTGGGTTTCTTGGCCTACTTTTTGAGTGATTCTTCTTCTTATTCCTACCCTTCCTCATCATTCTCGATCATGTCACTGGACCTCTCTTGGTCCTAGTGAGGGGGTGACGTGTCAAACGTTTCTCCTTCTCCTTCTTCTACACATTGTGTCTCCTTCAATGCCTCCTAGATGAGCACAATCAAAATGCTTTCATAGCCAATGAATGAGGCCTTGGACAAGGCCTTCTTTCTTTCTGTGGCCTTGGAAGCTGGGGACTCCCCACCTGTTGGTATAATTCCTAAAGCCAGTGCTTTAGTTGCCTGGTTAATGGTTTTGCATACATATCCATTCCAGTCGACTTCATCCAAGGTGTGAACTGCTACATTCTCCAACACAGGCACGCTGATTCGATGCATTAAGGAGTTGTAGCATTGGCTGGAGAAGAGCGCATGCACTAGCTTCGCTTGTAGCTTCCGCATCAGGAATGTCTTGGGTGCTGATGTCGTCATTAGTTAGCACATCCTCCCTTTTCATTTTCAGCATGGCATAAACATCCCTCTTATGATTTTTCTCTATCTTCAGCTCCAATCCCAATGCCTTCTCCACCAAGGCTAGGTTTAAGTGAACGTGAACCTGTTTAGCATTTTCTCCCCTTCCCACCGTCACGGTGCCGCACTCCTAGTCAGGGTCATATGTCCTGAGAAACTCCACACACTTCATGTGGTCAAGCTCTTGCGTAAATTTCTCAAGGTACTTGGTGAGATTGCACTACTCAATGACTCTCTTGGCTGCTTTCTCCTTGGCCACCACACCCCTATGTTATGATTGGTTCAGAACTTGAAATGGTTGCAGGCACGGTTTTCAAGGGTGATGCATTATTGCATTCTTTCCTCCTCTGTGAACGGAAGTCGGTGGGCACGGTCTTACTGCGACATCTTTTGTTCCTGTCATGATCCCAAGTTTCCATTAGCACTTTCAAAATAATAATTTGCTGAAAAAGTCATAATTTGCTATAAAAGAAAGACTCTATATGTTTATTGAATGAAAGCATTAAAATCCAATCCAATGTAGAATCTTCCCTTTAGAATTTAACTTTTTGCCCTTTATTTCAAAGTTCTCATGCCATTTTTCCTACCTCACTCGTTGTTTACGTGTTTATGTGTTTTGCTTGATTTTCCTTGGTTTTAATTTGATTCACCTCACCCCCTCCCCTTCCAGCTCGAGAAGAATCCTTCCTAGGATTGAAGGTTAGGAGGTCAAGGGCATTCTACAATGGGTCTAGGAGTTACTGACATAGGAACCAAGTGTAAAAATCGGGGTTGTACTCTAACTGAGCTTCGCAGTCTAGATCAAAAGGTCGAATGCCCACGTGTGTGATGTAAGTGAGAACATCTGTTAGAAAGTCACCGAAAGCAACGCAGCTAGCAATATGTAACCCTTCCTCAGTCAATAGGCGATCAAGATAAGGGTGTCCTTTGATGTGCTCTTCCATGGGTCGGCCACGAAGAGTGGTTAACACTTTATACGAGGTTGGCGCGACATAAGTGGGGTCGTACTCCGTTGTTTTGATTGCATGGTGTTGCTCACCATTTGTCATGACTTGGCACCCTTCAACTTCCCATTGCAACCTAAGAGTGTACTAGTGCCTCAAGAAAGGGGATTCAGTATCAGCAAGTTATGATAATTCTGCAATTTCTTGGTCAGTGATGGCAGAAGTGGTTTGCTGATCATATGATGTGATGAGGCACTGTTTGAGGGCTTGCTCTTTGGAGATCTTGCTGTTGAGCAATTCAGCAACGGAGTTAGCTACTTTTGCGAAGGCAAGCTCAAACGTCTCCCAAGAACAAGGCATCGTACGAACTTCGGTTGCAAAGGATTCAGGCAACAGGCCTAAGTCCAAGCGGTCATAGCTCAGAGCTAGCTCTCTGAAACATCTAATGCAATCAATCACATCATCCCCCTATCTTTGGCTAGATCTGAGGTTAGTTTCAAAAATGATTTTCACTCATAGGAGGGTTTAAGACACATACTGGTGGTTGGGGTTTGATAGCACTAGAGCCTTTGACAATGAATAGTTGTGATTTTGCGGGTGTTCTTGAGATTGCGGTTGGACCTTTTGGATTAGGGCTAGGGAAGTAGCAGCAACGTCCGATGGATTACTGCCTTCAAAATGGATCAGGGTAGTCGGATTGGCTCTAGCAGGTAATGACTCATGTGACAATGTCTGTCGTTTGGGCCGATAGGCTTATTCGACTCTCTTGGGCATGTGCGTGGATGAGTTTGATGGATGTGGGTCTGGAAAGTGCTGTGGCTTATGGTTTTGAGGTTCTATGGGACTTGGGGTGATCAAGCTTGAGGGCAGCCTACCAGTGGTGCCTTTGGCTGTGTGGGCTTTAGGGGTCCATATCCAGGCATTTCCCTCATAGTAGCCTTGCATGTGCAAGAGGGCTTTAGGGACCCATATTTGCTTGATCATGCATCGATTTCTATGACTGCGCCTTGGTTTCCTAGGTTTAGAGTTTCGGGTCTTATGAGGATGTGTTTGTCGACTCCTAGTAGGCAGTGGTTGCAGCTGTTTAGGCTTCCATTGAAACCTAGGCTGTTGGGCCTTAGCTTTTGCTGCTATGAACAGCGGTTCTTGAGAATTGTTGGGTGGTGGCCAAGCACTACCCCCTCCTTAGATTTGGCTGGTAATACTTCTATCGATGGCCTTGCGGATTGTGATGAGGTCGCACAGCCCCTGCTGAAAGCTGTAACAATGCGAACATTGCCTATGGCAAGGTGGATGCGCTACAACTCATAATCAACATTGCAATGAGTTTTCTTTTTGAAGGTTCGTCCTAGTAGTAACTCTCTGCCTGCGTCTTAGGCATTTGGCAACACATAAAAGATCATTGGTATAGTCTCAGACTCGATAGAAATGGCGGCTCTGCACTTGCCGAGAAGTGCATATGAGCGACTCCCATATGGGCTTAATTTGGCATTAGTGGGTTGTAATGGTGGTTTTCCAAGTTGGGTCCAATGATCTTGAGTCAAGACATTGAAGTCTGCTCCCTCTTGATCAAGACATTGAAGGTGCATGTTCGCTTGGCAGTGACCGTGATGTATAGGTATGCAGGCTCTACGGCTTCCTCATCCTCATCATTGATTTTAGTGATTGTGGCTACTCATACTTTGACAGGCGGTTCCAACATTGGTGGCTCATGAAAAGGATGCGTGGGAGGGTAGTACTTCTTGACACGACTACCATTGAAGAAGCGTATTCCCTCATCGTCTAGAATCTCGAGTTTGATGTTGCCCATTCAGCTGATTGGATGAACTTTGAAAGATCCAAGACCTCTAAACTTCATTTTTTGCTTATGCCCCTTAACTGAGTATAGGAGCACTAAGTTGCCCTGTTTTAAGTCACGCTGCTTGATGTGCTTGTCAAACTAGCTCTTGCGTCGTGCCTTCTCACATATGGGCACATGAGTGGCTTGAAGGCGAGTCTTCGAGAGGCGTTCGAGTTCAACTAGGCATTGCATCCATGCCTCCTTTCCTTCCCATTGTTCTTGAAGTGCTATTCTTAGGCTAGGCATGAAGAATTCTATAGGGAGAATTGCTTCGGTTCCGTAGGCCAACCTAAAGGGGGTCTAGCCCCATCAATGCGTAATTCAACACAAACCGCCGATAGTATCCCGTATGGCCTAAGAAGCATTGGAATCCCTTATAGTTGATTGGGGGTGGAAGGTCAACAATAACCCTGAATTTCAAGATTTCAGTGGTGGCAATGTCATTCTTCGACACCATGTGGCCTAGGATGCATCCATGCTTCACCCAAAATTGGCATTTTAAGGGGTTCAAGGAGAGATGATATAGGCGACACTGCTCAAAGACTGCTTGGAGTTTGTCTAAGTTTTCCATCCAGGTCAAGTGAACGCAGAGGTCATCGACAAAGACTTCCAACTCTTTGTGAAGCATGTCTTTAAATATGGTGCACATGAGGCGTTGGAAAGTGGCAAGGGCATTAGTCAACCCGAAAGGCATGACTATGTAAGCAAAGACACCCCACTCAGTGGCGAAGGCAGATGCACTTGCACCTGATTGTATCCTGAGAAGCCATCCAAAAAACTGTAGGCCTCCTTGCCCGCCACTCTTTCAAGCATGTGCTCGGTGATATGGCAATGGGTAATTGTCCCTCTTAGTAGCAGTGTTCACCTTCTTGTAATTGAGATGCACAATCTGATTTTTCTATTTTTCTTCATCACGATGACTATGGGTGATACCCAATCCGTGTGCTCAATTTCATAAATGAATCCCGCTCTCATCAGCTTATCAATCTCTTCCTTGACAGCATGAGCGTGCTTTGGATTCATAGGGTACGATTGCTGATTCACCGGCATTGCGTCTAGTGTCATGGGTATATTATGAGTCATTACACTCGGATCTATCCCTTTGAGCTCTTCCAAGGACCAAGTGAATATGTCTACGTACTCTTGCAAGAGAGCAACAAGACTCGTTTCTTCTTCCTCAGTCAAGTCCTCAGCAATGAAGGCTGGTTGTCGGGGTGTCTCCCCTTCCTAGGCTAGGTTCACCTCCTTGACCATGGTTGGTCCCTTGATTGGTTAGCTTGTTTGCCCTTGCCCGTTTGGCACCCAACAGGATCACTACCCTATCTCCTTTCTTGAATTTTGTAAATCTTTTAGGGAGGTCCCACGGTTTTCGTTGTTCATCTGTTCGTGTGTCCCTGGATTGTTTCACCCTTTTCTGCTTCAATCATCTGCGCCTCAGGTGGACGGGTAGGTCCCCCTTGGTGTGTCAGGTCTTGGGTGGCCTAGGTATTTCTGGGTCGCTATCCGAACTTACCTCCGACTTAGAGTCGAACTCCCCATCTTCGCCTAGAAGAGGTGGTCTCCCTTAGTGGTCACAATTCAAATGGTGATTCTATCCTAAGCACTGGTGTTGTTCCCAGTTGGGCTAGGTCTGCTTGCTCAAAGTCTATGGCTCCTACATGTTCTAACCAGGCGTGATCACAATCCATGCGCATTACCCCTCACTCTATCCTGAAGACACTCTTTTTATGTGACTTGGAGTCTACCCGTATTTATTCTATTTCATGTCCCTCAGTGTCGTATTCTACGGTATCTATCTCACCCTCACTTTCGTCACTGAAGGATTGGCAGTCTCCGTACTCATCATCAGAGTCCTCTGCGTCAGACTACTCGTCGTCTCCTAGGGATTGGTATATCTCTTGTCGTTGATCAAGGACTAGGGCCCAATTGTACATGAGGTTTAAGTCATGCACCCTGGTCCATTGCCACTTGGATTCATCTAAGAGATCTTGGAGTGGTTTGAAGTTTGCTGCTAGATTGTCAGTTAGCTTGTCCGTTAAGTATTCCAAAATCTCCTGGAGTTCTCTTTTGTTGTTTGGCACTTGGAAGGTGACAAGCTTAGGTCTCCCACAAAGGGTTCCTGCCATCAAGCAAACTGGTACGGAGGGCATGCCATTAGACGTGCCCATCATCTTGATGGCTTGCTCATATGCCTCATGATCCAAGAACGGCAGGTCGATTGTAGCAAGGACATGCATCCAATCTCACTCATCCTCTGGGCATGAGATATACTTGGTCAAGGGCCCATAAGACTTCTTGACTTGAGCGTTACCTTTGAGCATCGTGGAGATGGTATCCAAGTCGACTAGTGAGGTCTTCCAAGTGTCCATCTCTACCCTCACAGCTTCCGTTCTGTTGCCTAGGAAGATTAAGTCGTTACCCCAATCTTCGATAACTCTGGTATTGTGCATCCAGGGTCGGCCTAATATGACTAGCTTGGCCTAAGCGGTGCTGCTTGTGGTGCGGTCGCATGTCTTGACTTTGGTCGAGGGGGTGAGACTGGCGTGCTTATGCTGGGGAGATCATCGATCTCGTCCTCTAAGATGGGCTCAGCGTCCCTTAAGTGCTCTTGGGCCTCTTTCACCTAGTCCTTCACTTTCTCTATGGCCTCTAGTTGGCACTTCGGATGTGAGTATTACTCTACCTTGGCACTTTCCTTTTTTGGCCATCTTAGGGGCTAAAGTTTCTGTCTCTACATCCGTGACCTTCTTTCCAGCAGGTAGAGTTGTAGCACTCTCAGTTTTCAGTTCAATCTTAGCTTCCGACCTCTTCTTTCTCCGCCTCTTCTTCCCTATTGAGGCTGCATCGAGGTTGCTAGGTCCTGGTAGTGATATGCCGGCCTGCTTCGTCTGGGCACGGGTCATGACCCTCAATGGGATAGGTGTGGCCTCCCCATCGAGGTTCTCAACACCAAACAGCCCCAATGGGACAAATGGTACGTTGGCTGAACTTGAAGAAGGTTTTCGCTTTGGGCAATCGACGAAGAGATGGGTGATTCCGCACTCAACACACCTTAGTTCAGCTTTCCTATTATGAGGCACACCTCCTCTTCCTACTACAAGCCTCACAATTGAGCTTCCCAATCTATGACCTTCTACCCACTACTCTCTAAAGTGGCTCAATTTTACAATTGAGCCTCCCAATATATAATCCTCTATCCACTCTCTTTTTAGGATGCTCAATTTAAAAATGGAGCATCCATGAGGAAGCCTCCTTAGATAGCTCAATTCTAGAATTGAGCCTCCAAATATATGACCCTGTATCCACTCTCTTCTTAGGAGGTTCAATTTCAAAATTGAGCCTCCATGAGGAGACTTCATTAATCTCAATGTTTTATGTGATCATGTGAGAGGCCTTGCTAAGTCATATTGTCCCCCTGGGAGATATGAACATTTGCCTCATCTCTTATTAGGAGGATTAATTTTAAGATTGAGTCTCATAATATATTTAAACCCTCTATATACTCTCTTATTAGGAGGCTCACTTTTAAAATTGACCCTCCATAATGAGGCCTCCTTAGACAAAAGGTTTGAAGTGATAATGTCAAATGCCTCCTCTCGTATTAAGATGCTCAAGTATGAAATTGAGTCTTCTCATATATGACCCTCCACCTTTCACACATCACAAATTGGAAATATGCATGCATACTTACGCACATGCACATTCACATGCACATACACATAGATTATAAAAACTACATACACAGATAAATATATGCATATAGACATGCATACATAGGTAATATACGAATATACACACATTACTTCGCATGCACATACGTGTTCACATGAACATGGACATGAAAATAGATATACACATGCACATTCACAAGCACATGTGCACGCACACGCACATGCACATGCACACACACGCATGCACACATGCATGCATGCACGTGTGCGCGTGCACGCACACACACACACACACACACACACACACACACACACACACACACACACACACACACACACACACACACACACACACACACACATGTTTACAAGCACATGCCCACATAAACACACACACATACATAACATTTATGAGCCATGGATGTACATATTAAATAGTAAATATAGTATAAATATGCATACCTTCATAGAGATGAAATCTCCCTTGAGGCTCAATTTTAAAATTGACCTTAACTATGTTTCTTGGAGGCCTAATTTTGAAATTGAGCTTGGTGGTCTCTTACATACTCAATTTTAAAATGGATCCTAAGAAGAGAGGGGTAAGAGGCATCTAGAGGCTCAATTGTGAGATTGAGCTTAAGAGAAGAGAAGCCTATAAGAGAGGACATGAGATGTCTGAGATGTTCAAATATAATTGAGGATAAAAAGAGAATACGTAAACTTTGCTTTTGAAATTTATTTTGAAATTGAGCCTCAACATACCCTTTAGATAATCACTTTCAAAATTGAGCCTAGGATAGAGGGCGAAGATAATACTAAGTTTTATATTGAGCCTAAGGGGAAACTAGTATGTAAAAGAGGGACACTATACATGGATATATAGATGCCTAAAAAACATGCTTATGAAAATTTACATGCACATAACTAATAAGATGAACATGCATATGTACATGACCATGTACATGTCTATATTCATATACATAGCATGCTTGTAAATCATACATGAACTCATTATATATAAGAAATAATAACTTGTACTTATGTATGTACATATAGATTATAGAAAAATATGGACAAGTAAATACACACACACATACACATACTTCATAGGTATCATTCAAATGTGTACATGAAAATCCACATGTACATAAGTAAGCACATGAACATGCAGGTTCACATGTGTAATCACATATGCATAGCATGTTTGAAAATCATAGATGAAAAAAATTAGAAATAGGCTAGAAAGTGATGAAGAAGTCCTATGGGCTTGAGAAATACCTTTCATACCGTTGTGGTATGAGAGAAAATAAGATAAATAGCATTTCAAAAACTCAACTCATTTTTGGAACATTGGAGTATTCCATGGTATCTCTACTTGTGGGATCACTAGAGTTTGGGGGATGTTCGATTTCCTAGGGTTAGAGTTTCATGTTTGTGTACTTTAGGGTGGTTGTTTGGATACCCATCCTTGGGTACCCAGTACTTTATTTATTCTATGTATAAACCCTTGTACTGTGTTGATTAGTTTAATGTTCACTACTTGTATTTCTTATGACTCTCTCTCACTTGCTCCATACCCATTTATTCTTGAGTTACGGTGTCTTCCATCATCCTTTTTAGAGAAAATTTTATTATGCTTTGTGTGTTCTTAAACATTTAATTCTGAGTTAAACTTTTAAAGTTCCACCAACATCACTCGAGAGCAATCTAACTTTCTATTATGATATGTCTTAACGTTACTGACCAAGTCATAATATAAACCACTAATTTAACTAAATGCTTTCTATTTTAAAAAATCATTTATTTATAAAAACTACATAGTAACCATATTCTCTTGTCAACTTTCAAGTAACATCCATCATTTTAGCACATCACTCAAATGAACATTTGTGCCAAATCTTGAATACTTGTCAAGATTCCTAAATGTGTCTCATATAGTTTATGACTTATAGGTGCCTCCCTTTGGAGGGACAAAAAATTTCAACATGTTTTAGGAGGTTTGTATCAAAATGCTTTTCTAGCTCACACACACACACACACACAGAGTGAACTAGAGAGAGAGAAGATAGCAGAAGAGAGAGAAGAAGAGTGATGAGGAGAGAGAAAGACTAGATTTGGAGAGAGAAAGACAGGAAAGAGGGAGAAGCCATAGAAGCTATGGGCAAGATGTGTCAAAAAGATATGAAAAATTACATGTCCTCTCCTTTTATACCAATGTCAGTGTGACATGGCATAATATCAATATTATTTACACTAAATTCTTATTCCCAGCTTCTTACAATCCATCCCTTCCCAAAAGTTTTTGTCCTCAAAACCAAACCTGGAAGACTAGAAAAAGATGGATAGAATAGAGTACTACTCTGTTTTTATAGCTTTATAAATGGAAAATGAATGAAGTATGACCAACTATATGGACTGAGATTGAAGAACGGAAGTAAGTCTTAGCTATATACATGATCTGGAGTACTTCAAAAGTATATGGAGCCATAAAGTCTTCAACAAATAATCTCAAAACAAAGTAAGCAGCTTGCTATGCAAACAGACCCTGCTAGACCAAATCTGCCATAACTTCTAGTAGAAGTGTCCAAATGAGATGTACCATATATCAAAACAAAGCTCTCGAAGAGTACTTTAAGCCCATATAGATACCTTAATTCTGAAAATTAGGCACGATAAAAACTGTTCTAAAACAATGTGCTGCCCTGATCCTGTCTGCATCATCACTAGCTCCATAATCAATAGGCTTCAGCCGTGCCAATGTTTCCCTTAAGAAAGGAAACTCATCCAATATAGAATCAGGCCTCCAAGAAGCTTCCTCAGGTGGTAAACCTCTCCATTTGATCAAATATTCCATGATAGAACAAGATCGAAGCATCTTCTCATGCTAACCTATAACAGCCTCTGGGATGTACTGAATAAGACCTTCTTCATCAATAGGTGGCAGCTCATCAACTATATCCACTGGATCACCATAAAACGGTTTGAGCTGACTAACATGGAAGACGTTATGAATCTTTGTGGAAGAGGGAAGCTCTAATTTGTATGCCAAATCTCCAATTCGCTTAAGGATTTGGTAAGGGCCATAAAACATGTGGGCAAGCTTATTATTAGATCCATCCTTTAATGTAGAGTACTTGGACTTGAGCACCTTTAGTGAAACCAACTCTCCTTCTTGGAACTCTAAAGGCCTCCTCTTCTCATCAGCATACATTTTCATTTGGTCTTGAGCCTTGCTAAGATTCATCTTACATTGTTGAAGAAGGGTATGCATTCTTTCTAACTCTTCCTTCCCATGAGGATTGATCCACATGGTTAGGTTGAGGAATTGGTTAGTGTACTCTCTTACACTTAGGCCCCTTTGTTCCAAACCATACCATCCCCGTGCTAATTTCTCTTTTTCAAGAGGGGAGACAAATACTTCAACCATAAGTGCCTTGAAAGCTTCCCAATTCTCTACAAGTATGTTTTCTTTTTTTTATATACCTCCACCAAGTATGGGCAAATCCCTCCAAATGCAAGGAAGCAAAATGAATCTTCATGTCATCAGTTTTAGGGAATATGTCAAAGTAGGATTCCATCTTAGAGGTCCACTCGTCTAAATCAC
This sequence comes from Lygodium microphyllum, assembly GCF_053477565.2. Taxonomy (NCBI): domain Eukaryota; kingdom Viridiplantae; phylum Streptophyta; class Polypodiopsida; order Schizaeales; family Lygodiaceae; genus Lygodium; species Lygodium microphyllum. Next base: position 89,282,808 of record NC_141136.1, on the reverse strand, counting down.
ATGGTGAAGATGACTGACCATTAAATTTAGCTAGAACAATCTTGTCCTTTAGCTCTCTTTCATGAAATGGTTGCTGTCCCAAAATAGGCTGATCATGATTACCATGTATAGAACCCCCAAATTGAGACGGAAATCTCCCAACGGGTGGTTGAGAACTACTATGTAATCTTCCTGTTGGTAGAAAACCCCTAGGAATTTGAGTATTCAGCCCAAAATCTTGAGAATTAGCTCCATTCAAACTGCCCAAATAGTCATCATACCATTGTGAAGCCTCTCTTACTTCATACTGGCTATTTGGGATGCCTCTTCTTCTAATAATCCCATGTCCATGATCATTTTGGTTAGATGGTTAAAGTGGGACTGAAGGCTCACTATTTGAATAAGCTTTCTCCTTAGCTTCTTTTGATCCTATTTGCATTTGCATCCATTGGGAGAATTGTGCCATAATTTGAGCATTAGATTCCACCAACTTATCAATAGAAGCCTTTGTTTGAGTCGTTGAATCCACCAACTTCTCAATGGAAGACTTCATTTGATTAGTAGACAAAACCATTTGCTCCATTCTTGATAATATGGCCTTATGTCATTCCCTATGTGTGAGCACATAAGGTATTATTGAGTATACTGACTTCCCCTTGTTGTTGAGGCTCTTTAGGTCTTTCTTGAGGTGTATCATCCAACATGAAATCCCTAATTTTCTGAGTATAATCTTCCTGGACCTTATTTTTACCCTTATGTCCTGCCATAATAGTGTAGTCTTGCAGTACCCCCTATCAGAAAAACGGCTATAACTTTTGCTAGGGAACTCCGATTTCAAAACTTTTTAGTTCAAATCGAAGCCGAGAATGCCCTCTTTGAGATGAGCTATAGCACACTATAATAGATTTAGATCAGAAAATTCTGTAGCTAGATTTCTGAGTCTGAACTGTCCAAGCCTCCACCCTGTCTAAACCTGTAAGTGCCTTGTTTTGACCCTGTAATGTAAGATAGTAACCCCAAATGGTTACCAAACCTTGTATAAGGCTGGATAGGACTTGTGGGTACCCTGTAGTACCTGCAGCTATACTTTAGTAATGAAGGGTATACCTGTAACCACCTGTAAATACCCTGTAAGTGCCCTGTAAATTCCCTGTTTTACCCTGTTTTGAACTTGTAGGTACTTGAGTCTTTGAAAAGTCTTCAATCTTCAATTCTCCACTCATTATACCTCAATTAAGCTTGAATAATATGGTAGATGTTAGCTCCAATTCCATTGATAGAAGAATTCTTCAAATTCCACCATAAATCCATCATAAAGCTTGAAATCTCCATAGAATCAGTCCATAGAAGCTCCAGTATGATTAAATCCGTGAAGAATCAATGCCCCGGCCTTGCTTGAGAACACTTGAATATCAAAGATTCAAGCCTCTTGAAGAAAAGCCCCAAAATAATCCTTCCATTTGAGCTCCAATGTCCTCCACGGGCTGAAATCTCCTCAATGTCTTCAATCTTGGAGTCTATCCGACTTGTACATAGCACTACAGAAGCCTTGGAGGTCAGGGAAGTCCAAAATTTGAAGAAATTTGAGCTTCTAGATCTGTGGCTATGGCTATCCTGCTGTGTTTTAGGGTTTTGAACAAAGAAGTTGATGATTAGAGTCCTCCAGCTGAGAGTTGCTGTAATAGATGTTGATGAAGTGCTTTAAGAGAAATGATCAATCAGTGGAAGATCTAGAGTAGATCAAGCAGAGATTGAGAGCAGGGAATTCAGTGCAAATTTCGACGCATTTTTCAGGCTGTATTCTGCTCCATTTCTTGCATCACTACCTGACTAGGATGCTCCTCTTGAAGCTCAGGTGACAAGGAATCTTTGCCCCATGATTTGGCAATGAAAGATGATCAGTAGAGAGAGATCTTTGAAGATTTCTTGGCAGCCACCATGGAAGCTTCAGCCAAAAGCTTGAAAGAGAGAGAAGAGAAGCTCCCTTTTGAAAAGTAACTGGAGTTTAACCTCTAACTAAGCCCGGTTAACCTTCCTTTACCCTAGTTACCTCCAGTTTTGCATGAAGTTTAATGATGACCTGTCACTTAAGCCATCCTCTGCCATATTTGACCTTGGATATCTCCAGATATAGTCTCTTACTAACTATAGATGATCTATAGCACTCCACTAGTCACTGTCTTGTACAATTTTTGTCTGAAATTGATTTTGATAGAGGAAAATAGGACTGAAAATAGAAGAAAAAGAATGGATCAAAGACCAATGATCTAATACCACTTGTCAGAGAGTGAACTAGAGAGAGAGAAAGACTACAGGAAGAGAGAGAAGAAGAGTGACAAGGAGAGAGAAAGACTAGATTTGTAGAGAGAAAGACACGAAAGAGGGAGAAGCCATAGAAGCTGTGAGCAAGATGGGAGAGAATGACTGTAATTGTATTAATGTGTCAAAAAGATATGAAAAATTACATGTCCTCTCCTTTTAGTGACATGGCATAATATCAATATTATTTACACTAAATCCCTATTCCCAGCTTCTTACACACACACACACACAGTTACTATGATTTGAAAGAAATGCAACTTAAAAACATGGGGCACATTTTTTCATTCATAGTTACTAGGCTTTAAAAACATCAAAATTCTATTATTTTCTTTCATAATTTTTGCAATGTTTCTACTTTATTGTTGGGGGTAAAGGTGCCTCCACCGAGCTGCCCGTGTATTACTACACTGACAGTACCTGCCACTCCACACTGCACGTGGTGGCCGCCCGTCACCATAACTTTATTCTTTATTCTTTTAGTGACAATTTGAATAAAGGAAGGCCCGGTCATACTCCCATTTTGTGTCTCTCTCTTTCTTGCTCTTGCTCTCGCGCCATAGCTCTTCCAAGCAAGCTTCGATCCTTCTCACCTTTCAACTGGTATCAAAGCATGGTTGCTTGAGCATTCCAACCTAGTTCGTGGTGTCTTTAGCTTCCTATTGAATGCCTACACTCATTGGGTCTCCTTCCTGGTAGCCATAGCCGACTCTCTTGAGCCCCCGTCACTCCCCAACTTCTCGACCACCTTCCCGACCCCTTTGGGGACCCTCAAGGCATTGCATCAAATGTCTTTCTTCATTTTCTTTAGGGTTTCATTGAGTTCATAGGTACATCATGGTTTGGAAGAGTAGGGGTAGCCATAGCTCCCACCATTGGAGCTTGTTCACACCATATCTTGCTTAAAGCCTTTGTAGACTATCTTGGGCTTGCACTAGGCCTTCATTGGCTCATGATTGAGCCCCCTTTGCCCTAGATAGCCTTAGCAAAAGGAGCAGAACCCTCCAGCCTAGTAGCGTGATTTGTGCTAGTTTATGGTAGCCCCTAGACAACTCGTCTCTTGCTTGCAATGATCATGATTGCTCTCTTAAGCACTGTGGCATTCTTGGTAATGATCTTTGGCATGTTTTTTGAGCCTTGAAGAGGCCTTGGGAACCAAGATTGAGCTCCATATTGACTGTATGTATAACAATAAGCCTAGTTATGTCTGCGACTAAAACTTATTGAAGCATTGGAGCTCTCTCCTATACTGATTCAGGCTTGTATGCCTATGCAATGCTTGCCCAATGTTAGTGGATGTATGCCTAATGGATGGCACTCATTTGTTACTAATTTGAGCAACTATCTACTCAATTTTGAAGTGCAAATCACTGTTGTAAAATAGTGGGATGAAGCCTATTACTTCATGTTTGCCTATGCCTCTTGGAATTGGGACATGCTTTGGAGATGTACTTTGATGTATTGATCATCGGGGATTGACTTTGAGTTTGATATTGCTTTGAATCATTGGTTCAGCTTAAGCTCTGCTTTGTAGTACTTGAATCTCCATCTTTGGATGTACTTATGGCATGTACTTTGCTTATGTCTGACTAGTCTTGACATGCTTGGCTTATGCCACTTATGCATGCCCGTTACATAGTCTAGAGTTGGATGCTACTGAACTTTGCTTTGGCTTGGCATTTGATCCGTCTAGAGCTTACTTTGGTTATTTCTTGGCTTGCGAGAGTTACACTTTGGATGCAATTGATTTCTATGGATACTATGTATGGATGCTACACGGCCTATATGCTCATGATGTCTTATTGACGCTTGATCTTGGATCTTCTATCACTAGTGCTATCATATGCCCTTGTTGAGATTTTGTGCTTGATATTTACGACGTTTGTGCTAGTGGGAACGTCTTTGGATGCTTGACAGACATTGAGCAGACAGTTTATGCTACTTGAGCATTCAGATACTTGAGATTGGGACTCTCACTTGGATATTGTATGGTTGATATGTTGTGTTCTACATACATGTTTGGGTTGATTTGGGCTTTGCACTCCCTGAGTACACACCTATTTGTGTCAAGTCTTGCCAGTGTTGTGTACACTTTGCCATATTACACAGGGGGTGTGCCGACTTACTGATGGATTAATTTGACATGCTTGTGTGTTTGCTCGATGTCCATATGACTGTCACATGCTGATTTATGCCCGCTTGATGCTAGTTATGCTTTGACAGTCAGCGGTTGACTTGATGCATTCATTTTGCCTACAGTTTGTTGTCATTGTACCTGGTTGTAATTTATTATAGAAAGCAATTATGCATGGACTGTGATATATTTTTCATGCTGGATCATCTTGATTTTATGTACTTTTGATGGTACTTGGTGGGTACCATCATTAGCTATCAATTTGTGGTCATTTTTCCTTGGATTTGTTGGTGGTATTTTGGTTGTTTACAGCAATTTACAGCAAGCAGTTTTGAACTATCTGCATTGTTTTAGCTTGTAGTATGGCATCTTCTTCCACTGGTAGTGCTATCTTCAACATCATTAAGCTTGATGGTACGAACTATGCCTATTGGAAGAGCCAAGTTTTGCAGGTATTGGTGCAAAAATCGTAGATAAAACCACTAAGGTTGCATGGAGAGCAACCTGATTGAAACTATGATTGATGACGAATGGATGGAACTTGATGAGTTATGCAAGTCCACCCTCATCTTGTCTCTCACTAAATAGGTACAATGCAATGTGGTCGAGGAAGCACACACTGCTGGGGGAGAATATGTGTCACGTGCCTTTGAGCAGGTATGTTGTTAACCCCAAGTCAAGAAGGTGGAAAAATGAATGAAAAAGCGGAAAAATGATGGAAAAAGAGCAAAGACACGCATGCGGCCTCTAAAGCTAAGCTGGGGCCAAAGTGTGTGTGTGTGTGTGTGTGTGTGAACAATTCCTCTGTGTATTAATGGTTTCAATTCTAAATTTGGACCTCCTAACATATGAAAATCCACCTCTTCTCATATTAGAAGGCTTAGTTTTCATATTAAGACTCCAAATTTCTCCTAGTGCTCAATTTCCAAGTTCTAATATAACCTTTCTATCTCTTTTAGAGTTAGATTTTAAGCTAGATTTCTAAGTCTCTCTCTTATAAAAAATTTGAACGTAGTTTAGCTTATCATATATATGATCTTAAACTTATGTTTACTTAATGGTTTAGAGATAGTATAAAAATTAACAAAAAGGTGTTGTCAATTGAAAACATTGAGGCTAGGTCCAAAAAAGCCTCATTCCAAGTGCTCATGAGTAAAGGTCACCAAGAAATTTTCTCTCACTTCAAAAGATGATGTCAATTGGTTTATTGATATCTACAACAAGGCTAACGATTTACATCTCTTTGTGAAAGAAAATGGCATACTCTATGCAAACATAGGTGTTGTTTTGGCTGTAAAAGAGGACATTAATGATTTGTTAATACCTTCTGCCTATAGGCTTTTGCTGAATGCTAGAGACAAAGATAATACATGTATAATATCACTATTGTTTGATCATTGTTGGCAAGCCTGTGATATGATAGGTAGCAAAGCAATAAAGGAGAATAGTTTTGAAAATATTGTGTTGAAAATTGAAAGCTATGACTCCTTGTTGCACAGACATGGCATTTACTCATACAGTCAAATAGTGAAGAGAGTTTCTCATGCAAAGCAACAACTAATGATTACCTAAAATTTAAAACTAAAAGATTATATTCAAAGTATAGAAGGGCAATGATGAGAAAAAAAAAATTGCTTCAAAATCAACTACAAAAGAGCAAAGCACTCACACTACTCAAGGAAGATACCAACTCCTAGAGTCTCATGTGAATGAGCAAACCTGTGGACAAAGAAGCAAAAAATGATAGAAAAAATGTAGTAATGGTGAGTCCAAAACAATGCACAATGAAGAATAATAATAATAACAATGAGAATATGTAACAAGGTATGCCGATGGGGCTGATGGTGATAGGTTTGAGAACCTTTCACTTATATTTGGTGGGGCTTTTCAATAATTGTCTCTTATAATCAGAGACGATAAAGATGAGGATGTGCAAGTGATTCTAAATAATGAACAAAGATCTAGCAAACCTAATTAATCCTTTGAAAAAGAAACCTACATTTTTGTTGTGGATAAGATATTTAGTATTGGTGTTACTAAATGACTTCTAATACCAAGTAAGTATGTATAGAGACCATTTAAAAAAATCAGTAAAGAAATTGATAAGTGACTATATTGAATAGCCAATTGTCAGTCGTGGATATTTTCATGTCATTTGATCTGAATACAAAGTTGCCACTTGAGAGATTTACTCATGAAGATATGCATAGTACAAGCTACTGGATAGTTTATGATCAACATTCAAGTAGTATTGCAAAGTGTTTGCAGTTATCTGATCTTCCAAAATGGTTGTAGAAGGCAGTAGGCATACAGGTATCAACAGAAAATATCATTGTAAATTGTCCTCCAATCACAACTCAAGAAATATGAAGGGATGCAAATCTTGCCATTGCCAAATATATGCAGAAAGAGTTTCTCTATGATCCATTATATCAAGTGAGGATCAATGGATTGCAAATGTTCGACCAAAGAAGCCCAAATTGGAAGTAAATGTCACCAAGAAAAAAATTCGCCAATGGGAGATATGTAAATGTTTCCTTACTTTTATGCACTTAATAAAATAAATAATACTTTATCTATGTAACTTTTTCCTAATTAGCTATACAAGTCTTATTATTTTATTTAAATTGAATCTCCACTCCTTGATTCCACTTCAATAGTATGTACTTGTTTATTAAATCATACACTATTTGCATTTTTGTAATACCAAACTTTTTGGAGATAATTTAACTAACCTTGTAAAGGGAGTTTTGGAAATTGGATAGTCATATTCTTCTTTATGATGATAAACATACTTAAAAATTGAATTATGAAGCATTATGCACATGGATGTCTTCCAAACACAAAGGAAGGTGTGACTAATCTAACATAAATTACTTCAAGAAAGAGTACTCTGAAGGGTGATCGACTTCAATAAGCTTCAGTAATAATGAGCCTAGGACCAATGATATTTAGGTGCATTGTAGACTTGAAACCTAACGAGGTGACGGAGTTACAATAGAAAATCCTTGCAATTAATGTTTTTTTTTGAAAAAGGGAAATAAAGGTTGACATAGAGGAGAAGACCAAGGATATGAAGATCAACCGTGGACTAAAGGAGGCTATAATCAATTTCTATTTTAACCTAAGATCTCAAAATCCAAAAGGAATCTACAATAATTATAGTAGTAGGGATGTAGAATATAGTAAGCACTATCCATGGCCACAAGATTGGGTGAAGAAAAAGTTAAATAGAACAAACACCACCTTTACCTCAATTCATTACCTCTTTCTTGCATTATTTATACATGAAAGTTATTGTGTGGTTTCAAAAGAACAAGAGCTTCCATGGAATGTATTTTATGTTGTTAAGAATAGAATTCATGAATGTTGTACAAAGATTCAACAACTACCTTGCAGTTTAGCAATATTACATGCTTATATGGAAAATAGAGACAAATCATGATTTACACAAGAGTCCTTTCTAGACATATTTGAGGGATTTAATGTTCTTGATATACAATTTGAATACACACTTGTCTCATTTATGGACTTTATCCACATTGGGAAATTGTTACAAGATGTGGCTAGGGTGGCACAAAAGTTTCACCACCAGATATGAACTATTCAATCGAATAATGTTCAGACCTAGATGGCCAGATCCCTCTCCATTAGAGTTGTGGTGATTTTTAAGTAAAGTACAATACTTTGAAGCACATCATAGGTTGAAGGAGATATAAAGAAGCAACAACAATACAAAAACTACCTAATTGATTATGACTTTATCTCTTCCTTAATTAAGGGGCTTTGTCTTGCTCATATATTTGTGGTGGATGTGTTCTCTGAAGGAAATATTATTATGGAAAATCTTCTTTGTCACATCAAAAGTACTTGGAACTAACCACAAATGCAGATAATATACAAGGTTTAGAGCATGCTTGTTCTCGACTTGTAGAGGAGAACAAGTCATTAAGTGAATGTTTCTCACTTTTCAAAAAAGATGTAGAGCCTAAGAATCTAAATGCAAAGGATTCCTAAGCTTTGAATGATCTGCCAATAGAAATGCAAACAAGTGAAGAGGAAGAAGATGAAGATGATGATGACAATGAGAAGGGTGATGATGATGATGATGGTGGTAACAATGGAGAAGAGGATGATAAAGGTAAAAATGGAGAAGATGACCAAGTCAGAAAGAGAAAATATGAAAACAAGGAACAAATAGAAGATAATGAATGAATTAATAGATATCAAGGAAGCAATGAGCAACAAGGCAACAATATGCAAGAGGAAACTCATATGGACAATTCATGTGAATAATGCTTTTAATTCATGTTGATTTTATACCAAAGATTATTGTGCTTTCATAGTGAGATAATAAGTCTTTTTTGGTGTGATATCTCAAATTTTAAATGCATACTTTGAGTAATGTGAACTTGTAGTCTAGGTGATATGCACTTAAAAAGTGGAGAGAGGTTGAAGGAAATCAAATGCTTAACAGTATTTCCCAATGAAATTTTCATACCAATTTAGATCCATATTATCCAAAGGACTTGGGATCGAAATAAAAGTCAAGTAAGCTAAGTTCATCTTCTCATTAGGTTAATATAATTTTTTTAAAAGTTATGTTTATTTTTTCTTAGCGTAAAATCTACTATTTTAACAACTTTGTATACATTTTCATATGAATTTCACTTATTCAACCCAATACAATTATGCAGTTAATGTTTCTTTGGAAAACAAGTCAATTGAAATAGATATTCAAGACAAACAAAATAATTTTGATATAGAGCTCTTATATGAGGTCAATGAGGTATACAAATATAATAAAGCTTCATCAATTGCAATAGATGCCACAACTCATGTGTTATATAATTAAGATAGCTTTGACTTTGCATAATCAAAGCTTACATAATAGCATAAATTATAAATTGTATATCAATCATCTCAAATGAAAAGTCAAGATGTTTACAACAAAGATGTCTAAGGTGGAAAATTTTGTAATTAGAAGCATCTACATCTAGAAAACTTATATTGTGAAATTACTTGAGATGGGTTTTATTGAATTGAGTTCTTCCCTTTATGCATCTCCTATCCTATTAGTCAAGAAGAAAGATGGCTCTTTCCACATGTGCATTAACTACACGAACTTGAACAAAATCATAATTTAGAAGCAATATCCCATCCCACGGATTGATAACTTGTTGGATGAGTTGAAAGGGGCATGATTCTTCACTAAGATTGATCTACACTCTTGCTACCATCAGATACACATGAGGGAGGGTGATGAGATCAAAACAACTTTCAAGACTAATCATGGGCTTTATCATTTTCTAGTGATGCCTTTTGGATTGACTAATGCCCCTGCCACATTTTAGAGCCTCATGAATAAAATCCTCCACCCCTTCCTGTTTCAAGTTTTTACTCTCTTTTTTTAATGACATTCGCATTTATAGCAAGTCACAAGAGGGGCACTTGGCACATGCTAGAAGGGTGTTTGGTATATTGAGAGAGCATCGGCTCTTTGCTAAGGAGAGTAAGTGTATCTTCATGCAGACATCAGTGGGGTACTTGGGATACATTATCAGTAAGAATGGCATTCATGCTGACCTCAAGAAGGTGTAGTGTGATTACGTGGTTTCCTTGGTCTCTCTTCATTTTATAGATGATTCATTAAGCATTATACCACCATTGTAGCACCTTTGAATAATCAGTTAAAGAAGGAATCATTCTTTAGAGATGTTGCTACTGATCACAGCTTTACGCCGATTGAAGGAAATGCTTACTTTAGCCCCCATCCTTGTATGTCATGATTTGTCCAAGAAGTTTACCATTCAGTGTGATGCCATTGGCCACAATATTGGTGTTGTATTACTGCAAGAGAATGGTGTGATTGCTTTTGAGATTCGTAAGCTTGATGACAAGGAGATGTAAATGAATGTTTATGACAAGGAGATGTTGGCCATCCTCCACACAATTAATGGCACCACTATCTATATGACAGCCATTTTAGTGTGAAGAGTGACCATCGAGTCCTCTAGTACTTCTTGACTCAATCTACACTTTGACTTCTAAGCAAAGGAGTTGGGTAGCAATCTTGCAAACTTATGATTTTAGCATCTCTCACACTCGGGGCAAAGATAAAATTCTGGCCGGTTCACTCTCATACATGTAGTCATGCAAAGTATCTTCCATTTCAGAGTTACATAGTGATTAGATTGAGGAACTTCAAAAAGCTTATTTTTTCGATGAGGACTTTAGCCATATATTTCAGAAATTGTAGTATGGGGTAATGGCTAAAAACTCCCAATATTAGCTCAAACATGGCCTTATTTGGTCCCATGGCAAGATTCTCATCCCCCACACTTCTCCCTTCACACAAAAGATCATGGAAGAGATGCATTCTTACCCCACTACTGGTCACACTTGGGTGTTTACAATAGGATTGTTAAAAGCTTCCACTGGAAAGGCTTATGGAGGGATGTCATGGATTTTGTGATCAAATGTGTTCCATGCCAGCAAAACAAAGACATCATGCTTAGGCATGTCGGCTTCTTGCAACCCCTACCTATTCCTGAAGGGAAATGGACACATATAACCATGGACTTCATTATTGGCCTCCTTGGTACCAAGAAACGATGGAACATATATATGTGGTAGTTAATTGCCTCACCAAGATTGCCCACTTTATCCCCACTAAGACCCAACATACTGCGTCCAGGTGGCCACTTAGTTTATGGAGTATGTATTCAAGTTCCATGGATTACCGCAAGTCATAGTGCATGATCGGGATGCCAAATTTATGAGCAACTTTTGGCAGACAGTTTTCACGTCTATGTGCACCAAGCTTGCTTCATCCACTACATACCACCCACAAACAGATGGCCAGATAGAAAGGGTAAATAAATGGCTTGAGATGTACCTATGGCACTTCTGCCATGATGTATAATTCAGTAGGGATATGTGGCTCCACTTGGCTAAATTTTCATATAACAACTCTGCCCACTCTACAATTAGGGTTTCTCCCTTTGAGGCATTATACGAGTATATGATTCCCCTCCCTATATCCTTGTTCAATGATAACATCAACCCTTAGAGTTGGATTGCATGCAGGCCATGCTTTACCAATGCAAAGTAATTTTCAAAAGGAACAAACCCATGTAAGGCTTTATGCCGACAAGAAAAGAAGATATTTGGAATTCCAAGATGGAGAGCTTGTCCTCTTGAAAGTGCCTAAGTCCTAGTACTCCACTCTTGCATTAGGCCCCATGGTATGGAATTCATTGAGAGAAGTTAGGATGTATGAGGCCCTAGTGTGTGTTAATGCTTGTATTTTAAACCCCAATAATGTGTAACAAGTCTAGGGTATCAAAAGACATTATCTCCTTCAATGGTTGCTTGGCCTCTTAAGATCCAGCTTTATTTTCTACATCTTAAAAAAAAACTCAACCATTCTTAATAGACAAGGTTTTATACAATCATAGAAAACAAACCAATGTTCACAAGATAACTCCTAGTCCATGAAGAGTTTGAGTTTTATTCCTTTACTAAAGCACAAAGCATCATACAACTATATAAAACAAGGTTTAAAACCTTAGCCATTCTATATTATCCTAGGGGTTTGTAGGGTTTAGCAAAAGAGCATCACAACATCATCTCAAAATATAAGAGACTCTTCTACCATCGATCTATGGGCAACATCCTCATCAACATGCTCATGTACTCTAAAAGGGAGTGCATGCACTCTCCAAGCACCCATCCCTCTAGCATCGAACCCTTTGGTAGTGCTATTTGACAAAAAACACCCTTGAAAATTGCCATGAATCTCTCAACCCAAAACATCCAACAAGTGCAAAAAGCTCCCACAATCTCTATCTCATGCACCAAATGGATAAGTACATGGACTTGAATATCGAAAAAAGAAGTTGGTAGCTACTTCTCTACCAAGCAAAGGAGCTCAATGCACTCCTTTTTCTTGTGTAGTATTGACTTTGTATCAATCTTCTTAGATGTGATCCATCTATTTTAAAAGAGAACCTAATAGTGTGAAACTTTTATTAAAAGCACATGCATTAACACATGAGAGTGACATAGATACCTTGCTAGCTTTCCTAGATGATAGATAATGTCTCAAACACCACTCATTAGGCAACCATCAATAATAAGAGGAAGAACATGTTGCATTTGCCAATTTACAATCAAATTAGTTATCACCTAAGAACAATGTAGTGCTATCATAAGAAAAGTTTGGATTTATCTTCATGAAATTGTTCCTATCATGTGTTTCTAAGTTTAAAAGACTCGTTTCATGCATAGTGAACACATTCTACAATGAGGCATCATATCAAATAACAACACATACAGTTTATTTGTAACATGAATAATGACAGTTGTAAAGGGAAAAATAAAATGGATGGCAAGGTAGCGTGCCCTTCCATCCTTCCAGAGCCACATATGCTAAACAATGTTACATAAATCATTTATAAATTGAGTATATAGCTATTATCAAAACACATACATCATGAGATACCAGAGAGAAAGGGTTTGTTGATTTAATTTTCAAATAAGTACAATATTGACAATGACATTTCATAAAACTACATGAACTCATATATATATATACATATATACATATATATATACATATATATATATATATACATACATATATACATATATATATACATACATATATACATATATATATACATACATATATACATATATATATATATATATATATATATATATATATATATATATATATATATATATCACAAAATGTGTCCATACAAAGGATGAGAAATATATCTTAAGGAAGGCTACATGGAAAGAGTTTGCATGGACCATAAGCCAAAAAAGGAAGGGATGCATGCTCCACGAATCGAAGCAACTATTATAGCTCCTCACTATTTGAGCTCATCTTGACACAATAAATTGTTGAATGGACTCTGTAATATGAATAACCAAATATTAATCCATAGTACATAATGCATCACAAAAACACTAAAAATCAAAAATAATAAAGAGGCATGACTCACTAGACTATTGTGCATATATGATATATTGATGAGTGTAGTGAGATCATGTCTCTCTACATACCGAGTATCCAAACCTGTGGAATTGCAGTTTGTGATTAGGTGCTATAAGAAAAAAAATAGTATTATTAAAAACAAGGTTATTAGTACAAGTAGTATACCAAATAAGACAATGAACAAAACCAAAAGAAAACTTATGAGATCCTCTAAATAATAAGTTCCATATGTGCCACTCCCATGATGATGCATGACCCCCCTACCTCCAGTCGTGACCTCGCCACCTCCCACTACTGCCGCCATCCTCTTGGAGAGTCTCTACCCTCCTTGAGTCTCCACCAATCCTCAACATCCAACCACTCAGGCTTTAGAGCACCACTCTTGACTACCTCACATGCATCTCACTATCTATGTGACATATATGCATGCATATAGTCCATCATCCATCTAATGGAAAGCCAATCAATCATTGTAGGCATCAAGAACTCCTTGTGTAAGGATGCTATCATATAGTCCTTTCCCCTCTCTAGTATATACTTCCAATGGTCTAGAATATTGTGCCTAAATATTTGTTGGCACAACTTCCTCATGGATGCCATCAACCTTCTCCACTCAATGTTCATAAGCACAGCACTGGTTTTCTCATCCATTAATAAGTACCCATATCTTGGTGGGGTGTGTATAAGATGTGCCCTTTCCCACCTGTGACCATACTCCTAGGAATAACTATGAGACCTCTATCCATTCGCCATACCTACATCGATAATATCTCTCAGAGTAGCACCCATAGGGATACCATCTATAGACGATTGATGAGTGAAACTTGGAGTTAGGAAAGTAGACATCCTATAGGTGTAGCAAATCATGGAGGTGATAAGTGTCCACCCAACTAATGGGATGGAGACATTACATCAATGTCTCTACAACATGCATCTAAGCCACCCTCTCTAAAACTGGTACCAGAGTGTGTAGCAACTAACCATTGGATCATAGCATCTATATTTTCACGACACCTCCTAGAATTACCCCTAGAATGAGGAGAAGAGGAATTATGAGGATCTCTAAGGCATCCACCACAAAACCACCTCCATCAGTCAAGTAAGGCATTCATGTACTTGCATCCATGGCCAACCTAGAGCATTGACTCCGTCTACTAGAGATCAATGCATTGGAGCATGCCAAGGTGGAATGCGTAGAATGTCCAAATGACGATTGAGACAACTTTTAGTCTACCATATCTATGAAGCGCACCATCATCTGATCTAGAGATATATGTATGAATATTTTTTGTAACTCTTCACCTATCATCCCTCAATTCATCATACTCTTTGGATCATCTATAGTGGCCTACATAGCTCAAAAATGATGTTAGCACAATCAATATAAGAGTGAAGGTGAAGCATAATAACATATATTTGCAAAGAATGATGTTGGTTAAAGAAACATATAATAAAGTACCAGTATAAGTGAATAGACAATGAATTTGACAATAAAAAAATGCAAATATGATTGCTCCGATGGCTCCATGACAAGCTCTTGACATAGTTTGGCATATACTGGAAGGTCTAGGCATAGGTTCCCATAGAAAGAGGACTCTACTTCATGATTGAAGAATTCGTGTACTCTTGTGTCTTCATCTAATTTACCCAAGCTTGTCTCCTCCACACACACTGCAAACCCTCCTTGTCCTCCACCCTCTGTCATTAGGAGGAATATGGAATCAAAAATAGCCCTTTAGCTTAAGAGTTAATGACTTTCCTAATGATAAGAGATTTGAGGTGGACCAATGGGAGAGGGGGTAATGTGCACATTTTATCCACTTCCTTTTTCCCTTTGTTCTTACAACTTATAGGCTTGTTCCCTTGTGTCCTCTTTTAACCCCCTCCCCCTACTTTTGCCATCCATATTAGGTGGGTCCCATTGGGTGTCCAAAAATGTGACCCAAAATTTTAAATTTTCCTCCCCCTCCAAAAATGGATTTTCTCCCATGAAAACCTTTTCTTATGACATGTATAGTCAAAAAATGCATTCTTTGGCATCTTTCTACAAGACATGCATTCAGCTTGGTCGTTCTTTAACCTCCATTCCATAAATCTTCTCAGTTTTCTATACTCCCAACAATCTCTCAATCATAGCCACACAATACCTAGCTTCTCTCTTTCTTCCATGGTGATTCTCTTACCTCCATTCCACAAATCTTCTCATCTTTCTATCCTCACATATCCATAGCCACATAGCCCCCAACTTCTCCCACCAACCATAGACACATAGCACCTAGCCTCTCTCTTTCTTTTGAGCATAGGCATATCTACACAACCTCCATATTCTCCCAACCATAGCTGCCTAGTATCCAACTTCTTATTTTTATTCCATGGTAATTTTATTTCTTCCATTCCACAAAATTTCTCATCTTTTTGTGCTCATACAGCCATAGCCACGCAGCCCTCCTTGCTTTCATTACCATTCAAATGGCATACACATATCAACAAAGGAAACCCCGTGATTCCATATATATTGTCTATCTACACAATACAAAGGATGAACATGGCAAATGGAAAGGAGCATTGTTCAAGAAGGATTCATGGGTCTACATATAAAACCTTTAGCAAATAGGGCCTCATCAAGTTTGTTGTCATAGTGTACTACAAAATCATTAGAAGGACAAAGTACTTGAGTTTCAAGAGGCTCAAGATGGTAGTCTTGTTGTATTAGTTCAACATGTGTATGGTGTGAAGAAAATAAAGCTACCCCTCGAGACTACTCGACAAATTTTTCCCTCCAATTGTAGGTCGCTTCTTTTATATTATTAACTTTTCATATGTTTTTGAGGTTTTTACTTCTTTTCTCCTTTCAGATATTTTCCCTTTGAATCTTATTAAGGATCAACCTTTGAAAAGCTTGTTTTTGACATACAAAGCTCTACATGTGGATGTGGGTGAGATAATGATGATTGGGAAGTCATCGCAATATCTTTTACATCACAATACTTTCTTCTATAAGCTCATGTATAGAATGTCTATATCAATTAATTCATGTGGTTCTCTTGAATTACTTCGTTATCTACCTCTCAATTCTTTAGAATGGCCCATTTCGAATCCATGGATGCTTCAAACATTAAAAATAAATATCATGCATGAAATTTATAACTCGATGATATTCGAGAGAGCTTCAAGTTTAATGGATCTTTCATGGTTTGTACCAATTCATGTTATTGCATATATCTTCAAAAGCACTAATGTGCATCAATGTCCCTCCATGTTCATTTATAAGGATATAATTGAGGACTTTCTTAATTCTAATTTTGAATAAGGATAGAATGAGGTGGATAGGGTGCACAAAGATGGCATCTTTTTGTGCAAATTGGTGATCTCTAGTGTTACATTTTGTTACTTCATTGCACATTCATCATTGCACATGCACTTCTATTATGGACATTGGATGAAGAAAGAAAGCCAATGGATTTCCTTGGAGTCCATTGAAGACATGGGACAAGCATTTAATATTTAAAGTCATATGCCAGGTGGAATGATTGAGTCAATTAGAGTGAGTGATTATTCGATTCTCCTAAAGCTACAAGAGCATCTTGTCTTGATGGGAAGCATTCGTACGAAGAGCTTCAACTTTTGTATTTGTGGTAGAAAGGTGAGCTTGTTTTATATTGAATTTTTTTTGTTTTGGTTGAGACATAGTATTTCAAATATTATTTGGTTTTTTTCTTTCGGATTGGAAAAATAATGGAGAAGAATTATATGTTATCAAGTGCTTTGCCAATAAGTCAAAATTTGCGAACAAAATGGTGTATCAAAAATTGAAAATTAATAGATCATAAGATTTAACTTTTTCATTCTTTATATAAATTTTACGTTCTCTAACATTCTACAATTTTAGATTTTTGTGATTTTTTAATGTTCATAATTCTATTAAAAATTTAATAGATTTTTTGAAACTAAAAGTTTAAGTCCAAGGCCTATAAAAACCATTCACTTGATCTCATTTTTATTTTTTGACTCTGACTTCTCCTCTTCCAAGTACCCTTGCACTTTCCTCCTTTACCCCTTCTTCTATGATGGATTTCACATTCATGCAATTCCTTCATGGCATGGAATTTTCCAGGAGATTTGATCTTTACAAAATACTATATTAGAGAATTTGGGAATCTCCCAAGTCCCACAAATTAGAAACAAAGATTTGACCATGTGGCTAAATCTTAATCATTTTTTTGAATATGGAACTTGGTACTATCATCTATATAATATCTAGAAAAAGTTTCACCTTCAAAGAAGGGGTTAACAATTTGACCATGTGACCAAATATTGACCATCCTATAAATTCCCAAAGTATATGAAATTTCCCAAACTCCCCAATATAGTGTTACAAGATATTTTGTCCCAATATCAAGTACTATGATAACGATATTGTGGCATGATCCAAGCTTTTTATCCTATTGACGAGTACACGAACACGTACTTACAAGAATATGTCATCAATTTTGAGGATTCTGACAAGGAAAGGGTGCCATGCAATCCCTTGAAGTACATCAATGGCATAGAGGCATTTCAAAACTGACTAGGTCGTTTTTGTGCAAATCTCACCCCCATCTACTTTAAGCACCTCACTCCTCTCCCCTGCAATCATAGTGGATAATGGAGAGCATGTGAGAGGCTTATTGAGATGACACCAAAAGAAGCACAAAAATAGTGCACAAAAATGTCCATGCATATATCACACTTTCATCTTTTATAAAGGGAATAATATTTACATTGTTGCAAAATCACTAAAATACACCTTACATGGGGGGCCACATCCACATCCATCATTAATAAATGGTACACACAAAAGTGTACATGCATGCATTTGTAAAATGTTAGAAAGAATTGAAATGAGAAGGCTACAACCTTACGAATACAAATGAGAAGGCTACAACCTTACGAATACAAATGTATCAAAAAAATCAAATAAATAATAAAAATATAAAGGGTTGTGTGTCTTTTGGGGAAAAGGTGGGATGGAGTGCATGGTTGATTATGTGCCTCTTTCTCTCCTTTCTTTCAAGACTTGCACATTCTCCTTTTGTATGGTGCCAATATTTCTCTCTCCTCTCTCCTTAGTCTTTTGTGCAAAAATTTATATTTTCCCTTTTGCTCTTTCTTTTGTGCATAATGGTTGAAGCTATGGATAAAGATGATGAAGATGATGAATTTGTTCATTATTAAGAGAGAGATTTATGGTTTCTTTTTAGTTTTGAGATTAATGGCAAAGCCATACACATAGATTTTGTGTGTTTTGTCCCTAGTTTTGTCCTTGTTTTGTGGTTGTTTCTGTTCGTGGGAGGGTTGCTTTCATTTTGGTGCACAACTGTCGAGGAAGAAGCTAGTCTCCATGTGGAGTAGAGGCCTTGGAGCAAGGAAATGCAAAACAATTATGGCAATGAATAACATCTGTACTAAGAATATTAAGAATAAAAAGAGGAAAGATCATTGTTGTTGGCTTTCTTTTGCTCCACTACATCTGCAAAGGCTGCTTCCTCCCCAACTCTTCCCTATCCCAACTCCTAGTTGTCCTATCCTCTTTGTATCCTCCTCTTGCACCCCATCACAGCCTCCTTGCCTAAGGGCCACGGTCACTCATGATGTATCAATAAATCTTCTAGCAAAAAGAAGAATATGACATAGACCAAGGTGAAGATGAACAAGCCATCGCTCACTACTCTGCCCACCCTCAAACCCCCAAAAGAAGAAGAAGAGGAGGAGGAGGAGGAGGAATAGCAATGGCAAAGATTGAGTGTGTGATGTAATGGGGGCCAATGATGATGATAATAGGCTTAGGAAAATGCAGTAGGGCAGATGGTAGGCATAGATTGATCAAAGAGGAGCAACAACTAGCCTCTCGGTTACAAACAATCTCTGCTAAACAAGACATCTACATCAACCAATAGCACTACATGCCACTCTTTCAATAATGGCAAACATCTACCAATAGATTTAACCATCCTCATTCCCAACCCCCTACCATGTGAACATTGTCAATTCATCCCTAACAATCTAGGACTCTTCCTCGATGTCTCCCAATGTGATCTTTCTTGCCCATCACATAGAGACTGATGCCTAATTGTGATCAGAGTAGAAACATCAAAAGCCTCCTTCCTAAATCCTCATGATCAAGCATATAGCTAGATCTACCACAATACCATCGTGGTCAGTAGTTCCCCCCCCCCCCCCCCCAACTATAGTCAAGCATCTCATGTATATGCAGTCTTAGGTCTAGCCTCCTCCCAAGAGAGATTTGTTCCACATCTCAAGTCTAGTTATCATCTCCTTCTTCATCTTTTCTATCAACGGACCATACAGATTGAGCCCTTGACAATGGCTAGATCTCTTATTCAACCACATGGTACCGTTGTCTACGCATATGGATCAAAGGATATTGCCTATTTTCAGGAGAATCGTCAGTGTTGCGACCTCCAGCACCATCTTCCAGGCCTACCAGGATGTCATTCCCTTTGTCTCAAGCTCACAGGTTGCCACCCTTACCACCGTATTCATGCTCTTTTCCTTAGCATCCTGTGCATCAGAAGAGAGAGAAAAAAGAAGAGACAATGGAGGAGAAAGACGAAGATGATTTAATAGAATCCTATTGCCTAAGTTCTCTAATCTTCAAGGCTTATTTTAGGTGGGTATGGTATGCCATGCAGACAGAGAGACAAATAGAGAGAGAGAGAGAGCAAACGAAGCCAGTCTGCCTATCATCATCCCTTTTATCAATAGATGTCGATTCTATTCACATCAATGATTCTTAAACATGGTCTAGGAAATCCCAACCCATCCTCTTTGACATTATAATTCCCTTATTCTTTAGCGGCCTAGATAAGTAGGATGCATAGCAACCTGGTAAGATGAAGGCCAGAGGTGGAAGAACAAAGGTGAGATGAACAAGAAGAAGAGAGGTTCTTGCTAAGAGGATAGGGATAAGAGAAGGATATAACAAGGCAAAAGAAGAAGAAGAAGAGAAAAGATGAAGCCCAACACGAGGCAATAGAAAGTGAGAGAGGTGGTCTCCCTAATTTCCATAGATCCATCCTTCTCTTGGCCCTTGCCTTTGTCCCATGTGTCTCTTCTCCTTTGCCATCCCTCCCCTATCCGTTGTCCACTTCAGCATTTTCCATGTTCATTTAATTCCATAAGCCCCTTTCTCAATAGGTATTCATATGCCTCTCCTTCATTTTCCCCTCTTATACACCCCATTTACCCCTTGAATATCATTTTTTATCCTCTTATTCCAATTCAACATTATCTCATCTTAGGGTGGCAAGTCACAACGGACGTCACAAAGGACAGAGAAGTACTTTTCTAAAATATTTAAAAAAACATTTGCCCCTCTTATACACCCCATTTGCCCCTTGAATATCATTTTCAGTCCTCTGATTCTAATTCAACCTTATCTCATCTTACGGTGGCAAGTCACAACGGAGATCACAAAGGACATAAAAGTACTTTTCTAAAATATTTAAAAAAACATTTCTCCAATCTAATAGTTAAGATACAAAAAGTTAAAAGCAATATATTAAAAATGTACAATTAAAGTGATTATTCATATGCTCTACCCTCTCTCCTTACATAACTTCCCCATTAGCTTCACCTACTCCCCAAAGTTTCCAATTCACCCCCTTATCAACACCACTAATTGCTTATGTGGTTCCCTCTTGTTTTTCCCATCTTCCTTAATCATTGTGAACATACAATACAAACACCCTGCTTCTCAGATGTATTGATTGAAGCAACTCATGGACCTTTGCATGATGGCACTTCTATGTTAGGTCATTTAAATGAGTTTCATTCCATTATTAGTCATTTGTATTCGCAAGGGATTAAATTTAAGGGCACTCTTCTTCCCTTGTTCCTTTTAGTTACATTGCTTGAATCATTGAATACCTTTTGTACTACTATGTGTGGCAACATATCTATTGATAGGTTATAGTTTTAGGATGTAGAGAATACACTCGATTGAAGAGGTTAAAAAAAGAATGTTGATGCTTGCCACACCTATCATGCTTTGATAGTTAGAGGCAATACTGGTAGGGGCAGTAATGCCCACTGTGGGAGAGACTCTCAACAGTCTCACTCTCAGCCATGTGGACAGTCTCACAGTAAGTCCCATGGCCATCAATCCTTATTAACTTGTCATTTACTATGGGAAAGCAAGACATATTCATCTACAGTGCCATAAAATGCGTGAAGGCTAGTGTAAAGAAAAGGGCAAGGGTAAAGTATAGGAAAAAAATGATGATCATAGCATTGTCCCTAGCAATTCTAGTGTTCAGATTAAAGAGATTAATGTTGTGTAGAATGATTTTGATGATGATTACATACTTGCAGCTTCTTCTCTTGATACTTCATAGCTAATTGATGCTTTGTTAGGGTATACTTAGTGTTGGTTGTGCTATATTCAGGGGCTTTCTTTCATATGACCCCTCATAGAGAGTGATTTCACTCCTATCACAATTTGATTGGATCTCTCTATTTGACTAATGACCCACACTCAAGATAGTTGGTATTGTAACATCCACCTACAGTTTGGTTCAGGTTTCATATTTACTCTTCATGATGTACGTCATGTACTTGCTCTCACAAAGAGCCTTATCTCTACTGGCACTTTGGATGATGCAGGTTATGTAGTTTCTTTTGGTGATTCCTCATGGAAGATTATCCATGGAAATCTTGTCATTATGTGGTGCCAAGTCCAATACTCTTTGCCCCTTGCCTGTATCTGGATCAATTGACCATATTTTGGCAGTGGATGTAGTTTTACATGTATCTCTTTGGCATCATTGCCTTGGACATGTGTCTTTGAAAGGAATGAAAATGTTTGCTCTTTTGTAATATCTTATACCCCTTGACTATACGTGCTTTGAGTCTTGATCATTGTTTATATGGCCAGACATACACGTAATATGCATAAAAAGTTTGGTATGACATGCATTAGTAAGCCATTGGCTCTCATTCATTTGAATATATGTGGGCCCATGCCCTACAAGTCATTAGGCGGTGCAAAGTATTCCATTACCTTCATTGATGACTATATGCACAAGGTCTGGGTATATCCTATTAAGAAGAAATCGGATGTCCTAGCTACATTTTAATGTTGGCTTGCTTTGGTTGAGAATTAGTCTTGGTATAGGCTCAAATTCCTAAGTTTAGACAATGGGGGTGAGTATGTCTCTAAAGCCTTTGAGAAGTTTGTGATGAGAGGGGTGTTAAATGTTAGTTGACAGCCTTGTATACCCCATCCCAGAATGGTATGGCTGAGTGCATGAATAGGATAATTCAAGAGTGAGTTCATAGTATGCTTAGCTCAGTAAGCTTACCACAATATTTTTGGGTTGAGGCAGTTACTACTACTGCACACTTGATAAATCAGTTCCCATATACTGCTCTTGACTATCACATTGCAGAGGTAGTTACTATTTCTGTATACTTGATAAATTGATCCCCATGTACTACTCTTAACTATCAGATTTGCAAAGGAGGTATGGTTTGGAAAACCTCCCTCATATGCTCATTTGTGTGTCCTTGGTCGTGAGGATTTCTGCCATGTATTGAAGGATAACTGCAATAAGATGGATCCTAAGGCTAGGAATGCATCTTTCTTGGTTACAGGGATGTAGGTGAGATGAGTTATCGCCTATGGGATCTACAAGCTTGAAAGGTTATCTGCAAACCATGATGTTGTTTTTCATTAGGAGAAAATACATAAGCGGCTTGAGCTTGTCATTGAGGTATATGTGATGATATTTTAGGAGGAGTTTCTTGCTAATGTATGGCCAGTTTGGACATCTTGTAGTAGCAGCACAACTAATGCCCATGTGACCTCAATCCTCCTTGATGCTCCACAAGATGTAAAGGCCTCATAGCTATCCTTGTGGTGGTCTACTAGAGATAGACAACAACATGTGTGGTTTGTGCTCTCTATGGATTATGTTATTGTAATGGATTATGATGGTGAGCCTTTTACTTATAATGAGGCCATGCACAGAGGTGAAAATCACTCTTGGGAGAGGTCCATGCAGTTAGAGTATGACTCATTGTAGAAAAAACATATGTGGGATTTGGTTTCACGTGCGTAACAATTTGTCCTAGTCAAGGTCAATGTCTTCATGAGTTTCTTTTTCCTCTTTCAACCTCCATAGCTTCCGCATGTGCCATGCTCTAGATCTTGCGTATTTCACATGGTATCAGAGCTCAACTGAGCATTGCTCAACTCTTCTTTCACTCCTCTCATCTCCTTTCCATCTCTACTCAGGTCAATTTGAGTACTGGACCCTATCTCCAACTTCATTTGCATTCCTACCTTCAATGAAGCTTCCATGGCAGCCATAGCCAACAGCACCCTGTCAACTTGAAGCTTTCATATCTCTCTCCACATGCCAAATCTCTCTAAACTTCCTTCCGGAGAAGTGTTTCTCTACTTTTAGAGCTCCTCCTTGGCACTTCAATCATTGATATTGGGCAACTATAGCTTCAACATTGCCTCTTTTCAGAGTCATTGCCATAACTGTGTCTATGGACAACACCTACCTACCTCTGTTAGAGCAGCCATATCTCTTCAAGCTTTCTTCTCGAGAGTTGTTCTTCAAGTCAAGGCACAACTTGTTGGCACAAAAATCAAGGAGATTGATGCACACCATGCCCAGTATTTGCATTTTTCCAAATCTGGGCACAGTTTTGACAGTGACCACTTTGAAGAATTAGATCTCTCAATTCGGGCAAAACGAGTACAAACCCTATTAGGGAGAGTTAGATCCATTAGTGAGCGTCCTCCATCTCAAAGGGATTGAGCTGATTCGACCTATGGAACTCGTGGGAGCTCATTTATCAGTCTTGCTGGTCCCTGTTTTGATAGGACAGCCATAGCCAAACTTCACCAAGCTCAAAAATCTCATCATTTTCTCTCTTCTACCACTGGAACAACCCATTGCCACTCAGTCCTGAAGGTCCCATCATCAAATCAAGAAGGGGAATATATGCATCTTAAAGAACTTGAAGGATTTTTGCATGTTTGAAAGACTCAAGGAAGAAACATAGTGTCTATTGACACTCATTTTTAGTGATCTAAACACTTGTGTCTCTTGACACATCTCAACCAACTCTTCTACTACTTAAATTTGATAATTCTAAAGCTGATTTGCTGCTAGTCCCTCAAGTCAAACATGGGCAAAGATTCTCCAACTTCCCATTTCAAAGGAGTCGGGTTTCATACCTGGCAGACCCGCATCAAACTGATCCTGATGAAGAAGAGCCTCTAGGCCATTACCACTGAAAAAGAAAATAAGCCTCGTGATGCGGATCTTGTTATCACTTGGCAAAAGAACGATGATAAGGCTAAGTCCATTATCAAACTGGAGCTAGAAGATTGCTATATCCACCATGTGGATAACTATGAGACTTTACAAGATGATACATGGAAGAGACTTGACACTTTGTTCAGTGCACAGTCTAAATCATTAAAGTATGGTCTCCTGATTGAGTTTTTCAGGCTTGAAATGAAGTCCAACACATCACTTGCCACACATCTAAATTACATGGAAGGACTTCTTGCAGGAATCAACATTAAAATGGAAGGAAGATGTTTGCATCGGTATTCTACTTAAGAGTTTGCCTCCTGAATATAATAATGTATCAACAAATCTAATTAATATGCCAAACCCTAAACTTGTTGATATCCAGGCATCACTATTAGAGGAGGAAAAGAAGCTGAAAACTAAGGAAGAACCAAGTATCTCTAGAGATGAGCATGCATTATATGTTGGCAACAAGTGCAAAGGCAAGAAGGATCAGCTCTTTTGTGATTTTTGCAAAAGGACTGGACACACCGAGAATTTCTACCACGCCAGAAAGAGGTCCCAAAAGGCCTATCTAGTTGAAGTCAAATAAGAAGAAGAAAATGGAGAAAAGGAAGAAGAAGAAGAAGAAGAAGAAGAAGAAGACCACCAGGAGAAGGACAAACCTCATCAGTCCTTCTATTCAAACAAACTTTTTTATCTGTGTATTTCCTAGCCCTAATGCCTCAGACATAAACTTGTAAACTCCTCAGTTATCCTTGTACTATAGCCTCTGTACACTTTGTGAGGCCCTTGCTACAGCCTTTGGATGTCCATCATGTTTGTGGTACCCACACTTAGCCTTTTCTGTGAGACTACCTCTAGTGTTTTGCCATGTTTATGGTGTGCCCACACTTCGCAGGTGCTGATTTCACTAAAGCCTCTACACACTTTGTACTCTTAGTTGTGATTGAGGAGGGGTGTTGAGATATTTGCAATCACACCTACTTCAGTCCTTTTGTGAGGAGCAATGATGAGGGCTCAAGACTAGAATCCCATATGCACAGTAGGAAAAAGTACCACCACTCAAATCCTATAAAGCATTGTACTTGCACTCTTTTTCTAATGCAATAATAGTACTCTTTTCTTTCTAGTAAAGTGTCATGTCACTGTCAATACACAAGATTGTGTTTATGAGTCCAAGTCTCAATCTTGGAACCTAATTCACTTGTGTAATAATTTGTCCTAGTCAAGGTCAATGTCTTCATGAGTTTCTTTTTCCTCTTTCAACCTTCATAGCTTCCACATCTGCCATGCTCTAGATCCCACGTATTTCACATAGGCACCCCAAGTCAGGATATAATGTGAGATTGGTTACTAAGGGCTTCAAGAAGGAACATGGTGTGGACTTTGATAAAATCTTTTCTCCTATTGTAAAGATGACTATCCTATGCTTGGTACTAGCTTTGGTTGCTCAACTTGACTTAGATCTTTCTTAGATGGATGTCAAGACGGCTTTTCTTCATGGGGACTTGCATGATGAGATTTACATGGAGTAGCCCAAGGGCTTTGTAGAACCTAGCAGGGACCACTAGTGTGCAGATTGAGGAATTGTCTTTATGGCCTTAAGGGCTTTGTAGAACCTGACAGGGACCACTAGTGTGCAGATTGAGGAATTATCTTTATGGCCTTAAGCGAGAACCTATGGAATGGTACCACAAGTTTGATACTTTTATGCATTCATATGGATATTCTCACAATGATATGGATCCATTTATACAGGAAGAAGGCTCGTGTTGGCAACCTTATGATTTTGATCATCTATGTGGATGATATGCTAATTTTGCTGGGAATGATCATGATGAGCTAGATGCCTTGAAAGGTCAGCTCAAGAAGAGCTTTGAGATGAAAGACATGGGATATGCCTCACGTATTCTTTTGATGCACATTACGTACGCGCTCTCTAAGGGGCTTCTTTACTTATCCCAAAAGGAGTACATTTAGAAGGTCATTGAGCGGTTTCACATGCATAACATTAAGCCTATTGGTTGTCCTTTACCTTCTCATGTGAAGGTTAGTCTAGTTGATTCTATGTAGTCTCTGATGAGCAAAAGGTTGAGATGGTCAAGATCCCTTATGCATCCGCAATGGGTAGTTTGATGTATGCCATGATAGCCACTTGTCTTGACATAGCATTTTTAGCAGGAGTTGTTGCACGCTACATGGCTATACCTGGTAGACGACATTGGGATGTTGTTAAGGATATCATGAGGTACTTGAAGGGCATAGCAACTATGTGCATATATTATAGTGGCCAGGATACATGAGTTGTGGAACACACTGACTCTGATTATGCAAGACATGTAGACAATAGGAAGTCCACCTCTAGCTATGTCTTCACCTTTGCTAGAAGTGTTATTTCTTGGATATCCAAGGTGTAGAAATGCATGGCCCTATCTACTACAAAGGCAAAGAATGTTGTAGTAATTGAGGCTTGCAAAAAGGTTCTCTGGCTAGGTTGTCTAGACCTTGGCATTAGTGATGTGGTCCCTGTGAAACTACATGGATCTAGAGCATGGCTATGGTGGTTCAAAGACGGGAAGAAGACTCATGTAGACATAGACTTAGACACTGACTGTCACACAAGTGAATTAGGTTTCAAGATTGAGACTTGAACTCATAAACACAATCTTGTGTGTGTGGACAATGACACTGACACTTTACTGAAAAGAAAAGAGTATTATCATTGCATTAAGAAAAGGAAGCAAGTACAATGCTTTATAGGAAAGTAGTAAATTGTAATAGGCTCCACTGTGCATATGGGATAGGTAACCCTGCATGTCCTTAGCCCTGAAGCTCCATACAAAGAGGCTGTTTAGTAGGTGTGATTGTCTGAATCTTAATAGTCCCTACACTACATTTGGATTCTATGAGTGTTATTTAGTTGGCCAAGAATCTGGTCTTCCATGTGAAGACGCAAAACATTGAGGTGCATTACCACTTCATCAGAGAGGTCATTGAGGTCAAGTTGGTTGACTTTGTCAAGCTCTCAACTAACCAAAATCCTATAGATTTTCTCACTAAAAGTCTCTTAGCAAAGTGTTTTCCCTTCCTTAGGAAGTTGACGGGCGTTTGGATGAGATGACATCTTTCCTCATCCTATTGTACTTATGTATATTTGTACTTTTTCACTTTTTTTATTGTTCTCTCCTCACTAGGATCACATTTGCCTTTATGTGGGAGGTTTTTGGGAGTAAATGTGCATGTGTCTAGCTACATGTGTACTACTTACACTTACAATACCCACATACCCGTATACCTGTACACTACAGGTGGTGGGCACTCATCACTGTCACTTCATTCTTTATTCTTTCAATGATATTTGAATAAAGGAAAGGCTACTCACACATTGTGATTGTTCTAGTTTCCACTCTCTCTCTCTCTCTCTCTCTCTCTCTCTCTCTCTCTCTCTCTCTCTCTCTCTCTCTCTCTCTCTCTCTCTCTCTCTCTCTCTCTCTCTCTCTCTCTCTCTCTCTCTCTCTCTCTCTCTCTCTCTCTCTCTCTCTCTCTCTCTCTCTCTTGCTCCTTTTACCATAGCTCTTGGTTCTGCTCCGTGCTTCCAATTCATGGCTCACTCTCTTCAATAAGTATCAAATGAAGCTTCAATATCTATAAAAGTGAATAAGCATAAAAGCTCAAAGCAACTAACCAAATCCCAAGTATATCAAATATAGCTAAAATACAAGTGTCAAAGCATATCATAGCTATATCTAGGCTCATATATCAATGCTAGACATCACTATAGACATGTAGCATACCCAAAATACCATGTAGGCACAATGGGCATTCAAAGCATGAAGCTCACTATTGTATGCTTGATATCCACACTATTATGATAGTAATAAACCTCTTCAAAACTAAGCTAATCAAGCTCTAAGCAATCCAAATAGCCTCCCAAAATCATAATCATACCATTTGGACACCAAAATAGTATCCCTAAAAGTATCAAACATACATTATGGAATTTATTGTTTGCAATCCAAACCAAAACTATTTTGTTTTGTATAAAATAGAGAATGAAAAGTTGCATAGAATCAACTCTTTAAGTTCTCAAATTTGTAGCTCTCGTCGCACTCTTTGTTTCTAGCTATAGAATGCTTGATCTGATACTATATGCAAATGTTATTACCAAAATATGATAGTGTTGTCAAGCTACCATAACTATTCACGCTTTCTACATCATGCTCTATAAAATTGATATAGTGACTGCTACTTAGCTCAATAAGAACTCAACAAGGATAATCTAAGCCTTGGAAAGCTCCTCAACAAAGGAGGGAGCAAACTGGGAGAAGGGAAGCCTTAATGCATACCTTGGGAGGAAGAAGTAATGGCTACTATGAAACCTTAGGCTGAAACTTTGAATCAAGGTTGAAGCAAAATATAAAGAAGCTCCTTGAACGGTTGGCTTTGATACTAGTTGAAAGGTAGAGTTCAAGTGGAAGCATACCTGCAGAAGCAAGAGCTATGGTGGATGGAGAGAGAGAGAGAGAGAGAGAGAGAGAGAGAGAGACGTCGTATGTAGGAACTTCAATAGTCACAATGCGTAACCAACCTTCCCTTATTCAATTGTCATTGAAAGAATGAAGAATAAAGTGACAATGATGGGCACCCACCACTTGTAGTGTACAAGTGTGTGGTCATGGTGTGTGAAGTAAATACAGGTTGGCGTAGGCACATACACCTTTACCCCCAACATTTTCATCATTAGCATGGTCTCATAAGGTCATAAAAGACTAAGAAAGGTGCAAAAAATGCATATACCTGTCTACCTCTCGGCACCATCACAACTTCCTACATGTACATATACCACTCATGGTCACTCATTAGCAAGACCTTTTCCATATAAGCCATTTTGAAATACAGTTGCAAAATTGTATCCATTGTTTGCAAATCCTCAATAGATTTGCAACTCATGTATATTGTGAGAAGCATTTTCAAGTAATAGAGCTCCCCTATAAAAGGTGGAAGAAAAAATGGCATTGATCAGGCCTTTGAAGCATAAAATTATTAAGCATCAAGGTATATCTTAATCTCATCAATATTGTCAAATATTTTAGGGTCACTCCGTGCATTTGATCAATTGCTTATTGCAAAGTGGAACTTGATTGTTGCATGATCCTGGCCTTTATACACATATCCATAAAGGTATTTCATAGTAACTATGGTGGGACAAACCTCCACATTGATGTGTGATTTGTATTTTTGAGAGAGGTAAGGATTATAAGGCACAAGCCAAGAGCTTTCAAGACATGCAACTTTAATCAAAACACATCTTCTATCATTCCTTCTACAAACATGATAACCGTGATCATCTTCTACATTTGTATTTGCAAATCTCTATGGATAATATCTCAAACATTTACCATTCATCATGCATGGACTATTATCCCAAGATGGCCACATGGCCCATGTAAGTTACAAGCAACAGTTACCTCAAATAGCTCTAAAAATCTTGCTTGATTTGGAAGCTCAATTGAACCAACCTATCATAGTGCTCTGCATCTTTGGATTTGCATGTGTCATGCAATACCAAAAATATATGTGAAGGTGACAAGTCACATTTTAGAAACTCCATAACTCATGTAGATTGCAACTCTACTAAAGAAAATAGAACTTCACAAGCATACCCATCATATCCTTAAGTTTTTGGAAGAAAAATCTAGTGGTTAATATAGGCCTATCATGCACGATTTTTCCATGTAACAATGCATACTTAATCTCCACCTATCTTGGATTACATGTGAATGTATAAAAGGATCAAGCTTACCCCTACTACAAACAATTGCCATAGCATATTGATGTAGCTGCTATATGTCAAGAGATCCCATTAAATGAT
Organism: Lygodium microphyllum; assembly: GCF_053477565.2. NCBI lineage: Eukaryota > Viridiplantae > Streptophyta > Polypodiopsida > Schizaeales > Lygodiaceae > Lygodium > Lygodium microphyllum. The sequence goes on along the minus strand of NC_141136.1, from coordinate 89,252,155 downwards.
GATGGAAGAACAATGCACTTACCAATTTATCTCCCAAGAACCACATTATGACCAAGTGGAAATCATATTTGAAATCCCAAGATAAAATTTAGCATGCAAAATGGATTGATTTAGACATGCACCCTAAATTACTGCAAGAGACTCCCACCTCGAAACAAACATGCAACTATGTCATCACAAACCTAAAGAAGAAATGCATAGTTCTCCATTTGTGTGCCACTTGCTTTGTAGGAATATCTTCATCCACAACATAATAATGGATTTTCATGTGCGAGCCATTTTCTCCATTAGGGAACAAAAAAGCATACAATAATGGCATATATCTTTGATGCAAGTTGAACATAGGGATACAAATACCATCTTTTGTGTATATATGGATTTCTTGGTGGTGCAAGGAGTCATCAAATCCTTAGCTAGACATATTTCTACTATAGGATTCTCAAGCATTCTCTTAGCAACTATTCGAAAGCATGGTTATAGACATTATGAGCATGCATAATCTCTTGTAGTAAAGTCGAGATACATGAATCAAGATATTGCATGACTAACATGTTGTTTTCAATTTCATTCTCAATATCATACACATACAATTGTGCAAATGTTGGTCTTGCACAATCATGGACATCTAGCACCATAGACCCGATATGGTGATATGAAACTATGAACTCAAAATGTGTATTCATTTCGAGCACCAAAAAAATCAATGAATCATCAATTTGAGCACCTAGCTATACAAAACTAAGGGAAGCATTGTATATGTGTATATTTTTTCTAAACTTTTTACTATCATGTTGCTCACCAAAACTAGCATAGTTCATAAAGGCTCTAGAGGTACTTGAACCATAGGTAATGAAAGCTTTGTATTCTAGCAAAAATGCTTTCCCATAGCCAATGCACCACTGATCTTGGACTCACAACTCCAAATATTTAATTGGCTTCATACATTGTTCATTTTCACTTTCCATTTGATGCACCTCATAGAGAGGAGAAAAGACTTCTTCATTATTAGGATCAAACCTTGGTTCTCGAATATGTTGGGAATCAGTTGGTCTTTTAAAGCACTTTCTTGAACATGCTCTACGAGACTTGCATGCAAAGTCATACCTAGCATTGGAAGATCATGAGTTTTGCAATGTAATTCCATTACCAAGAACCAAGGGTGCATTACAACCACGATTTTTGAGTAGGCAACGAATGATGTGAAGAGGAAAAAGAATGAAGCCTATCCTTTTGATCTCCATGATGTCATGAGGTTAAACCTAAATGTGAATTTCACATTTCGATATGAAGTCTAGCATTATGTCTTTGACTATGTCTTGTTGAGTTCCCTTGATCATGCATGTATAGTTGGCACCATCTTTGGACAAAGCTCTAAATGACTCTAAACACAAAGAAAAACATAATATACTAATGGGATAGAGAAAAATGATAAGAGAGAGAGCCACATACAAATACACTTGATCACACACACGCGCTTCTAAAGTTAATGCCTATGAAGAAACCAAAGGGAGACAAATAAAATATATCTCTTTCTAGTTCTCTCTTCTCTCTTTGTCTCTTTTTAGTTTTCTCTTCTCTCTTTGTCTCCCAAGTTGTCCCAACCTACTAACATAGATAAAGATATAAACCTCATGGGTAGTCTCACTCACCTATTTCCATATGTGTTGGCTGAATTTGTAATGTGTACATCTTGAAAGACAAACTACTCTATATGAGCATCATAAGAGAGCATGTGGAAGCTATAGGTAACTTGTCTATATTATTGCATGTGCTGATCAAATTCATAATAAGTATATTTGTAAGATGTACTTCAATGGTGTACATTATTTGAAAATTGGTAGAAATAGGTCATAAAATAAAAAATATTATGGTCTATGAAGGAAAAAGTGAAAATAGTAGAAAGATCACATTTTTCTCTCTATTTGACATGCTAATCTCTCTTTGTCTTGCTAAGTAGTAGTATACTAATAGTCCTATTGAGATGACCTTATAATCTTGTACACTTTCTATCTTGCACACAAGGACCTTGCCTTGCTTTATCATTCTTGAGGCTCATTTATACAACTCTATGTAAAAATACATTACAGTATCCTAAATATATCAAACACATCAAAGGTGCTAATTTAACAATAGCTATTTAAAAATTTACAAAGCCTTATGTGTACATGATGTCTTCGTATATCTTTGTCAATTACTATCCATACTTGATGTTCTTATATAAATAATAATTAAATATCTACACCTACATAAATAAGCTAAGTATACTAATCATAACACAAGCGCACACATGTAGAGAGAGAGAGAGAGAGAGAGAGAGAGAGAGAGAGAATCTATATGGACAATCAATACATGCATAAGATATCTGTACCTACACATAAACATGGGCATAAGTAGCTTAACTTTTACCAAATACCATGTTCTTTTAGGCAGATTAGATGAGAATTGTACTTGATTTAATGGTGTACAATAAGCTTCAATTCGATGTAGACCTCTATTTGTCGTACTCCTCAATTCGATTTTGTATTCTCGTACTCTCGCTCTAATACTAGCAGCTGTTAATAATCGATATGGATGCATAATGGAAGGGAGAATGGCCCAAGATATAAAGGCTCAAGAAATATTCTCCTTCTTCATCTTCACTCTTATCCTTCTTCCATTATCAATAGTCTACACACAAAGTATACCTTTTGACCCTTAAGTCACTTTACACATGACCTCTCTTTTATATATGCATATATAGTATATACACTTAATGTATGCCTTATTTCTCAATAGGATATGTTATCCAAGTATGGTATGATGGTATGTAAAATGTAATCCTCTTTCAGTGACATTGAAGCATAATGTGTAGTTAAGTGATAATGTTAGGGATGAGATACAAGACCCTAGTACCATGTCTAGGAAGATAGTGGGGAGTTTTATTTATGTGACCATCACAAGGCTAGATTTGCAAGTCAATTCATACAAGTACCTAGGAAGCCTCATTTGGATGTAGTCAAATGTATATTGATGTATGTGAAGTCCACCTTGCATTATGGATGTTTTTATGAGACAAATAAGGATGTACGAGTATTTGGATACACAGATTCATATTGGATTGGTAGCAAGTTTGATAAAACATTTAACAACATATTCATGTTTTTTCTTGTTAATGCAACAGCTACTCGGAGTAGCAAAAAGTAACCAATGGTTGCTCCATTGAGTATAGAGGTGCTGCTATGGTAACATTTGAGGTGGTATGGCTAAAAAACTGAATAGGAAATTTAGATGTATAAGGAGGTGGTCCAATTGTCATTCACTATCACAACATAAGTAGTATACAATTGGCTAGGAACCCAATGTTCCATGTTAGGAAAAAACACATTGAGATGCATTACTATTTTCTGAGAGAGAAGATAATTGCAAGAGCGGTCGACTTGGTATATGTTAGTACACATGATCAAATAGCTAACATTTTCACAAATGCATTGAATACAAAGAAGCTTCAAGGATTTCAAAGCTTATTTGGAGTTGCAAAAATGGAGTTGAGCTTGAGGGGGAGTGTTGATATGGCAAGTTCAACATGTGTAGACATTGATGATGGACCACCTGGTTAGATGGGTCCACATGTTTACACTTAGTACCTCGGTAGTCATTATGATCCTTACATGGCCCACTAACTTATCATTTATTATATTTGGTTAGTTATACCTGCCTATAGATGGCATAGTTATAGCACTAGTGGATTAGTATAGCCAGTTTTGCGCTATTTAACTTAGTAAGCCACTCTCCTTCATATTTTATCTTATCTATACTTTGTGTACATTTCATTATGAGAGGAAAAAGGAAGAGAAACCATTAAAATAATGTTTTGGCCTCCATCTCTCTTCTTGTTGTTGAGTGAGCTTCCTCTTGTATATTTAGTTTGTGTTTAGTTCAATGGCTTAGGCAAGTCCCCCCACCATGCGATTCATGCGATGACAATATCTATTCCAATGAGCATGCTTGCATCCACCATAAAATCAATCCAAATATATAGTAGCAATTTTTTAAGAATCCCATCGATTATGATTATAAATGGCACCCATAGTGCTTATGCTTGGGATTCATTCATATTCCATTTCACCTCCCTATGTAAATTATTGAGAAAGGCCTCCCAAAAAACATATGTAATAGTTTCTATTTTGACAAGGATAATAAGCTTCAATATCCTCTAGCATATTGGCCCCACAAAAGGTGACTCTATCACTAGCACACTTTGATCTCATGCCACATGACTTAAAATGTTGAAGTGTCAATGTTTTCTTGATCAAAGCTCTTACTTCATCATGTCCCCCCTCACCATGTCTTGATGCTAAGAATAAATGAATTAAGTCTTGCCATAAAAGCAAAATACACTACAAGGGACGAAGGGTATACTAACATAACCCATGATGAAAATACACACAAAAGACTTTTTAAAATATCAAGCATCACCATTGGGATGCACATTGGTGTAAATTTTTTATTTCAATTCATTTAGTATAAGAACCAAAAATACCATTGGAATAATGGTCAAAATAGTTGTTGATAAGCCGCAACATGTATACCATATTCTGATGTGTGCAAGAACTTGAATTAATACCGATGTGACTATAGGGGGAAAAAGTAGGGATTTGGTCCCTTATAGGGCCAGATCTTTGTTATTCAAATGTGCTATTTTGTAGACATGGACTACTTGTTTGCTTGATAAACTCTTGATAAATATAAGAAAATCTAATAAAAATGCCTTATCCATTTATAAAGAAAGCATATGCAAAGATGATGATTATACAATATGTATGAGTTTAAGTCCTAGAGTCCTTTAACTTTAGAAAGTAGATAAACACAATTATAATTGCACATATATTATGTTTTATCAATGTTATGTGTGCCTTACATGCATGTGTTATCCACTCTAGAATTAATTTTCTTAGTGTATTTTTCATAGCCTAGAGTCAGTTTATGTTCGTGAAAGAGTCGAAGTGGGATGCCAGAAAACTAAGTCCAAGTGTGTGTGACCTATTGTTACTTACATGTAAATGGTTTATGAGATCAAGAGATGCAAGAGGTAATGCAAAAATATCTAAGTATTCCTAAAGTTGGATTCAAAGTGACTTTCTAGGTGATCAAGATAATTGGTAATGTGGTTGACGGTAAAATCGAGAATTGGAGTCTAAGAAAGTGTGAACAAGACTTAAGTCAAACTGGTTTGAGTTTGAGCACTCAAAAATGGCTAAGTGGATAAGTCTTCAATGATTTAGCCAATGATTTGGCTGATGATTAAGGAGGGTAGATTTAAATCTTGAAAAGCTAAAGAAAGAAAAGAAGCATTTTTTTCTAAGTGTGAATGATACCATGAACCTGTGGAGATTGAATCCCTATTTTTGTGCCATGTAGGGGGATGCTTTTGAAAAAAAACTTTGGGGAGGCTTCTTGCTTTGAAAAGAGCCAAGCTTGTAAGTAGGCATAGGAGTTCTAGTGTCAATTTTCAACAAGAGGAGCATACAAAGAGCTTTTGATTGTCTATCAACCCATTCTAAATAAGAGAAGTTAGCTTTCTTTTAAAGGTGGGCCTACTTGGAGATTTCCTACTCCATCATTTTTGAAGGGATAGATTTCTTTTAAGAAGAAAGGATTTAGGTAGGTCCGGATTCTAGATAGACTATAATAACATAATGTGGGCCAAAAGCTGTTGAGAGACCAATGTTTTCAATAGAAGCTTCTATATTGAATTCAACAAACTACCATGGCTATGAAGATGGTGTTTGGTAAGAATTGATATGCAATTGCCTTTGTTGAGCACACTTGTAGAGAAAAGAAAAAAGGGGCACTCATATTTCTAATGTGGCCACAATGGTCCTCAATTTTGGAGGAGCAACATGATGGTTGGTGGGGAAAAACTATAGTAGATAGCAACATGGTCCTATGGTATTGGAGCACCTAGTGGCTCTTAGGGAGATCCACAAGTACTAGAAGAGCACATACCTCCTAATCAGGAAAGTGGCCTTGCGCACTTAGTGAAGGAAATCTTTCACTCTTATGGATATCAATCCCGCACGAGTGGAGGCTATCTAAGAAGCTATAGAAGCATACCTTGTCGCCCTTTTTGAAGATGCATATTTGTGTGCAATTCATGCCAACCATAATGTAGAGAGACATGTAGTTAGCTAGATGGATAAGAGGGGAGAGAGATTAGAGCTACCAAGGACCTACAGTTTTTGTAACACATTGCAATGCAATGTACGTTGTGAACTATGACATGTAATGAAAACCTTTGCTTTTTATTGTGCGTTGGATGACTCATATTGTATTTGTGCATGATTGTGTAATGATTAAATTTGCAATGTCAATTGAAAACTTCACTATTAAAGTAGAACAAGCAATCAATTATTGAGCCAACGATCTAGTTAACTAGTTTTCTTTGCCAAAAGTTAGTATATGACATACAAATGATGAAGTATAGGGAAAATTTTAAAATTTTATTGGTCAAAATTTTGTGGTTTGATAGGCCAAAGTGCTTAGTTTTGGCTCAAAAATCCCAAAATTTCCATTAAAAATGTGATCTCTGAGCGGTGCCAGGATGCCCTAGATGCTAGAGCATGTGAATGGGAAGAACGATAGTCTTACTTGAATAGGCAATTCGATAACATGAAAATTTTTAGTTATAAGATACCAACCAAAAACATAAGTACATTAGGCCAATCTTAGCCCTTTATCAACCCATTTTCCATGTGTTATTTCAAATGCTATATTAAAGAAAAAGTCAGATCTAGAAGCTTTAAAAAAGCATGCCCCTATAGAATAGACAAGATATTGCATATAATACAAATTTATGGATAACTATGGAGGAAGCAAAAGCTTTGCTCGGATTTTCATAATGGTTTTGTAACAATTTGAAGACAAAACTTGTAAGCCCAAATTCACATTTTTTTTGTCTTTCCCATTCATGCACCATAGCATCTAAGGCATCTTGCACTACTCAAATCACCTTTTCGATGGCGTTTTTGGGCCTTTTGAGCCAAAATTTACTCTAGCTTGTCAAACCATAAATTTTCTATTAACCAAATTTTAATTATATTTTTTACATTTGTCATACTTTGAAAATACTAACATTGGTAGCACATAACATTAGCTCATAAAATACTTCAATTTTATCACATTTAAATGCTAAAAAATAGATAATATGCTCGAGAGATAGAGTGCAAGCAAAATATATTTGTATTATAATGCAAAGTACAAAGGGATTTTTCTTTACAACACTATGCTTAGAATCTTAAAGCTCAAGTTTTAGGTTATTTTTAGGTGCTTGATTTTCTCATGGGCATGCTTCTGTCTCTTCTTGGCCTTTGGTAGCAACCCTACATTGATGATCCTATGGCTCCTATGGTTCCTATGGCTTTGCTAATCTCCATGGCCTGTAGTATCCTTCTGTGCAAGCATGTACCAAAAACATGCTTCACCAACTCCCTTTTAACAAGAATGATCTTGTGCGTATTTGAGGTGATGGTGGATGCACACACTACTTTTGATAGGGTGATAGAGAGATGAGCCCGTCCTTCTAGGATAACGGTAACATGGAAAATGGCTATGTCACCATTGGGGATCCAACCAATATAGTGCCCTATGGAGGCATCCTTCCTAAACGCTCCCTGGCCCTTCTAATGACTTGCAAAATCATCGATGTTGAGCATACCAACACATAAAGTTAGCTCAAAATAATATACATAGTAAAGTAAAGTGTCTACCTCTTAAGGTACTATCCACAATAGCAAATATAGCTCTATTGACCATAAGGTCTAGAGATTTTATCTCTTTTGTAGCCTTTGCTTCCTCTCTAGCATTGTCCATTGGTGAAGGCTTTGGATTAGGGACATCTTTCTAAAAGAAACCCTCCCACGAACAGAAACAACCACAAAACCAAGGACAAAGGAAACAAAATCTATGTGTATGGCTTTGCCATCAATCTCAAAACTGAAAAGAAACCATAAATCTCTCTCTTAATAATGAACAAATTCATCATCTTCATCCATAGCTTCAACCATTATGCACAAAAGAAAGAGCAAAAGGGAAAAGAGGAATTTATGCACAAAACATACAAAAGGAGAATGTGTGAGTCTTGGAAGAAAGGAGAGAAAGAGGCACATAATCAGTCGTGCACTCCACCCCACCTTTTCCCCAAAAGACACACAATCCTTCGTATTTTTATTATTTCTTTGATTTTTTATACATTTGTATTTGTAAGGCTTTAGCCTTACGAATAAAGGCTTTAGCCTTCTCATTTCAATTCTTCTAACATTTTACAAATGCATGCATGTACACTTTTGTGTGTAGTACAATGTATTAATGATAGATGTGGATGTGGCTCCCCATATAAGGTGTATTTTAGTGATTTTTCAACAATGTAAATATTATTTCATTTACAAAAGATGAAAGTGTGATATATGCATGGATATTTTTGTGCACTATTTTTGTACTTCTTTTGGTGTCATCATTTCCTCCCACACTGAAATGTGAAGTATCCTCATGAACCTTGTCAAAGAAGAACCACTGTCGAACACAAAATACTTCCAAAATTGTTAGTAAAACAACTTCGATCATAAGGCCTACCATAGTAGGGTATAGGACTCCAAAGCCATGACCACCAGAGTAAGGGAACTCCTGCCTCCATCATACTTTCGCATTGAAAAACTTACATACTTGTTCAGTCTTCAATAAGGGATCATAAGTACAACTCCTAAAGACAACATTATAAAACACCTACTTAGAGAGGGATAATATGATGGTAGACTTGCATAGCTCATATAATTCAATCCAATCCTCTGGATATAATTTTAGGCTTGATACCCTTATATTTCAAAGTCCCAACCTACATTTTCCACGCTAAAACTTGCCAGATTTGGGCCTTCTAGTAGCTGTAGTTGGTGCCATCTAACTTGTTAATATTAAAGATAGCACTATCACTCGAGCCACCAGCCACCATAATGAAGGCAAAAAAGTGCACAAGCTATCAAAGAAAGATATTGTAATTACTGCAAATAGCCCTAAAATCATTGCCAGATCAAGTTGAAAGCAAGAGGTACTAACTAAGTAATGAACTATCCACAAACTCAATGCAAAGAATTGTCAAACAAAGGTGACTATTCACATAAACAGTGCAGTAAATTGCAATTATAGCATGCTAAAAATGAAGTACATAAATAATAAATCAACAGCAAAGAGGGGCAATCTCACTGACATAAGATAAATTGTTACTACTAGGGAATAGCTCCAACTAGCAGTGAGTGAATATTTGATTGGCACCGAGAACTATCAAAGAATCAGTGTGTCAAACTAAGATAAATCGAAGGCACAATGGATTGAGCAATGTAACAGAAGTTCAATACATAACCAACCAAGATGCATACTTACTGGCCCAAGAGGAATGTCAGATCACCCCAATAAGCATCAATTGCATACATAAAGTATGACAAGAGCATGTATATGTCACCAAGGCCCACAGTCTCACTAAAAGACCCTCAAGCTCAACTACATGACCAAATGCTCAATGTAATATCCAAGTGTCAAGTATGGCTCCCATTGGAACAAAAGTCAAATGCCAAATGAGCAAACAAATCTTAGAACATCATGTGGAAGGCATCCATACATCCAAGATCTAAGTACCATATATCCGAGAGCGTAAAACCTAATATGTACTCTTCAAACCTGTAATGGCAATGGAAGCATAAAATCAAGATGACAAAGCATCCGATGTGGCTCAAAACAGAGCCTTGATAGGTCACCATAGACATGTCCAATCCCATACATCAGTGCCAAGTATGTATTTTTGGCATTTCTCTTACCTAAGAAGCATATAACACTTCAATGTATAAAGCTCTCAAGTAAAATACTTATTGTCCACTCTATATTCAGCAAAGAACCTTGCTTCAAACTAAGCAAAGAAAGCTCAAATCTATCCAAGAAGGGTCTCAAGACATGTACCAAGCATCCAACATCAATGCATAGGTGTATGAGCATTAGTGAAGCTCAAACATTGAAGTAATAGATGTCCTTGTTATATGACAGTATATTGCCATGTTGAAACAGTCAATGACTGAAACATTCAAGCTCAAACCAATACTCCCAACTAAGTACCAATGCTGAGGAGGAAGGCAAACAATGTTTACTTAATTCCAAGTGTCACAAGAGCCAAGATAGAGTTGCCAATGCTTGGAGGAGAAGTAAGGAAGACCCTTTCAAGAATAGATACAAATCACCCTAATGTTGCTGGTCCTACTAGTGGTAAAGATTGCCTTTGAGCACTTTGTAAGGCTCAAGAAATGGTCTTGAAGATCCAAAACAAGCCTCAAGTGGAGGGAGCAATCGAGAAAAAAGCGAGAGCAAGATTTATACCTCGGGAAGAAGAGGACTGAACTGCCCTAGAACCTTCAAGCTAAAGCTTTTCTCAAGCTGAAGTAAACTTTAAGGGGAATAGCTATGTAATGCCGATGCAATGGCTCTAATACCAATTGAAGGAAGTGAGCCTTGAAGTGGAAGCACGGAGCAGAAGCAAGAGCTATGGTGGAAGGAGCAATAGCAAGAGAGAGAGAGAGAGAGAGAGAGAGAGAGAGAGAGAGAGAATGTGGAAAATCCAATAGTCACAATGTGTAACCGTCCTTCCCTTTATTCAAATGTCATTGAGAATAAAGAATGAAGTGACAATGATGGGCGTCCGCCACCTATAGTGTAATGGTATGCGAGCACTATCAGTGTAACTACTACACGGGTGGCCTATGCACAGGCACCTTTACCTCCCAACACTTGTGCTATTGGATGTATTCGTGATACTCTTGGCCCAGATGCTTTGATGTATATGTCTTGATCTTTGCTTGCTCACTTTGCATTGAAAATTTTCTTCCAATGGGAGACACTTGTACTTGCTTGGCAAAGCTTGGTTCTTTGAGACAATGGGACTCTTGGTTCATGTATATGCTCTATTTTATGCTATTGGATACAGTTACCTCTGCTTGTGGGCTGATTTGATTCCGTATGCTTTGGACACCCGTACTTACCTCTATTTAGCACTTTGTGAGTGATGTATATGTTGATGGAATATACGCTTTTTAACCATTTGAGTTTGTGATCATCTTTGGTATCCGTGGTTTGTGCTTAATCACTACTCATTGCATTATTTGTATCTTGATTGCCACTTGGATATCCCTAGCAATGGGAGCTTTCTTTCTTGGCTATTTGCCGATAGTTGGATTGACATAACTATTGTCTTTATTTTAGCATTGTTATAATTTCAACTGCTTTGCATAATGTATGCCATGTTCTAACTTTGACTAAAAGCCTACTTTCAACTGGCCAATTAGATGATGCAAGTTATGTTTTATCTTTTGTTTACCCATGGGAATCTTGTCCTGGCACGAGAGGTAGAAAGTCTAGCACTCTTTAACCTTACTTGTACCTAGATCTGTCAACTATGTTTTGGCAATGGCTACAATATCACATGTATCGTTATGGCATATTTGTCTTAGGCACATGTCCTTAAAAGGAATGAAAATGCTTTCTCATTCGCAGTATCTTCTGCCCCTTGACTATAAATGTTTTGATTCATATGACATTTGTCTTTATGGTAGGTAAACACATAGTTCTTATAAAAAGGTTGGCATTACACACATGCATAAGCCTTTGGCTCTTGTTCATTTTGATGTATGTGGTCCCATGTCCTATCAATCACTAGGTGGCATGAATTACTTTGTGACTTTCATTGATTATTATTCACATACAAGGTTTGAGCATATTCCTTAAAGCAAAAATCAAATATATTGGATACCTTTCAACGTTGGCGTAATCTTGTTGAGAACTAATCTAGCTATAGGCTAAATTTTCTAAGTTTAGATAATGGGGGTGAGTATGTCTCTAGATCATTTGAGAAATTTTGTGATGAGTGGGGTATTAAGCGCCAATTGACTACCCCTTACAGTCCACCCGAGAATGGTATTGCAAAGCGCATGAATAGGACGATTCTAGATAGAGTTCATAGTATACGTAGCCAAGTAAGCTTATCACAACATTTTTTATCTAAGGTAGTTACTACTTCCATACACTTGATAAAAAACTCCCCATACACTATTAGTTGTCAAGTTGAAGAGAAGGTATGGTCTACAAAACATCCATCATATGCTTTTTTGGGTGTTTTTGGATGTGAAGCTTTTTGCCACATTCCCAAAGACAAACGCAATAAGCTAGATCCTAAATTAGTGAAATGCATCTTTCTTAGTTATGGGGATGCAGGTGAGATGGAATATCACCTATGGGATCTATAGGCTAGGAAGGTCATCCATAGCCATGATGTTATTTTCCATTAGGAAAATATGCATAAGCAATTTGAGCAGATAGTTGAGGTATGTAGAGTGATATTCCAAGAGGAGCCTCTAGTTATTAAACAGCCAACTAGACAACCTGTAGTATTTGATGCACTAGTGGCACATGACCATGATGTTCAATAGGATGTATAGGCTCCAGAGCCTATTTTGCAGTATTCTACTAAAGATAGACGTCAGCATGATCGATTTGCATCCTCTATGGATTATGTTATGGTGACAAATGCTAGTAAGCCTCTTACCTATGATGAGGCCATGCACAAATGTGATAGTCACTCTTGGGATAGGGCCATGTAGTCAGAGTATGACTCACTTCAAAAAAATCATACGTGAAATTTGGTTCTTTTTCCTAGTGGAAAATGTGCTTTGCCATGCAAGTGGATGTACAAGTTAAAGAGAACTCTTGGATACCCCAAGCCAACCTATAAGGCCAGATTGGGTACTAGGGCTTGAAGTAGGACCATGGTATTGACTTCAATGAAGTCTTCTCTCCTATCATCAATATGACTATCTTACACTTGGTTTTAGATTTGGTTGTGCAACTCAATCTAGACCTTTATCAGATGGATGTCAAGATGGATTTCTTACATGAAAACTTGCATGATGAGATTTATATACAATAGCGTAAGGGCTTTGAAAAAAAAGATAGGGAATACCTAGTATGTAAGTTGAAAAAGAGCCTGTAAAATATTACACGGCGCAGCGAACAGAATCTGAGAAAGAGATAGAGAGTACACAACAGATAAGAGGAGAATCAGTAAATTCTTTAACTCCAAACAACTGATACAAAGATGGCTCTGTCCACCCGTGCGCTTCCACTGAGTGAAGCTTAGATGGCGATCTAGACAGAAGATAGGTGAAGAGCTTAAGGCTAGCTGGAACAACAACTCTGACTGGGTGAAAGATGAGTGTAAGATGGCTGCGAAGGGGTTTAGCTTTTATAGCCTGCGAAGGTCGTTAGGTCGGCCTGCTGACCGACCTACCATATGAGCCTCCACTAGTCGGCCAGGGAATATTCCAGGGAATATTCCCTTTACCATCGGGCCGGGGGCGCTGCCCCCGGACCCCCGCCAGGGGGGCCGCTGGCCCCCCTGGGACCCCCCAGCCAGGGGCCGCTTCCGCGGCCCCCGGACCCCACAATAGGGGCCCCTTTTAACTCCCTTACCACGCAACTCAATGCAATGTGCCTCGAGTTGCTACCAGCTTAACCACTCCGTCTAACCCAAAGATTAGACCCACAATGGTCACCTTTTTGCCATCCGGTCACATAGACCTCATCTGATATACAAGTCAGGACTCCACCAATGTCCGGGCTCACACTTGGCTTCTCCTCATAATGGGGGCCTTACAACTTTGAGCACCATGGATCATTGGTAGTACCTAATGAGGGTGGGGCATTGATCATATCTAACACCCCCCCTCAATGTCCACCCATAGGTGAACTATCTCCTCGGCCCAATGCCGAGTCTCTGAAGATGAACTTGAAGCAGATCCTTCGTAAGTGCTTTGGTGAAGATATCTGCTCCATTCTCCTCTGTTGGACAGTAGACCAATTCCACTATCCCATCCTCCATCAAATCACGCACATAGTGATACTGGATCTCTATATGTTTGGTGCGTGCATGAAACACTGGATTTTTGGCAATGGCGATGCAACTCTGATTGTCACATCTCAGCACAGTTGGTTCTTCATCCTGCACTCCCATATGCCATAGAATCCTTCTCAACCATACGGCCTCACATGCAGCAAAACAAGCTGCCTTGTACTCTGCTTCGGTAGAAGACAATGCCACTGTTGGTTGCTTCTTACTAATCCAAGAGAAAATTCCTGAACCCAAAGAGAAACAATAACCAGAAACTGACTTCCTGGAATCAATGTCTCCTGCCCAATCTGAGTCACAGTTCCCCACAAGAGAAGTTCCGAAACTGTATGTGATACCATAGTCAAGAGTTTTCTTCAAGTATCTGAGCACCCGCATCCCAGCCTTCCAATGACTCTCATGAGGTTTGTTTGAGAACCTGCTCAAAACACCAACAGCAAAACTGATATCTGGTCTGGTGTTACACAAGTAGATTAGACTGCCGACCAACCTCCTATACCTCCCAATGTCTGCTAGTGCTGATGTATCCTCAACGGATAACTTTACATTCACCTCCATAGGTGTAGCTATCTCCTTGCACTCGGTCATGCCAAATGCCTTCAAGATCTCCCATGCATACTTCTTCTGAGAGATGAAGATCTTTCCTGGCTCTTGCCAGACTTCAATCCCCAAACAATAGTGCAGCAAGCCCAAGTCTGTCATTTCAAACTCAAAACTCAAAGCCTTTCGAGTTTGGTTGATCATATCTTCATAGTCACCTGTAATAAGAAGGTCGTCCACATATAGGACAATCACTGCAGACTTTTTACCATCCCTGTAAACATACAAGTTAGCATCTGAGGCACATCTTTTGAAGTTTAGGTTTAAAAAGAACCTATCTATCCGCTGGTACCATGCTCTGGGGGCTTGTTTCAGCCCATACAATGCCTTCTTCAGTTTACACACTTTGTTCTCAGAATGGGGGGCCTCAAACCCTGGTGGCTGAGCCACGTACACCTCCTCCTTGAGGTCACCATTTAAGAACGCTGACTTAACATCCATTTGGTACACTGGCCACTTCTTGTGGGCAGCCACTGCAAGTACCGTGCGAATAGTGGTCATTCTGGCAGTTGGGGCAAATGACTCTTGAAAATCAAACCCTTCAACTTGTGAAAATCCTTGGGCAACCAGTCTAGCTTTGTACTTTTCTAAGGTACCATCAGCCTTGTACTTTACCTTCCAGATCCACTTGGTGCCAATAATCTTCCGCTTTGCTGGCCGATCCACTAGCACCCAAGTGTCATTCTTCATTATGCTGTCATACTCCGCCTGCATAGCAGCCTTCCATGATGGATCTGCAAGTGCTTCTTCTAAGTCAGTTGGCTCCTTTACTTCTCTCATAATCTCAACCATCAAGGCCATGTTGACTATGTGAGCAGAAGCCCTCCTTTGCTCCTCTATTCTCTGAGACCTCCTTGGTCCGTCTGCCTTCTCCTCAACAGATGCAGGCATAGGATTATTGTGGTCATAGAGCTGCTTCACCCAACGCGGCAATGGCTTTTCCGGTGGGGTGATGTCAGGTTGGTGAACTTTTTCCTCATCATCTGAAGATGATGCTTCCTCCTCCTTAAGGATAGGGATAGCTCTCGGGACAGGTTCATAGTGGACTACTTCTTCGCTTGATGATAAAGTGGAAGACCTTGCCTTCTCCTCCTCCACTGTATGCGGCTCCTCCTTGAACACCACATCACGGCTCGCGATGATCTTCTTTGCCTCTTGGTCATATAACTTGTAAGCCTTCTGCTCATCACTATAACCCAAGAAGATACATTTTCTGCTTTTTGGTTGTAACTTGTTTCTCTTCTCATCTGGAACATGTGCATAACATTCACATCCAAAAATTCTGAAATGTGAAACAGATGGTTTCTTACCAGTGTAAGCCTCATGAGGTGTTTTTCCCTTGAGAGCCTTTGTATAGCTCCGATTTAGAATGTAGACTGCAGTATTAACAGCTTCAGCCCAAAAATGGTTAGGCAATCCCTTGCCCTTTAGCATGCATCTTGCCATCTCCACAATGGTACGATTCCTGCGTTCCACAACACCATTCTGCTGAGGTGTGTGAGGCGTCGTCAATTGACGCTTGATCCCTTTGCTCTTGCAAAAGCCTTCAAACTCCTTTGAGTTGAACTCACCACCACCATCTGTTCTAAATTTCTTCACACTTTTCCCTGTTTCATTCTCAACAAGTATTAGCCATTCTTTAAACTTACCAAAAGCTTGAGCCTTATCACGAAGGAAGTACACCCACATCTTCCTACTGTAGTCGTCGACAATCAACATAAAATAAGAAGATCCCCCCAAGGCCTGTGTAGGCATCTTACCACACAAGTCAGCATGCACCAACTCTAGAGGAGCATGTGCTCTATTCTTGCTTTCTTGTGGAAATGCCTTTCTCTGTTGCTTGCCCATTATACAAGCTTCACATGGTTCCTTCAATTCAGTTATTGTAGGTAGGTGAGCAACCATACCTTGCTTTTGCATCTCCTTCAATACTGCAAATCCGATGTGTCCAAACCTTTCATGCCAAAGCTTACTTGTGCCCACTCCAGCGGTGGCTGTAAGAGCACTTAGCTCATACAGGTTGTTCCTTCTTTCTCCTTTGCCAACAATTGTGCCAGCACTATCAATAATTTCTGCACCTGTCTTCTTGAACCTCACTTCATGACCAAGATCAGTTATGGCAGCAACTGATAAGAGATTTCTCCTGATTTCGGGAACATACAACACATTTGAAAGCTTTTTGACTTCACCATTTGCAGCAACAAAAGAAATAGTACCTGTGCCCGCAGCAGGGCATTTAGCATCATTTCCAACCGTCACAGTGATGGATTCTTGTAGAGGCTGCATAGAACTGTATAGACCTTTCTTGTTGGTCATGTGACGGGAGGCCCCACTATCCAACACCCAAGAGTCAGTGGTAGATTCTTCTTGCGCCGAGGAGCACACTTCCTCAATGGTCGCCATGAATAATTCCAACTCTGCTTCAGCCGTATTGGCTGTCTCTTTCCCTTTACTTTTAAGGGTACCATTCTTTTCATCTGCCTTCTTGACACGACAATCTGCAATTGCATGTCCTTTCTTCTTACAGTAGAAGCACTCTCCTTGAAACTTCTTCTTGCCGCCCTTCTTATTTTTGTCACCATCATTTTTGGTGGAGGAAACACCTTTGCCTTTTGCATTGGCAGAGAATGCAGCATCTCCATTGTTGCTTCCTTCTCGGGCTTTCAGCCTCAACTCCTCCTCCATTAATAATGCACAAAACTCCTCAAAAGTCAAAGCTTGAGGTCTCACCTGAGTATTAAGGGCAGTTACTAGTCCATCAAACTTTTGTGGACAAATCCGAAGACACCTCCGAGCTAGCTCTTCGCTAGTCTTTTGTATCCCAGCGCCAGCCATCTGGTCGCGCAGATTCTTAATCCGAGTGATGAATGCTTCAACCGTCTCTCCTTCAGCAAACTTCTCCGCTGCTAGTTGATTCTCCAAGTTTTGAATCCTTGTTTGGTTTCGTGTTTCATACTGACTCCTTAGTACATTCCAAGCCTCTGACGCTTTGGTTGTATGCTGAATCAGAGTCAAAACACTGTCAGAACAGCTTGTAACTAAGGCACACAATGCATCTGCATTCCTTCGTTTCCAAGCTCGTAGAAGATCTGCATTCGGAGGAATCATCACACTAGGATTTGATGGGTCGGGGGTAGGCTGTGGTTCTGCGTCAGTCCCCAGCACAGTCTCCAGAAGCTCATAAGAATCAAGGATAGTAGTAATTTTGAACTTCCACAAGGTGTAGTTTGTACCATCTAACTTGCCTTCGCTGAAGGTTGGTGGACGAATCCTCAGTGTTTGAATAGCCGGTACAGCAGCACCACCTCCTGCACCGCTTCCTGATGCGCCAGAACTGCTTCCCGGAGTCGACATCGTTTCTCTTTGCTGTTGAAGCCTTTGCCTCTTGCACGCTCTCCGATCTCTAGAGCCCCCTGGGCTCTGATACCATGTAAAATATTACACGGCGCAGCGAACAGAATCTGAGAAAGAGATAGAGAGTACACAACAGATAAGAGGAGAATCAGTAAATTCTTTAACTCCAAACAACTGATACAAAGATGGCTCTGTCCACCCGTGCGCTTCCACTGAGTGAAGCTTAGATGGCGATCTAGACAGAAGATAGGTGAAGAGCTTAAGGCTAGCTGGAACAACAACTCTGACTGGGTGAAAGATGAGTGTAAGATGGCTGCGAAGGGGTTTAGCTTTTATAGCCTGCGAAGGTCGTTAGGTCGGCCTGCTGACCGACCTACCATATGAGCCTCCACTAGTCGGCCAGGGAATATTCCAGGGAATATTCCCTTTACCATCGGGCCGGGGGCGCTGCCCCCGGACCCCCGCCAGGGGGGCCGCTGGCCCCCCTGGGACCCCCCAGCCAGGGGCCGCTTCCGCGGCCCCCGGACCCCACAATAGGGGCCCCTTTTAACTCCCTTACCACGCAACTCAATGCAATGTGCCTCGAGTTGCTACCAGCTTAACCACTCCGTCTAACCCAAAGATTAGACCCACAATGGTCACCTTTTTGCCATCCGGTCACATAGACCTCATCTGATATACAAGTCAGGACTCCACCAATGTCCGGGCTCACACTTGGCTTCTCCTCATAATGGGGGCCTTACAACTTTGAGCACCATGGATCATTGGTAGTACCTAATGAGGGTGGGGCATTGATCATATCTAACAGAGCCTTCATGGCCTTAAGCAAGCATCTAAGAAATGGTTTCACTAGTTTGATGCTTTCATATATTCCCAAGGATTTACTTGTAGTGATATGGATCCGTATTTATACAAAAGAAGACTCGTGATGGTAGCCTTATGATTTTGATACTCAATGTTGATAATATGTTGCTTGCTAGAAGTGCTTATATTGAGCTAGATACCTTGAAAAGTTAGCTCAATAAGAGCTTTGAAATAAAGGACATAGGACATATCTCATATATTCTTGGAATGTACATTAAACATGATTGCTCTAAGGATCTCCTTTACTTGTGTAGTAGCAGTACATCAAGAAGGTCTTTGAGCAATTTCATATAAATTATGTTAAGCCTATTGGTTCTCCTTTATCTTCTCACGTGAAGGTTAATCTGACCAATTGTCAACAGTCAAATAAGCAAAAGACCAAGATATCCAAGGTCCCTTATACATCTACATTTGACAATTTGATATATACCATGATAACCACTCATTTAGACATAGCATTTGTAGTAAGAGTTATGACACACTATATAGCTACACTTGGTCGACGACATTAAGATGTAAAGTATATCATGAGGTACTTGAAAAAAATACACCATAAATATGAGCATTTGCTATGTTAGGATATTACCATTGTGGATTACAGTAACTCTGACTATACAAGACATGTAAGTAATAAAAAATCCACCTTTGAATATGTCTTCACTTTTGCTTGAGGTGTTGTTTCTTGGATATCCAAGATGTAGAAATACACTGCCCTATCTACTATAGAGGTAGAGTATGTTGCAACCACTAAGGCTTGCAAGGAGACTCCGGTTAGGCCATTTGGTCGAAACCCTAGATATTGCTAAAGCGGTCCCTACACTATATTCAAATTCTAAGAGTGCTATTCAATTGACCAAGAATCCAATCTTCCATGCAAAGACAAATCACATTGAGATGTGCTATTACTTCATCAAAGGAGATCGTAGAGAACAAGTCCATTGAGCTTGCTAAGATCTCGAGTGATAAGAATCCTGCAAATCTACTCACTAAAAGTCTCAATGAAGCATTTTGCCTTCCTTAAAAAGATAATGGGTGTAAAATGAAATGACATCAATTCCTCATCCTATTGTACTTTATGTACATTTATACTTTATCACTTATTTCTTGTCATCTCCTCACTAGAGACATTCACCTTTAAGTGAAAGATTATTGGAGATAAAGATGCATATGCCTGCACCACCTTGTATTTACTTCACATACCATAATTGCACACATATACACTACAAGTGATGGACACCCATCACTATCACTTGCTCATTTATTCTTTCAGTTACAAGTGAATAGAAAAAGACCAATCACACATTGTAACTATTGGAGTTCTCACATACGATATGTCTCTCTTGCTCTCTTGCTCCATCTGCCATAGGTTTTACTTTGCTCTTGCTACCACGTGTGTGTGCTTTCACTTAGAAGTCTATCTTTCAAGAAACATTTTAAAGTTGATATAGGATGTTCTTCATTGATTCATTTCTTCTCATAGGCATGATCATGTTGTAGCCTTTAATCTGCGATTGATGCATTTTGAAGATATTTTATAGTAGCATGAGAAAAGTTTCGACAAATCTTAGAAAATGTTAGGGACATACAACTTGTTGATTTCAACTTTTAATAATCCTCTAATTCACAAGGAGTTACATATTGACATTGTATATCAACAAGGCACCAGCTCAACAAAATGCGAAACAAGCGAGACAAAGTCTCACAAGACACCAACCACATGAATCACAATTAGCTAGCTAGCCAAGCCAACTAGTTATAACACACACAAGTGGGTAGCCTCTTGTACATCTAATTCTTCTTTTATTTCAGCAATCTTTAGAAAGAGAGAGAGAGAGAGAGAGAGAGAGAGAGAGAGAGAGAGAGACTCGCGTTAATTCAAACAATTTCATGAAAAGAGAGACAAACAGATAGATTATATTGCATTGTAGATGCAGGGTCTTTCTAATGTAGTTTTTAGAGCTCTCTCCCCCCCTCCCCAAAAAAAAGAAAACCATCGCTTGCACCCTCAAAAAAACCATTACGCAGGTTTATTAACTTAGGAGAGAACTGATTATTCTTTTAATTCAGCAATCTTTTGAGAGACAGAAAGAGAGAGAGAGAGAGAGAGAGAGAGAGAGAGAGAGAGATGCATTATAGATGCATGGTGGTCCTTTTTAATGCAGCTTTTAGAGTGCGCCCCCCGCGAGAGAAAGTGATGACTTGCGGAGTCACGGACATGTGCAAGTTGAAGCATGAGGTGGAGGATCCCATTGAACATCAGAGTAAGGCTGGGGGGCAGGCAAGTCAAACATCAGAGAATCTCATTCTAATGCAGGATCTCATTGTAATGAACACCAAGGCTCCCTTCTTGCTACCTGTTGACCTCCGGTGTACACAGATGCTCACACATGCTACCAGTTCGTGAGACCCCAAACCACTTTGCCATAACTAAACTTCCCCATTGCTCTCAGGTTCTGCAAACCTTCCAGTAGCAGAATCTTGATAGAAACCTTTGTTTCCTTCAACCTGCAGTTGTTTCTTCAAAACTTTCCTTCCCAAACAATGGTTCAGTGCTATGCTATTAAAATTACTTATGTAGATACTAGTATACCCAAATAATACAATTGCTGGAGAGCCCTGTACCACAAACAAAAGCACATGAACAGGAAGAACATCGTCCATGTTGTGTACTCTACATCACTCCAGCAATCATTGCCTGGCCAGCTTGTAGAGTTTCCCATCACCTCTGTCAGCACTATGGCCTGTTAACTGCAATGCTCTTTTGACGGCAACATTAACTCCCACCAGAATCATTAAGGAGAAGCCATATGCAGCTTTACCAGTGCAGCATAGGCTCCTTCCTTAATGTGCATCAATTCATCATGCCGCCCTAGTTCTATTATCACACCGCTCTTCATGACAGCTATGAGATCAGCATTTTTAATGGTAGAAAGACGGTGTGCAATGATGATCACAGTCCTGTTCACCATGACCTTTTCCAAGGCCTCCTGCACTATATGTTCAGATTCAGAATCCAATGCACTGGTAGCTTCATCTAGGAGTAAGATTTTCGGGTTCTTTATGATTGCTCTGGCAATTGCAATCCTTTGCTTTTGGCCTCCAGAAAGCTGTATCCCTCGTTCTCCAACACACGTCTCATACTTGTCCGGCAGCTCTCTAATAAACTTGTGAGCATTTGAAGCCTCTGCAGCAGCAATGATCTGATCATCAGAAATAACACCATCAATGCCATAAATGATGTTATCTCGTATGGTAGTATTGAATAGCACTGGCTCTTGGCTGACCAGGCCCATCTGTTGTCTGAGCCATTTCAACTGTAGAGTCTTGATATCAACTTTATCCAAATATATGTGTCCTGTATCTGGATCATAAAATCTTTCCAGTAAGGAAATGACTGTAGATTTCCCACAGCCACTCTCTCCTACAAGAGCTACAGTCTGCACAAGGAGCAAAGAGGAAGCAACCTCTCATTACAATCATGTTTGTTTATAAAAGTCCTCTCAAGTATTAAAAGTTTGAGCCATGTTTAAAGCAACTCTCTCTTGATTTATTGAAAGACTCCAATCTAGCAAGACAAACCTTTCCTGCTTGTACAGAGAGGCACAAGTTGTTGAGTACTTGTATGTTTGGTCTACTTGGATATCGGAAGCTCACATTCTTGAAGTCAATATTACCAATCACTGTGTCACGAATCAGCCCAGATTTATCTGCAGAATTTATTTTAGACTTGCGGTCAATCAATGAGAACACTGAGTTTATGGCAGTTTTGGCCTTTGTTGCGTCAGACAGAAGGCCTGTTGACTGTGAGACGGCAAGGGCACCCATGGTAATTGCAAAGAAAGCCTGCAGTTCAGAGTAAACAGCAAATCAATGCAGACAAATATAAGCCACAAGCAATTTTCCTAGGACTACCTAGCCTCATAACATGACTTGATACATAAAACAAAGTCACAAGATTTACAATGATGCCAAAATGACTAGCAGCTAGTATAGAACTCCTTATTCCTTGATGTTTTGACACAGACAAATGCATTACCCCCATACGCCTATCAAAGATTAAAAAGTATGAATTAAGTTCCTAACTACAGAAAACCTTTCAACACTAAACATTTCAGTAGGGAAACGGCACAGATTTCAACCAGTTGAATCGCAGATTTTTAAAACCAACTGCAACTTACCCTGAAAACTCCCTCAAAACTTGTCTTGCCATTTTGGACCAATCTCGCTCCGAACCAAAAACAAAAAGCATAGGCTCCATACACCACAAGGTTTGAGACTCCAAACATAGATCCACTGAAGATCCCTTGACGGATGCCTTTTCTTAATGGGGATGTGCATTTCTCATAGTAGAGTTGGAGAACCTTATCTTCTGCACAAAATGATGAGACTGTGCGGATGCTACCAACAGCATCGGTAGCCACCTGGCTGGCTTCCTCGTACATTTTCTATAGAACAACAACGCACATGAGGTTGAATGAGACAAGGGGGAAACCAGGTTTTTTCATAAGAATAGAAGATAGTATCTGGAATATTAACAATAAGAGGAAACATTTTCAAAAGATCCATGTTTTTGCAACTAGGGTAAGGGACGTTGGATATGTGCAATGCAAGCAACTCCATTAAGAACTCATGCTCTTTATGGTGGTTGCAATATGCTGATGAAAGGTAATGCAAAACTCTTTATGTCATCAAAATAAAGATGAGCTGTGAAGATCAGTTCAAACAACATGATGCTTCCAACAGCAGTCTTCAATGATAACCAACATAGATAATCAAAGTTATTTAGCATATGGAAGAACTCAAAGATATTGCATGTACATACGCAAGAGATCAATGGGGAAGATCATACGCACACTTATAAGATCACTGCAGCGTCACAAGTATTATGTTTAAACAAGAAAAACGTCGTTGAATTCTTACCTTTGCATCTGCACTAAAACCCTTCAGAAATCTCATCTCCATTATGCCTTGGAGACCTAGGAGAGGAACAATAGCAAGAATTACAAGGGTCAGCTGCCAACTTGCAGAGAATGCTATCGCAAGGGCAGCAGTTATTGTGGCAACATTCTGTACAGCTAGGGACAGAGAATCTCCCACTACAATCTTCACCTGTGCTGCATCTGCTGATAATCTGGCACTCACCGCACCACTGGAATTGCAAAAGATTTGCACAAAAACTTACATTCCACTCATATTTGTCAAAAAAATTCTGGGACAAAAATATAAAAGATGCAAGAAATATTGCCCCCACCTTGAATTCTCAGCTTCATCAAACCAAGAAATTTCTTGCTGCAGAGCTTTTTCAAAAGTGAGCTGTCTCACACGTTGAACAAGCTTGCTTCCTCCAATAGAAAAGCATAATATTTGAATAGGGATAACTGCAAAGGCAACACCTGCGAAGACTACAAACATGACAGCCCAAAAATTGGCATCATGCCGTAGCTTGGACCGTGTTGGCTGGAAAAAGCTTTTGATGGCCATTGATATCAGGATTCCATAAACTGGGAATATCACCCCATTGGCAACAGCAGCACAAGAGCCTAGAAAGAGGATGGGAGCCTCAGCTTTATTCAGTGATGCAAGCCTGAGGATGGAAACATCAGAAGCAGGCTCTTTTTCACCAGTTTCTGGGTCCTCTCTAGCCTTGTGCGTAAACCAATCAAATACACTGCATTTTTGCTTAGAAGACTGTGTATGAAAATCCACTTCCGCAGGTCTTATGATGCTTGATCTGTTGTTTCCAAACGAATCTGATGTCCTACTTAATGACCTCCTAAAAGACTTGTGGCTCCCGCTTCTGATTCCAGACCTCTGAACATCTACTGCCAGATTCATATCATCCCCCTCATCATGTTGGTGCATCTCTTGCATGCGTATGAGCTGCGCATAAGCCCCAACAGAACTTTCTAGCAATTCATTATGCTTCCCTGAATCCCAAAAGATGAGAGAAATAGTAATTCACCATTGAAATTTGGAGTGAATATGGTCCGAAAAGATTTTAAACTTTCACTGAAATACTGACCCATTTCTATAATTGAACCATGCTGCACAACTGCAATTAGATCAGCATTTCTTATTGTTGTAAGGCGATGAGCTACCACAACAGTAGTGCGACCCATCATTACTCTGTCCACTGCTTCTTGCACCAAATGCTCAGACTCAGCATCTAAAGCACTGGTGGCCTCATCAAGGAGTAAAACGGTAGGATTCTTCAATATTGCTCTTGCTATTGCAACCCTTTGCTTTTGGCCTCCTGATAACTGGGTGCCATGCTCTCCCACTAGAGTATCAAAGCCCTGATACAAACACATGGTTATGTCCCTACCGAATTGCTCCCTTTGATCATGAGGACTCATCTACACCATATGCATACCTGAGGCATGTGTGAAATGAAAGTTGTTGCATTCGCAATTGTTGCTGCGGACTCTATCTCTTCTAGTGTTGCATCTTGCTTTCCATAGCTTATGTTGTTTTTTATGGATGTACCAAAAAGGACAGGCTCTTGACTTACAAGTCCTATTTGTTGCCTTAGCCATTTCAGCTGTAACAGTCTGATGTCAATCCCATCCAACAAAATAACACCACCTTGGGGATCATAAAACCTCTCAATCAAACTGATCACTGTAGATTTGCCACTTCCACTTTCTCCCACTAGTGCAGCAGTTGTCCCTTGAGGGATGAACAGTGAAAACTTGTTGAAAATTTGGACATCAGGTCGTGCTGGATAGTAGAAGTCAACATCTTTGAACTCAATGTCACCTCTTAGATTCTTCAACATTTCACCATTCATGTTGGACGAATCTATCACTGGCACCCTGTGAATGACTTCAAACATCTTGTAGGCTGCAGCTTTTCCAGAGGCAATAGCATTTATAGATGGTGAAGCTTGGCCAAGGGACCTGCAAAATCAGATGCACCCGATCATTATATGACAAAAATTCAAAACTCACACAACCAGGATAAAAGTAAGAAAATTTTCTTAAGAGTCTCATGTAAAAAGGGTCTGAACAGTATACTCAATGTGAAAAGCACTTACATGCCTCCCATAAAGACTGCAAATATAACATTGATGACAGTGCCTCCCGTGTATCCTTCATTCACAATCAGCTTTGATCCAAACCAGATGGCCAACGAGTATGCACAAAATACAATCAACATGAACATGGCAGACCCAAGACCAGATGCCAATCCCTGAAGAATGGATGCTTTATATGCATTCTTAAGTTCTTTCCTGTATGCTCCTATGAATTTCTTCTCTCCTGTAAATGCTGCAACCTGAATGCACAAAGAGCCATAAGTGGCTGCACCTACACATGACATGGTAGTAAAGTAGAAAAGCATGGTTAAGCATATAAGTTCATGCAGGTTTTAGGATGGCAACCTTCTATATAGATACACAAAATCAAAAAGTTAAAAGGAATCGATGTCAATTACAGTTCTGATTGCACCAATTGCTTGTTCCACTACGTTGCCTGCTTCAGCATATGCTGCTTGTTCTTTGCTGGCTGCTTTTGTTATCGACATTGCAATTGCTCCACCAGCGATGACCAGGGGTGGGATACACACAAGCATCAACAGAGTAAGTTTCCAACCTTTCACAAAAGCCACCACAAAGCCACCCACAAATGTTGAGAACAACTGTATGAATTTCCCAACCTGTATTAGAGGCAAAGACGAAGATGAGTGTTGTGGTATGCTGCTCTGATCATCAGTGAGAACCACCTAAAAGGCCAACTTTGAAAAGAGAAGCATAAATTTCTAAAACAACTATAGATGAAGTGCCGTGCTAACCTTTTCCCCCATACCATCTTGAATAAGAACTGTGTCTCCTGACATCCTTCCAATGACCTCCCCAGTAGAAGACTCCAGGTCAAAGAAGGCCACATCCTGTCTCAGGATTGCTCGTAAATAAAGGCTCCGAATCCTTGCTGCTTGTCGCTCACCTGTGACTATCCAGCATGTAACCTCTGCACAACAGAACATGCATTCAAGGCAGGCATCAGAGTACTGGTTTGCAAGGTGTGTGCATCCTTAAATGTCAATAGGGAGGCATCAAAAGAGGTTACGCAAGAATGATGCTACAAATGTTGCAATTCCAATGTAAATGAACCGCAAGGAGACCTGCTCAAATAGAAGAAGTAGATTGTCAGCATTATCCAGTATAATGATCCGAAAGCAGATTTGTTGGCTTGATTTTTCCATGAGTTTCCATGCCCTATCCCTTCAGCATAAGCATTGTCCCACTACTCCCTTTGAACAACACATTGCATTGGGGCTTCTTCAACAAGTCAAGAACACACACAAGACGTTTTGGACATTTTCGCATGTGGCAAAAGGGGCTTCATCCTCTTGTTTTTGCCCACAGTGTTCAACATCATGAGCTTCTCCTTGGGAGGTATCGCATATCTAGCGTTGGGGACATCCATCGTCCACTCACTCTGCTGCAGCTGGGACAGAGTGCAGGGCAATTCCTAGGCCCGTTAGCAGCTCCAACAGCATTTCTCGCTCACCTGGGGCAGCCACAGACTGTTTTTCATGATGCAGGCAGGTAGCGCTAGGTGGTGGTATACTCGTCCATGGCTTCTTTCCCCCATACCCCCAAACGACCTTGAGAGGCTTGTACATATGATTGTTTTATGACTTTGAGTCAGCTCCAGCTAGACTGTTGATCTAATGCACTTCTTTTTAAAATTCTCCTGTGTAATATAATCAGCCACTTTTTTAATCAGAAGAAAGAAAGGTGCAGTTGGTGGCCGTGGGCTGCTAGCCCCAAGTGTGGAGTACCTCTCTTTCAAAAACTCATGATGTTGTCATAATTCACAATGTGGGAATTATAGTGGGAACTTACTAAAACTTCTGATGACAGGAGTTTCTGAAACTCCAGCTTGATCTGATGAATTTTGAGCCCCCCAACCAAAAAAAACAAGACAAAACAAAGAACTGACCTGGGAGACTTGATGCAGGACACTCTGGGAAGCATTCTCGCCGAAGGCATTGATGATCTGGCCAAAGACGAGGGTCATGAAGGGCAAGCTGGCACCATAGGTGACGCCGGAGATGCTACCAACGAGCATGAGGAGGACATCGAGGTGGTCGGCGAAGGAGAAGAGCTTGAAAAAGGGGACGGACTGGTCAGGGGGATTGGAATTACTAGCCTGATCCTTCGTTTTCTTCTTCTCCCCATCAGGTTTCTTGTTGCTCTGGTCCACCATTATTGATCAGATCTCTGGCTATGGCGCCCCACAGTACACACTGTCCCAAGGCTCTGCTTGGCTATGGCAGAAATGAGGTTGCAGCGCAAGAATTTGACTTCCACTGCACAATTCTTTCCTTCTCGCCTGTGGGTGGCTAATAGCTATGGCACCCACTCAAGAGTGTTCCAAGGTTGCTGGCTATGCAGGAATCAGGCGACTCCTTAATTGCAAAGCTCCACGATATACTATCCTTCGAGATGATAGCCCCTTTCGAGGTTTGCGTGACATCGCAACTCTCTAATAAAATGTCAAAAAGGCATGCATTACAAGAAACATTTTTTTTTAATGTTGCCACCTGCCCAATTATACACCTAGGACTAGGATGGCACATCTTAAGAGGCAAATCATACATGTTTGTTAGTGTCTAGAATGACTTTGTTTTGTTATGCCATCAAAAAAGCTACCTTGACATGCTTTACAAAATCAACAAGATCTATGTAGACTTATCACTTTTAAATGTAGAGAAGCATTCGGATCACCTAAATGTGGTAAGATTGTATTGTGGTGGCGATTCCTTAACTAATCTTAGTGTTTATGCCTCAACAAAAGCCATCGACTATAGATTTTGCTTTAAAATATGCCATAAGATTTGACAATGACTTTCACTTTCCTATTTCAAGAACTCATATTTCTAACAGTTTAACTCCTGTTAAAATAAATGGTTTACATCAAAATGCTTGTGGTTTATGTAGAACTCTAATACTCATAAATGTGCAATCCAACTTGGCCTAAACTTTTGCATGGGTAACATGTGCCACTTACATGTACACTAGGCGCTCCGCACCTAGACTCGCCCCGGCGCCGGGGCGGGCGCAATATTTGTGCCGGGGGGGGGCACCCGTCCCCGCGTTCTCTTTTTTTTTGGTGGGGGAGGTGGGGGCTGCCATGTGGCACCCGCCCCCCACCTCTCCTTAACTAATAGTATAGATGCTTCTTTGGACACTTCAAATAACACAATGGTGAGGGGTTTTCTTAATACTATAAATTATACTAGCGTTCCGCGCGCACTCCAAAGTGGCAAGCGAAGTTGTCGCGCACAGCAACTTGTCGCGCACAGCAACTTCGCTCAACAATCCATTTCTCATCTTTCTCTCTCCCCCAAATTCCCTATGTCTATTCTCTCTCTCTCTCTCTCTCTCTCTCTCTCTCTCTCTCTCTCTCTGCCTTCTATTTTAGTTTATTTTTCTTTTCTCTTGGTTCTCTCTCTCTCTCTCTCCTTTTATTCTCTCCCCTCTCTTTTCCTTCTCTCTCCCTCTCCTCTTTTTTCCTTTTTTTCTTCTTCTTCTCTCTCTCTCTTCATTCTCTTTTTAAAATTTTTCTTCTCTCTCTCTCTCCTTTTCTTCTCTTTGCGCCTCTCTCTCTCTCTCTCTCTCTCTCTCTCTCTCCTTTATTTTTTATTCTCTTTCTCTTTTTAAATTTTATCTTTTCACTCTCTATAATTCTCTCTGCATGTTCTCTCTCTCTTCTTCTTCTTCTTTCACTTTCTTCCCCCCCCCCCTCAGTCTCTCTTAAAGTATGTAAATTTTATCTTTTCCCTATATATAATTCTCTCTTTATGTTTATATTCTCTCTCTTCTTCTCCTCTCTCTCTCTCTCTCTCTCTCTCTCTCTCTCTCTCTCTCTCTCCCCTTTTCTTCTTCTTCCCTTTCTCCTAATTTTCCTTTTTTTCTTCTCTCCCTCTCTCCCTTTTAAATTTTATCTTTTTCTTCTCTACTTCTCTCTCTTTTAAATTTTATCCTCTCTCTCTCTTTCTCTCTCTCTCTCTCTCCCTTTCTCTCTCAAAAAATATTTAATTTTTTTTAAAAAAATCTCTTTTCTCTTTTTTCCCATCTCTCTTCCTCTTTTCCTCTTTCTTCTTCTTATTCTTCTTCTCTCTCTCTCTCTCCCCCTCTCCTCTCCTTTCCTTCTCTCTCCTCTTTTTTCCTTTTTTTCTTTTCTCTTTAATTTTTTTTCTTTTCTCTTTCTTTTAAATTTTATCTTTCATCTCTCTATACTTCTCTCTGTGTTCAAATTCTCTCTCTTCTTCTTATTATTTTCTCTCATTTTCTTCTCTCTGTCTCTGTCCCCCCTCTCTCTTCTCTTTTCCTTCTCTTTCTCTCTCTCTCTCTCTCTCTCTCTCTCTCTCTCTCTCTCTCTCTCTCTCTCAAATTTTATATTTCCTCTCTCTATAATTCTCTTTCTCTCTATTCCCCCTCTCTCTCCCTCCCTCTCCTCTTCTTTCTTTTTTGCTCTTTGTATAGTCTCTCTCTCTCTCTCTCTCCTTATTTTAATTAAAAAGAAAATTTCTCTTTTTTTCTTTTCTCTTTCTTTTAAATTTTATATTTCCTTTCTCTATAATTCTCTCTCTATGTTCAAATTCTTTCTCTATAATTCTTCTTATTTTCTCTCTCTATCTCTCTCCCCCCTCTCTCCTCTCTTTTTCTTTTTTCTTTTCTTCTATCTCTCTCTCTCTTAAATTTTATATTTCCTCTCTATAATTCTCTTTTTTTCTTTTAAATTTTATATTTCCTCTCTCTGTAATTCTCTCACTGTATTCAAATTCTCTTTTCTTCTTATTATTTTCTCTCTCATTTTCTTCTCTCTGTCTCTCTCCCCCTCTCTCCTCTCTTTTCTTTTTTTCTTTTCCTCTCTCTCTCTCCCTCTCCTTTTCTCTTCTTTTTCTTTTTGCTCTTTCTCTCTCTCTCTCTCTCTCCTTATTTTAATTAAACAAAACGTTTACATTAAAAAGTTTAATCTAACACACACACACATACACACACAAAACCTAGGCCCTATGCATAAGAGAGGGGGGAGGGGGAGAAGAAAAATATTTAATTAAAAAAAGATTATTCTCTTTCCTCTTTCTCCCCCTTCTCTCTCCGTCTTCTTCTTTTTATCCTTCTTCTTCTTCTTCTTCTTCTCTCTCTCTCTCTCTTTCTCTTTTATTCTATCTCATTCTCAAAGTGTGTGAAAAACTATGTTCAAAAAATTTTACATTAAAAAAAGCTTTTAAAATATTTAATTAAAGAAAAAATTAAATTAAAAATTTTAATATGTGTGTGTGTGTGAGAAAGAGAGAGAGAGACAAAAACTTTTGATTGAAAAATAGAGAGAGAGAGACAAAAACTTTTGATTTAAAAATAGAGAGAGAGAGAGAGAGAGAGAACCTAGGCCCTACACATGAGAGAGAGAGAGGGGGAAGGGAAAAAGAATTTAATTAAAAAGGGGATGGGGAAAAGAAAGAGAGAGATTATAGGTGTGAGAGAGGGGAAGGGGTTTTAATTTAAAAAAGTGAGGTGAGAGGGGGGGAAAGGGGGGGGAAGAATTTGAAGCTCTCTGTTGAAGTAATTTGGGTTTTGAGCATTCTGGTTACCTCTGCACTTTCTTCTCCATGCAGCTCCAAATTTTGGGCAAAACACAAGTGCCTATCTCTCTTTGCATTTTCTCTTGTTTACTATTTTTTCAATAGGGTTTGATGCTGTTTCTTACTGTTATTATTGTTTTATTGCAGAGGTTTGTTTGGGGCAAGAGACAGAGGTGCTCATCTCTCTCTCTCTCTCTCTCTCTCTCTCTCTCTCTCTCTCTCTCTCTCTCTCTCCCTTTCTTTCCCCCCTCTCTCTATGTATTGTTTCTCTTTTATGTTGTGTTTTCAATAGAATTTGATGTTGGTTCTAATTGTTGTTTTCTTGTAGAGTTTATTTGGAGCAAGAGGCAAAGGTGTTAATCTCTCTCTTTGTTTGCTTTTTTTTGTTGATATCTTTTCAATACAACATAATATTAGTTCTAACCCTTGTCGTTGTTTTATTGCAGAGATCCTTTTGGGTGACATTGCATAAGTGCTAATCTCTCTCTCTCTCTCTCTCTCTCTCTCTCTCTCTCTCTCTCTCTCTCTCTCTCTCTGTGTTTCCTCTTTTCCATTGTTTTTTCAGTATACCTTCATGTAAATACTAACTCTTACTATTGTCTTTTGAAGAGATCAATTTGGGCAAGATTGGATAGGTGATCATTTATTTCTCTCTCCTGCGTACTCACACACTCTCTCTTTCTTCCTCTCTGCATTATCCCTTTTCTACTATCTTTACAATAGGGTTTGATGCTAGTTCTAACTTAAGGATCAATTGTTGTTGCAACACTTAACACAAGGTAGAGCAAATATTCTATAGCTCAATTTACAGGTAAATCTGCCATATTTTGTGGTGCCAAAATTTATTCATTTAATTAGTGACTTTTATGTTTGATGGAATTGATGTTTTCTTATGTCCATCATTTGCAATGGGTTTTGATTAGCAACGATTCAATCTTATGTTCAACAGATTAGCTTATAGGTAAATTGACTTTGTTTTGTATTGCTTCTATTCATGCAGTTATCTATATATTTTTTACTAAAAGGGATTCATGCAAGTCTTTTTGTTAAAAGGGATTCATGCATGTATTTTTTTGTACATACAGGTATTGTACAAGGTTTAGGTGAAGCACATAATTCTCGATCGATTATTTTGATATGGTGAGTGATTCCTTTGTGCTGGATGATATCGATTTGCTAAAAGTCGATGGTTCAAAAATCCTCTGCTTTATTGGTCCTATGTGTCCATTTGGATCTCTATGCCAATTGGCAATGATCCATGAAACTCTTGTATCATATCATCCATATAACACATAATGTGTTGAGTCTTAGAATATCTCAGGTGTTAATCCAATGTGCCTATTAGATTTGTATGGCATGTGGCTGCTATCCTTGTAACAACTACTCTATAATACCCACATTTCATACAATGTATTGAGTCAAATCAGACTCCTCTTTATTATAATAAAATTTATTTTGGCAAAATTCTCTGAGTATTCTTGTGCTATTCTTTTCATTATATTTTATGTAAATGGTATGATTAAAGTGATGCCTTGAAATTGAATCTATACTTTGTGTCGATATATATATCCACATGCATTTCGATATCGATATTTATGTACGTTTACAAAAGTGTAAACATCTCTTAATGCCATGTTGATTTGTATGGCATATTGGTGATTACTAGACAGCCTTAAAATGCTTATTATTTAGGGGTTAATACATACTTCTTTACATCTAATGCATAGGTTATAATGCATGAGAGAAGAACATGCAAATCTCGATAGAAGTACGTAACAAAAAAGATAAAGAAGGGAATTGGATCCTGATACGTATCATTGCTTGTCTTGGGTACATATGCGTCCAAGTATAAAGGGAGCTTTCAGGGTGAAAGCATCTACAATTGCAGATGTATCAAAGCACTGGAAGGGTAAAATTTTAGCTCTCAAAAGAAGGAAAGTTGATTCTCACCTTGTAACAGAGACGTTTGTACAACATGTATTCATGCAAAAACAAATACATATTGCACCTATTATGCCCTTTCAATGAAACATTGCGAATAGTAAGTATTTGCAACTCATTGAAAATGAGAAAATTCACGATACCTATGTAACAACTTGTCTTGTATTTACAGAAGTATACCCTTCGGATTGCTGTGAGTGGCAAAATGTTGAGAGTTTCACTGGTTCTTTTAAGTGTTATCACCTCGAAATTGGTAGATTGCTCTTTGAGGGGCGTACAGCTAAGCAGCTCGCAGAGGACCTTGATTTTTTCTATGACTCCAAGTATATATTGCCCAAGGGGAGTCGAGAATATGGAACCCTTGAGTCTATGCACATATTGAATCTCAATAGCATAGAATGGCCATTGTGTAGTAGCGACATTTTGCGCATGTGTAGCACAAAAATTTTAGCAAACATAGTGAATTCTATGAAGCCAAGCACCAGCTCAAAGAATGTATATCTAAGTTGGTTCATACCGATTGCAATTTTTGCACACATGTTCAAGGAATGTAAGGGTTTGAGACGTACCAAAAGCACATACGTCATAAAAAGTGTATCAAAGGATTAACAAGGATTCTAGGCAAAACTTGGACATAAAAAATAACTCACAGTCCTGACACAGTGGAGTGTCGAGTCACAACAAGGGACATGGCTTTGAGGTAAAAATTTTCTCTCTTAGTTGACTATTATTTTACTTTGGGATAAATCGGCTAACTTTCCTTTCAATTATAGGTACTTTGTTACACGACAGACTTTATGCCTAGTGTTCAAGTATCATAGTTGGAGGATGCTCAAAGGTAAATGGTTGTGCCTTGATCAAGACATGCCTGAAAGTGTAGCTGTGGATGGTACTGTCATTTGTGAGGGCCGCGAGCCCCAAGTGTTGCAAATGGAGGATGATTGGCCCTTGAGTTTAATGCGCCAGAAAATTACAATGTTAATGCAGATTCCACCTGTTAGCTTCTATTTTGAACTAGATGGCAGGAAAATTCGAAGCTGAGCTGAGGATACTATTACCGGCGAAAAGTGTGTGGCTCCATATATTTTAGAAATTATAGAGTCTTTCTAAAAATCCCAACACCACAAGTTGTAATATCCAACACTTATAAATTTTTGGATTTTTTTGTCAATAGAATATTGTCGCTTGCAAACTTGCAATATTTAAAAATTATGGTATTTATGCAAAATCATACACTTGTTATACACTTTTCACATCAACACATTTACATATGCATATAAACTCTACAAAGATGTAAGTAAAGCCATAACTAAATATCGTATGTGAATAGCTCTTAATGGTTTAAAACTTAAGGTTTTTAAGGTAGAACTAGTTTAGTTCTTGTTTCATTGTTTCATTTCACACTTTCTCTCTTCATCTCTTCATATCCACCACATCCCTCCTACCTACTACGATGGATGCTCGCACACACTTTGATGAGTGGATCCACGATATTATATTTGCCAACCAAGGTGATGAGATATTCTAGGTTTTCTCTAGGAATTTCAACCTTGAAAGCATGCTCTCATCGTTGGATCCCCCCCTTCAGGTTTTGGAAAACTTTGTGAGCACCATTGCTACCTGCACATACTCCATCGAGGGATTCGACATGACTTGGGTGCCTCTAGAACGACTCATGGTATTTCAGGCAGGGAAGAATCACCAAAAAGTGGTGAATAGGTGTTTGGCCCATGTGGATACTTCACACAGAGTATGCATTGTTCCCATGGGTAGTGTAGCAGGTACATCACCTTTGGATCTCGTGGAGTGTGATTGTGCATCAGCAATTTACCTCCTTGCATTGGATACACCCGTAGAGGAGAAGAGCGATGAAGATACAACTCCACAGGTTGTTGCTATCACATACACGGTGTCGGAGGGGTTTTTGTCGAAAGGTTGAATCCATCGGGGATCAGAGGTAGAAGGAAGTAGAGATAGAAGATGGAAGAGAAGAAAGAGAATAGAGAAGACTTAAACACGACAAAGAGAAAGCACAATGAAATGAATCAATATGTATTGAAAGAACCTAGAATCTTTGCACTACTCAAAAGCAATCTCTAGGCATTAGATCTCCTAGAGCTTCTTCGTAGAACAAAACGTGCATCAAAATTATAGCTCCTTCTCTGTTGCTCGGAACCCAAATCGGATGGCTCCGTTGGCTTCGAAAGGGGAGTAAAACTTCAGGACACCTGCTCATGGATCTCCCAGATCACTCCTTCTTCTTCTTTCAGTTCAAAGTGCAGTTTTTAGCCTGTTTACAGCGATTGCGACGCGCGTGATTTCGTCAATCTGTCCTTCTTATGAAAATCCCATAATTGGCTAAAAAAGTAACTAGCTTTTTGCATGCCATCCTAATCTAGAAGATTTTCTAACTTTTTCGAATTTTTACAATAAATAATATAAAAATAGGCTAAAGTTATCTAAAAATCTAGTATTTTTGGATAATCCATGCAACTCACACTAGTATTAATGACTCAGATCACATTGACTCTCTTGATCAATAAGAAAGTCGGATGATGATGCATTCCATGCTTTTTCACACTGTGTCTGCATAGCATCATGACATCCACCCCCTCTGAACTTGCACATCCTCCGATATGTGCAAAAGTCCTAGTTGTCACCGAATTTTGAGTCCTCCTCATCCTCTGTAACCATATCCTTTGCTTCTTCATCTTCCATATCTTCATGGATATCCCCTGTATCATGGCCACCATTTTCTTCCAATTCTAGCAACTCATAGGCAATAGATTCCCGCCTCTTGAATAATTTGATTTTTTTCCCTGCTGCAGGAAGTTTTATGGCTATCCCATCCAGTTCATTTAATGCATAAGTAGCATTATCAAAACACCTGTCTTACCACATAGGGTCCAAACCATCTTTTGGAAACTTTACACATGGCACTATGTTGGTTGTCTAAACTGCTATCATAAACCAATACCCAATCCCCATCTTGTATGGTTCTTGGTCTCAGTCTATGTCTTTTGTCAAACTGTTTCTTGTTCTATATCCTTGCTGCCCTTAACTTTGCAATTGCTGCCTCTATGTCTTCTAACTTTCTTTCCAATTGTCTAATGCGCAAGGCCAACAACTCCTCTTGATTCAACTCCTCTTCCCAAGGTAACACACTCCATCTGATTATCATCTCTTCAACATGTAACACCTCTTCCCAAGTCTATGTCTTTTGTCAAACCGTTTCTTGTTCTGTATCCTTGCTGCCCTTAACTTTGCAATTGCTGCCTCTATGTCTTCTGACTTTCTTTCAAATTGTCTAATGCGCAAGGCCAACAACTCCTCTTGATTCAACTCCTCTTCCCAAGGTAACACACTCCATGTAAGCACTTAGGTCACAAGTGTGCATCCATTGGGCCTCTTCAACATGATGATTTTTAAATTTCACCAAATATCTAGAATATCTACGACTGATTCTAGTGGTCATAAAGTCGGTATCTAGAATAGTTTCAGGTTCAAGGATTTCGGTTTCTTCTTCTAACAAAGGGGGATTTTTATAAATGGGATGGACAAGTAATTCGCCTTTGAAAGGTCGTAACAAATTAATATGAAAAGTGTTGTGGATTTTCCAATGTTGGGGTAATTCTAGTTTAAAGGCATTATCATTGATTTTGTGAATGATTTTGAAAGGTCCATAAAATCTAGGAGCTAACTTTACAACAGGGTGTTTCTCAACACTTTGTAGTCTTCGCTTTTCAATTAGTAACCGGGCATAATCATCAATTGTAAAATTCATAGCTTTTCTTTTCTTGTTGCTTGTTTAGTATATGATTGGTGGGCTTTCGCACTTATATCTTTAACTTCATCGAAAATAGTAGCATGCATGTGGGTAATATCATCAGCAACTTTAACTTTGTTTGACAATGAACTAAGAGGTGTAGGCAATCTATTTCCATAAATGATTTCAAAAGGTGCTTTTCGTGTAGCTGTATGGGGTGTATTATTGTATGCAAACTGAAGTAAATGCAAGTGTGTATCCCAGGTTTGTGGTTTTGAAATCGTGTATGCATGTAAAAAATCTAAGATTGTGCTGTTTGTAGCTTCTATTTGCCCATTTGTTTCAAGATGAAATGCAAATGAAAAATCAATCTTTGTTTCTAAGTTAGCAAACAAAGTAATCAAAAAATTATTGCAGAATCTAGAATCTCGATCAGAAATAATAACTTTTGGTAAACCATGATTAGTGAAAATAATTTTCAGAAACAATTGAGTAGCTTGAGATGCAATTAATGTTTTCTTGCATGGAATGAAATATGCATGTTTGCTAAATCAATCTACAATAGTCCATATCATATTGTGATTAGCTTGAGTGTTAGGCAGACCAGTAATAAAATCCATTAAAATATGCTCCCATGGTCTTTCAAGGATTGGTAAAGGCATTAATGAACCATACTGCTTACCATGGTGTCGCTTAACTCTTTGACAAATTAAACACTCAGATACAAAGTTAGATTGCCGAAATAAAGTTGTGTGTACTCCCATCATCATGTAAAACAGTATTTTCTTTACCACGCACAAAACATTTCATCGTTAATAAAGAATGGGGATTTGGTATACTTGGTAAAGTATCTGAAGTAGGGCCGTTATCGTCATCGTCTTCCGTGAAATCTGGTATTTCTTCATGGTCTTCATCTTCAGTCACTCTCAAATAGTTGATGTGAATAGTTGAATTTTTGGATTGACAATTCGCCACTAGATGTCCAAGTTGATGACATTTGTAACAGACTATGAATTTGGCTTTAGACACAAGAGAGAAAATTTGCACGACATGAAGTAAGAAGACTAATTGGGTATAATCTCCCCCAATGCCTTATGTGAGCGCTCCACAAAGCATGTATTTAATATATTATTCATCTCCAAGCTTAAAAATAGCCCAAATTTACAATTAGCACGCTTTAGCTTTTGTGTTTGCTTTTGTCTAAATAAAGAATAAAGTGATTGGGCGCCCCAAAGAGTCAAGCTGTGCCCAAATACAATGTCCAATAACGAATATTTAAATCATGCGCCCATGCGTATACAAAATAATAAATATATGTCAAGCGCTTTAATAAATAAGTACGTCAAAATAAATATTAATGCCACGCCTAAGATACACGCCCATAAAAAATGATAATTTCTTCTAAATAACTTGAATACACGCCACCGCCCAGTGCCACCGCCACCTGCTCTACACATCTACTGAAGCATTCACAATTGTTAGAAAATAATAAAATTAAATTGACAAAAGCGAATACCTAGCTGTCTTCAGCTACAAAATAAATAAATTGGTTAAAACTCAGTCCTAACCTTAATTTATTACGAGTGCGCACTCTAAACTCATAGACGTCCATTAATTTAAATATGTATTTTGCGGAATCACCCGCTATGGAATCACCCACTTGCACATTAAATTAACGAAATGCCTAAAAAGGACAAGCGTCCCCATTGACTTTTCGCACAAGGAATCCACCTTGTGTACGAGCCCGGCAATAAACGGAATCCACCGCGGAATATGCCTCCTGGCATCAAAGCATAAGGGAGCAATCGTAGCCACTCTTTTACCTTCTCTCCATATGCTTTTGCCAATGCCTTCACAATCTTTCACGTTTTCCATTTTCTTCACGGTTATAGGATGAAGTTAAAGCAAGCTTTATCCCCAACTATGCAAAGAAATCATGAGCTTCATCTGCATCCAACTCACCCCTATCTGCTGTAATTTTACCCACACAACCATACCTACAAAAGATCTCTTCTAAGAGAAAAGTACACATAGCATTTGTTGTCTTAGTACGTAAAGCTCTCCCTTCCACTTGATTAGTCAAGTCTTCATGGGCAAGCACAAGATACCTCATTTGCCAAAGACTTGTAAGCATTGTGACCAAATCCACCACCCACTTAAAATGAAGAGACAATGGATATGTGGGCTGCAATTCATCTCGA
This sequence comes from Lygodium microphyllum, assembly GCF_053477565.2. Lineage (NCBI taxonomy): Eukaryota > Viridiplantae > Streptophyta > Polypodiopsida > Schizaeales > Lygodiaceae > Lygodium > Lygodium microphyllum. The sequence continues at coordinate 89,212,866 of NC_141136.1, read as the reverse complement.
TGTCTCACAAATGAATACATTTGACATGTCGTACATGTTTCCACAAAGTGAGCAACATCTTTATACATACCCTGCCACCAATATCTTTCTTTGATATTTGCAAAAGTACCCCAAATACCTCTATGACCAGCCCACAAGCTTTCATGAAATTCTTGGATAACATTTACTTGTGAAGCTCTGTCACCCAAAACTCGTAATGGCATACCCTGTTTCTTTTTAGCATGTTTCCATAAGTATCCATCTTTTAAGAAAAACCCATATGCTTTCCTCTTGATTTTCTTAAACTCCTCATCGAACCATTCATCTCTCTTTGTTAATGTATTGAGGTATTGACCAATTCTCAGCCACTCTTCTGCATATTTGTCTTCCAAAAACACATCTACATAAGATTTAAAACATCTAAAGTGTCTTCTCTTTGCTGTCCAAGCTTTTTTCAATGCTATAGCAACACCTTGCATTGCTAAATTCACTCTTGCAACATCATTTACAATCGCAAGAAAGTTATCTTCTTCCTTCTCATCCATCATCCCATCTTCATTCTCATAGCGTGCTTCCCTTCAATACAGTAATGGTTGCGATACCATCAACTTTCCTCATTCTGAATGTCTTGAAGAATCGCTTCAACATGAACAAAAAATATGTGTATGGTAAGGAAAAGAAGGTTTCTTTATTTCCCGAATTGTTAATCTCAACATGTGGTGTGGGCTGAAACTAAGCCTCACAAATCTCTTGACGAGATAACATGTCTGCCCCATTGGGTTATCTCTTCCTGCAATATGCTGAAATTTAGGGTTCAAAGATTTGATGTATGCAATCCACCGGAGCATAGCAATGTCTGGGGGTAGCACAACTAGTAATCATACCCAATACCAACAAAACAATCGGTCTCAATGACTACATGAGCATCCATAAAATACTCCTTATCACATTTGAGGGCTGTCACAATTTCCCATAATTCTCTTTTGACCTATGGATATCTTCTTTGTCGTTCAGTCAATACTTTAGCACCAAAGCAAATTGCATATCTTTGCCCTTCCTCATCATCTTTCCCAATTGCCCATCCAATCCCGATTGGGCTTGTATCAACAGTAATAATGATAGGCTTTCCATGTGAATACTCAGCCTTTCTCAATGTAGGAGCAGATTTTAAGAGTTGCTTCAATTTCTTCATTGCTTTCTGATACTTCCTTTCCCAATGAAATCTCTGACCTTTCCTCAGAAGTTGATATAGAGCATCAGCTACATGTGCAAAGTGAGGAATCCATATCAAATAGAACACACATGCTCCCAAGAATCTACCACCTCTGATACATTCCTGCATACATATTGCATTCTATCAATTCCATCTATTTTTGCTGGTGATGATCTTCGCCCATAGGGCCCACACATATGCCCAACAATCAAAACCTCTTCAACTCCAAAGATAGACTTTTGTCCAAAAAGAGTTAAATGCACCTACTCTAGACATGTCAAAATCCTCTCACAATCCACAATATGGTCAGCAACAAACTGTCTGCATCCATGAGCATCCATCTCTTCATTCTCTTCATCCAATGCACACCCTTTGATTGGAACATCATCCAAGAAGGGCATTGCCAATTGTGGTATAAAATCCCTGAGTACCCTATTCATAGCATTTGTCATATGTGCCACTGAGTTTGTTGCACCCTGTGGGAGAGTACACATCCATACTAACCCCAAGGGAGTCTTCATGGTTGTGATATCCCTGCTTTCAATTGCAAGCTGAAATTGATCATAACCCGAGTAAAGATCACCCAAAGAATAGATCGCTCTGCCTGCAAAAGCCTCTGCAAATTCATCAACCACAGGACCTACACCCACATTTCTTATGGTCACTTTATTGACCAGTTGCATGTCTTGAATAAATCTCAAAGCTCTATTCTTTTTGGGCACAGTAAACCAATGATTTGAGTACGGGGTTGAAGAGGGCTCCAAGATCTTCATGCGAAGTAAGCTTTAGGCATTGGAATAGGCCTCAAGTTCCATGGTACATGTGGCACGATAAATATGACCATAGGAGAGACAACATTTGGATCCACACAACCTATTTCACTTGGCTGAAATGGAAATGTCTTTCCATGCCTAGCCAACATCCGCATAAAACAGTCTCTCTCAGCAGGTAAAAGAAACCCTTATGCACTAACTTTCAATTCCTATAATGTTTCAGATGTAAACTGATGACCTATATCTTTAGGATCCCGTAAGCTTGGTTGCCTTGACACTTTTTCATACATACCCTCACTCTCTGGTGGAAGTGGCAAAGCAATTGGTTTCACCTTTTTGTCAATTGTCTTATACTTTGTCTCCACAAGTGCTTCAGCCCATTGTAATCCTTCCTGCTGAGCAAACAATGCTATAACATCATACATGTCCAAAGAACATACTGACAACACTCTGTTTTCAGCCTCATTTTCTGCATGTATAGTTGCTAAAATTTCAGCCATAGTGTCATTAATATTCAGCCCATAAAAGATGCTTGAAATGCCATCATTTTCATCTAACAACCCCAATGCTCTTAGTTCCTTAGTAGTCAGTTTCATAGATATGCGTTTAGCCTTGCACATAGCTTCCATAGGCTTAAACCAACATGAACTGTTTGCTGTAAACTGAGAATAACCAATAGGAAATACATGCTTCATTTTATCAAGAGGTGAGTACACCCTCTAAACAGCACTATTGTAGCCCCGCATTACAATAGTGCTTAATGAAAATCCAGGTCTTTGAATTCCCTTGCATTTGGAGCCAAAGGAGACTCTTGAAGCGTATCTCGATTTCTAGGATGATTAACACAAATAATAAGAAATTGGACTGCTTTCTTCCCATCCTTACTTTTGACTCTTGCATAAGCAGAACCATCATCAAGCACCTTTGTTTCCATACGCACTCCTGTAATATAGGGTTGTCCCAAAATCACTGCATATGAGGAATTATCTTGCACAAAGAAGTGTTGCTCTTCTTGTACATCACCAGTCGACACTTTTACATTAGGACATGCAGCATAGAGCTCTCCTGAAGAATTATTTGCAGCTCTCATACGCCAACCATGATTAATGTCTATAGGCCATGCACCATTTTCATACAATCCACGCTCAATGACATTTATCTCAGACCCATGGTCAAGTAAAGTAACACAAGGTGTTTCACGCTCCCCTATTTTCACTACCATTTCAATGGTAGCTCTAGTCCAATGATTTCTTCTGTAGTGACTTTGAGGAATAAATCCTAGAGTCTCTTCCCCATATTATTGCATCTGCCTTACTCTACCGTGCATATTGCTACAAGACAATGCATTTTCAGCCACTTTCTTCTCTTTTCCACATGTTGTTCACTGATAATCCAGTACTTACTTCATGCTCATATTCAGCCCGAATACCCAACAAACCAGTTTCCTCTTCAAATTGCAGCAATGCACTAGTGGTATCACCAAGAAACTGACGCTTCCTCTTAATTATGTCAATGATCTCATCATGAAATTCTTGCTTGGCAATGCCAAGCACCTCTCAGGTGAATTCCACCTGAGTGTTTTGGATCCGTTCTTCAAGAACCTTCTTAAGATCTGTGGCTGTCTCAATGTCAGACTGCAACTTATATCCTGGCTGCTTGCCCTTCTTTTTGCCCTCTTATTTGTTATCTTGTTTTTGCTCCTGATTGACTTCTTCCATAACATGCTCGGGAGGTGGCTGATTTGTAGCTTTAGGCTGATCCACACTTCTTCTTGTCATTCTTTTAGATGTGCCTCCATTATCTTCATCTCTTTTTTGTTTTTCTTCCACAAGTACATCCGTGTTTTGTACCTTTGCTAAATATGCATCTACCAGTGATTCCCAACCAGTTATGCCATGAATGTCTTGCCCTGCATGAGACATTTCACTATCAGTGACCTTTCTATTTTCAGCTGCATGTAAAGCATGTGTCCATATTTCAGCCTTTGGACCAACCATCGCTTGGTTAGCCATACATTCTATCCAACTGTAGACCAAAAGTAGAAGCATGTACCGCTGCATAAGCATTTCGAACAGCCAAGTCTTCCAACAACTTCTGTATACCTCCCTTTCCAAAATTCAAAGCAAGAGGCAATCCCGTTTCTTGTGCATGGATCTTGCCATCTTTCCAAAAGATAATTTGTCATGCCAAGGCCTCCTGATAGGTAGCACAATCCTTTCTCTTGTGCTGTCACACCACATACATCTTTTTCCTGGCTTAGGGGTTGTTGCCCGTCCCCTTTTCTCTTGTCATTTTTCATCCAATTTTGCAACCTTCAATTGAAGATCCCGCATGCCTTTGACCAATTCATCTAAGACATCTTCCCTAACAGAGGGAACGATAGCAGGTACATTTTTGTAGGTGGCTTATTGGATACATCAACTGTCTTGCCTATAACAATAGGCAAGCTAGAGGCATGCAATCTTTCTCTTCTTCTATGCTTCTTCACAAGTGCAATAACAACTTCCTTGACATGTCTCCACTCTGTTTTCAAACCTATCTTTGTAGTCTGATCCTCCAGCAAATCATCAAGCTTCTCTTGAAGCTCAGGATGAGTTGCCTATAGAAACAATTCAATTTTCTGGCTTGCAAGAGCTTGCTATTCTGCAAGATCCAACTGCTCAAATCGACTTTCAAATTCTCTTAATAATTTTGTAGCCACAAGACCCTTATTGGGTTGTAAAATCCACTCCTGAAAAGTCTTGCGTATAATCAAACTAGTATCTTCAATGTAAAATTCTTCCTTGAGTGTCTTCTTGAAGACTACCTAGTCAGCATCTTGCATGTATAATTCAGTAATCCACGCTTTCAATTCGTGTATAGTAACACATACAAAATACCGGCTCCATGCAAGTTGAGCCACTCTAGAGAATTCCATCTTTTGAGCATAGGTATGTATATATGAAGATACATTCCTGCCATTGAATAACTTCACCTCACACTCAACTGCTTGCAAAGCATTCATCACAACACTTTTTGTTTGAGTAGAAGCTTGCATCACCTGCTATTGTTGATGTACCTGCATAAGCATATTCATATTTTGCACCAACTGTTGCAAAACATCACTTGAGGTTGTGTTCGAAGGTTCTCCCATCTTGTCTTTACTTCTTTTGGTGACCTTTCACATCGGGTTCACCAATGTCGGAGGGGTTTTTATCGAAAGGTCGAATCCACCGAGTATCAGAGATAGAAGGAAGTAGAGATATGAGATGGAAGAGAAGAAAGAGAATAGACAAGAGGTAAATACCACAAAGACAAAGCACAATGAAAAGAATCAATATGTATTGAAAGAACCTAGAATCTTTGCACTACTCAGAAGCAATCTCCAGGCATTAGATATCCTAGAGCTTCTTCGTAGAATAAAATGTGCATCAAAATTACAGCTCCTTATCTGTTGCTCAGAACCCAAATCTAATGGCTTCGTTGGCTTCGAAAGGGGGGTAAAACTACAGGACACCTGCTCACGGATCTCCCAAATCACTCCTTCTTTCAATTCAAAGTGCAGTTTTCAGCCTGTTTACAACGATTGTGACACACGCGATTTCGTCAATCTGTCCTTCTTATGAAAATCCCATAATTGGCTGAAAAAGCAACTAGCTTTTTACATGCCATCCTAATCTAGAAATTTTTTTACCTTTTTTAGATTTTTACAATAAATAATATAAAAAATAGGCTAAAATCATCCAAAAGCCTAGTATTTTTAGATAATCCATGCAACTCACACTAGTACTAATGACTCGGATCACATTGATTCTCTTGATCAATAAGAAAGTCAAATGATAATGCATTCCATGCTTTTTCACACTGTGTCCGCATAGCATCACGACAACGAGAGAAGAACTGATTGAAGAGCTTATAAATGTTGAAGAGGAACATCGAGTGGTGTGGCAGAGCAAGGGTTGGTGTGGGAGCTTTCGCTCAACCGCCAAGACCCACGGACTGCTTATTGTTTCAAGCGTTCCAAGCAAGCTCTAATGGCTATCTCTCATCTAGCCGACGCGCCATCGATCCTACAAGTGTAGTGAGCTTACCTTAGTGCTAATAGGAGTTGCCTCCTCTCTCACACACACCAGTAGCTCCACGATTCTGGATATAAGCTCAAGCATCCTCAAGCCTCCTCCACCTCCAAGCTCCATCCTCCATAGCCGTGTGCGCAAGAAGAGAGAAGAGAAGAGAAGAAGAGGAGAGGAGATTGTGAAGAGCTTCACCCTCTTGATCCCTCACTCTCACACACTCACTCCCTCACACTCTCACACTCCCTCTCTCAAGAGCACACACAAGCAAGAAGATGAGAAGGAGAGAAGAAGAAGAAGACTCTTGTTGCCACACACCAAAAGAATGACCTCTCATTCACTTTTTGAACTTTATATATACAAATCCTAAAATCCCATGGGCACCCATCCCTTTTTTACATGACCGGCCATTGTGGCAAGGTCCTTTTTCCCATTTCCCTCTTCTAGCCTTATGCCTCTAGCCTACACCCGTCTAGTATTTTACAATTGGCACAGGAGGGAGCCTGGCGCTCTTTTACAAGAGTTTTCCGAGTTTTTTGAGGCGCCCTTCATTTAAAATTGTGCTTTTTTGCCCTGACTTGGTTTTGGGGGTCGCTTGCGTGTCTTTGCTCTTTTTTCATGTTTATCTGCTTTTTTTCTTCCTCTTTCCGCCATCTCGACCTGGGGCCATCTCGATTTGGGGTTAACATTACCCTCCTCCTAAACGGGTGCCAGTCCCATGGCACTTCGGTGTTGGGTTGGTGTAAGGGTGAGGGCCACATGTAAACTCAGGTGCTTGTGGAAGCTTAAGAATGATGTTTGTCAGAGCAGCTAACTGGACGTCATGGGTGGACGAGGGCCTCCGAAGTTGGTGGTTTGGCACTTTTGGGGTGCCTGAAGGAGAAGGTGTGGTGCTCTACCTAAGGGGAGTGCTTTCCTCAATGTGTTGGTGCATTGTGCTCGTGCTAGTCGAATGGGGAGTTGGGTCGAGCCTGGGTGATGTCCCACCCTTGAGGACCCTATTTGTGCCAAGGGGGTGCGGTGCCAGTGGCTTAGGGTGACATGTCTAACCATAGGTGAGTGTTACCTCCCTAGGTGTGTCCTGCCCTTGATGTGCCCTAAGCATGAAGTGGGGGAGCAAAAAGGGCTAGGGGGTTGGGAGTGGAGCCGACCGACCGAAGTCACCGGACACGCCTAACTTAAGGACCCCTAGGTGCAGTGATCGTGCTTTTTGTGGTGATAAGTGCTTCCTCAAGTGGGTGATGTTGACCAGTCAGTTTTTTTTTTTCGGTGGAATAAATGACAGCTAGGCCTAATCCTCTTCGTCTGAACGAGGAGGGGAAGGAGGGCGGATGGATTTGCGCAAAAATTGGTGGCTTTGCATGTACCCTTTCAGGTTCATGCGGACGTGGAGAGACGTGGTGGAAAGGAAGGGGTGATTACACCTAGTGAATTGGCTGTCTCTCATGTCCTCTAGGAGAGCTAGGCAAAAGGAAGGTAGTAGGCTAGCTCTCATCATTAAGCGTGCCATAGCGCAGCTATCAATAGCATTGGGATCAAAAAAGAGGGAAGGTAAGCCATTTTCCTACGGTGCCGGATCTTGCTTGAGTAGGAGCTTAAGAAGCCTAAGGTAATTACACGTAGTTATGAAAGCGGGGTCGGGACAGGAGGAGAATTCCGCAAGGAAGCACGCTATGGAGTCGGTTAGGCTTCCTAAATCAAAAAGTAGGGCATCCTTGAAGGAGGTGGTGTTGGAATTATAGATGATGGGGAAGTCATGTCTTCCATGGAGGGTGGCGACAAAATCCATGCCTACCCTATGAGGATACGCCATGAATGTGGGGTTGTTCCTCTTGTAGGGTAGGGTGTTGCAAAATGCCATCCAGGCGAGCATGTTAATATTGCATATGCGCCTTCTCCAGAGGGGTTGGCAGTTGTAGCCCCTTACGGTGTGTGGCACTTTGTACACTTTGTCTTGCCAAAATTCTGCTTCCTCCATGCCCTACAGAGTGGGGGTCTTGCCCTGTCGTCCAGCCATTTTTGGCCCAGTCGGTTGCCAGCCGTGATCACCTCCTCCATTACTTTGATCGACAGGACCCTTCTCAGGCTGTTAGGCATAAGGAAGCTGAAAGAGAAAGGGTCCTTTTCGACTTCCTACTGTTCCCAAACCACCAACTCCGCTTGGAATTGCGTTGGGAGGTCATCGGGGCATGGTGGGAGGGATGCGGATGGCTGCACGATTAGCTTGGCTTGCAGCCTTTTTCTGGCTTCTTCCATCAATTTTTTCCGTCTCTCCTTGAGCATGGCTTGTCTGTCTAGGGGCGGGTCAAATGGTTGCTGTTCCTGAATGTGCAGCGAGGGGGGTTGTGGGATCACATCTTCGTTGAATCTGTTCATGTCGACTTTGAGTTCGGCTTCCTCCCCCTGCCAGTTTCCCTGTGGTGCTCTCTCTTCAAATCCTAGGGCATCCACTTCCTGGGGGGTTAGGCCGGCCAACGGTAGGTATTTCCATTGCTTGTCCAGGCTCAGCCTAACCTCCACAGGTTGTGGTGGCATTTGCAGTCTTGTGTGTAGAGCTCTGCGTGCAATGCTGAGCTTCCTTTGTGCCACCTCCAACGGCTCTCCCTTCTCTGACCGGGTAGTGTCCATGATGGTGTCGAGGAAGGCTTTTTGTTGGGCACCAAAGGCCACTTGGGCGGCTTCTGCCTTGCTCTCTACAATGATCTTTTCCTTTTCTACCAGAGCAAGGCGCCGTGCCAGTGTCTTCACCCTCTTTTCATTATGCACCTCCCACTCCTCTGCTTTCTTGTTCATTTCCTCCATGCTCTTCCCTTGCTTCAGGGTCAGTATCATGAGCCTTTGCTCTTGGTCCTCCGATTCCCTGATCAGCCTCTCCTGTTCTTCTCTTTCAGAATTCAACTGATCGGTTAGGCGCTCAATCTCTTCTTGTTGCTCCTCCATGTCCTGCTTTCTTTTCTCATCCCTGGCGTTGAGCTCAACCATGAGCTCTTCAACCTTAGCAGTTTTTGTAATGAGCTCCTGGTATTGCATTATCAAGAGCTTATGTTCTCTTTGCATCTTCACTAGCTCTTGTGTTTCATTCTCGAGTTGCTGCCTCCAGTGCTCTTCTCTGTCATCCTTAGCCTTTATTTTCTACTTGAGATCTGCGATCTCCCTTTGTTGCATGGCTATCATCCTTGTTTTGTCAAGCTAGAAGGTGGCTATTGATTCCTTCTCAGCTGCCAACTCAGCCACCGCTACCTTTCGTTCCTCCTTAGCTCTCTCCAACTGCGAGAGTAGCTCGACAACGTATTCGTCGTAATTAGTTTGCGGCATCATCGTTGTTTGGATGGGTGTTGTTGAGGTCTCCATCTTTTGTCATTTAGGATCTTGCCTAGACTCTGTGTCTGTGGTCGGCCGCTTTTGCCCTGTAGCCATAGTTTCAGTGCTCGTCCCCTGGGCTATCTCCTTGTTAATGAAGTACTGCATCCATGCCACAAGATTTGATACGTCTATACTGGTGGGGATGTTGGGAGTGATGGTGGTTGGCTTGGGGGGAGGCACCAATAGAGTAGGAATTGGGTGGATTGGGGCCTTGCCCTTACCCTCAGTGACGGTCGGCGGCACAATCTCCGACACCTGTGTGCTTGACCTAGGCCTTTCTTCTCTATGTGGGCTCAAACTCCCCAGTTCATCAGCTCTGCATTGTTGTTCGATGGACCGGCATGTAGCTTCAGCCAGGTCCTCTTCCTCCTTCCTTCTTAGTTCTTCCTCTTCTTCATCAGCCTTTCTTCGCCTTTCCTCTTCTGCTTTTCTTTGCTCTTCCTTCTTTTTTTCTTTTTCTTTCTTTTCCTTTCTTTTTCTCTCCTCTGCCTCCTGCTTTGATGCCTTCTTAGCCTTCTGTAATTGCTCCTTTTCCTTTTCCTCTTCCTGTTTTTTCTTCTTCTCCCTCTCCTTGGCCTCCCTAAGGGACTCTCTCTTGGCCTTCTCTAAGCCCTCTTTCTCTTTCCTACGACCCTCGTCATCCTTTTTCTTTTTCTTTTGCGCTGCCTTCTTCTCGGTCTCCTTGACCTGCTTTTTGCTTTTCTATTCTTCCCCTTCTTCCTCGGTCTCAGTCCTATCACTGGACCTCTCCTGGTGTTGATGAGGAGGTGATCTATTGGGTGTTTCCCCCTCCCCCTCTTCTGCCTCCTGCACCTCCTTCACGACTCCTGGATAAGTGCCGTTAAGACACCTCCATACCCGATGTAAGAGGCCTTGGATGAAGCTTTCTTCCTCTCTGTAGCCTTGGAGGCTGGAGACTCTCCACTTGCTGGCACACTTCCTAAAGCCAATGCTTTAGCTGCCTGGTCGATAGTTTTTCGTACATACCCGTTCCAATCAACCTCGTCCAGAGTGTGGGCCGCTATGTTCTCCAGCACAGGCACACTGATTCGATGCATCAGGGAGTTGTAGCGCTGGCTGGAGAAGAGGACATGTACTGGCTTTGTAGCCTAGCTTTTGCATCGGGGATGTCTAGGATACTGATGCCATCATTGGTGAGCACCTCCTCCTTTTTCATTTTCAGCATCGCATAGACATCCCTCTTCTGTTTTCTCTCCATCTTTGGCTCCAATCCCAACGCCTTCTCCACCAAGGCTGGGTCTAGACGGACCTGCACCTCCTTTTGGCACTTTCTCCTCTACCCACCGTCACTGTGCCGCATTCTTGGTCTGGGTCGTATGATCTGAGGAACTCTACACACTTTAGGTGGTCCGGTTCCTGTGAGAATTTTTCAAGGTACTTGTTGAGGTTACATTGCTCGACCACCCTCCTAGCTGCTTCCTCCCTAGCCACCACAACTTCCATGTTGCGGACGGTTCGAAACTTAAGCTGGCCGAAGGCGCGGTTTTCTAGGTAGATGCAATATTGCTCTCTTTCCTCGTCTGTGAACGGGAGTTGGTGGGCGCGGTCTTGCTGCGACATCTTTTGTTCTTGTCATAAACCGTAATTTTCATTAGTGCTTGCGGCATAATAATTTGCTGAAAATGAAAAACTCTATGCTTTTGAATGAATTCATTAAGATCCAATGTAGATTCTCCTTTTCAGACTTTGACTTTTTTCCCTTCAAAATTTTCATGCCCTTTTTCTACCCCATCCGTTTTCCATAATATATGTCTATGTGCTTCATTGACTTTGATTTGATTTACTGATTTTGATTTGATTCACCTTACCCCCTGATTTGATTCACCTTACCCCCCTCCCCTTCCAGCTTGAGAAGAATCCTTCCTAGGATTTAGGGTCAGAAGGTTAAGGGCTTTCGGCATGGGGATGTAGGGGTTACTTGTGAAGGAGCCAAGTATAGAAATTGGGATTGTATTCCAAATGAGCTTCCAGGTCAAAGGGTTTAATCCCCAGTTGGGTGATGTATGTGAGAACATCTGTTACGAAGTCACTAGAGTTGACTCGGCTAGCAATGTGTAACTCTTCCTCGGTCAACAAGCGATCGAGGTAGGGGTGACCTTTGATGTGTTCTTCTATAGGACGGCCCTGAAGAGTGGTTAACACTAAATATGAGGTTGGCGCGACATATGTGGGGTCGTACTTTGCTGTTTTGATAGCGCGACACTGCTCAACGTTGGCCATTATTCGGCATCCTTCAACTTCCCATTGCAACCTAAGAGTGTACCAATGCCTTAAGAACTGGGATTCCGTCTCAGTAAGTCTTGACAGCTCTGCAACTTCCTGGTCAGTGATGGCAGAAGTGGTTCACTGATTATACGACGTGATGAGGCATTGTTTGATTGCTTGCTCTTTGGAGATCTCAGTGCTGAGTAATTCAGCAGTGGAGGTAGTAGCTTTTGCGAATGCAAATTCAAACGTTTCCCAAGAACAAGGCATCGTTTGAACTTTGGTTGCGAAGGAATCTTCCAATAGGCCTAAGTCCAAGCGATCATAGCTCAGAGCTAGCGACACAAAAGTGGCGTTCGGTCGCTTAATGCAATCCACCATGTCATCCCTTGTTTCTTCAGCTAAATCAGCTGCTAGTGTGAGAAAGGATTTCCTCTCGTAAGAGGGTCTAAGGCCTGCGGCGGGTGGTTGGGGTTTGGTAGGACTTGAGCCTTTGGCAACAAAAAGTTGCAGTTGTGAAGTGTTCTTGAGCTTGCGATTGGGTCGCTGGGACTATGGCTGGGTTAGTAGTAGCCTTGAGTGACGGCCTGCTGCTTTCAGGATTGATTTGGGAAGTCGGATCGACTCTGGGGGGTGATGACTCTTGTGACGGTGGCTGTCGCATGGGTCGATACGCTAGGGTGACTCTCTTGGGTTCATGCGTGGATGAACTTGATGGTTGCGGGTCAGGGAAGCTCTGCGGCTTCTGGTTTTGAGGTTTTATGATTTTTGGGATGATCAAGCTTGAGGCTGGCGTACGAGTGGTGCCTTTGGCCATGTGGGCCTTAGGTATCCATAGCCAAGCATTGCCCTCATAGTAGCCTTATGCGTGTAAGAGGGCTTTGGGGACCCATCTTTGATTGATTACGCATCTATTCCTGTAACTACGTTTGGGCCTCCTAGGTTTAGAGTTTCGTGTCTTATGAGGGTAGAAGTGTCGACTCCGAGGCGGCTGTTGCGGCTGTTTAGGCATCCATTGAAGGTGAGGATGTGGGGCCTTAGCTTTGGCTGCTATGTGTTGCGGTCTATGAAATTCGGGGAGTGGCGGCCACACATTACCCCCCTCCTTAGACTTGACTACATATGTTTCTATTGGTGGCTTTGTGGCCCGGGATGAGATCGCGCAGCCCTTGCTGAAAGCTGTAACAATGCGAATGTTGCCTATTGCGAGGTGGATGCACTGCAACGCGTAATCAACATTGCAGTGAGCCTGCTTTTTGAAAGTTCGCCCCAGTAGTAGCGACTTCGTGCCCACGTCTTTAGTGTCTGGCAACATGTAAAAAATCAGTGGTATATTCACAAACTCGATAGAGACGGCGGCTCTGCACTTGCCCAGAAGTGCGTATGAGTGGGCCCCATATGGGCTTAATTTGGTAGTGGTGGGTTGAAGTTATGGTTTGCCAAGTTGGGTCCAATGATCATGAGTTAAGACATTGCAGTCTGCTCCCTCATCGATTAGGGCATTAAAAGCGCATATTTGGTTGGCAGTGACCATGATATGGAGGTATGCGGGCTCTACGGCTTCCTCATCCTCATCATCGATTTCAGTGATTGTGGCTACTCGTACTTTGACAGGCGGTTCCAACATCGGTGGCTCATGCAAAGGATGCGTAGGAGGGTAGTAATTCTTGACACAATTGCCATTGAAGAAGCCTATTCCTTCACCATCTAGGGTCTCAAGTTTGACATTGCCTGTTCGGCTGATTGCACGAACTTTGAAGGGTCCAAGACCTCTAAATTTCGTTTTTGCTTATGCCCCTTAACTGAGTAGAGGAGCACTAAGTCATCCAGTTCGAACTCGCGCTGCTTGATGTGCTGGTTAAACCAGCTCTTGCGTCGGGCTTTCTCATAGATCAGCGCATGGGTGGCTAGAAGACGAGTCTCCGAGAGGCATTCGAGTTCAACTAGGCATTGTGCCCATGCCTCCTTCCCTTCCCATCGTTCTTGAAGCGCTATTCTTAGGCTAGGAACGAAGAATTCTAATGGTAGAATCGCTTCTATTCCATATGTCAGCCTAAAGGGGGTTTGACCGACAGCCGTTTTATAAGCTATGCGGTAAGCCCACAAAGCTGCCATCAACTTGTTGTCCTAGTCGCTACGTGAGGCAGAGACAACTTTGGTTAGGACATTGACAAGAATCTTATTTGTCGATTCGGCCTGACCGTTTGCCTGAAGGTAGTATGGCAAGGATTTGCGATGGATGATGAGGAAGGTGGACAGGAGATGCACGATCACTTCATTGATGAAGTGAGCGCCTTGGTCACTGAACAGTTTGATGGGGCAACCGAATCGTGAGATCACTTGCTCCCACAAGAACTTAGCAGTCGTTCTAGCGTCATTTTTTCGTGTTGCTCTTACTACTGCCCATTTCTTGAGGTAGTCCGTGGCCACAATGATGTTCTTGGCCTGCGAATACTGTGCCGCAGGACTGATGGGTCCAATGAAGTCAATTCCCCATTTTTCGAAGGGCTATCAAGCAATAACTGGGGTTAATTCCATTTGATCCTTACGAATCAGAACCTTCGTCCACTGACACTCGTCACAGTGCTTGACAAATCGTGCTGCATTGCGGAAGAGCATAGGCCACCACAGTTGAGACTGCAGCATCTTTCGGGCTGTCGTATCCCCGCTAAAGTGCCCTCTAGCATTGCCGATGTGTGCCTCTGAGAGCACATTGTGTATCTCATGCTCGCAAACACATCTACGCAGCAATCCATCTTGCCCCAGCCTATAGAGTTGTCAAGATTGTGGGAGAGAAGGAAGGAGTCTCACTTGTAGCTTTCTTGCTTGCACAATGGGGGAATACACACAGAGGTGGAGGCTGAAAACAGTTTTCCTCTTCTTAGTTGTGTAAGCCAAAAGAACTCTCATACAAAGAAATAGAAGAACCCTATATATGGGTCTCAAACCAAACTCAACTAACTAAGGTGGCATACTAACTGAGCCACGAACTAGAGTAGATAAGGATAGCTATCATGTAGCTATTATTCATGGGTGGTGTACCAACCGCATCTGCAACTGACAAGTTGGTGACATAAATGCACAACGGTCACCCTGGCATATCACGAGTGGATCTCGATATCTCAACACTCCCCCTCGAGCTCAATCCCAATTCCTGCACACCAAGCAGGTCTCTGAACTTGCGCAGCTTCTCTATGCCCAATGCCTTCGTAAATATGTCAGCTACCTGATCCTCTGTGCTAACGTAAACTAGATCAATAAGACCTAGTAAAACCCTCTCCCGCACATAGTGATAATGCACCTCAATGTGCTTTGTTCTAGCATGATAGACTGGGTTATTTGCCAAGTGTATACTACTCATGTTGTCATAATAAATGACAACTAGCCCATCTGTAGGCTGATGCATATCATAAAGTAGCTTATGCAACCAAGCTACCTCACATGCAGCCATTGCTGCACCCCTGTACTCAGCCTCTGTGCTCGACAAGGCAACTGTAGACTATTTCTTGCTGCTCCAAGTGACTGCAGCACTGCCAAAAGAGAATACATATCCACTGGTAGATTGTCTATCAGAAATGCTACCAGCCCAATCAGCATCAGTGTATCCATGCAACTGTATCTGAACCCCAGTCTCATAAAATAGTTCATATTGCAATGTGGACTTCACATACCTGAGTATGCGTCTAGCCGCATCCAAATGCGGTTTCCTTGGAGCCTACATAAACTGACTTACCAATCCAACAGCATAGCTCAAATCTGGCCTGGTAATAGTCATATAAATCAAGCTTCCTACTATGCGTCTGTACATAGTAGGGTCTTCCAGAAGCTCACCTGCATCTGTACTCAAATTCACATTCTGCTCCAAAGGAACTGAAATAGGCTTACAGCCTGTCATCCCATATTTGGACAGCATGTCCAATCCATACTGCCTCTGCAAGAGCTGTATCCCACTTGGTGATCTAATCACCTCAATGCCCAAGAAATAACGCAGCTCTCCCAAATCCTTCATCTCAAACTTCTGCTTCAATAGCATTTTCACATGAAGGATATCTTCATCACTGTCACCTGTCATAATCAAATCATCAACATAAATGACAAGTAACATAATACGTTTCTCTGTTTTTCTCACATAAAGTGAGAAATCTGCCTTGGAAATCTGAAAGCCAATAGTGACAAGATACTGTCCTATCTTGTCAAACCATGCTCTAGGTGCTTGCTTCAAGCCATATAAGGCTTTCTTCAACCTGCAAACAAACTCAGGATGAACAGCATGCACATAACCTGGTGGCTGCTCCATATAGACCTCTTCTTGCAAATCACCATGCAAGGAGGCATTCTTTACATCCATTTGATGTAAAGACCATCCGTTTGATGCAGCCATAGCAATGACTACTCTTACAGTTGCCATCCTTGCAACCGGACTGAATGTTTCTTCATAGTCAATGCCATATGTTTGTGCATATCCCTTGACTACTAATCTTGCCTTGTATCTGTTCACAGAACCATCTGCATTGTGCTTCACCTTATAAACCCACTTACAGCCAATTGCATTCTTACCTTTAGGCAAAGGTACCAATTCCCATGTAGCATTTGCTTCCAAGGCATCCATTTCTTCATCCATGGCTTTCTCCCATTTTTCTTTTCCCATGGCTTGCTCAAAAGAAGTGGGTTCTGGTTCCTGTATCACTTTGACCATATATGTATAGTGAATGGCTGTAAATCCATCATATTTCAGCCCCACAGGATACCTAGCTCTCGTAGACCTGCACAAAATAGGTTCACTCCCAGGTGCTCTCAAAACATCCCTGGTCTTCCTTACTCCAGGTGTAACAATAGAAGAAATACCCAACTCATCATCAATGCTCTGTTCTGAGCCACTGGATTCACCATCCACAAAAGAGTGACCTGTATTCACATCAAACATGGGCTGATCAACCTTCTCTTTTCCTTTTCGTGATACCTGCATACCACTATCTGCATTGCTTTGAGAAGATTCTCCTGATCTCAATCTGCCTGTCCATGGCGAAGAATGTGAACCACTACTAGAGGACGCTCCAGGTCCACTAATATTTTGTGACTGCTGCTGTGAATTCTGTGCAGCATTACCATTTTGTGCATCTACATCATCAATCACATTTACTGGTTTATACCAGCTACTCATCTCATCAAAAACAACATCTCTGCTCACTGTAAACTTACGAGTAGAAGGGTTATAGCATCTATACCATTTTTGCTGCAGAGAGTAACCAATAAAGATGCACTTCTCAGCTTTTGGATCCAACTTGGATCTCAACTCATCTGGCACATGTACATAGGCAATGCAACCAAAAATTTTCAAATGAGAAATATTTGGTTTCCTACCAGTATACCTCTCCTCTGGAGTCATTCCATGTATTACTGCAGTGGGAGTCCTGTTCATTATGTAGACTACTGTAGCAACTGCTTCAGCCCAATAAAAATCTGGCAGGTCTTTTTCATTGAGCATGGCACGAGATACCTCTCCAATATGCATGTTTTTTCTTTTTGCAATTCCATTTTGCTGTGGGGTATGACTGCATGAATATTGCTGCTTTATGCCATGCTCTTGTAAGAACCTTGTAAACTCATTTGAGAGGTACTCTCCCCCTCCATCTGACCTTAGGCATTTTATTTGCAGGCCTGTTTCTTTTTCAACCATAGCTTTAAGAGTTTTGAAATGCCCAAAAACTTCACTTTTCTTTTTCATAAAATACACCCAAACTTTTCTGCTATAGTCATCAATAAAAGTGACAAAATAATGACAGCCTCCAAGAGATGCAGCTTTAGTAGTCCACACATCAGAGTGGATTAATTCCAATGGCTTCTTACTCTCTTGAACATGTCTAGGAAATGGTTTCCTTGCCTGTTTTCCAAACTGACAGGCTTCACATACCTTATGCATTTCTGCAACCTGGAATCTAGGCAATCCTGCAACAATATTTTGGGCCTGCATTGATTTAAGTCGCTGTACATTAACATGACCAATGCGTTTATGCCAGATATCAATATCTGCAACTACACCGGTCTCATGTGCAAACATTGCTGCACTCAATTCAGACATGTCTGCATCCAACGTAAACATTCTGCCCTTCTTATTTCCTTTTGCTATCAAGCGACCTTTATTTTTCATATCCTCAACAAAGCATCCATGAGGATTAAATCTGACCTGCAAGCCTTGCTCAACCATTTGACCAACAGAAACCAGATTCTTGGTGATATTCGAGACATGAAATACATCAGACAGGTATTTCTTTTTCCCATCCTGCATAGACAAAGGAATTTTTCCAATCTGCACAATAGGATGTGCAGTATCATCACCAGTCTCCACAAATCCTAGTTTTTTCATTTTCCCTGCATCCTCCATCCATTCTGCATGACCTGTCATGTGGTTTGATGCACCTGAGTCAACATACCATACATCATTGTTTTCTTCTGCACTTGTCACAGAATTGTTCATGTGCTGCACCATAAACAAATGCTCATTTCTATCATCACCCTGTCTACTAGAAGATGCATAATTCCCTTGTTGTTTTCCATTCATGATGTCATTCTGCTTTTTATAGCAGTCTTTAGCCATATGACCCATTTTACCACAGTAGTAGCATTCAACATTGCTGTTTGCATTTTGGCCTCTTTGCCATCCACCACGACCACTTTGGCTCCCCCTGCCTCTAGAGTTACCACGTCCTCCTCCATAGGACTGGTTTTCTTGAGTTTGCTGCATATTCTGATTTCTACCATGGCCTCCAAATCGGCCTCCTCTACCTCTGCCTCTACCTCTTCTAGCATTTGAGTAGAAGACAGTTTCTTTTGAAGTTCCTCCTGAAGAAGATGCACCACCATTTCTCTGCTCCTCAGAAATTAGAAGAGCAATCAACTCCTCAAAATCAAGAAATCTTTCACGGACGGAAATGGATGTTCGAAACTGTGCATAATCCTTTCCTAGACCATTCAAGGTCACAGAAATCATCTTCCACTGGCGAGCCAATGGAAGCAAGTGCATCTGCAATCTTCTTCACCTTCATGTGGTAGTCATTGATGCTCATATTTTCTCTTTGCACATTATGAAACTCTTGCTTGAGCTGCATTTTCCTGGCTTGAGTATTTGTGCTATAAATTTTTGACAAAGTATCCCATGCCTCCTTTGGCGTACTTGCATCCTGAATATGCACAATCATAGAGTCTGAAATACTGATAGACAGCCAGTACATAACTTTCCTAGCTCTCTCATGCCATGCTTTAAATGCCTGCATTTGCTGTTGATTGGGAACATCAGGAAGAACTGGTTCTTCTTCATTTCCTGCAACAAATTCCCAATATCCTTTTCCCATAAGGAAATTCGTCATTCTAAACTTCCATGCTTGGAAGTTGTTCTTGTCAAGCTTTTCAGTGACAATCTGTGAGAGAGAATCAGACGCCATTACAGAACATTGCAAAAAGTTCTGTCACTGCAAAGAACACAGCTTCAGCCTCACAAGGGCTAATCTGCAAAACTGACGAAAGTGGTATTTGACCACACAGTCACTTCCTAGTGACGATTTTGCATCAACAGGCAACAAGGATGATTCTGTAACTCCCAATGTCTCTGCACACAAGTATAGATGCAATTTCTGTTGCAAGGCTATGTGTACATAGAAGTCAAGGAAAGCTGTCATAGCCAGCACATGCCTTGCTTCAAGCTCACAAGGCTTGAGGGTTAGCAAAAGATGAGGAAGGAAAGAAGATGATGAGGAAGAAAATGACGAGGAAGAAAAAAACCAATGATGAAACCCTTGCCTTTGCTTGCAAATAGAGTCGTCATACATCCCATGGATGGAGTCCTGCAATGAGATGGCCACCATGGAAGGAAGCAATAGACAAAAACAAAGAATATGGAAGTAAAAGAGAGAGGGAGATGCAGTCAATCCTCTGTGACATAAAGGACATATAGCAAACGATGGCTAACAACCTGATGGCCTTCGTCGGGACTACACACTGTATGATGTGGGGGCAAATATCCAACAAGAAGAACTGTGCCTGAGATAGAAAAAGTAGATGTAGAAGAAGCAATAGATGAAGAAAACGATGGCAAAGCGATTCATGTACCGCTTCGAAGCCTTAACCTTCAATATCCACACGGATACCTAGAAGCCATCATTCGTGGCTATCGATCAGATGAGGAGGATGCACAAGCCTAGAAGCGAAAGAATGAAGGTGAGAGGAAGAAGAAGAATGTAGGTGCTCACTGAGAGGATAGGGATAAGATAGGGATATGAAGAAGAAGAAGAAGCACGTTGAGGATGCAGATTTCTTGTGAAAAAGAAGAAGAAGAAGAACGAAAAGCCACGGGCAGGCATGGGGTCACCACAAGAAGCCCCTTCATATCCTTCTTCCCCTCTTCCTCTTCCTTGTTCCAAGCCCCTCCCACTTCATTGGGTCAAGAGGGAGAAGAAGAGGAAGAAGATGGAGAACTATCATAGTTGCCTTATACCCTCCATACTACACCATTCTTATTCTCCCAACTTTGCTAGTGCTTCTCCTACACATGCAACATCATGATTCCTTCTTTTCCTTATCCCTAATTCCTTGTCTCATATAACCCTTAATTTCTAATAGAAACCTTAGGAAGACATTCAATTTACTAATCTTCATTTCAAACCAAACCTTCTTCCTATGCTTCTCCCTAGTCTACCCCACTAACACACCCCTTTCCCTCCCTTGAATCTTAGCCTCCCTCCATCAATTTCACCTAAATCTTAACTCATCTCATGATGCAATAGACATCACCAAGGACAAATAAGTTCTTATTGAAAAGAACGTAATTGAGCATTTTTATAATACAACAATCAACACATAAACATTTTTACCAGTAAACATAAAAAAATATACCACTAAAAGGGTTATTTATAAGTTGTACCCTCTCTCCCTACATAGCTTCCCCATTAGCCGCACCTACTCCCCAAAGTTTCCCATTCACCCCCTTATCAGCACCACTAATTGCTTATGTGGTCCCCTCTTATTTTTCCCCTCTTCCTTAATCATTGTAAACATACAATACAAACACATTGACCTTTTAAATCAAGCTTACACCAATTACCATAGGAACATATCCTATAGAATATCCAAGGGCATATTCCCATGCTCTCCTCTTTTTCCATACACAAGTGAGAGCTTTATGTTGATGAGGTGCCCTTTAGAGCTACATGATGAAGGGAATCATCTTTCTTTCTCTATGGGATGGAGAAGTTATTCTCGTAATTCCTTATTGAAGACTGAACCCTATCCTTGAACAAGTATACAAGTTTTTCGGTGTGGGAGTATAATGGAGGTAGGAGTTCCCTTACTCTGGTGGTCATGACTTTGGAGTCCCATACCTTACCATGGCCAGGCCTTGTGATTGAAGTTGTATTACTAACAATTTTGAAAATGTTTTGTGTTAGATAGTGATTCTTCTTTGACAAGGTTCGTGAGGACGCTTCACATTTTAGTGTGGGAGGAATATGATGACACCCAAAGAAGCATAAAAACAAGGCACAAAAGAATCCAAGCATGCATCATATTGTTATTTTTTGTCAAGAGAATAATACTAAATTGTTACAAAATCACTAAAATAATAGCCTACATAAGGGGGAGGGGACCTACATCTATTAAAGTCAATATGGTATGCTTTCAAGTATTACGTGCATGCATTTGTAAAGGGTAGGAATACTCAAAATTAAAGGCCAAAGGCCTTATAATATCAAAAGTATCAAAGTTTCAAAGAAATAATAAAAATATGAAGAGGTGTGCTTTTTGGGGAAGAGGTGGAGTGGAGTGCACGAGTGGTTATGTGCCTCTTTCCCTTCCCTCTCTTCTCCAATTGCATATTCTCCCTTATGGTGGTGCAAACAAATTTGTTCTCTCTCCCTCTCCCCTCTGTGCAAAAGTTTCTCTTTCCCTTTCCCCATCCTTTCTCTCTTTCTTGTGAGTGATAGAAATGGTAATATCTAATGAGGATGATGAAGACAATGTTTCTATTTATTAATAAGAGAGATTTCTGTTGTGTATTTGAGATTAATGGCAGAGTCATACACATAGATTTTGTGTGCTTTGTCCATGGTTTTGTGATAAATTATGTTTGTGGGAGGGTTGTTGTCAGATGATGAGCATACCATTAACCCAGGTTGATGGTGTCGTGCCACTACGGGGACACAGTGTGAAAAACTCTGGAGTGCATAAGCATTCGACTTTCTTATTAATGTAGAGAGTCAGTGTGATCTGAGTCATTAGTGCTAGTGTCTTGGCATGGATTGTCCAAAAATACTAGATTTTTGGATAATTTTAGCTTATTTTTAATATTATTAATTGAAAAAATCTGAGAAAGTTAGAAAAGCTTATAGATTAGGATGGCATGCAAAAAGCAAGTTACTTTTTTAGCTAGTTATTGGATTTTTCATAAAAAAGGAAGAGGGACTAAATCATGCACGTCGTGATCGTTGTTGACAGGCTCAAAACTGCACTTTGAATTGGAAGAAGAAGAATGAGTGAACTAGGAGATCCCTGACTAGGTGTCCTGAGTAGTGCCAGACACAGGATTTCAAGTTCTATCAATACATATTGATTCAATTCATTGTGCTTTGTTTTTATTATGTTTACCTCTTGTCTATTCTTTTTCTTCTCTTCCATCTCGTATCTCTATTTCCTTCTATCTCTGATCTCTGATGGATACAAACTTTCAATAAAACCCCTTCGACAACGGCATTATAGACAATGGCGGCTATCTCGATATGATTGTGAGCACGATTAAAGAAAATGTTTCAATGACGGATTTCAACACGCAGATGGCAAGCATGAAGATGATAGTGTTTTGGTGACTTTTGAACGTAGGCAAATTGGTGGCATTTTCTATTGATCGCGGGCAAGGACGACATTCAGAAATGAAGGGTGGCGATGCCAGAGAGGGAGGCTCAGGGAGCAGACCTTCATACAAATGTGAGTCCCCCGGGCTTTGCACCTCCCACAGTTTATGGCGGGGTCACTACATAAATCTTTTGGGAACATCGTTGGCAACCCATTATTCAATGGTTTATCAGCTCAATACACACATCAAAATCATCATGGCATTTGGGGAAGGAGTCAAAGTGGAGGTTTCGGAGGTGGAGGAGGCGAATGGGCCTTGGGAAATGGACCAATCAACATGGGAGGCCCTTCGGACTCACTGGGAAGAAGTGGTGGAGGGAGCCCCTACCTCCAAAGGGAGAGCCTCAAAGAAGTTGAGAGGTTTGACAACCATGCAGCTTCTGGAGGTCAACAGAGCTTTCCTCAAGGAAGCGAACATCAGGCTAAGGGTGGACCACAAAAAGAGCAATCTGACACCAACGGCATCCCCAAAGCGGGCCAAACTCCCAGTAACTCAGAAACAAACTCCACCACCACAGCAGGTAACAAAGTATCTCTTTTGGTTCCAGCAGGTGAGTTAAAAAAATGCAATTCGTCGTATCAATCTAGGGCTCTAATAGGATTATATCATGGTGCTCGACCCCTAATGGAATTTCTAAGGACATGGGTACGAACCAACTGGGAACCAATTGGGGCTAAACCAATAGTCATGCATTATCTCCCAAATAGTTATTTCTTCTTCTTGTTTGAGAATGAACAAGCTGCCCTGACCATCTTGAGCTATGGGCAATGGATGCTCAAAAGCTCACTGTTATCTCTGTTCAAATGGGCCCCGGAATTCAACCCTACAGGCTCAAAGCCTACTTGTATACCTGTGTGGGTAGAGTTTCCCAATCTCCCACTGAATTTATACCCATTCCTTAAGATGTTATCATCCCCAATAGGCAGACTTCTGGGACAAAGACCATACACGGACATCAATCCTAGATGGCACCCCCAGCTATTGATAGAAGTAGATCTCAGTAAAAAACTTGTAGAATCTTTGTTAATCTTTGACTCGGAGGGAAATTTTATAAAGAACCATCCAGTCCTCTATAAAAATTTTCCCAACGCATGTTTTAAATGTCTCAAAACAGCCTGCATTTTATTAGAAATTGCCCAGAATGGAAAAATAAGGAAAAGTCAGAGCCCCAAAAGGAACAAACCCCTCCTCAAACTGAGAAAGCCCAGGATGATGGCTTTCAGACAGTAAATAGGAAGGGGAAAAACAAGAATCAGTCAGCCCATAAAAACAGTAACCTAACTAAGAGTAAAAACAATAATGCCAATAGATTTTCAGCACTTCTAATGAATATAGAGGAGGAGCCCACTAGTACATTTGAGATAAGGAGGGTAAACCCACGGAATCTGATAATGATGATGTGATTATTGAAGAGACTCAAATGGAGGCCAATGATGAAGGGAAAAATAGGGAGAACCCCATCATAGACCTCAACACTCAGGATGACACTGAACTGACTCAGGCTGAAGAGGAGGAGCTACCAGATGGGGGAGACATTCCCCTAAGTCCCCCTTTAGGGGAAAGCCCAAGAAAAGATGGAACTGGGGCACAAAACTCTAAAAGAAGATACTCTAGAGTAGGGCAGAGTGCTAGTAATCCATTTGGTCAGGGTAAAGAAGCTAGTAAGAAGGGAAAATCTAAAAAGAACTAGATTTACTATGATGATGGACAAACTGAAAATTATTTCTTATAACACAAAAGGGATGACAGACCCTAAAAGGGCATTAATCATCAGGGAATGGCTTAAAACTGATGCCATTGCCCCTGATATAATATGCCTACAAGAGATTAAAGTCACTGAAACCCCCCTACTTAAGAACTTAGATAGAGTATCAAGAGAACACATATGGTTCACAACCAAACACACAAATAGGAGAGGGGGAGCCTGCATAGGAATCTCATCAAAGCTGAATGACAAATTGCTCAAAGTCACTCATGATGATAATGGTAACTGGGTTGCAGTGGACTTCAAGGATAAAGATGAGTTTGCAATTGTGTCTATTTATGCACCTAATTCCTCTATGGAGAGAGCTAGAGTTTGGGATACCTTACAAGTAATCAGCTGTCCCATCATTTTGGCTAGAGATTTCAACATGGTGGAAACCTCCAAAGATAGGTATTTGGAAAAAGGACATAGTATTTCAGGTAAGGAGAAAGATAAATGGTTAATTACTAAATCATTTCATGGTCTTACTGATGTCAGTGAGGATTTGGGGTTCACTTGGGGAAATAATCAAAGTGACTGTCACTTAAGAAAGGCAAGGCTTGACAGGTTTTATGTTTCAGCAGGGCTCCTGGCCTCATATGTCAATTCTAGGTCCAAAGTCCTAGATAATATTGTGTTGTTAGACCATAAACCCATTCAACTTGTCCTTTCAAATTCTGGGCATACCATTAAGACTGGGTGGTTTCATACAGACCCTAGGCTTTTCAAGAACCAGAATGTAAGAGACACTCTTTGCATGATATGGTCTCTATCCTTTCAACAAGAATGGTCATCTGCCCAAGCTTGGACTAGAGCCATTAGAGACACCCAACAATACCTTAAAGAGGTTAAGTTACAACAAGTTAAGAGTACAAGGATTAGTAGAGCAAGAAAATATGCTGAATGTCAAACACTTGAAATAAGGGTTGACCAAGGGTAAACATACCTTCAGCCTCAGCTGCTAAGGGTTAAACATGAACTGAGGTTAGCTGAAGAGAAAGAGGCCTCTAGTATTCAACTCTTTACTAGGCATTGGTGGGCTGGAAAGACTGACAGACCCACCAAAGAAATATTTCAGATCCTTAAAAAGAAAAAAGACAAAGACACAATCCCCTTGCTTAGAAGAGAGGATGGAACTTATGCCCAGAACAATGGGGAGAACCTCCTTATTGCCAAGGAGTTCTTCTCCAAAATGTTTAGTACTCCTAGGGAGAGCAGTTTGGATGACACTGTAGCTAAAGCCAAGATAGCAAGGGTAAGGAAGAAGGTAGTACCTTCTAGCTTAGCTAGCATCCTAGAGGGGGACATCATAGAAATTGAACTAAAAGACACCATAGATTCTTTAGCAAATGGAAAGAGCCCAGGGCTTGACGGTCTGCCCAATGAATTCTTTAAAGAATTCAAAGACTTCCTTATTCATCCTTTACTAAAAGTCTGGAGAGAGTCTCTCAAGTATGCGGCTTTGCCACATATTATACATGAAGGAGTAGTAAAACTAATACACACTAATACATAAAAGAGATGAGAAGGAAAGCCTTACTAATTGGAGACCCATTACTTGCTTGACCTCAGCTTATAAAGTATTTGCAAAAACTCTAGCTAGAAGATTATCAAACCATCTGGATAAGTGGATCAGAAAGGAACAAAAAGGTTTTATAAAAGAAAGATTTATACTTGATGCTATCATTGCCCTTTGGGAAGGCATTGAGCATGCTCAGAAAGAATTCCAGGATTTTGTCTTCTTCAAAATTGATTTTGATAAGTCATATGACAGGTTAGAATGGGATTTCATATTACAGTCCCTTCAAGATATGGGACTTGGTAAGAGGTTTATTAAATTTGTTAGCACCCTATTTGGCAATGCATCCACAAGGATTGCAGTCAATGGACAAATGACATACTCTTTTCCTCTTAGAAGATCCATTAGGCAAGGTTGCCCCCTGGCTCCACTCCTGTTTGCCATTGCTGCAAACTCTCTAGGGTGGTTAATACAAGATGGAGTTGATAAAGGGAATATTCAAGGAATCAAACTTCCAAATCAAAAGGATATGGTACTTAATCAGTTTGCTGATGATACAAACAGCATAGTCAACAATGATCCTGTTTCCCTTGTTGCATTTTGGCAATGCCTACAAATTTTCTGTAGAGCTTCAGGGTCAGTCATAAATCCTCAAAAGACATGAATTAAAACCCTGATAAGTCCCTCTCCCAGGTGGCTGATAGAAGCTTGTTGCAAAGAAATAGAATCTAGTAAAGTTTTCAGGTTGCTAGGTATTCATATGGGCTTTGATGTAACTATGAAGCAAAGGTGGGACTGGGAGATAGATAAAATAAGCAAAAAATTTGAGAAATGGAAGGGCTATCAGCTCAATATGGCAGGAAGAGTGCTTCTGCTGAAACACATTCTTATCCCTTCAACAATATATTTTCTTGCATGCTGGAAACCCTCAAAGACAGGGATGAAACAACTTGAGAGGTTGGGCAGAAATTTCTTATGGAGTGGGGATGGGGATAAATTCAAGGTACCTAAAGTATCTTGGAAGATATGTACAACACCAAAAAAGTTGGGAGGGCTAGGTCTTCCTAATCTTCATAGCTTGGCTGAAAAGCTAGCGGCTAAGTGGATTGCAAGAAGCCTGAACAGAGAGGAGGAAGATTGGATAAACCTTCTGCATGCTGCAACCAAACATTTCCAAGTGTCAATATGCTCCAAGTGGAAGGGACTTGATCCTCTAATAGTAGCAATAAGCCCTGTTAATATAAAAACCAAAAATTATTCTCAACTAGCCAAAGGAATTTGGGAAGCCTAGTTCAAATACAAGGGTCTCCCTAGGCCTTCTTCCCAAATCAATCTCACACTCCCTTGGAGCTCCAGAGATTCTATCTGGTTCAGCTTCTTTCATGGAGCAATAGAAGACCGAGAGGCCAATTTGGTCTACAAACTATATAAAAAGGGGATTAAAACTTGGGGTGACATATGGGACTATAAAGATAAAAACTGGATTCAAGAGGAAAAGATGGGTGAATTGTTTAACCTTAAACAACATGAAATTGATTTTTTAAGGGAAAGGAAAATGTTATGGGATCAACATAGAGCAAAATGAATAAATCTCAACCAACAATTCAACCATAGAGGGGTGTGTTTGCAAGGAGACAAGTCACTACTTCCACTGCCTGATCTTAAGATAAACAATGCTCAACTATGCTACAAACTTAATGCTAGATGGCATATTAATTGGAATGTAGATCAATGGAACTACAGATTCAACAACCTATGGTCTGCCTCTATTCAGCCTAAAATTTCTTGTCTGATGTGGTTGATCACGGTGAAAGGCCTCTAGACCAATGAGAGGGCTCTGAAAGTTGGCATAGGAAATGGAATATGCCAAAGGTGTGGTATCCAGGTAGAATCTATCCCTCATTTGTTTCTTAATTGCTCTAAGAATACTAACATATTTTGTTTACTGCAGGTTTTAATCTTGAAGTGGCACCCCACTAAGATCACTTGGAAAGAATTATTGTTAGGTAAAATTTATGGTTTACCCCCCGTCTGGAATTGGCTGAGAAGCCTCTATTTATGGAACATATGGATATGCAGGAATAAAATGGTATTTGAAAAGCAATTTGCTGATCCTCTCTAGAGTTTTAAGTCTGATTTGTTTTTGCAGGATGAAAATGATGCAAAGAAGATCATTCAACAATGTGAAGACATCAAGAAAGACATCAAGAAAGAAGATCAGGAGATGGAGGTGGCAGCCATGCTTGCAGAAAGTAAAAAAAAAGGCTGCAGAGTAGAATCATAAAGAATGAAGAGAAGACACCTTCTCTAGGGACTGCAGTAATAGAACTAAGTTTAGGAAAATAGAAGAAAAGCTAGCTCATGCTTTTTTGGACTTGTTCAATGATAAAGATATGGTCTTTTTTGATCCAGGTTGCTCCCCTGTAATAGAGCCTGAACTTCTACACATCTTGTAAAGTTTCCTTTTAATACATACTTAAAGCTTCCTACTTTAAAAAAAAAAGAAATGAAGGGTGGCATGTCACTTTTAAATACCGCAAATTGGTAGCATTAGATATTTTGTAGCTAGACTCGATAGCATCCCAGGTTGACTTGATGACGTAGGGGATTTGATGAAGGCATTATTAGCAGAAATAATAGCAAAATTCTACAAGATCATTGACGTACAAGCAAAGAATTGAGGGCAAGTGACAGAAAAAGGACGGAATTTAACGAAGGCAAAAACGGCCGTTAAAATTTTACAAAGCATAAAGGATTTTTGCAGGTTCCGTAGGATAACGCAGGCATTGCAGAAGATGGCGGCCTACATCAATGGCCAGAAGAGCTATTGACATTATATCACAGGAAAAATGACATTTTCAGAATTATACAGAAGATAGTGCAAGAAATTTTAAAGCTAAAAAGCTTGCTTTAAGCTTTGAAAGCCTTAAGGTTTTCAAGTGTTTACATCGTTTTTAAAGCTTTTAAGCTTTGCAAGATCCAAAAACGAATAAAAGGCATAAGAGCCTTAGCTTTTTATAGAAAGCAAAAAAGCCAAAAGCATACTCATCGCGAGAGAGAATGAGAAACTATACAAGGAGGTAAGAGAGGAGGCTTAGGGGCCCTACCCCAAGCTTACTAATTGTATCTAGTGAGGAGAGTGGAGAGTCGCATGCGAGAGTGAGTTCTTATTGTGCCAATTTGAAAGTTGGATAATTTGGATGTTGAAGCACCGAGTGTTGGTTCAAGGTTATCAAGGTATGAAATTTCCGTGATGTTGGATTTGTCTTCAAAGTTTGTTTTGACCTTTGTGCAAAGTGTTGGTGTTTTTGAAATTTGTGTTGGGTTTGTGTGATGCTCTACTTGGAATTAAGTTTCTTTGTCATTTCTGAGCTACAAGAGACATTGTTTGGTATTTGGTTCTATGTGTGGTTCGTGTGGTGTTTATCAAATATTTAAATTTTTTGTGTTGTGTTGTGCATTTGACAAAGTCAATTTTACTCACTGGCACTCCTTAACCTCTCGTTATCAAGTTGTGAGTGAGGCTTGCTCTCGATCACCGCTCGCATAACATCGTGTCCAAGTCTTATGGCACACAATTCACCAATCTGCCCTTATCTAGCATCAGGGCCTTCTAGGAAGTACATCTTGGGCTTGTAAGGGTTAGACACCTTGATAGAGACCCAATGGATTTACAGCCAGCGCTCCCTTGGCACCCTTGTCACCTCCTAGCCTACTAATGTCCTTGCTAGGAAGAGACCTCTTGCACCTAGGGCCAGTCCTAGGCTCCAGTGCAATAATACTAGTCCCTTGGTGAAGGGCTGCTACCACTATCCTTGGGGGAGGCTTAGTGTAGAACCATAAATGCACTTATGAGAGCATAATAACTTTTATATAAATACAAAATTAAGGCAATCGGTATATAATCATCAGCTAAAAAAACATTTTTTTTCTTAACATGAATCCAATAATCACTTTGAATATTCCATAAAAATGTCTTGAAGGCAAACTCTTGGTTCACTGCACGATGATCGCCCATCGGACATGTTGGGGGTTTTACCCTTTCACTTTCCTCGAGGGTGTGTTTTAGTTATTTA
Organism: Lygodium microphyllum; assembly: GCF_053477565.2. Classification (NCBI taxonomy): domain Eukaryota; kingdom Viridiplantae; phylum Streptophyta; class Polypodiopsida; order Schizaeales; family Lygodiaceae; genus Lygodium; species Lygodium microphyllum. The sequence continues at coordinate 89,183,024 of NC_141136.1, read as the reverse complement.
ATTATCCTAACACATTTATGTTTGACATGCAAAGATAGCTTCTTTTATTAGCCATTAAATACTAGTTTCTTAATGTAATTTATTGTCATAGACACAAAGACAATGTCAAACAATCCTTTGAAAGCAGTTCCAAAACAATGTATTTATCTTGCATCTTTTCCAAGGTGAAATGTGACCTTGGAAATCTATCCCTTAATCTCAAACTCTATCCAAATCTCATGGCATACAATTCACCAATCTACACTTATCTAGCATCAGGGCCTTCCAAAAAGGTCTATCTTGGGGTCATAAGGGTTAACTCGATTCTCGATAGGATGTAAGGGATTTACGACCAAAGCCCCCTTGGAACCTTTATCACCTCCTAGCTTAATGTCCTCCCTATGGAGAGACCTCTTACATTTAGGGGCCAGCCCTAGTCTCTACTGTGGTCATACTAGCTCCTTGGTGAAGAGCTCTTGCCACTAACCTTGGGGGAGGTTTACTATGTAACCGAAAATCTACCCATGAGGGCACAATAACTTTTGTACAAATACACAATCAAGGGAAGCAACCTATCATCATCAACTAGGAAAACATTTATTTTCCCTAACATCAATCCAAAAATCACTTTGAATATTCCATAAAAATCATCATTTTCTTAAAAAGATAAAATCAACAAACCAAAACCACATCCTTCGACGAATGCTTTGCAAAAAAAGATGCATTTTAAGCACTTTTTTTCTTTGTCTTATCAAGATACATGTCTCATTTAGAGTTCTCTTAACTCAATGATGGTGCATAATAACAATATTAATACCTTTCTAGGTAAGCCCCTATTCTTGATTATCACTTTCCAATTTTATCAAGGTTAAGATTCTCTTTTGTAAATGAGTACAAACAAGGCCTTTTTTTGCAAATCATATAAGGTGATCATACCCTTTAATTTGTACGCAGAAGATTCCTTTGTGGTTACACTTGAATTTAAGAATAGAGTCCTCGTGTCTCCATGGGCTTCCTTTCCTAATCTGAATATCACCTCTAAACCTAGTTCATAATACATAGTAACAATCATAGTCTATTGAATAGTGATAATATCATAATCCATTTCCACTTTACAAACTCCTTTAATAACATTATTTTTGTTCAAAAATGAGATATATACTTTTGGTCTTTACCTTGGTTTCTAATCCCTTTCTATTCTTCTCTCTAGGAGTGATTCTTTAGTACATTCTAGAACTACCACTAGTCGGATGACTTTAGCCTATTATTCCACAAGAAGGTTCCATTAGTTATGGACTCTATCATAAGGTATCATTGTGTTCTAAGAATTCAAGGTACTCATTTTCCCCATAATATGCAAACTATCTCATAATCTTTCAATACAAGAGCTTATATATATGTACTAGCAAAACCTTGGGTCCAGACTCTTGGTGCATTTGTTGTAGCCCGATTGGAGTAGTTGAATCAATGTGACTGTAATGGAGGGGAAATACTTAGGTCAAGTTGACCTAAGTATAAAAGGTGTAAGGGACACTGCATAGGCACCATTTGATGAATACACATTTGTCCTTTCACCTTCTTCCCTGTCCTTCAATGGCTGCTAGCCACTTCTCTCTCCTCTTCTTGCCTTTCTCCCTCTACTTCTAGTCTTTCTCTCTCCTCGTCACCCTCTTTCTCTCTCTTTCTCCCTCTTTCTCTCTCCTCTCTGCAGTCTCTCCCTTCTCTCCTTCTCTCTCTAGGTCCCCTTCATTACAGTTGGTATCAGAGCTTAGTTTTTAGATCCTTTCTTTTCTCTCTCCTCATTTTCAAACTAGTCTCCTTTTAGTCAGAAACCCTAGTTACTCAGACACACAGGTACACAGGGAGTATTGTAGGCAGAGATGGCAACCTTTCTTGGAGTCTTAAATGGAGCGTGGACCAAAAATGGAGGCAGAAAGAAAAAAATGGCAGTCTTTTTTCAACATTAAGGTAAAAATTCTAGGGTTTTAGTGGAGGAGGACACTGCAGCACTTAGAGGGAGCACTGGAGTGACCAGTGGGCATTCCCAAGAAGAAGAGTGGCAGCATAGAAGACTTTTCAGAAGAAGACAGGCAGCATTGATCCTTCCTTTCTCTCTCCTCCTTCCTCAACCCTTGCACTAGTTTTGTTGGGTCTGAGTCAAAGTAATGGCTCACATCTGTGAGTGATATCTCTGAAGCGTTCAGATTCTAGAATGTAGCACCCGTAGTGGCAAGGGCCATTTCAAACACTTGCCGCTTCTCTTTCATTCCTATGCCAGGAGCATCTGAGTCAAATTCGAATGACTTACGCTTCAAGTACATCTCCCAGAGTTTCGCCTCCTCCCCATCACCAATTCGGTAGCCACAGGTTTGTTGTCGTACTCCTTCCACAGCCGCCATTGTTCAATTTGCTTCTGCCTCCCTCACAACTGTGATGGAAGAGAAATTAGGGTATCCCAACTCCTCGAGTCAGGAGGTTCATGTGGCCGCCAAATCGCTTGTTCTATGCCTTGAGGTTACAGGCCCGAGTGGCAGCGGAATCAGTGTCCATCTCTGCTGATTACACATTGTGAGGATTCTGGGCTTCTCGGGGTTTGATCCATGGCATCTCTCTCTCCCTCTCTCTCTGTGTCTAAAGCTTCTGAGAGGAGCATGCGCAGATCTGCCCTCGCTTGAACCGTGATGAAGATGAGGTCTTCAGCACTCCTCTGGCCCCTGTGAAGCTCGGCATGATACCACAACCCTTGCGCAGAAATTGTTTTACCTCCTGAATGCGCAAATCTGCCCTCGCTTGAACCATGATGAAGATGAGGTCTTCAGCACTCCTCTGGCCCCTCTGAAGCTCGGCATGATACCACAACCCTTGCGCATAAATGGTTTTACCTCCTGAATAGGAGCCACAGAACTTCGCCTTATCTTGGTCAAAGGAGTACTCTCACCAATTGCATCCCTTTTGCCCTCTTAATGGTGCTAAAACCCCTTCCTCATCCTGTACTTCCATCACTGGCCACATAGCTTTTTCTTGTTACCATATTTCTGTTCTTTTTATCTGCTTTTACAATCCTGCTCTGAGAAACACTATGCACTATAAGGTTGCTGTCTGCTCCGAAATCAGTAGCATCATTAGCAGGTCGAAGCCAACCAGTTCCTTCTCCAGTCTTAACGAATGACCGAGTGGGAGACTGCCCAAAGAGTGATTTTGTATTTTCCTTCCTCAGGTCCCCAAAGCAAGGGACTGAGCGTGCCAGGGGATTGTCTGTTACACTGAGGGTGACAAATTGATGTTGAGAAGCTCCTCCTTTGCTTGTGGGTATAGACCTGGACGAGACTGTTGAGGAGGCTTGACCAGAAATGCAGCTGTGTTTCTGAACCACTCCAGAAGCTTTCTTTACAGTAGAAACTCACCAACAGATATTGTTGCTAAAGCCAGTGTTGTTGCTTCACTGCAAGATTTGAGGGTTGAGCAAGAAATCTCTATGCTGGTCGGGTTCCCCACGAGATCATCCTCCATAAAGCTTCCCTACTGAGATGAACCTGATAACTGCACCATCAAGAATTTTGTCCCCTTGTTGAGTAGTGGAATCTTTTGGTGGTTTTACAATCCAGTAACTGTTGGCATCTTCAACTCCTCCAAAACGGGTTACAGATTGCTGACCACTGCCTTAACCATAAGGTACATCATGTGAATGGAGCCTAAATTTAGTGCGCTCATGCATCACCTTCAGGACAGAACCATATGTCACCTCCTTGGATTCGGCACTAGGTGATGCTACCGCGGAAGAATCTCCGATGTAGAGAAGAAGCAGCAGCAGAAACAGGGAAGGCTCCATGGCCAGTCCACCACCACAGAAACAGAGATGAGGTTAGGCCATGTCGCAGATGGAGGGCATTCTTCCTGTTTGTGCACAAATTGAGAAAGGCATCTCAGAATCCTTCCAAGTATACACTGAAAGAGCTTCCAAATGATGAAGGTAAATACTACAGTCTTCCTGCTTTGGATGACCCTCGCACTGACAAATTGCCCAAAACAACAGATACGAATCGGTGATGGACATAAATCAGAATACTTTGAATGAGGCGGCCTATAATGATGTTGCTGTTAATTCACTAGGCCAGAATTCCTTGTTACATCCAACTTCTATAGACACCTCTCAAACTGTGAAAAATGGCAGATAGGCTTCTTTATCTGTAACATCTGCTACAGCAGATGTACTTGCCAATCCCATAGAAGCCAACTTGCTCTAGGTTTTGCAAATGGTTTTTGGATATTCCTCATTTCGACCTGGTCAGCTCGAGACGATACAACGGACTTTGGTTGGGGATTCCACCATGTTAGTTTTGCCCACAGGCTCGGGGAAGTCATTGTGCTATCAGGTTATCTGACTGATCTGTAAGATTCTGTTCAGTAAGCAGTGAGGTACCAGGAAGTCCTAAGATACCTGCAGAGGAAAGAGCATTATCATCACATGAGACAATATCACAACATCTGAATTGAGGCAGTCTTTGGGATTTCTTAGTAGTATTGCAACAGTGGATGCTATGTTTGGTACATATTCATATGCGACTACAGAAAATAGCACACTTGGTCACTTGGTAATAATGATTTATGCACTTGAAAATGCTGTGGAACATAGGGAATCCATGAAATGCCAGCATACTCGCACTGATGATGTTTTGATGCAGATATTTTTCACAAAGGGAAAGTTTATTTCATTGTTTTTTTTTAAATTTGTGAAGTGAATTGCTTTTGGTGCAACCTGAGAGGTCATAATCTGGGAATTTGTATCTTGGTCATAGGAACTGGGTACTTTTGAGGGGTCAACCTGTAAACTTTCAAGACTTTCTATTCAGAGCTGGTCATAATATCAGGCTACATGTCTTCGGCATGCATTATGGCATGTCATTGATGATGTGAGAGATATTTGCGAGATGTATTATCCTTTGATGGCATGTCGAAAAGGCAAATCATGACGCTCACGTAGCACAACCCATAATTTTGGGAGTGAAAAGGAGCAAGACCCATGCGATGGGAGGATCAGTGCTTCTATATCACGCTTCATTGGCTAGGCCGAGCATATGTTTGAGGTTGAAATGCCTGGAGGATTGGTTTTAGCTTTTCCAGTTATACATTCTGGAGCCTGCTACAACATTGGAAAGAGCTTTAACTTCACAGAAGCAATACGAAGTCATTATCCCACAACTTTTTCTGGAAATGTCAAGAGGGCTGCATAGTTCAAGTTTCTGAAAACTCAAAACTCCTTGAAGGGAGACTGATTTTAATGCAATGGGCTTGTGATGAAACAGACTGAAAAGAAATTGTGAGCTCCTCACAAGAATGATTTGTACCGGCTTGATCAGTTGCACCAGAAAGTGGCAAGGAGGTTATCTTGCACATTCCAAGTTTGATTCTTGCATCAGTGGATACACCGGTGTCCATGCTTGTGAAGCTTGAACAAAATCCTGCATCTGTGTTAACCAGCTCTTCCTCATTTAACAGTGCATTCAACACTTCACTCTGACTGGGGAGTCTCATAAGGATTTGCAGTGTGCACTGTGGTAGGATTTTCAGTGTGCAGTGTATTGTAGGGTAAGGGATCTCACTTTAAGGATGATTGATGGTGCTGTTATGCTTCACCCTGAGGATGACAACAGTTTGCAGAGAAGAGAAGGCCCTGATGTGCTTCACCTCGAAAATGTCAATGCTCTTAGGAGGATAGATGGTCACGGAATACTACGACCCGCTAGTGACAAGACTCTTAGGAGAAGGGACGAACCTGGTATGCCACAACCCGAAGATGATACTCTGAGGAGAATGGAAGGGACTGGGATTTCTGGTCCTAAACTTGATGATGTATTTAGAAGAGTACAAGGCCCAGTGTTAACGCAGATCATGACAATGATTTTAGGCGGATGGAAGGGCCTGGTATGCCAAAGTGAGATGGCAACAATTTTGATAACCAAAGTATTGTACAATACGACTTTGGGCAACACCTAGGCTATGTACCTTGTCATGAGGGTGGATCATACTCCAATGGATTTGATCAACAGTATGGCTATCAGGGGCAGCATGATTATGGCTATTATGGACAGCATGATTACGCTTACAAGCACTCCTATATGCAGCAACACAGTTCTTATGCAAGTCATGATCATGGACATGTATATGGTAGCTCATACAACATTGGTTAGCATCATTCATATGGAGATTCTTACGCCACGCAACCATATGGGCAGCTGCCTCATGGAGACCCTAATGCAATGCGAGAGCAGCAAGCAAGTGATTATGACCGACATCATGCCGATACCTATGCTCATGGACTTGCCAATCATCATACTTATGGTCAGCCTAGGATGCAAGGACACCATTGTAGTCACGTTGGACAGTCATCATGCAAGCTTGGGCAGCTTGTTTATGGGCAACAATATGACCAAAGTTTTGGTAGTAGGCAACAACAAATAGATGTATTTGGGCAGCAGCATAAACATTTTTGTGACATGCATTCTCATAGAGATTATGGACATCATGACCAATGCTGTGGGATCAATGATCAAAGGCAACATGCTTATGACAGTTATGCGTGTGATGCGCAGCAGGGCTATTATCATCACATGCAATATGGACAGCATGAGCATTATGGTCATGAGTATGGACAGCCATCTGCTGTATATGAGCAGCATGCTTATGTATGTGAGCAACAAACATCAGTGGAAGCAAATGCATATGCTCAACCAAATTGTCCCTCTAATGCGCAACAGGGCTATTATCACCATATGCAGTATGGACATCATGAATATCATTGTGAGCAGCAGCCACATTGGTATGACCATCCATATGGACAGCATGAGCATTATGGTCATGAGCATGGACAGTCATCTGTTGTACATGAGTAGCAAGATGACTATGAGCAGCATGTCAGAACTATTACTGAGCTGACCAATGGTGATGAGCAGGTGTGTAAATTACTATCTAAGACTAAACGCATTAGACACCTTACTAGTGATACGATACGGGAATTGCATGCTGCGGGCTTATGCTATCGATGTGCTAAGCCAATATCTTGTAATCATCAAGCCACATGCTGGGCAAAGACTGCCAAAATACTCTTGGTTTTAGAATATTATGATGCAAAGGATGGTGAAGATCTTGTTGAAGACCATTTTGATATGGATCCACAACAAGAATATGAGTTTAAGAAAGCAGATCATGGGCAGCATGTGGATTTGGATGATCATGACCCCATGCGGGAGCCCCGTCAGTCCACAGACCTGCAGTTTAAATGCTTGGACATCACTAAGAATGCAGGGTCCATAAATATGCAGCACTTAGGGGTTGATGCAGTCCATGCAATGGTGACTTCAGCCTCATATGCTTCAGTCATACAGAGCATGGTGATGCCTGAGAGGCTTATGGAAGAGCTAGAGAATACCACCATGCTGATCATGCTTCCAGCTATACTTGACTTTGACCTTATGAAAGCTGATCCAATGCATGGCAGCGATACCACTTTCCCTTTTGACCCGGATGGCTACAGGCTGACCTTGACCCTCTGCATAGACTAGTACTACTCTTGAATATTAGGCAATCTTTTACTGGGTCTATGCCAAGAACCCCCCTCCCCCCTATCTTTTGCCACTTGTAATGCTGTATAGAGTAGTACTCTGCAGCCCACTACTTGGCTATACCAATAAGTTCGATCTTTGTTTTTGAGGACAAAAACTTCATTTTGAGTGGGGATGGATTGTAATGGAGGGAAAATACTTAGGTCAAGTTGACCTAAGTATAAAAGGTGTAAGGGACACTGCATAGGCACCATTTGATGAATACACATTTGTCCTTTCACCTTCTTCACCTTCTTCCCTGTCCTTCCATGGCTGCTAGCCACTTCTCTCTCCTCTTCTTGCCTTTCTCCCTCTACTTCTAGTCTTTCTCTCTCCTCGTCACCCTCTTTCTCTCTCCTCTCTGCAGTCTCTCCCTTCTCTCCTTCTCTCTCTAGGTCCCCTTCATTACAGTGACACTATGATACTATCCTTGAGTTTTATACTTCTCCATGCTTTGTTAGTACCTCCCTCTAGCCTTTAGCCTTTTGAGGACCTTGTGTGCAAGAGAAGCTCTTAAAACTCTTGGCTCATGATAGGTGGGAATGCTAATATCTCTTTTTCTCTTTTATCTCTATTATTTTCTTCTCTTCCTCCTCTTCTTTACATCTCCTTCTTTATCTTGCCTTCTCTTATTTTTCTCTCTTTTCATATCTTCTTTCTCTCCCTCTCCCTCTCCCTCTCTTATCTCTTTCTTTTCTTCTTTATCTTCTTTCTCTACCTCCCTCTCTCTCCCTATCTCTTATCTCTCTCTTTTAAATTTTTTTTCCCAATCTCTTCCTATCTCAAAGTCTCTCTCTCTCTCTCTCTCTCTCTCTCTCTCTCTCTCTCTCTCTCTCTCTCTCTCTCTCTCTCTCTCTCTCTCTCTCTCTCTCTCTCTCTCTCTCTCTCTCTCTCTCTCTCTCTCTCTCTCTACTACTTATCGTCTTTCTGATTGTAGCAATGTCGGGTCAAAAGAATAGTCTTAGCCTGTTAAGCACTCAAGTTAGAAAGCAAAACCACCATGATAACATCAACTTATGGTTTTTTCCCCTTTGATGTTTTTCTCGAATATCAGGGGTAACGTGCTTGACCAAGGACCCCTCAGTGGCATGACATTAGTGGCCCATCAAAACATAATCCTAAGCAATGTTGCTTTTTCCTCCTTAGAATAACATGGGATTTGTCATCTAGGCTCGCTTGAGTCCACTTTACAATGGAAGGTTCCAGCATCAACTTGAATCCAAGTTTCTAATTTTGATGCTAAGGTCACTTAACAACAACATGGAGTCTTTAAGCGAGTGCATTTGCAAGTCAACTCAAACCAAAGCAGATCAATACCACGCTTGGTTCATAGTGAGTAAGAAACGAGGGGGAGTGATACACATCGACCTCTTTACTCATAGGGTATAGTCTTGATTCCAGTACACTAAAATGGAATTGATGGGGATCTAAAACAACACATAAAGCAATCAAGCATTCAACCTTTTCCTAATTCTAGCACCTTGAAGGAAACCTCTCAGCTCATTGAGAGTGTGTTTTAGTTATTTAATTGTCCTAACATATTTATGTTTGACATGCAAAGTTAGCTCCTTTAATTAGCCATTAAACACTAGTTCCTTCATGTACAAAGACAATGTCAAACAATCCTTTGAAAGCTATTGCAAAAAATCTATATTTATTCTACACTTTCTCCAAGCTGCAATGCCACCTTGGCAATATGTCCCTTGATCGGAGACTCTATCCAAATCTCATGACACATGATTCATCAATCTTTCCTACTCTAGCATTAGGGTCTTTCAGGAAGTTCATCTCTGCTTTGTAGAGGTTAGACTAGTCCTTGAAAAACCCAATGGATTTATGGCCAGAGCCCACCCTTGTCACCCCCTAGCCTAGTCTAATCCCTACAAAGAAACTTCTCTCATCTAGGAACTATCCTAGCTTTTGGCACAATCATTCCAACCCCATGGTGAAGGATTTTTGCCACTAACCTTAGTGGAGGTTTAGTAGGTACTAGAAATCTAGCCACGAGGGCATAATTACTTTTGTACAAATACACAATCAAGGCAACTAGCCTATCATCATCAACAAAAAAATATTTCTTTTCTCTAACATCAATCCAACAATCACTTTCAATATTCCATAAAAATTAGCCTTTTCTTAAAAAGACAAAATCAATAAACCAAAACAACATCCTTCGGATGCTTTGCAAAAGAAGATGGAATCTCTTTCTTTGAACAAACATTTTTTTCTCTATCTTATCAAGATACATGTGTCATTTAGAGTTCTCCTAACTCAACAATGGTGCATTAAAAAAAAAATACCTATCTAGGTAAGCCCTTCTTCTTCATTATCACTTCCCAATTTTATCAAGGTTTAGATTCTCCACTAAATGAGTACAAACTAGGTCTCTTTTTGTGAATCATATAAGGTGATTATATCCTTTACTTTGTATGAATAATATCCCTTGTGGTTGCACTTGGGTTTAAGAATAGCAATCCTTGGGTCCCCTTGGGCTACCATTACAAATCTGAGTATCACCTCCAAACCTACTTCATGCTACATAGTAACAACCTTAGTCTATTGAATAGTAATAATGTCATAGTCCATTCACACCTTATATAGAATTATTTTTGTTCAAAAATAAGATATAAACTCTTGGTCTTTACCTTGGTTTATAATCCCTTTCTATACTTCTCTAGCAGTGGTTCTTTAGTACATTGTAGAACTACCACCAATCAGATGACTTTAGCTTATTATTATGCAAGAAGGTTACTTTAGTTACGGACTCTATCATGAGATATCTTTGTATCCTAATACTCTAAGGTAGTCATTTTCCCCACAATATATAAAATATCTAATAATTTTTAAATACAAGAGCTTACATATATGTACTAGTAGAACCTAGGGTCCTCTACTCTTGGTGCATCTATTGTAGTCCTATTGGAGTAGTTGAATCAATGTGACATTGCATCTTAAATAAAAAAGCTTCTATTTTATTTAAGAAAAATTCACAAATAATAATATTTATAAATAGATATTGAATGTACGTTTTATATATATATATATATAGTAAAATCCTAGAGGGGTTTAGATGGCTTGAAAGGAACAAATCCAAACCTTAGGGGTTAACTTGAAGTCTTGGTCTTCATCACTAGTTCTTCACAAAGAATCGAGCAATATCAAATGACTTATAAGTTGTCTAGAATCAGATGTGTGACATTGGTCAATTTATCCTACCATGATGGAATCATAAGCACCAGGAATGCCAAGTTGTTTAACAAAAAAGTCCATACTCATTGGCTTCCATTTCATTTGTGGAATGTCTAAGGGTCGCAATTATCTAGAAATTTTAATTCTTTTTGTCTTGACCATTTGAGAATTTCATCATTGGGTTATATATCTTAGACATCTCTTTTCTATCGACAATGATAGCTTTTGCAAACTACATCAAGAGCTTGGGCATATCTTAGATGTTTGGCAATTAGGCTATCATGAGTCTCCCATAATATTTTACCTTTACTTGATATCATTTTGGAACACAGAGGAATCTTGGTAATACAAACAATCATTTCTTTCATGATAGTCCTTAATCTTGGATCTTTCCTTGTTAGAACTTTCACATTGAAGGACTTTAGTCATGAGTTTCTCATATCCCTTATCTCGAGAAATAACTTTGTGTATAAGCTCAAGGATAGGATTATTAGGTATGGACATAGTTCTTAAGCTTTTAACCTTAACATTATTGTTAAAAAATGGCATTTTAGGTTAAGATATCTATGAGGTTTTTGTCCTTTTCTAGTCAATGTTTGATTTCAAAATCAAACTCTTGTAGTGTTTCTATCCATCTCTTTTGCCTTTAAATGTTTCAGTATGCTTAGGTGAAAATTCACTCAAGAGTTTTACGATCTATCAATAAAGTGAATCTTTTTCTTAGCACGTAATACTCCATAATTTCATTGGATAGATTATAGTGAGTAGTTCAAGGTCAAAAGTAGCATAGTTTGAATAATAGGGATTTAGTTTCTTTGAGGTAGGCCATTGGTCTCCTTCTTGTACTAGGACCCAATTGATTGCAAGCTAATGAAGCCAACTTGCACCATGGATTACTTAAAATGGTTGGATGAAATCAAGGAGATTCAAAACTAGGGTGCTTATTACATCTTCTTTAAGCTTATCAAAGCTTTGTTAATGTTCAACTACCCATATGATCATAGTGTTATTATTCAAGAGATAAAAAAAAAGGATACTTCAATGAGGGAATAATCCTTGATGGAGATTTGATGCCAACCTATCAGCCCAAAAATCATTGGATTTACTTGACTGTCTTAGTTATCATCCAATCTAAGAGTCACTTACCTTTGCAAGTTTTAAGAGTATTCCATCAATAGAGATTACGTATTCTACGTATTCAATCGTATTAGAACAGAACAAGTAATTTCTCATCTTTCTATAGAGTTGATTTTTGTGGAGCAATCACAACGCAATCCTTAAGTGACTTTCATAATTCTCTAATGACTTGGAATATACTAGCACATCATCAAAAAATACTAATACAAAGTTTTCTAGGTATGGTTAAAAGATATCCTACATAAGTTAGTTGAATGTTGCTAGTGCATTAGTCTATCTGAATGACATAACCGAGAATTCATAATGACCCTATCTAATACTGAAGATAGTCATTGGAATATCCTCTTCCCTAATTCAAATTTAATGACATCCAAATATTAGATCTAACTTCGAAAATATCTTAGCACTGTGCACGCAATTTAAAAGTTCATTGATCCTAGGTATATGCTACTTCTTCTTGACCATCACTTGGTTTAGTCCTATGAAGTCATTGGAGAGTCTACAAGATCTATTTTTCTTCTTCTGGATAAGAATAGGTGCATCCCAAGGTGAATTTCTTGGGTGGATGAATCCTTGCTTTGGATAGTAGTTCAGCTCTAGAAATCAACTATCTCATGGTCAACCTCAAGTTTGAGAGAAAATTGGGTTACTTCTTCTAAGACATCTTCAAAATCATTAACCTAGGAAGGTAGAGTGTATTGTTTAGTATTTTAGATCTTATTTAACCAAATCATGTAGACTAGTTGACCTTTCAAGTCAACTTGCCTTGGATAGTGGGACCCTACTTGTACTAGTTTTTCAATATGCCTTTTGGTACTCCCTTCAAGCTCTTGGAAGATCACTTTCTCTTCAACACATAGAATTTGGGCTCTCTTATTCTTGAGCCAATCCCTTCGCAAAATGTAAATGTAGTATCCTAATGGTAGGATCCAAAACTTTACTCCAATTGAATGGATATCTAACTTGAATTTCAATCTCCCTTCACTTGAAGAAATCTTCTTCTCGCTGGCCACTTCTACTATCATTTTTATTGTTTCCTTGGATATTAGATAAAGTCTCTTAGTACTAACATAGCCAATTAGTATTTTGAATGATGTATCCTTGGAACTAATTAGATTACAAAACATTGAGAATCTACTCCTTTCTTCTCAATGGAAGTATGTATACACCATCTTTAAATTTCTTTACGTAAGGGGAAATTTTTAGGTTACCCTATCATGGCAACTATTTGGGCTCAGATTGCTCTTCGGTGGCCATGGCCTTGGTTGTTTTTTCTATCTCAATGACCTCTTCTAGCTTAGGTTTTGATTTTAGGGTGATTTAGATAGTTGGCTCTCAGTTTTCCTATCCTTTTGCATTGGTAGCATGTTTGTTGTCTAGGCCATTTGGTCCTTGATGATGGTATTGGCCCTTCCATTACCTCTGGTGTTGCCCATGTTGTACCACTATTGAGATAATTTCTTTGATAGTTGTTATTGATGGGGTGGTTCCTTTGACCATTGCTAGCAATTTCCTTGGCAATGGGATTTGCTCACATCAAGGCATCTTTGAGAGTCACAGGCCTCATTGATTGGGGATGGTTCTTTCCTATACATTAGTGCTAACTCTCATTCATTGCATCACTCCCAAGAGAGATTTGTCAGTATATGTTGGTAGTGATATGTGTGAATACACTTAGGACCTTTGAGATACTATTTTTCCTCTTTAGGAGGTTTTTTAAAACCTTGGCCTTGTATATATGCCTATTCACTATTAGGGCACACTTAGTCTTGTAAATCTTCTCTATTCATACCACTCGATACACTTTAAGTTTTTCTATCTCAATCTCACAATTCATAGAGAAGAAGGAAGTTCTATCTAGCATAGATTCCCATATGTGACTTATTGTCTAGCAAAAAGTTTCTTGAAAAGTACCATCTAGCATAGATTCCCATATGTGACCTATTCTCTAGCAAAAAGTTACTCATATACATGAGTCATGATAAGGTCATAAGCTATATCTCTAGTAGTCCTTGGAAAATATGCTTAAAATAGCTATGCCATCCAAGCATATTCTCCCTTACCTTCAATTTACATAGCCCTAGAAATGGATGATAAAAATTCTTATTTTGTAAATGTGTCATTGCAAGAAATCCATGATTGGAACTCTATTGTATTCATTTCTTTTGAATTAATAAAGATTACCCTAGTCCTTGAAAGTGTCTAAGAGAGGAAGGACTTAAACTCTTAAGCAATTGAATCTACCATTCAACTTGTGTGTTAATTGGAATTACCAATTGATATGAATTGATAATACGTACAAAGAGCTCCTAGAGAAAAAGTTTCTTCTACAACAAACATTGCCACCCAAGTTTAGTGGGGAAGGATCAAGGTGGAGTGAGATGTGAAAGCCTAGACCAAAGCCATGGATGACTATTTCTTTCCTTTTGAAACTACCATCACAAAACAATCCATGACCACACCCCTTCATCTCACTAGTAAAGCAAATATATTTTGGAAATAGTGGTGTCAAGATAAGGGAGTGATGGAAGATTCTTAGACTTGGGAGAAAATTAAAGAAAATGTGAAAGATTGATATCCTCCTCCCTCATTTGACTTGATAAAAAGGAATGAATTCTACTACATGAACCAATTAAAATCAACCTTAGAAGGGTAGTACTCCAAGTTCATGAGTCTTCGTAAGAATGCACTACCACTAATGATTGCAACATAGGAGATTGTAAGATTTTTCCAATAAGGTCGCTCGAAAGGGGGTCACTCATAAATATGTAAACATATCATGTTGATTCAAAATAATGGATTTTAAAAATATCATTTTTCCACACATTTTTACATAGATAAGGATACCATATAACAATATTATTTACAAATAGAATAGAAAAGGGTATGTTTTAGTTAGGGAAAATTGAAAGACAAGGGTATTTTTAATAGGAATAACCCCAAAGCTTTGTAAAAATATTTGAATTTCTCATGAGACAAAGCTATTGTGAAAAGAACTACAAGGCTATCTTATGTTAGCACATAGGCCAAGATGACCTCTCCTACAAAGAGTCTCTCTATGACTAATGATAGTGCATCTCAATGGGCTTAATACATCATAGTTGTCGAAGCTACCATGTACTCATCTTCACAACTAGAAGTGGCCCCACAATGGGATACTTCTCTCTCAACCACAATATGCATGAGCTGCTAAGCATGAAGAAAAAACCACTGATGATACATGAGTATTGTAGAAGGCACCCCAGGAGCATCCTAGTCAAAATCTAACAAAGCATGTAAATTAGTACTGAGAGATCCACTCTACTACTTGTCAATGCTTCATGCTTGAGCTATGCATAGATCTATCATAGATCTACTCATCTATGATACTGCAAACTAAATGTGGGGCCTTATGAATCATACATAAATCAAGCATCCAATAGCCTGTTGGTAGAGGAAGACATTAGAGCCTCCAATAGCTTGCTGATAGACGAAATTAGAGCTATCTTTAGCATCATGAAAGCTAAACTTCAAACCTATCCCCATAGAAGTGGTAATAGGCTTATAGACTCTGCAATAATATCTCAACATAATTTTTTTGATGCAAATTAATATCTCCATCATAGTGCTTAAATCAAATGCCCAAATAATGATGCAATAGACCCAAATTTGATATGTTCAAAAGACGAATTCAACTAAGCCTTAAATTCAATAATCTCTCTCTTGTTAGGACTAATGAAAGTAGCATGACATCAACATAAACCACAATGATTAGACTAAGCCTTAAATTTAATAATATCTCTCTTGTTAGGACTAATGAAAGTAGCATGACATCAACATAAACCATAATGATTAGAGATACATCACTTTTGTGTCCAACATATAATACACTCTCATTGGCATTATTATGAAAACCATGTTTAGTCAAGTATTCATATAACTTCTTATACCAAGCCCGAGGTGCATACTTCAAACCACACAAATCCTTTTTCTCTATATAGACTTAATTTTCTCACCCCTTCTATACAAAACCAAGAGGTTGAAGAAAATATAGTTGCTTATGTAAATCACCATTAGAAAATGCCATTTTGATATATAACTGATATACATTCCATCCATTATAAGCAGCTATGAATGCATGTAGTTATCATATGGTAAGTGGGATCAATCTCTCATCAAAATCAATGCCCTTCTACTAAGCATAACCCTTTACTACAAGTCTAGATTTGTAGTGATCAATACTACCATCTAGTGTGTGATTTAGGTTGTAAATCAACTAAGTACCAATGGACTTCTTGCCAGGAGGAAAATCACATAAGAACCAAGTGACACAATGATAGACATTAAAATTATATTGATGTGCAACATAGGTGTTAGGAAGTTGTAGTAATTTTGCTAATATGGTCAAGTGTGCTACAACATTGAGTACTATACTTCCTTGATTAAATCATCTTTATTCACGAATCTCTTCTTCTATGAGTATTTTATCGAGCAAGGGAAGGCCCAAGAGTGGTCCAAACTAGCTTCACACCTTGTATAACCATGGCCTCCCAAAATTTGCATCTTATCAAATTGATGTTTTAATATGTTTTGCTAGTTACCACTAGCATGACCCATACCATGACCACTTGAAGAGGACCTGCCATATCCCCTTCATGAGCTTGAGTAAAAATCTTGGACCTTTTCATCACTTCTTTTGGATGATTCACCCTGCATGTTGATCTCTTGAGTGATCATGAGAGAGATCAACACGTCAAAATCTGGAAATGGCTTTCGTACATACATAGAAGCAATAAAAGATTTCCAAGCCTTCTCATCATTAAGGTCACCCAAATTAGATGAAACCAAATCATCATCATCAAGTATTGTATCAATAGTTGCTAAAGCATTTGCAATGCTTCTCACCTTCAAAACATACTCATTTATGAACATCTTGTCTTTCTTCAAACTATTTAACTCTTGCTTGAGTTGAATCTTTTGTACCATTGTATTTACTAAAAACATATTCTCAAAGATTGTCCAACCTACATGTGAGATTTTTGTATTTTTTTAAATTCCCTAACATAATTTAATTAATGACTGCAAATAGCCAATACATTACCTTTTTGTATTTTGGAGATTTCAACCATGATGCAATCGTGATATATCACCTTAATAATTCATCCAAAAAAATATACTTCTATCAACCTAGCACCGTGTAGTAAGACTAGTTTAAAGAGATCAAAATGACTCTTTAGTTGCAATACTTCAACTGCAAAAGTACAACCTTGCCTTGCTAAGTTCTAGCTTGAATGTCCATTACCTTTTAAAAACAAAAACTTTAATAAACATAATGAACCTATTTAGAAATACAATATAAAGCTTATTGTAGATTAAAATCACTTGCTTTGAGCATGGACATTATTACTTAGCTCAGTCGAGAAAGTCATTAAATATCTTATAATGATTCTCATCTAGTTGGTATCTTTCATTTGATGCATTGTTTGTTAAATTTGTCAATGTGATGATTGACTCTATGGAAATCATGTTCAAGTCAATTAAGTCATATGTGAACATACATGGTTCTTTCACCTTTTGGTACCACCAAGTTGAACTTCTATCCCTTGAGATTGATTTGTCAAGTCAAAACCTCATTTATAGTCCACATATCTACCTCTTACTTACTTTCTCATCTTTTAGAGTCTCCCAATGTACCAAGTGCATCAAGACTTATCCATTTTATTTAAGTTTGTGGCTTTTCCATCTCTCTTTGGACGCTTACTAATTCCTTGATCTTGTGTGTCTCACACAAATTATACTACACAATCACAACCTATCCCAAAGAAATTTGCATTGCTTGATGATTGTGATTTCATTTCATTAACAAAATATATGCCTTTCTTCACTCTTGTCAATCAATCCTTTGACAATGTTGAATTCCCATTCAACTGCCTTACCAATGTAGGCTTGAAGATAGACTTTCCATCAACTTCTATTATTGGGTTGATCTTTTGTCTCTTCGCAATAGTCCTTGAGTCATGAACCTCATCTAAGATCCCATCAATTTCATGTCAAATCTCACTAAGAGTAATGTCCTCATCATCCCCATCCAAAACTTCTTGTAGTTGTTGGTCATCACTACTTGGTTGTGCAAAGTCCTCATGCTCATTAGCCTCCCCAATGATCTCAGTGTCTAGTTTTGACCATGCAGAATTTGTATCCTCCTAAGGTTGTAATCTCTAGTTGAAGTCATTTTCTTTGCTAGGTTTCCATCGTAATGACAAACAAAAAATTTCTACTTATTGCAAGCCCTCTTTTAATCCATCTACTATTACATCATCTGAAGATACACATTTATACTTTCCTAAATTGACTTCTACAATTCCATCCTTTTTATTAAAAATTTTCCATATGTCCTCCTATTTTTTATGAGGCCTTGAGAATATTAGCCCAATTGAGCTATATTCATGCATGATGATCTTATTCAAAGTAACAATGCTATGTAAAAGGTCTCCAAAGTCAAAAATCTCTCTTGTCCCACCATAGCTCCAATTTTACTAAAATAAAATTTAGCTACATCTAACTGAGTAAGATGTAATGGAAACTTGAGAGTAGGATAATTTGAAGAAGAAATTGAACTTGGCTTCCATCATTACACATTCCCTCAAGTTTAGATATGGTGATAAGAAAATATCAATGTAATCAGCCACAATATGCAAATATGACATAGTTCCTTGCATACTTCTCTCTTTCTTTTGTTATTGTCTCATACAATGTTGCACTTTTTTGCTTGCAATCCTTTGGGTAACTGCCCAATTTTGACAATCATTTCTTTGTGTATCTCCATCTTGTAGCTTGTGTTCATCAATAGAAAATGAATTATAGACCATTGCAACATTGTTGAGTGCAATCCAAACTTTACTAGTTGTAATTTTTCCATTTCATCTATTAAGCAGACTAACAAGATTTTTTCCACATATGGATGTACTTCCACAATTCTCCCTTTTAATTTCCAGCCACACCAATTAATAAAGAGTAACAATTAGTCTTTATGCTTTCCCAGATAATCTTCAAGCATGAGTTTATGTTGTCTATTGTCTCCATCTGAAGCATGCCCAATTATTGGACCCAGTGTATCCTTTAGCTTTACACTCCAAAAATTCTCCACAAGATTTCATTGGATTCTAATGAAAATACTACCAAAGTGATTACATGTGGCTTGCACTACCAAAGTTAGTCATGGAAGACTCTCATGAAGAGGGTTTACTATCAAAAGTCTTGCATAATTTCCCACCACTTGATTTTAAAAGGTGTCCACTATATTATCATAACCTTGTGATCCCTCTCCCACAATAATTGTGTCATTTGAAAGGCACTAGTGATATTCTCCTTTACTTTCACAGAACCCACTAAGAGTATCATCCTTCTCATTCCACCTACATACATAGAAATTCTCTCTAACTTTCTATCTCTTGCAAATTTCCTTTACATGATTGAAAGTAGAAAATGGTGCAAGCTACAAGATATTAGATCTATCTAAGTTTACCTTATACAACGTTTGATGGTTGTCTCACCTTCAATGATCATGATCAGCACCATTGATGTTATTCCATGCGTACTTTTTGCATCCATGTATATCTTACCCATTGCCTCAAAGATGTACTCATACTCTCCTAGCATAAAGTGAATGGCTTTCTTTTCTTACCTTCTTGTAGTGCATATGGATGGCCCTCCAAATCTAATACTAAAAAAATCATGCAATTGTGGCCCACCCAAAAGCTTAACAAGCTCAAACATGGTCTTTGTGGACTTGCTAAATCTTTGTGCTTGCTTTGTTTGTACTAAATTATTTTCCACATCTTGAAAGAAGTCCCATAAAGCTGTTTTATCTCCAAATTTACCTTGTTAGTAGGCCTCAACTATATTTTAGAAACGCTTCACATCCTTCCTATTGAAGCATTCAAAGTTTGCTTCTTTCAAGTACCTAATCCTCATAAAAAGCACAATAATTCTTGCTTCTAAACACCATAGCTTTCTCTTGGATTCTTTCAAATCCATATTAGAGTTTAATTGTCACATTTTAAAGCTCTTTAGTGCCAAGATAATCTAATCGCCTTCCTCCTCATGTGTTCCTATCCCCTCTCTTCTCAATAGTAGTGCTCTCTTTGTACACCCTCATGCGGATAGTAGAAATAATCACAAGTGTAAATTTGTTTACAATATTCACAAGTGAAACTTTCACATTACTTTTCACCACATGAAATATGAAGGCAACTTATGTGCCTATAGCATCCACCCACATTTATTTAAATACATCCATCATATAAGTTAGCCTTTCTGTGTGGCTTGAGATAACATTCCTTCCCTATTTTAAGATCATATAGAATAGATTTTATGTCAACCTCACATGCTTTGTAAGTCATAGTCCTTTGCCATAATCCCCAACAGAGCAAATGCAAATCACATAAAGAAGTCACATATGGATGACTTGTACAAGTAGATGGTCCTTCCAAATCTATTGGTGTGGCATTTTCTTTGGTTGGTTGGAGAAAAGAGTTTAGTGACTTTTGTCATAGATTTGCATCAAAAAGCTTCTTTGGTCACCCTTGAGCATTTGTCACGACTACTTGATTGATGGATGCTTTTTTTTAAATATAGCCATAATTTAAGACTTTGGCTTAATATGCTCTATAAGAGCTGTGTGCAAGTTTGATTGTGGAGGATACAAATGCCACCATTTTTTATCATATTTGCATATAACTCTTACTCTCCTTTTATCTTTGTAGTCATCCAAGCTTACTTCAATAAGTCAAAATTCAAATCCTACATGATTTCAAGTAAAAAATCTCATATATTAATCTTCAAAATTAATACAAATGAGCCATAGGATACATACACTAAAGTCATTTGAAACAAACCCAAACCTAGCTAAACTTAAGTCTTTCATAAACTAATAACTTTCATGTATGAAAAAGTATTCTACTCAATGGTTTAATGGTTAGAAAGATGCCACATACCTTTATGAGTGCTATTGAAAATAGCCATCTCCTCTATTACACCTAAAATTGTAGCCATATTATCTTCATTACTTTCTTCTACATCTTTTGAGCTAGATATTGCTCCCATCTTCAATCCTCGATTTGTTAAATATCCTTTTTGATGTGCTTGACCTTCTAACACATGGGTTCTAATGAAATTAGAAATAGGTGAGTAAGAAAATTACTTGCCAATGACTCTTGATCCATAAGGAGCTTTACATTCATGGCACCATAGTCAAAGCCAAGGATGCACCATGAAGATCTTCCGTAAAAAGCTCAAATCTATCATCTTTTGGTGGGTTTCACTCCCTCAACTTCTTGCTAGTCTTCTCACATTGATCTAACCAAATTTCAAGCACAATCTTTGATGTCTATTCTTAAGCATATTTCTAACATGCTTTGGATTATCACCTGACTTGTGCAAAATATGATCACCTTCATCACTTTCTTTGAAGTTAGTAGCCTCTATAGTATCCTTCAAGCCTTCATCTATGCGTTTTCTAAGCCCACCCTCATCCTTGATCTTATCTACCATGATTAAATCCCTCTTTATACCAATAAACTTGACCTTTTCTACACTCCAATGTTCTTCTTGTACTCGGTTTAGTATGCAATATTCACTGTCATCATCTTCATCTTCAATTATGAATGTAAAAGAATCACAAACAAGTCCATCTTGTATAATCTCTTGTCTTATTGCACTATATGTGGAATTATTCATAACTCGAACATAACCTCTCTTTTTTTCTCATTATATCCATACTAAAAAACCTTCATACAAGTCTTTGAAGGCATGCATTACAAATCTTATATCTGAATACAAAATAAAAACTAATTAGTCACTTCTCATATGCAAGAAATATGCACTAACTATTAGAGGTGATAAGTTATTATATCACTTAAAAGGCATAGTTTATCAAGGAAAGGTTAGAAGGTTTGGAATAATCCATAATTGGTAGGTGCACTTGGTTATTATATTTGATAGATCCACGAGTATTATGAAAACCATTCAATCAGTGGTGTAACATTTAATGTCAACGTGCACTACTAGATCAAAAGAAGAAAGGTTTTACAATTTGACATAGAGTCAACAACTAAATATCATGAATTTACAATGTAATTACATTTTTTAGTTAGATATAGTTCAAAATACAATACAAATATGTGGAAAATCATAGCTTTCTAAACCATCAAAGTACTTTTTCTTGCATGCTTATGTGTATTCACCATAACAATATAGATGGGTAGCAACTCAAAAAAATTACATGTATACAACATGTAAATATGTGGAATATTGATATAATTTCTCTTAAAAACTATTATTACATGACTAACTTAATCTTAAAGCACAAATTACAAGTTGTATTCCATAGTGTATAAAAGAGACATAGATTTTTATAGAACATTATGAATGATTTAGGATCATATTTAGATTCACTAGGCATAGAGAATCCAAAGTTTGATAATATATTTTGGAAAATATAGAGGGAGACTACGACTAGAGGTGGGCTATTCAAAAAGGATGAGCTAGGATAGGACCAAGCTCTATGAGTTGTCTTTGTGCCTTTGTAGGATCAATGCCACACTCAACCCTCAAAAAGTTGTCTAGATCTGCAAAGTACATTGTCATGACCCTATCATCTACTCACATGTGATCCTTGCCTTGAACTCTATTAAGTGTATGATCACTTTATTTGGGGAGTCCCTTGGCTCCCTATGCAACTTACTGTAGGAGATTGGCACATTGGGTCATAGATCTCAAGAGAAATCCATCACTTTTTATTTTCTAGCATGCCTTTCCGTTGGTGCTCATCTATAATGTGCATGGGCTCTTTTGGCCCTCCACATTTTTGGTTGGCTGGTCTTGTCATTCCAGAAAGATGCATTGACCTTTTGCATTCCATGCTCCACTTGAAATTGATGTAGCTTAGTATTATTTGAGACCTTGTACATTGTAACACAATATTTTATATCTAAAGTAAAATAACTAATATTATCTATGGTGGCTCTAACACATTGTCCAAAGGAACCTTGACAGATGACTCTACCAGGCTTGATCTCATCAAAGGGAATGCTAATTTTTGGTGCACATTGGGGATTTGTCAATGTATGCAACATAGTTCCTACTCTCGATGGATCATCCTGCTACCTTGTGGGACTAGAACTAGGACTTGCACCTATGGTAGCCTTTAGTCACTTTGGTAGGGAGGTTACATGGGAAAAGTCCTTTGCCCACTTTGAGCATGCCATCTCTTCTCTTCACTTCATATTCCACATGGCTAACTCTCTCTGGATGCAAATGATGGTGCTAACTCCTTAAGATCTTCCATCATAATGGTTGCATTTCTAAGCAATGTGCGAAAAATGTGTAATTTTTTCTCAAGATCCCAAAATGCATCGATGACCAAATGCAAGAGACCTTGCTACTGTCTACAACATGGAATGCATGGTTGCACATGCTTGATTATAGAAATTAACAAAGGTAATGTCATTGCTATTGATGATTGATATCTACTCTTTGGTACTAGATGATATGGCCTTTATAAAAAAAATGCAGAGTGCTTTTGCAATATAGAGGACTATCTTCACAAGTTGCAAACTCTCTACAATGAAGAAAAACAAGCAAATAAGCATGATAGTCAATACTTAACCTGCAAACTATAGGTTAAGTTACACCACTTGAATATTAACTTGTGACATATAGTCCTTGATTAAAAAACATAGTTGCATGATATCAATCTTATGAATCTACATCTGGAATTGAGATGATCTGAAATTGAAAATTCTCCAATTGAAAGAGAGCATGTGAACACTTCAACAGAGATATGTAAAAGGTTATTAAAAATCAATTATGATAACTGGCTCTTATTATGGATGTAGCTTGATTTGTGAAACATGTGGTCCCCATTCGAAAATATTGAATGGAACTAATATAGATTGTACCTCCTTTCCCCGTTAGAAGGATCAAGATGTCCTCAAAGTTGGGGAGTAAGTTGGCTGTAGGATTTATGGGTTAGGGGCCATTACATTTCAACTATGCTACAGTTATCATATAGCACTAGTCTTAGTCTCTTGCATATTCAAGTTACAAATCAAACCCACTATGATAACATGAACTTATGGTTTTTTCCCATTTGATGTTTTGCTCTGATACTAAGTGCAACGTGCTTGACTAAAGACCCCTTAGTGGCATGATTTTAGTAGCCCTTCAAGAGATAATCCTAAGTTATATCTTAATACTCAGAAGCATGATATAGAATAGGAAAATGACCATATTATAAATGGTTGAGGCTAATATGGCAAGAAAGAATGATACCAAAACTATGGATAAGTTCTTAATGGGGATATTTATCTCAAAATTTGGCTTTTGCCATCGAGATTATGAATGATCAATGGACCCACTTCTTGAATCAAGTGATTATTAGGACCATGCTCGCTAGTCATTCACACTCTAATCTACAAAACTGTATAATAAATGGCTTCCTTTGAGGGAAAGGGAATCAACTTCTTCAATGAAAGACACTTCAAAAAGCATTCCCTACTAGAATATCCACAACATCAGGGATTGACACCTCTATGCATTACTGAAGTGAAAGCCTAGTGGCAAGGAAGGTAAAGATATGCAATGATGTAGCTAGTGAAACCCTAAAGGTAAAAAAAGAAATCAATCACCCAATTTATCCTTAGAATAAGGACAAGAGAAGGACAAGCATGAAGTAGGTGCCAATGATCATTTTATCTTGAAATGTACAATGATAGGTGCACAACACTAAGTAGACATAATCCAATCACACAACATACTAAGAATGGATGGTTATTCCAACACAAACTTAATCTAAAAAACTTCAAGATACAATAATAAAAGTGCCCATTGGTTAGATGCTCAAAATGTAACACAAGTTATATCAGATTATTACTTTTGTGAAAGTATAAAAATGCAAGACGTTGCACCATTTTAATAAAACTACACATAGATGAGGATGTTTTTTGGTCAAACATATGACCTGAATTCCCATCCCATCAAGTAATACTAGAAAATCAATGTATTAGGATATTGTGCAATTGAATATATGACCAAATTCACATCACTTATTTATACATGTGTAGCTCATCACGACACTATCGAGCTAAATCCATGACCAAGTGCCCATCTATAACTAGGGGAAGGGAGGGTGTCACAACCAAAATGACACCTTTGTGTTGAGTTCACAACTTAGTGCCAAGTTGATAAAGACATATTTTTCAAAAGGAACTCACTTACCAAATTCATGACTAAGTGTCTATTTGACAAGCATCTTTTATCCCTCTACACACACACACACACACACACACACACACACACACACACACACACACACACACACACACACACACACACACACACACACACACACACACACACACACACACACACACACACACACACACACACACACACACACACACACACACACACACACACACACAAACAAACAAGATAAAGGTATCATGACATATATATGTCGAATACATGGCACATGCTAATCCACGTTTTCAAAGGGGTTTTTGTTGAAAGGTCGAATCCACCAGGGATCAGAAGTAGAAGGAAGTAGAGATAGGAGATGGAAGAGAAGATAGAGAATACCTAAGTGGTAAACACTACAAAGACAAAACACAATGAATTGAATCAATAAGTATTGAAAGAACCTGGAATCTTCGCACTACTCAGAAGCAATCTCCAGGCATTAGATCTCCTGGAACTTCTTCGTAGAACAAAACGTGCATAAAAATTACAGCTCCTTCTTTGCTACTCAGAACCCAAATCTGATGGCTCCGTTGGCTCCGAATGGGGGTTAAAACTTCAGGACACCTGGACACCTGATCATGGATCTCCCAGATCACTCATTCTTCTTCTTTCAGTTCAACCTACAGTTTTCAGCCTGTTTACAGCGATTGCGATGCCCACGATTTCATCAATCTGTCCCTCTTGTGAAAATCCCTTAATTGGCTGAAAAAGCAACTAGCTTTTTACATGCCATCCTAATCTAGAAGTTTTTTTCTAAATTTTTTAAATTTTTACAATAAATAATATAAAAACAGGCTAAAATTATTCGAAAATCTAGTATTTTTGGATAATCCATGCAACTCACACTAGTACGAATGGCTCAGATCACATTGACTTTCTAGATCAATAAAGAAGTCAGATGATGATGTATTTCATACTTTTTCACACTGTCTCCTTATAACATCACGACATCCACCCCCTCAAAACCTGCACATCCTCCGGTATGTGCCAAAATCCTAGTTGTCACTAGATTTTGAGTCCTCATCCTCTGCAACCATATCCTTTACTTCTTCATCTTCCATATCTTCCTGGCTAGCCCTTGTATCAGGACCACTATTTTCTTCCAATTCTGGCAACTCATAGGTAGTAGATTCCCTATATGTAGCAAGAGGCGTACACATAACATGTCTTCTGATCAACCTATGGGTCTAAGATAATAGTGGTAGATGGGTCTCGGCTACTCTTTGCATTACCCATATCAACTATCACCTACCATTCCCCACAAGCGACCAAGTCTTGTCTCATTATCAATAGCAACATCCGGACTAGGACCACAATTGAAAAAGAGGTCCTCTTCATAAGCAAAATTAACTAAGGAATCCGCAAACTGATTCCAATAACATGGAATCAGCTGAAGAGATATGCTCTCAAATTCATCAAGTAGGGTTATAGCAGTTCGATGATACATATGAAGGAGAGGATTCTGGACTATGTATGTCCCGTTGAGTTGATTTAAGATCAGCTGGGAATCCCCTTTTATTAACAAACGCCTAATGCTACCTTTCTTGGTGATATTCAATCCCATAATCAGGGCTTTATACTCGGCCATGTTGTTAGTAAATCCTACCGTGAGGTAAGCAACTAATTTCATTGTAACTCTACGTCGGGGATCTTGGATAACTACTCCAACAATTCCTTTCCTATTACGGCCCCTGGACGCTCAATCAAAGTATAATGTATACGTCCATAATGGGTTTACATAGCCAGCCATCAAGAACTCCCCTATTCATAATTATGATAGTCAAAGCTCAACATATTTAGAGGATGAACTGACAGCTCCATCGCACCTTCTTCATTAAACTCAACAGGGATGCTTGTCAAGATTTGTAAGCAGTGGTGGTAGAAAACTTTAATTTCCCACACAAAGGTACCGTCTTCTTGCTCAATCACTTTATATCCCTTGCTCCACCAGATAAGCCTCCCCTGATGATATCTTTGCTCGAGATATGGGTGCTTAAAATAAGGAATTAACCGCCCCATCAACCAATTTAAGCTCTCCTGCAGGTCTCCAATCAGCCCCAGCATGGACCTGCAATGATTTTTCCACGTTAGCATACTTAGAAATAATAAGGTTTAATCTTATTAAGATTAACCTTATTCTTAAATTCCACTCCTTGTAGATCAGCTAATAGAACTGTGGACTTATTTTTACCTATACGAACTATCTTGTAAGGGCCATCCCATCGAGGTTCCAGCTTTCTTGGAAATAGCTCCCTACGCACATTGTAATATAGAACTAACTGCCCTTTCTTAAAGGTATATGTCTTCGCTTTCAGATCATGCAACCGTTTCATCCGATGTTTAGCTACCTCCTGGTGCAACAAACTCTGCAATTTGAGCTCATCCAAGTGGGCTATAGTCGTAAACCGCTCAAATAGGGCATCTTCATCACCTAGAGAATGATTGATTGTGAATCTTATGGTCGGCAACTCAATTTCTAAGGGTAAAACACACTCCTTCCCTTAAACTAACTTAAATGGGGTGTGGCTAGTGGCTCGTTTAAACGTCGTATTATACACCCAAATTGCCATATATAATTTTGTATCCCAGTCCTGCTTCTTTTCAGAGACTATCTTGGATAGGATACCCACAAGCTGCTTATTGGTACTTTCGACTTGTCCATTTGCTTGCGGATTACAGGGGGTTGTCTTGTTATGCGTAATTTTCCAAGCTTCAGTCAGACTTTTTAATCACTTTATTTAAAAAGTGAGTTCCACGGTCCAATACTATTTCTTTTGGTGGACCAAATTAGCAGATAATTTTCTCAAGTAGGAAACTGGTAGTCTCTTTTGCATTGTCCTGCCTCGTCACTCGTGCTTCTGACCATTTTGTAAAATAATCAGTTGCTACTATAATATATCTCTTCTGAGTAGTAGATGACGGGGTGATAGGACCCACAAAGTCAATGTCCCACTTCTCAAATGGAAGGATAGCCATGATAGGCATAAGTGGACGCTTTCTATTCTCTCGACTATCATGTCTTTGACATGTATCACATCTCTTAACGTACTCAAAGGAATCTTGGAAGATGGGCGGCCACCAATAATTAGCTCGTAAAGCCTTCTATGCCGTTGACCGCCCAGCGAAGTGCCCTCCACACCCGGAGTCATGGCACTCTTCCAAGATGAAAGGAACCTCGTCAGGCATCACACATCGGCGATAGATATCATCAACACCCTACCGATATAATGTTCCTGTGATCAAGGAAAATTTCAATGCCTGCTGTTTAATCTTCCTCTTCTCCGATTTTGATAAAGTAGCACCAATCTCTCCCGTAGAAAGATAGTGTGTTATAGCAACATACCAGGAGGGAATAGATCCTGTATCAATCTTGAACAAAGTCTCCATGTCACTTTCTTCAGCCACGACCTCTTTTGGTTCTCCGAAATCCACAAGACACTCTACAATGCCCTGAAGCTTCGGCAGCTTGCTCTTAATCTCATAATCAAATTCTTTCAAAGTGTTTAACCACTTTGCTAAACGGTTAGGCGGCTATAACTTATTCAACAACAATCGAAGCCCTTCCGCCTTTGTATAAAAAACCACCCTCTCATAAAGAATGTAGTGCCTGAACTTTTTGGTCGCAAATACAATCCCATCCACAACTTCTCCATATAGGTATAGTTAATTTCCGATATGCCCAACTTCCGATTAGCAAAAGCTATCGGATGGTACCACTTTTCCTCCCAAATTTGGGCCAAACAACAGCTGATACTATGCATAGTTGCTGCCAAAAATATATAGAACATTTTGCCCCTTTTCGGTGCTTTTAAAACAGGTGCTTTGGCAAGCTCGTGCTTCACATAATCAAAAGATACTTTGCAAGCATCACTCCATGTAAACTGACAGTTAAAGGACAATAGGTTTGTTAGTGGCAATGTTCTTTTTGCCAAGGCATTGATAAACATTTGATAATACCCTACTGATGACGGAAAGCTATGCACTTCCTTTGGAGTACGTGGCAGACTCATGGCGACTATGACCTTGATCTTTTCAGGATCAGTCGCAATCCCTACGGAACTAACCAACAAGAGCCCATAAGGGACTTCGAGATGCATTTCTGTGGGTTAAGAGCTATGCAAAATTGTCTGCAACGCTCAAAACACTTCCGCAAAATGATCAACTGTCTATCCCTTACGGTGGCTGCCCCCAGATCGTCAATGAATACTTTCAGCTTCTCTAGGGAGATGTCACCCCAAAGGTCTTGTCAGCTGTTATTTGCCACGAACCAAGTGCATTACACAACCCAAATGATATCACATGGTACGCAAAGGTACCGAAGACTATAATAAACGTTGTTTTTAGCTTGTCTTGCTCAGCAATCGCCATTTGGTTATACCCTGGAAAGAAGTCCATAAACGAATAGATTTTCCTACTCGCTAATTGATCCAAAATTTGGTCAATAAAGGCAACGGGTAGTAATCTTTAACAGTCTGCTTCTTCAGCTCTCTAAAGTCTACACAAAGACGGATTTGATTATTATTCTTCTTCATGATCACAACTGGTGAGCACCATTCAGTATGCTGAACAGGGAAGATCAAACCCGCTTTCCGCAACTTTTGTAGTTTCTCGTATAACCCGTCCCTTAATTCAAAAGGCATACACCTTACTTTCTGGTGTACAGAGTGGGTATCTTCCTTTACAGGAATAGTATGCACAGCTAGACTGGGAGGAATACCCCGAAGTTTGTCATAGCTCCAAGCAAAAATGTTGCAAAACTCTCAAATTAAGGACACATAATCCTCTCTTTCTTCCGAATTGAGCATGGATCCTAATTTAATTGGCCGCAAATAATTTAGCATACCAAGATCCAGCTTAATAATGTCCGCGTCTCTTATTCGATCATGAGGCTCTATCGGCTCATTCAAGGTTATCTGATAAATATCCTCTATAGTGGACCCTTCCTTAGATCCATCACTCGATGACATCTCACTACTAGATGGATCATCTACTGTTTCTAGTTCAGTGGAGGATAGTGGAGCTCTCTCACTCTGAGGGGACTCAGGGTAAGCATCCACTATTACACGATAGGCACCTCGACCTAGAATCACTCGACTAGCAGGTATATTGACTTGACAGTCTGTCCGTAGAATCCATGACTTGCCTAGCAAAACTCGATAGCTAGGACGTCCTGCAAACCTCATCACACCCTAAAGTCCAGATAGGATTCCATGCTTGCAATTGTAATGTGGACCTTAGTAATACAACCTTCTGGTTGTCTTAGACTATCATCAGCCATCCTAAGAAGTGTGGAGCCGTCCTGTTGGATCTCTAGACCCAACCTCTCCATCAAGTCTGAACTTATGATATTGACGGAGGATCTAGTGTCCATGATAGCATGCTCCACTAATATTCCATCCTCATATGTTGAAACCCCAGGGCAATGCTTTTCAGCATGATCGAACCAATCTTCCCCCACTCTAGCTATGCCCAAAAGTTCTACTATATACCCTATACGCAGGATTTTCTTGAATTCCTTGTGCACTCCTAGAGAAAGTTTAATCAATTGCACGAGATTCACATCTGGTTTGACTTCGCAAAGGGAACTTGCTAGATCAAAGTCGTGGTAATTAGCCAAAGTTCTCTTCTCGCGCCACACCATTCTCTCCTTTGGTCTTTCCATCGGCTTTGGTGCCTCTTTTTTAGCCTTTACCTTCTTTCTTGGCAATTCTTTATCCTCCTCGGGACTGAATTTACTACCAATAGGTCTTAATGGTCCACCTTCCTTATCAGGATTCAAGACTCGCTTTTCCCTAGCATCTTGCTTAGGGCTTCCCTCGACAGGTTTTACAATTCCTTTGTCACCCTCTTTAATCTTTTGACCTCTTGTTACGGCTCGTAGATTAGAAGTTTCAGCATCATTGACACGTACAGCCTCAATAAGGCTAACTCCACTGCCATGAGGTAACTCCTCTACAACAACCTTTCCTCTTTGTAGTATTTGCCTTGGTCCATCGTCTTGTTGGAGATTATTCCCTTGTGCGGTATGGTTAACTGGACCTGGTTGGTTACTCCCTTATTGGAGAGAACTTATCTTACTCCAGCAGGTAGCAGCTAAGTGACCAGACTTCTCGCAAATATCACATTTGACATTCGGGAAATTCCTAGGGAAATGTTGGCCCCCACACCACTTACAGCTAAATCTTGAGGGGCCACCCTCTTCAGGGCATCGGCTCCCTATCAAATTCTGTTGCTTCTTAAGGAAATTGACATCCACAGCTATTTGTCGATACTGTTCAGAGATCATATCGGTGTAGTGCTTCATCATATCCTTAACTTCACCAAGGACATTAGAAGCACTCGACTCATAGCCGCGATTGTCAGTCTGTCATCCCATGGGCCTAACCACTTGATTAGGAATCCCAACTGGGACAACATTAGGATTCATTGTTTGGTTTCCACCACTATTTACTGAGGCCGTTTGACTAGCCATAGGCATAGTCATGCTAGGAGAAGCTGGTAACATAGGCAGATTCAACATAATACTCCCTCTGCCACTCGTATTTAACATGGGCTCCCCTTGACTCCCATTGGTCAAGGCCAAATTATTACCATTCCAATTTATCCTTGCTGCATAAGCCTCTTGCAAGTGCGACTCTACTCCTTCTGCTTGGGTAATGGCAGTGTCAATATCGGCCAGAGAAACACTACTCAGCTGCACCTGGATATTAAAATCCAATCCATGTAGGAAATATTGCAACTGTGCAGCCGCCGCTGGAATGGGAATATAAGCGTTAAGTTTGCGAAGAACTTGCTTTAGTTTCTTGGCATATGCGTGGTGTAGTGGGAGCTCATGCTCAACTGCTAAGATCCACGGACCGCTTATTGCTTCAAGCGTTTCAAGCTGAATGCTAATGGCTACCTCTCACATAGCCTACGCGCTCTCATGCCTACCTGGTGTAGTGAGCTTATGTAACGTGTCCACTAGTATCATCCAGGACACGTCTTAGGAGTCCATCGGAAAGGATGTCTAGAAAGCTCCACCTGGCACTCCCATGGAATGTTACGGGATTTGCGATCTAGGGCTTTCCACGTTTGCCACGTAGCGGAAGTATTCTGGCCGTTTCCACTTAGGATCGACTGGAATTAGGGTTTTCCTGATTGGTCATTTCCTAATAGCAACTAGCATCGGACCCAAGCGAACTACTTTACGCAGAAATGCTAGGTCCGAAGCGGATTCATGCTGCACTTGGTTCAAGGAGAATGGGAAACGAGAGGGATGCAAAGCTCAACCTCTTTGCCATAAGGCATAGTCCCATTCCGTTCCCCTAAAACAACGTAAATCGGGTAAGACATAACTCTAGGTCAACACTTTCGTTGTTTGTGTCCTTTGACGATCATCCCGCTGTTCTTCGAGATTTGAGAAAAGTTCCCAGCCAACAGGGACCACCCAACCGTAGGACAGACCCATGGCCCATCCTCCGCACTTTCCTCGGTTTGTTTTGGT
Organism: Lygodium microphyllum; assembly: GCF_053477565.2. NCBI lineage: Eukaryota > Viridiplantae > Streptophyta > Polypodiopsida > Schizaeales > Lygodiaceae > Lygodium > Lygodium microphyllum. The sequence continues at coordinate 89,150,354 of NC_141136.1, read as the reverse complement.
TATGTAATTATCTAACACATTAGTTGGACATGTAACAACCAGCTTCTTTAATTAATCCATTAAGCACTGGTTCCTTCACATAATCTTATCACGTGACATAGAAAAACAATATCAAACAAGTTCTTTATTAACATATCATCATATTTATCTTTGAAATACAAGGAGTTCCGCTCGCAGGCTTGTCCACAATCCGCCCGAAGGCTATCCAGCAATCCACAGGGATCACTATTCCAAGTTTCCACCTGTAGACTAGTATGCGGGCCTCGAGATCCAATCCCAAGTCATGTTAGCCTCTTGTGTAGAACCCGGAAGGTGAGGGATTTACGGCCAGAGCCCCTTGGCACCCAAGCGTCCTCCTGCTCCAAGCAGCGCTCAACGGAGAGACCTCTCGCAGCAGGTTTGGTCCACGTTCCCGGCGCGGTCAACAACCCCCTTGGTTAGGGTCAAGCAGGCAGTCGGGGGTAACTGAAGCTGTCTCTCGCTTCAGGCCTTCAACCTGAAGTATAGATATTCATTTAATTTGTAATTCATAAGTCAAACAGTGCTCTAAAATCTCTAGCAAGCACAAACATTTCCTTTGATCATTCATTTTTTTTTGCTGTTGGCAAACTGCTAAGGAAGGAATCTTTTCTTTCGAATGCATCCAACACTCGATCCGGGGTGTCTTGCAACTTGGCAAGATCCCTTATATTCTGGGTTAGGGCGTACTCTATTAACCCAACTTGGTCAAACCCTAAAGTTCATTGGATACTTCAGTTTCCGGTTTTTAACCTTCCTTACTTAGAAGGATATCAAAGTATACATCCTCTTGCAAGATAACTTGCGTAAGGATCCACCATCCTTGTTGCGAGAATTTAGCCTTTCTTCTTGTGAATCAATCACAAGACCATATGACTTCATACTTGCCGTGCAAGTCCTGCATCGTACTATGCGATAATGGGGTTACAAATCAATCCGTTTCAGTTTCTTTAAGCTGACGTTTGTCAGGCCTGGGTTTTCCTAGCTTTATTATTTTCTTTTGAGAAACTCAGGGACAGACCCTAGTTTCTTTTACGTTTACAATTTGCTGACCCTACAATCAGGGAATGTGGGCAAGTATTTAAGGTATAAACGTTTCTTGGATTTTAATTCATTCCAATGAATATTTCGCAGCATAGGTATTTCTAAGTCTATATTAATTTGTTAACTTTAGAAGGTAATATCGAGATCATCTCCGCGTGATTTGTTATCTATGTGTCAATTGATTTTTCAATCCTAAACTCTATTGATTTGAGGTTAGGTTAATTGAATTAATCTTCCTTTTTCCTTGCGAACAAAACTCATGCCAAATAAACAACCTTTTTCTTGCTAAGTTATGTAGTTAACAATCATAATTTCATAGAGTTTATGCATCGTAAGAGTCCTTTCATGATTTGCATTTTCCATGCATAAAGCTATTGAAAAAAATTACGCTTATGCTTTATCTATTTTGCATGTTCCATTAAACTAAATTCCTTCGTTGTGAACAACTAGGACAAAATATAACCTATCCATAACAATTCATCTTGCATGATTGAATTACAACGATATAAAATTAAGAAGAAAAACCTGGGTTTGGGGTGAGATATCCACATGGATACCGGGAGATGACCCTCCCGCAGCTACTCCTTGGACTTTCTTAGGAGGCATCGCAGTTGTAGTCCTTCGAACATGGAAGCAGCTTTACACTCCTTTTCGGAATTCCACCGTCGCTCCCTTGCACGTCAATACTCTTCTTCTCTTTTTCGAGTAGGGGAAAAACCAAGTCCCAAGGGTATTTTGGAAAGGCAAGGAACAGTTAAGGGTTTATCCACGAGGAGGGGGTAATAAGACCTTTAAGGTCTTAGTTTCTTTGGGAGGGAAAGGCTTACAAAGCCTAAGGAAAAGGCCCTATAGGGGTTTATACACGAGGGGGGGGGGGAGGGGTGTTTGTGTGTGGTTCCAAAAGGCATAAGAAGAGGCCTTGGGAGTTTTTTGGGCACGGGAGTGAAAGGTATAGGAAGGGGGTCTTGGAGGGGTTTTAGGACATGGGGGGGGGGGTGGGTTGTGTGGACACGGGGGTGAAAAAGGCTTAGGGGTTTAAAACCCAAGGGGGAAAGATGAAGGCTAACACAAGGGGGGGTGAAAAGGGCTTAGGAGGATTTAAAAAAAAACCCGGGGGTGAAAGGGTAAAAGGGGGAAAGGTGAAAGGGTGAAAGGGTTTTATACGGCCCAAGACAAAGGATTATTGAGTATAGCACCGGGGGGGTTTTGGAAGGGAAGGCTTAAGGGGTTTTAAAAACCTGGGAGGGGGGGGGGGGGGATTTCCAAGCCCACAGGAAGGGGGGGCTTGGAGGAGATTCTTAGAAGCTTCTAAGAATCTTCTTAGAAGCTTCTTAGGGGAAAAGAGGGGTAGGAGTTAGCGTGATATCCCGAGAAGGGAGGTGGCTCCCTTTCAACGTGGCGGCGCACAGAACCTCTTCGCCTTCAGCTTGGCGGTGACCTCCCTTGCACCACCTCAACTTTCGCCTTGGCGGCGACTTCCTTTGCACCTCCTCGGTAGCAACTGACGTTGGATGCCTGGCAGCATCCTTCATTTTTGCCCTCCCCTGCCTCTCTTGAGTGGGGGGTTTTTTATAGGGAGAGGGAAGGGGGATCCTCCCTCTCTTCGTGTCATCGTGCATGGTGGCTGGAAGCGCCGAGCTCCATCGAGGAGCTTTGTAATTCATTCTATTCCCCTCCCCTTCCAGCACGACAGTGGGCTGGGGAGGGGAATAAAAAAATTTGCCATTATTTCATTTAAAGGAATTATCCCCATAAAGTTCCTACCCTTAAGAGGGTTTCCTATGTGAATGGTATTTTCATCCTTTTTGGAGTTGTTACATTCTCTTCCCCTTAGAGGAATCAAGATGTCCTCATCTCGAGATAAACTGGGGATATTGACGGGCTGAGTGTGCCTTCATCTATCCAAGTGGCATCCTCTTCAGGATAATCCTTCCATTGGACGAGGCATTCTCTCAGGGTTCTGGATCTTAATTTTCTCTCCCTAACATCTAAGATCCTATCAGGCCTTAGTTCAAGGACTCCTTGACTAGGCATTACAATTTGTCGATCGTCAAGTACATGGTTAGGATTAGGTACATACTTTTTCAATAGGCTAATGTGGAATACATTGTGAACCTTTAGGTTCTCAGGAAGTTGCAATTTATAAGCATTAGGCCCTAGGTATTTGAGGATCTTGTATGGCCCACAATACCTTGGACTTAGCTTCTTGCAATCTCCTAAGGATAGAGAACTCTTTTTAGGGCGTACACGAATGAAGACCATGTCTCCTTCTTCGAAGATCCTTCCTTGACGCTTCAAATCCGCGTATGCCTTCTGTCTATCCTTGGCCGCTTGTATGTCCTATCTTATTGACTTTATTTGGTCATCCATCTCTTCCAAAATTAGCCTTGAAGCTTCAACCCTTAGGGTTGGATCAGAAAAGTTTAGGGGACTTCGACAGTCATGACCATATAATGCTTGGAAAGGGGTCATCTGAATGCTTTGCTGGTAAGAAGCATTGTATGCAAATTCTACCAAAGGCAAGTATTGAATCCACCTCTTCGGCTCTCGACAACAGTATGCCCTAAGCATATCCTTGATGACTTGATTTACACGCTTTGTTTGGCCATCCATTTGGGGATGGTAAGAGGTGCTAAAACAGAGTTGAGTCCCAATAGCTTCTAAGATAGCTCTCCAGAAGTGTGATGTGAAGAGAGAATCACGGTCACTAATGATTCTTTTGGGTAAACCATGTAGCTTGAATATCTCCTTGATAAACAATCTTGCAATGTCTGAGGCTTTATAGTTTGTCTTTACTGGAATAAGGTGTGCAACCTTAGTAAGCATGTCAACCACAACCATGATGGATTTGTATCCTCCCTGGACTTGGGGTAGGCCTACAACAAAATCCATACTAATGAATTCCCATTTCATTTGGGGAATGTCAAGTGGTTGTAGTTTCCCTAGCATCATGACATGTTCGGCTTTGATACGTTGGCAAGACAAACACTCAGTGACATATTTGAGAACGTCACCTTTGAGCCTCTCCCAATGGTAGCTCTTCCTAACTGCATTAAGAGTTTTAGCATAGCCAGGATGCCCTGCGAAAGGAGAATCGTGAGCTTCCCACAATATCTTCTGCTTAAGTGACTGGCTTGTTGGTATACATAGCCTTGTTCTGTAGTAGACAAGTCCACTATTAATGGAAAATTCTTGATACTTAGCCTGCAACTTTTGGTTCTGCTCCTTGATAGAGATCTCCTTTAGCATTGATTGGTAGGCCAAATCATGGCATGCTTCCTCTCTAGCTAACTCAAGTATAGGGTTGTTTGGCATAGATACTTTTGTAGCTAGAGATCTAGCCGTTGATGGATTCTACAAGATTAGGGAATTTAGGAATGCCTTGCGACTAAGTACATTGGCAACTACATTCTCTTTCCCTAGTCGGTACTTGATTTCAAAGTCATATTCCTCCAACACTTCAATCCACCGACGTTGCCTCATGTTGAGATCGTTCTGGGTAAAGATCCATTTGAGACTCTTATGGTCGGTTACTAGAGTAAACTTGTTACCCAACAGGTGTAGTGTCTCCAAAGCTTTAGAGCATGGATGATAGCTAGTAATTCCAGATCATGCGTAGCATAGTTCTTTTCATGACTCTTCAATTTCCTTGAAGAGTATGCTACTGGATGACCTTCCAAGGCAAGAATGCTAGCATCAGTTACTACCTCGAATTCCTTATTGAGGTCTGGAAGTTTTAGAATAGGTGCTGATACCAAACTTTGCTTCAATCTGTCGAAGCTATTTTGTTCGGGAGTTGACCATGCAATGGAAGTTTGCTTCTTCAGTAAGTCTGTCAGAGGTGCTATAATCAAAGCATAGTTTTTGATGAAGACCCTATACCATCCTGTCAATCCAAGAAAGCTACGTATCTCTTTGACGGATACTGGTATTGGCCACTCAAGCACATCTCTGACCTTGGTTGGGTCCACTGAGATTCCTTCTGCTGATACTATGAATCCCAGATATTCAATCTGACGCTTGAAGAATGCACACTTCTTCATTTTAGCATACAGCTTATGCGACCTCATTGTCTCAAGGACAATCCGAAGTTGAGGTTCATGATCTTCTTCCTGTTTAGAATAGATTAAAGTGTCATCGAAGAAGACAAGCATGAAATCATCAAGATATGGCCTAAAGATATCCTGCATTAACCTATTGAAGGTGGCAGGTGCATTCGTAAGCCCGAATAACATAACTAGGAACTCAAAGTGCCCATATCTTGTATTGAAGGCCGTTTTTGGGATATCTTCTTCCTTGATCCTTATGTGATAGTAACCTGACCTGAGATCAATCTTGGAGAAGATCTTCGCAGCCTGGAGACGATCAAGAAGCTCATCTATTCTAGGAATAGGATACTTGTTCTTGACTGTCGATTGGTTCAATCCTCGGTAATCAATACATAGTCGAAGTGTCCCATCCTTCTTTTTCTAGAATAGTACTGGAGCTCCCCACGGTGAATTGCTAGGCCGGATGTAGCCATGATCTAACAGTTGTTTGAGTTGTTCCTTCAGCTCAATTGCTTCTGGTATGGACATTCTATAAGGTCTCTTTGCAATTGGCGCAGCTCCTGGTACTAACCTAATCTCATGATCCACTTCTCTTTGAGGCGGAAGTTCCGTCAACTCTTTAGGGAATACGTCTGCGTATTCCTTTAACCACGAAGGTCCTTCATGAGACTCTTGCTTCTGATCTAATTTGTTGAGTTTGATCAAGTAAACATGTAATCCTTTTCTGACTCCTTTTATGATCCGAGATACTTTGGCCAATTGCACTCCACCCTCACCTTGAGTTGTGACTAATTCCCTTTCAGAGTTTCAAAAGGAAACTTGACCCTTTCCACAGTGAATGTGGGCGTCGTTAGGCTTAAGCCAATCCATTCCGAGTAGACACTCATGGATACCTAAATTCATGACTCTGAATTCGACCAAAGTCTTCTTTCCTCCCAGAAAGAATTCCACCTTAGCAGTTTGCCTGGTACAAGTAATCTCACGACCATTTGCCAATTCCACAAGCAGGGTAGGTGCTTCTACTGTGGTTATTCCTAATCTTTTTGCACGTGCTGGTGAGATAAAAGAATGTGTACTGCCACAATCAATCAAGGTCTTGAAACCTTTACCTTGACAGTCTGACGGTGTCTAAATCACCGAGAACTGTCGATTCGGCCCTTTCTTGTGTAAAGCAGCATGGACTGTCGCTCTTTCGAATCCTCTTCCATGGTCGGATCTTCTTCTTCTTCTTCTTCGCACAATTGCCTATTGGCAATGCAGGAGGTTCTTCCTCTTCCTCGGGTAGCGGCTCCTTGACCATGGCTGTTCCTTGGAAAGGCGCTTGGCGATGTCCTCCACCAAGCTTGGGACATTGCCTCTTGAAATGACCGAGTTCGTTGTAGTGGAAACAACGGAGGTTTCGGCCATTACTTTGAGTAGGAACAAAGTTATTGACATTATTCGTTCTTGCTTTGTTTCTTTGTCCCTGATTATGACCTTGAACTCTCTTCATTTGAGGTCTGAATGCTCCTCTGTTCGGGTCATTGTAAGACCAAGCTTTGTTACCCCTTGGTCTAGACTGTACCTCCTGAATTATAGGCGTAGCTCGAATGAGTGCATCCTGAAGATCTGATGGACGCATAGATTCAAGACGGGTATTGATTGGTGGATTTAAACCCGCACAAAATTTGGACACATGCTGCGTCATGTCCATCTGTGGCGCATACTTTAAAAGTGAGACGAATTTAGAGTAGTATGCGTCAAGAGTGAGTCCCAGCTGTTTTAGCTCGTAGAACTCATTCATCTTCTGAGTGCGATATGCAGGTGGCAAGTATCTTCCCTACACAGCTTTCTTCAGCTTCTCCCAGGTAACAGATCCTTCTGCGATCCCTTGATCCCTACACCATTGCTTCCACCAAAGTCTGGCTTCGCCAGTGAGCTTTAACTTGGCGAGCATAGCCTGATTGGCGGGTGCAGTACCGGCTGCTTCAAAGTAATCCTCCATGGATTCAATCCAAATTTCAGCATCAGCTTGGACGAATCTGCCTCTCCCGTCAAACTCGGGTGGCTTAATCTACTTGAGAAGGAACTTCTTCTCCTGGATTATAGTAGTACTTGAAGTAGGAGGAAAATTAGGAACTTGTACCTGGGGTTGTGCCTGAATAAAGGTTTTTTTAACGTTATTATACGATAATCGTCGTTAACTTATATTACATCTTCAATTCCGCTATCATGTAACCAATGTAGCTACTTAACTTTTTATCAACTCTTATGCACAATTAGACATAAAAATAAGTCTTTATTTGTATTTATATGGGCATAGCCCTTTTGAATACAACATTTCATGAGATGATAAGCCAATTGTTACATTTAGTTTGGGGAGAACAATGTTGTATTACATTTATCTACAGGGACTGTATAATAATAAGGTTTCGGGTCATGGATCTTCAGGAATCGGTAAGTCATTGGAAGTTTAGGATATCCTTTCCGTTGGAATCCATACTTCTCATGGCGGCCCAACACTTTAATCCTGTCGGCGGGGATTACACGGGTTACTTCCTCATATACATATGAGTTCATCTCAACTGTCCGACCTCGAATATGTAAAGTCGAATTTACGTGAGCTTCCACAAAAACGAACAGCTTCAGGACTTTCAGGTCTTCCAACCACTTGATCCTCTTTAGGTTGGTCTGTAGATAAGCAAACCGGTGGGCGACTATATAGTAGATTCCTGAGGCACCCGTCCATCTTCGTTCCATGTACAAAGGTGATGGATTATAGATCTGCTCCAGGATGTTCATCATCCCAATCCTTTGTCTATAAAGCGGAGAATGCATTGCAGTCATAAACATGACTCGAAATACCAAGAACTTGTTCCACACTTTGTAATTCTGCAAGACAGCATTGAAGGTAAGGAAATGTTTGGACAACAACATTTGCTTTGCTTCATTTTATTATAATTTCATAAAAACAATTCCGTTGTTGGCCGGCTCTGATACCAACTGTAACGTGTCCACTAGTATCATCCAGGATACGTCTTAGCAGTCCATCGGAAAGGATGTCTAGAGAGCTTCGCCCGGCACTCCCATGGAATGTTACGGGATTTGTGATCTAGGGCTTTCTGCATCTGCCACATAGCGGAAGTATTCTAGCCGTTCCCACTTAGGATCGACCAAAATTAGGGTTTTCCTGATTGGTCATTTCCTAACAGCAACTAGCGTCGGACCCAAGCGAACTACTTTACGCAGAAACGCCAGGTCTGAAGTGGATTCACGCTGCACTTGGTTCAAGGAGAATGGGAAATGAGAGGGATGCAAAGCTCAACCTCTCTGCCATAAGGCATAGTCCCATTCCGTTCCCCTAAAACAGCGTAAATCGGGTAAGACATAACTCTAGGTCAATGCTTTCGTTGTTCATGTCCTTTGACGATCATCCCGCTGTTCTTCGAGATTTGAGAAAAGTTCCCGGCCAACTGGCCCAACAGTAGGATGGATCCATGGCCCATCCTTTGTACTTTCCTTGGTTTGTTTTAGTTATGTAATTATCTAACACATTAGTTGGACATGTAACAACCAACTTCTTTAATTAATCCGTTAAGCACTGGTTCCTTCACATAATCTTATCACGTGACATAGAAAAACAACATCAGACAAGTTCTTTATTAACATATCATCATATTTATCTTTAAAATACAAGGATTTTCGCCCGTAGGCTTGTCCACAATCTACCCGAAGGCTATCCAGCAATCCACAGGGATCACTCTCCAAGTTTCTACCCGTAGACTAGTATGCGGGCCTCGAGATCCAATCCCGAGTAACATTAGCCTCTTGTGCAGGACCCGGAAGGCAAGGGATTTACGGCCAGAGCCCCCCTAGCACCCAAGCGTCCTCCTGCTCCAAGTAGCACTCAACAGAGAGACCTCTCGCGGCGGGTTCGGTCCACATTCCTGGCGCGGTCAACAACCCCCTTGGTTAGAGTCAGGCAGGCAGTCGGGGGTAACTGAAGCTGCCTCTCCCTTCAGGCCTTCAACATGAAGTATATATATTCATTTAATTTGTAATTCATAAGTCAAACAGTGCTCTAAAATCTCTAGCAAGCACAAACATTTCCTTTGTTCATTCATTTTTTTTTGTTGTTGGCAAACTACTAAGGAAGGAATCTTTCCTTTCGAATGCATCCAGCACTCGATCCGGGGTGTCTTGCAACTTGGCAAGATCCCTTATATTCTGGGTTAGGGCATACCCTATTAACCCAACTTGGGCAAACTCTAAAGTTCATTGGATACTTTAGTTTTCGATTTTTAACCTTCCTTACTTAGAAGGATATCAAAGTATACATCCTCTTGCAAGATAACTTGCATAAGGATCCGCCATCCTTGTTGCGAGAATTTAGCCTTTCTTCTTGTGAATCAATCACAAGACCATATGACTTCGTACTTGCCGCGCAAGTCCTGCATCGTACGATGCGATAATGGGGTTACGAATCAATCCGTTTCAGTTTCTTTAAGCTGATGTTTGTCAGACCTAGGGTTTCCTAGCTTTATTATTTTCTTTTAAGAAACTCAGGGACAGACCCTAGTTTCTTTTACGTTTACAATTTGTTGACCCTACAATGGGAATGTGGGCAAGTATTTAAGGTATAAACGTTTCTTGGATTTTAATTCATTCCAATGAATATTTCACAGCATAGGTATTTCTAAGTCTATATTAATTTGTTAACTTTAGAAGGTAATATCGAGATCATCTCCGCATGATTTGTTATCTATGTGTCAATTGATTTTTCAATCCTAAACTCTATCGGTTTGAGGTTAGGTTAATTCAATTAATCTTCCTTTTTCCTTGCGAACAAAACTCATGCCAAATAAACAACCTTTTCCTTGCTAAGTTAATTCAATTAATCTTCCTTTTTCCTTGCGAACAAAACTCATGCCAAATAAACAACCTTTTCCTTGCTAAGTTATGCAGTTAACAATCATAATTTCATAGAGTTTATGCATCGTAAGAGTCCTTTCATGATTTGCATTTTCCATGCATAAAGCTATTGAAAAAAATTACACTTATGCTTTATCTATTTTGCATGTTCCATTAAACTAAATTCCTTCGTCGTGAACAACTAGGACAAAATATAACCTATCTCTAACAATTCATCTTGTATGATTGAATTACAACGATATAAAATTAAGAAGAAAAACCTGGGTTTGGGGTGAGATATCCACATGGATACCGGGAGATGACCCTCCCGCAGCTACTCCTTGGACTTTCTTAGGAGGCATCGCATTTGTAGTCCTTCGAACGTGGAAGCAGCTTTACACTCCTTTTCGGAATTCCACCATCGCTCCCTTGCACGTCAATACTCTTTTTCTCTTTTTCGAGTAGGGGAAAAACCAAGTCTCAAGGGTATTTTGGAAAGGCAAGGAGCAGTTAAGGGTTTATCCACGAGGAGGGGGTAATAAGACCTTTAAGGTCTTAGTTTCTTTGGGTGAAAAAGGCTTAGGGGTTTAAAACCCAGGGGGGAAAGATGAAGAGTAACACAAGGGGGGGTGAAAAGGGCTTAGGAGGATTTAAAAAAAAACCCGAGGGTAAAAGGGTAAAAGGGAAAAAGGTGAAAGGGTTTTATACGGCCCAAGACAAAGGATTATTGAGTATAGTGTCAAGATTGTGGGAGAGAAGGAAGGAGTCTCACTTGTAGCTTTCTTGCTTGCACAATGGGGGAAGACACACAAGGGTGGAGGCTGAAAATAGTTTTCCTCTTCTTAGTTGTGTAAGCCATAAGAACTCTCATACAAAGAAATAGAAGAACCCTATATATGGGTCTCAAACCAAACTCAACTAACTAAGGTGGCATACTAACTGAGCCACGAACTAGAGTAGATAAGGATAGCTATCATGTAGCTATTATTCATGGGCGGTGTACCAACCACATCTACAACTGAAAAGTTAGTGACATAAATACACAACGGTCACCCTGGCGTATCACGAGTGGAGCTCGATATCTCAACACTCCCCCTCGAGCTCAATCCCAATTCCTGCACACCAAGCAGGTCTCTGAACTTGCACAGCTTCTCTGCGCCCAATGCCTTTGTAAATATGTTAGCTACCTAATCCTCTGTGCTGACATAAACTAGATCAATAAGACCTAGTAAAACCCTCTCCCGCACATAGTGATAATGCACCTCAATGTGCTTTGTTCTAGCATGATAGACTGGGTTATTTGCCAAGTGTATACTACTCATGTTGTCACAATAAATGACAACTGGCCCATCTATAGACTGATGCATATCATAAAGTAGCTTATGCAACCAAGCTACCTCACATGCAGCCATTGCTGCACCCCTGTACTCAGCCTCTGTGCTCGACAAGGCAACTGTAGGCTGTTTCTTGCTGCTCCAAGTGACTGCAGCACTCCCAAAAGAGAACACATATCCACTGGTAGATCGTCGATCAGAAATACTACCAGCCCAATCAGCATCAGTGTATCCATGCAACAGTATCTGAACCCCAGTCTCATAAAATAGTCCATACTGCAATGTGGACTTCACATACCTGAGTATGCTTCTAGCTGCATCCAAATGCGGTTTCCTTGGAGCCTGCATAAACTGACTTACCAATCCAACAGCATAGCTCAAATCTGGCCTCGTAATAGTCATATAAATCAAGCTTCCTACTATGCGTCTGTACATAGTAGGGTCTTCTAGAAGCTCACCTGCATCTGTGCTCAGCTTCACATTCTGCTCCAAAGGAACTGAAATAGGCTTACAGCCTGTCATCCCATATTTGGACAGCATGTCCAATCCATACTGCCTCTGCAAGAGCTGTATCCCACTTGGTGATCTAATCACCTCAATGCCCAAGAAATAACGCAGCTCTCCCAAATCCTTCATCTCAAACTTCTGCTTCAATAGCATTTTCACATGAAGGATATCTTCATCACTGTCACCTGTCATAATCAAATCATCAACATAAATGACAAGTAGCATAATACCTTTCTCTGTTTTTCTCACATAAAGTGAGAAATCTGCCTTGGAAATCTGAAAGCCAATAGTGACAAGATACTGTCCTATCTTGTCAGACCATGCTCTAGGTGCTTGCTTCAAGCCATACAAGGCTTTCTTCAACCTGCAAACAAACTCAGGATGAACATCATGCACATAACCTGGTGGCTGCTCCATATAGACTCCTTGCAAATCACCATGCAAGAAGGCATTCTTTACATCCATCTGATGTAAAGACCATCCCTTTGATGCAGCCATAGCAATGACTGCTCTTACGGTTGCCATCCTTGCAACCGGACTGAATGTTTCTTCATAGTCAATGCCATATGTTTGTGCATACCCCTTGACTACTAATCTTGCCTTGTATCTGTTCACAGAACCATCTGCATTGTGCTTCACCTTATAAACCCACTTATAGCCAATTGCATTCTTACCTTTAGGCAAAGGTACCAATTCCCATGTAGCATTTGCTTCCAAGGCATCCATTTCTTCATCCATGGCTTTCTCCCATTTTTCTTTTCCCATGGCTTCCTCAAAAGAAGCGGGTTCTGGTTCCTGTATCACTTTAACCATATATGCATAGTGAATGGCTGTAAATCCATCATATTTCAGCCTATCCACAGGATACCTAGCTCTGGTAGACCTGCGCAAAGTAGGTTCACTCCCAGGTGCTCTCAAAACATCCCTGGTCTTCCTTACTCCAGGTGTAACAATAGAAGGAATACCCAACTCATCATCAATGCTCTGTTCTGAGCCACTGGATTCACCATCCACATACGAGTGACTTGCATTCACATCAAACATGGGCTGATCTACCTTCTCTTTTCCTTTTCGTGATACCTGCATACCACTATCTGCATTGCTTTGAGAAGATTCTCCTGATCTCAATCTGCCTGTCCATGGCGAAGAATGTGAACCACTGCTAGAGGACGCTCCAGGTCCACTAATATTTTGTGACTGCTGCTGTGAATTCTGTGCAGCATTACCATTTTGTGCATCTACATCATCAATCACATTTACTGGTTTATACCAGCTACTTATCTCATCAAAAATAACATCTCTGCTCACTGTAAACTTACGAGTAGAAGGGTTATAGCATCTATACCCTTTTTGTTGCAGAGAGTAACCAATAAAGATGCACTTCTCAGCTTTTGGATCCAGCTTGGATCTCAACTCATCTGGAACATGTACATAGGCAATGCAACCAAAAATTTTCAAATGAGAAATATCTGGTTTCCTACCAGTATACCTCTCCTCTGGAGTCATTCCATGTATTGCTGCAGTGGGAGTCCTGTTCATTATGTAGACTGCTGTAGCAACTGCTTCAGCCCAATAAAAATCTGGCAAGTCTTTTTCATTGAGCATGGCACGAGATACCTCTCCAATATGCCTGTTTTTCCTTTCTGCAATTCCATTTTGTTGTGGGGTATGACTGCATGAATATTGTTGCTTTATGCCATGCTCCTGTAGGAACCTTGCAAACTCATTTGAGAGGTACTCTCCCCCTCCATCTGACCTTAGGCATTTTATCTACAGACCTGTTTCTTTTTCAACCATAGCTTTAAGAGTTTTGAAATGCCCAAAAACTTCACTTTTCTTTTTCATAAAATACACCCAAACTTTTCTGCTATAGTCATCAATAAAAGTGACAAAATAATGACAGCCTCCAAGAGATGCAGCTTTAGTAGTCCACACATCAGAGTGGATTAATTCCAATGGCTTCTTACTCTCTTGAACTTGTCTAGGAAATGGTTTTCTTGCCTGTTTTCCAAACTGACAGGCTTCACATACCTTATGCATTTCTGCAACCTTGAACTTAGGCAATCCTGCAACAATGTTTTGGGCCTGCATTGATTTAAGTCGCTGTACATTAACATGACCAATGCGTTTATGCCAGATATCAATATCTGCAACTACACCGGTCCCATGTGCAAACATTGCTGCACTCAATTCAGGCATGTCTGCATCCAATGTAAACATTCTGCCCTTCTTATTTCCTTTTGCTATCAAGCGACCTTTATTTTTCATATCCTCAACAAAGCATCCATGAGGATTAAATCTGACCTGCAAGCCCTGTTCAACCATTTGACCAACAGAAACTAGATTCTTGGTGATATTCGGGACATGAAATACATCGGATAGGTATTTATTTTTCCCATCCTGCATAGACAAAGGAATTTTTCCAATCTGCACAATAGGATGTGCAGTATCATCACTAGTCTCCACAAATCCTGGTTTTTCCATTTTCCTTGCATCCTCCATCCATTCTGCATGACCTGTCATGTGGTTTGATGCACCTGAGTCAACATACCACACATCGTTGCTTTCTTCTGCACTTGTCACAGAATTGTTCATGTGCTGCACCATGAACAAATGCTCATTTCTGTCATCACCCTGTCTACTAGAAGATGCATAATTTCCTTGTTGCAGTTTTCCATTCATGATGTCATTTTGCTTTTTATAGCAGTCTTTAGCCATATGACCCATTTTACCACAATAGTAGCATTCAACATTACTGTTTGCATTTTGGCCTCTTTGCCATCCACCACGACCTCTTTGGCTCCCCCTGCCTGTAGAGTTACCACGTCCTCCTCCATAGGACTGATTTTCTTGAGTTTGCTGCATATTCTGATTTCTACTACGGCCTCCAAATCGGCCTCCTCTACCTCTGCCTCTACCTCTTCCAACATTTGAGTAGAAGACGGTTTCTTTTGAAGTTCCTCCTGAAGAAGATGCACCACCATTTCTCTGCTCCTCAGAAATTAGAAGAGCAATCAACTCCTCAAAATCAGGAAATCTTTCACGAACTGAAATGGATGTCCGAAACTGTGCATAATTCTTTCCTAGACCATTCAAGGTCATGGAAACTAAATCATCATCTTCCACTGGCGACCCAATGGAAGCAAGTGCATCTGCAATCTTCTTCACCTTCATGTGGTAGTCATTGATGCTCATATTTTCTCTTTGCACATTGTGCAACTCTTGCTTGAGCTGCATTTTCCTGGCTTGTGTATTTGTGCTATACATCTTTGACAGAGTATCCCATGCCTCCTTTGGCGTACTTGCATCCTGAATATGCACAATCATAGATTCTGAAATGCTGATAGACAGCCAGTACATAACTTTCCTGGCTCTCTCATGCCATGCTTTAAATGCCTGCATTTGCTGTTGATTGGGAACATTAGGAAGAACTGGTTCTTCTTCATTTCCTGCAACAAATTCCCAATATCCTTTTCCCATAAGGAAATTCGTCATTCTAAACTTCCATGCTTGGAAGTTGTTCTTGTCAAGCTTTTCAGTGACAATCTGTGAGAGAGAATCAGACGCCATTACAGAACACTGCAAAAAATTCTGTCACTGCAAACAACACAGCTTCAGCCTCACAAAGGCAAATCTGCAAAACTGATGAAAGTGGTATTTGACCACACAGTCACTTCCTAGTGACGATTTTGTATCAACAGGCAACAGGGATGATTCTGTAACTCCCAATGTCTCTGCACACGAGCATACGATGCAATATCTGTGGTAACTTTTCACCGACCTGTAGAACAGTGGTCGCACAACATAAAACAGGGCTTTTTCCTGAGTGCGTGCAGAAAACTTCCGCCTCCAAAACAGGCCCCGAAATGGCCTCAAATCAAAAAAACAGGGAGAGCTAAAGCTCTGTCCCGCAGCATATACTGCCCTCTTGCTTCACCGCGAAGGGAGTCTCAACCTGAGAGAATGCACTCTTGCAATTTTCGGCTGTGCTACCTGCAGAGATCTGCTCCCAAAACAGAAAATGAAAGCAACACTGCTCCTCTTACCAGAACACCGCGAGCTTGGCTTGCTTTCTTGAGCTCCTTACCACGAACAAGGCTCTGATACCATGTCAAGATTGTGGGAGAGAAGGAAGGAGTCTCACTTGTAGCTTTCTTGCTTGCACAATGGGGGAAGACACACAAGGGTGGAGGCTGAAAACAGTTTTCCTCTTCTTAGTTGTGTAAGCCAAAAGAACTCTCATAGAAAGAAATAGAAGAACCCTATATATGGGTCTCAAACCAAACTCAACTAACTAAGGTGGCATACTAACTGAGCCACGAACTAGAGTAGATAAGGATAGCTATCATGTAGCTATTATTCATGGGCGGTGTACCAACCGCATCTACAACTGACAAGTCGGTGACATAAATACACAACGGTCACCCTGGCGTATCACGAGTGGAGCTCGATATCTCAACATATAGCACCGGGGGGTTTTGGAAGGGAAGGCTTAAGGGGTTTTAAAAACCCAGGGGGGGGGATTTCCAAGCCCACGGGAAGGGAGGGCTTGGAGGAGATTCTTAGAAGCTTCTAAGAATCTTCTTAGAAGCTTCTGGGGGGAAAAGAGGGGTAGGAGTCAGCGTGATATCCGGAGGAGGGAGGTGGCTCCCTTTCAATGTGGCGGCACGCAGAACCTCTTCGCCTTCAGCCTGGCGGCGACCTCCCTTGCATCACCTCGCCTTCCGCCTAGCAACGACTTCCTTTGCACCTCCTCGGTAGCAAACTGACGTTGGATTCCTGGCAGCGTCCTTCCTTTTTGCCCTCCCCTGTCTCTCTTGAGTGGGGGGTTTTTATAGGGAGAGGGAAGGGGGATCCTCCCTCTCTTCGTGCCATCGTGCATGGTGGCTAGAAGTGCCGAGCTCCACCGAGGACCTTTGTAATTCATTCTATTCCCCTCCCCTTCCAGCACGACAGTCGGCTGGGGAGGGGAATAATTTTTTTTTCCATTATTTCATTTAAAGGAATTATCCCCATAAATTTCGTACCCTTAAGAGGGTTTCCTATGTGAATGGTATTTTCATCCTTTTTGGAGTTGTTACAGCTTACCTTCATGCCGATTGAGTTGCCTCCTCTCACGCACACTTCAGTAGCTCCAGGATCCAAGTGCAAGCTTCAAGCAAGCTCGATCCTCCCACTCCAAGCTCCAAGCTCCATCGCCATGAGCAAGATAAGAGAAGAGAAGAGAAGAGAAGAAGAGAGGAGAAGATGGAGAGCTTCTCCACCCCACGGTCCCTTACCCTCACACACTCACTCCCTCACACTCTCACACTCCCTCTCTCAAGCACAAGCTCAAGCAAGCAAGAACAAGAAGAAGAAGAATAAGAGGAGAGCTACTTTTGGCCACACACAAGAATGAGCTTCTCATTCCACTTTTTGGCTTTTATACATGCCCTACTCACTGCCCGTCTATCTTTACAATTTGCATAGGAGAGAGCTTGGCACTCTTTTACAAGATTTTAGGGTGCGCCTTTGTATTTTAAAATGCACATTTCCTCTTTTGCATTTGCCTTGGACTTTTAAGGTTGCCCTTGCACTTTTGGCCTTTTCTCCTCTTCTTTCTTCAGTCGGGCTATCTTTTTTCCGCCTTTGCCCTGCGTCTTTTTTATTTTTTTTGCGTTCTTCATGTTGGGGTTAACATTACCCCCCTCCTAGACGAGTGCCAGTCCCATGGCACTCTTCGTCGAAGGTAGCATGTGGAGCTTGCACCGAAGACGTGGATGGAAGGGACTGTTGTGGTTTGCCTTGGAGGAGTTTTGATGTTGGTGCGGATGAAGGTCATTGGTGGCACTTTGCTGTTCTGATTGGTTGGTGATATGATTGTTGTAGGTGGTGATAGGGCTACTCTTTGTTGGGAATGGTCACTCATAGCTGGCACAGGTGTTGCATGATGAAGTAAAGGACAAGAGTTCAGAGTTGAGTGTTGATGTAGAGCTGATGGCGCTTTCGTTGGAGTCTTTAATACCTGCAATTGGAAAACCTCTCATGTGGTCTCTCCCTAAGGGGTAGTGCTAGTCTTCTTATCTTGCACAAGACATATTTTGATTAGTTTGGGAGACAGGTCGAACTCTAAGCAAGCCTGGAGTATTGTCCTGCACTTGAGGACCCAAACCGTGTATAGGTTATAGTGTGAATATTAAGTGAGTACACATGCGTATTTAGGTATTACTTAGTTAGAAGACTATCGGCTTGGTTCCTTGTATAGCAATGGGTCAGTGAAGCAAGGGGCTAAGTTGATGAAGACGGGGAGTACACTTGAAGATTGCTTGAGACATCATTATGGTCTTGTCAAGGCAATGTAGCATAATTGAGCTCCTTGATGTCTTAGCTTTTAGTAGCTAGTGGCTACTTGTAGTGCTTGAAAAGTATGGTGTAATTTTCCATTGTCTTTCATGCCTTGCTTACCACTGTTGATTGTAATGGCGTTGAGATGGAGTGCAAAAGAATTGTGCAAGTGGTTCAGGGTGACAGGTCTAAACATAGGCGAGGCGAGCTCCCTAGGTATGTCCTGCCCTTGATGTGCCCTGAACAATTGTGGGGGATGTACAAAGGGCTAGGGGATTAGGGACGGAGCCAGCCGACCAAGGTCACTTGACGTACCTAATTTGAGGACCCCTAAGTGCGGTACTGTGATCGTGTGTGCTATTTTTTTTCTTTTTTTTCTTTTTCTTTTATTTTTTTCCTTTCTTTTTTTTGGTGGAAAACACGAATACAATCAATGCCATACATTGAGGCTGTTAGCCTTTCATTTGGATTGAGAAATGTTGGGATCCAAAGGCTATGAATAATGGATATTACAGAGATGATTGTGTCACCAGCCTTGATGCTAGAGGAACTATTGTTGAGATGAAGAGATACACTTGAGATTTTGCAAACCTCTTTGTAACATGTGAGACATCGAACAATTGAGGTAGCACTTGGAGTGAGCTGTGCATGGACAAGGGCAAAGCATCTTGCGAATTGAATCCTGGATGATGAAGAGACGTTCGCCCTTATTGAGAGCATGGCTCCTGGTTGAACATAGAGTTTGGCCAAGAAGGAGGAGGTAATCGATGATTATGCTTTGGCCATGATCAGTTGCAATATGTGCTTTCTGCAGAGGTGTCCTTGGGTTATCATCCAGTGGCACTTCTGTCATGGCTTTTGTTTCTTGGTATTCCTGTCACTTCCTCCATAATGGTTCTTTGTGGGGTTGGTGGTCTTGTGGTGACTTGGATATTAAATGCTTCTAGGCATTGACCTGTGTCATTCTGCATTCACTTGGAAAGGCGTGAGAGTACATGCAAGTCACATGCTTCAACCATAATGAAAATGTCCAGCTAAACAAGACATCGCCAACCTAAATCCCTTAGTTTTGACTTGATATGTATCACTTGCACTTGGTCATCATTGCTCATGGGGTGTGCTGGCCTTTGCTTCTTTTGGTATTATTTACATAGTCACAAAACACTTTGTCTATTTATGTACATGTTCATGAAACCATGTCACTCCGTGAGGATAAAAACTGATTGTAGAACTTAGGATTGTACTCGAGTGTGGCACACTTATCTAGCTTCTGTGGTAGCCTACTTAGCAATAATAAATATTTGGCAACATCGAGTAGCATGGTGCCTTGTCTGAGTCTACTGGAAACATGTAGCTCCTCCTCAGTGAGAACTTTATCAATCAAAGGGCTCTCTAGGCTAGTTCCAGCTAGGTCCATACGTCAAACTGTAGCTAGAACTCGAAATGAAGTTGGTGCCACATAGGTCGGGTCTCTTTGGGACTGCCATTTGGCCAGTCAATCCTCTGAGACTGTCATGATTTGGGCTCCAAGTTCGGCCATTGTAGCATGGTTTTCAAGCCAACGTTTTTCAGATTGGCTTCTACCCTCTAATTGTCGCTTTAGTTGTTCTATCTCTAAGAGATTTGGCTAGCAGAGCATTTCATTAAATGTCACAGTTAAGCGTAGTTCGTCAGCCTCGTCGTCAGAGATGAGTCGCATGCGTTCATGTAAGAGCTTGTCATAATGTCCGTCAAGATATTCTTGCTCTTCCCACGATAGCGAATAAGGCAAATATTCCTCAAGCTGCTCCCTAGGGAATGTGCCCATGTCTGCATGAGCATAGACACGTGCGAATAATTTTAGCTTAGTGTCCCACTCGGTCAAGCACTCTGCCACATCTCTATGTTCTATGAGGGCTTGCTCGGTTGCTATCTCATGCAAAGTTCTAAGGGTTTCCTTAGGCTTTAGCATAGCTAGGGGCTCAGGCCTAGATGAGCTCTTGATTGCTTATGCCTTCGAAATTTTCATGTTTCTCTTGAGGCTTTATGGTGGTTGTGTCATGGTTCTCCTCGGATCTGACCACGTGGTCTTAGCATCCTGTTGTGACAGTGTTGTATCCACTCTTGATTGATCAATGCAAGTTTCTCTATCGGTGGATTGAGTGTCGCAAGAAACAGTTAACGGTAATTGTTGCTTTGATTTATCAGAACACATTGATGTGTCTGAGATTTCACTGCTGTTAGGAGAGATGGCAATGGGTTTATCTATGGATGAACCAGACGCTTTGTTCATAATCTCTTCAGTACTCTTGGTCCCAATCTTCTTGTCGTCGGCATTAGCTTGCAACTTTCATTGTTTTCGTTGGTTTCTTCTCTTTCTCTTGAGCACTAGAGGTGTATCCTTTAAGGACTCAGGATCCTGAACTAGGTCAGTAGTTGATGTGCTTGGTTGGGCCTTAGCATTCTCTTTCTGTGGCATGTCGTCATGGGATTTTGCTACGGCCTCACTAGGTTGAATAGCCTTGCTAGGTTGCGAGGGTTCAACTACCTCTCTTTTTGGAGAGTCTAGCTGTCCAGCTAAAATCTCCTTTGTTCATCCCCGCATTCGATTGCATTGACAGTTGCTCCTGGTTAGGTATTTGCTCTAGTTTTTTGTCCTTATCTATTAGAACCTGTCTCCATTGCTTCTTGTCAAGGTGGGTGTTGTGTTTAGAGCTATTGTTCTCTTGCTCTGGAGGTTTGGGTGACTCTAGTATAGAACCATGAGACGGTTTAGGGTTTTTGTCATGTAGGCTTGGAAGAAACCAATTGAAGAAGTTAGGGTTGTATTGATGGGAAGCATAGAGATCTAGGATTGCAGGGTCTTGAGTGATGCAGAAGACATATGCGCTGACATCAAGTACCATGCTCCCCACTCCTAGCCTGCTAGCCACGTATAGATCTTCTTCTAGAAGCACTTTGTTATACAAGGGATGTTTTTGGACAGTGGTAGAAAGTTGGACATCATGGGCAGTTGCCAACACTCTCAATGAGGTCGGGGCAATGTACGTGGAATCATGTATTGATGTTCAAAGGGCTTTCCTTTGCTCAGCAAGTGTCATTAGTCGGTGGCCAATTTTGGCTAACAAACTTTGGTTGCTGGAGTACCAATTTTGTGCAAAGGTACCTTGTCCTTTCCCTTTTCGTTTGATTGCTTCAAGCTTTTCCTTGTTTGTCTCACATAGAGCTGTATAAAATGAGGGTATCAAGCGCAATTCTCTAGCTGTGGCTTTTGGGATGTCCTTCATGACTTCTTCAACAATAGCTGCATAGCAAAAAAAACATGTTGCTGCTCATACCAAGTCAGTGGTTCAGCTATGAGCTTTGTGTGCTTTGGTGTTGGCCTTCCGATGTCCACATGGATGTATGCACGTGTGATGGCTGTCAGCTTGTGATCAAGCTTCACCATGCACTTCATCTCTGGTTCATTGGTCAGATGCGCCATTTCTTTGGCCAAGTCTTCGAGAGATTTATCCTCAAGCCTAGGCTTTATGTGCTTTGGAAGGATTGGAGGTGTCAAGGATGTTTGTTGTGACATCTCTTCCAAAGGTGAATTGCTAAGGACATGTTCTGCAATGGGTGTTGTCTGCCAAAGGTTGTGACTGCTGTGGTCCCTGATTGGAAGTAGTGGTGGCTAGTTCAGTGGACTGGCTACCATTGGTAGACTGCGGTGTCAAGTCCTTAGGCAGATGAGAAGTGGTCGTGTCTTTTGTTTCCCTTTGTGCATTCACTTATGCAGGTTGAGCAGCGGCATGAGGGGACTGCTGCCGTGCTTCCCCTGTCCATTTAGGTGAAGAGGATGTAGGAGATTTGGGACTCCTACGTGGGCTTGGCATTGACTGGAGAATTTTCTCGTGATTGTTAGAAGATTTTGTCATTAGCTTTGTTGAGCAATCGACCTTATCATGAGCAATGTTGTGCCTGTGGTGCTCATTATCCTCTTGGAAAGTCAAACGCTCCTTGGGCACTAGTGGACCTTGTGCATGCTCGACAGTTACCTCTGATATCTGCTTGCTAAGCAGGCTAGGTTGAGGATCTAATTTTTGAAAGGTCATGTTTAGTTTCTTGATTTCAATCGTGAGGGGCTCAATCACTCCAATATTTTTGGTTCGAGACTTGGATTTTCGTTTAGGTTTCCTCCTACGCCTCTTTGCTTTTGACATAATTTGGGCTTTTGACAGAGGTGGTTTAGCAGGGGGTTTTGGTACCCAAATCCATCGGTTCTACATAATACCCTTGAGCACGAAGCAACACCTTGGATATCCATCGTGGTGTTGTGCTAGCTCTCCATCAATGCCTTCGTCTATAAGGCTTGGGCTTCTTTCGTGGTCTTCTACGATATTTGTAAGTCCAAACCCTATCCTTGGCCTTGTCTCCTAACCTTTTTGTTTCAAGTATGGCCTCACTCACTGATTCTCTCCGTTCAACCTGCGCTTGTATCAACTCTTTCAACAACTCCTTGCTCTCATTACTAGGATTGCTTGGTATGTCAGAATGCTCCTTGCCCTTCCCTCGAGGTTTGGTGAGGTCACCCTTGCTAAAAGTCGTGATTATCCTCACACTTGGTGGTGTTAGGTGTATCCTCTGTGCTATATAGTCGGCTTCACACTTCATTGCCTTTTTGAAGGGCCTTCCTAGGAGGATTTCCTTTCCACAATTCTCGCTATTTGGAGGAACATAGAACAGGACTGGCAAGCTTTCTGTTTCAATAGTTACAAGGATTCTGCACTTCCCTAGAAGTGCTTGTGGGTATTCCCCATAAGGATTAAGAGTTGCATCAGTCGGTTTGAGCTCTGGTTGACCTAGTAGAGTCCATCCTTCGTAAGTGAAGATATTGAAATCTGCTCCTTCATCAATGAGAGCATCAACACTATGCTCTCTTTTTGCAGTGAGTTTGACCCTAAGATAAGCAGGTGGCACTATGTCTTCATCTTTCGGGTCTTGGTTTACAGCTTCAAGCCTTCTGATACATGGCTTTGAGTCCCTAACTACACAGTCAGATGTGGATTCTCTACTGAGGTCTTGGGTCATCTGTGCAGTGCTGCTCAAGGTACATCTATGCATCAGGACTGACATGTCTAGTCATCCTCGCATTGATAGCTTGATGATGTTGCATTCTGCTTCGACTAGACGCAGTTTGAACACAATGTATGTGTGTTCTTGTGGTGTGGCCTTTTTGCCCTTGATGGTGGCTAGATTGGCCCGTTGAGGTTCTAGGGTCTTTGTTTGTCTTTGTTTGGGTATGGGCTTCTGTTTGCTGCTTTGCAAGTGAAGATCTATGCTTGTGTAGAGCCATTACTACACTAGGGCCTAATCCGGAGGACCTGTTGCAGTGCACGTTTTCTCTCTAGCCTACCAGGGAGGTGTCGAGGGGGCAAAGCCCCCTCTGCGGGGGTCCGAGGGGGGGGGCAGTCCCCCCCCGGCCCGAAGGGCGTTACGGTAAATACCATGCATGATTGGGAGGACCTCTGGTAGCTAATTTTTGAACTATTTGCTGTGGATTTTAGCCTAGTGATAGATCTATGATGTGCCTTTGGCTCTATACAATTTCTGGAGTCTATTTTGGTAGTGGCAACTCAGTTTCTGGCCAAAATGGAATTCTGAAAAAATTATAGTTTTTGGGCCGAGTCCCAAATTTGGCCGGTTGAGGGTCGAGGGCCGAATGGGTGTGGGCCGAGGTAGCCAGCTGGGCCGAATGAGTTTTTGGGCTGAGTCGGCCAGGCCGAGCACCGAATGTGGGGTTCGGCCCAGAATGGCCGTCACTCGGATGGGCCGAACGTGGTGCAGTTTTGGCAGATTTGATGAATAATGCTTCATTTTTTATGATTTTGGTCTTGAGGGGTCACACAAACTTCCAGAATTCAAGGATAGACATGAATGAAGGATTCTATACCCCTGGAATAGCAAATAACCTCCAAAGTACAAATCGACAAGCAAATCAACCTTTCTTTCCCTGTTTTGACAACAGAAACCCTAATGCTTATTTTCTTTGTTTTTCTTTGTTTTCTTCTACTCTAATGCATCCAAATCACAAAGTAAATACCTACACTAATCCATCTCACAACATAAACCTCAAAAAAGCAAAAGACCTACTTGCCAAGGAGATCGAATACCATCTTCAACCCCCTCACTTCCTACCTATCTAAAGCACCGGTTCGGGGAAAACCCTACTTCAATGCTCGATGTGGAGCGGGCAAGCACTCAAGGCTTGAATCCGTTGGTCCCGGCAACGGAACCAAAATGTAGTGGGAGCTCACGCTCAACCGCCAAGACCCATGGACTACTTATTGCTTCAAGCGTTTCAAGCCGAATGCTAATGGCTACCTCTCACATAGCCTATGCGCTCTCATGCCTACCGGGTGTAGTGAGCTTACCTTCATGCCGATCGAGTTGCCTCCTCTCCCACACACTCCGGTAGCTCTACGACCCAAGTTCAAGCTTCAAGCAAGCTCGATCCTCCCGCTCCAAGCTCCAAGCTCCATCGTCGCGAACAAGATAAGAGAAGGGAAGAGAAGAGAAGAAGAGAGGAGAAGATGGAGAGCTTCTCCACCCCACGGTCCCTCACCCTCACACACTCACTCCCTCACACACTCATTCCCTCACACTCTCACACTCCCTCTCTCAAGCACAAGCTCAAGCAAGCAAGAAGAAGAAGAAGAGGACATCTACTTTTGGCCACACACAAGAATGAGCTTCTCATTCCACTTTTTGGCTTTTATACATGCCCTACTCCTCCTTGGGCAGTCATCCCCTTTTTACATGACCGGCCATTGGCCTAGGTCCTCTTTTCCTATTTCCTTCCTATCCTTCTTGCTTTTTCTCCACTGCGCGTCTATCTTTACAATTTGCACAGGAGAGAGCCTGGCACTCTTTTACAAGATTTTAGGGTGCGCCTTTGTATTTTAAAATGCACATTTCCCCTTTTGTATTTGCCTTGGACTTTTAAGGTTGCCCTTGTACTTTTGGCCTTTTCTCCTATTCTTTCTTCAGTCGAGCTACCTTTTTTCCGCCTTTGCTCTACGTCTTTTTTATTTTATTTTGCTTTCTTCGTGTTGGGATTAACACCTGAACATTCTCATTTGGCTCTTGGCGTGTTACATTTAGAACACACAACCAATATTGTCCACCCTTCTCAGGGGCAAACTCCCTATGGAAAGCCGTAAAGAATTGGGAACTGCTAGTTATGGTTCTAGATTCTAGACCGTGATACCACATTGCCGCTCTTCCTTTTAACGTCATGTTGAAGAACATCATTAGAGGTATCCTTCATCTTGGATTTGATAGTTGAACATGAGCGTTTGAAACTCCTTAATGTGGAGTTCTGCATCTTCTTCTGCTAACCCATGGAAAATGGGCAACGGTGCTCCTAATGCCAGTAAATCCGATGTACCTGTTGGAATTGTGATAGGTTGTGCCATGGCTACAACCGGATTGACAATAGGAGTTTGTGTAGGCAACACTACACCCCCACTTATTGTGGGTTGATTAATTGGAAATAGGGAAGTACCAAGACTTCCACTTGCACTCGAAGAGCTACTCGTAACACCTAGGTTACTAGAACCATTGCCACTTATGCGTAACGGGCTGCTCCTTTGAGGAGAATAGCATCTTATGATATCCAACTGCCGTCTAGCCCTCTCACCACGTTCTGCTTTCTGTATTTCGGCTTGATGGTCCTTGTCAGAGGATATAAACCAACTGTTTGGTCCCTAAAAACCCTAGATTTGAGAACCACCACTTGTTGGCGGCTCCCGGAAAATGCACCAATGATGGGACCTAAAATGGGCCGGCACTGGCTATAGCACTAGCCGGACCTCATGCATACGATAGACAACTCCACCACACAGCCTTGCAGGCCAGGAGCGTCTAAAACTCACTTTGCACTAAATGCTTATGATGATTTTGCGTTTGTATCTAATATGTAGTCCAATGTTCACCTTTCCTTCTCCTCAGAGGGAGATCCCATAACATATAGGCATAATGCCTCATAATACAGACATAGGGAAGCACCTCTTGACTGATTACCATGGCTCCACTGCGACTCTCCTACACCTCAGGGATTAGCCCCAAGATGTGTCGCTAACACATATAACATTCGCACAAACTCCACTCTTTCATAATTCAGCATTCTAGGAGATTTTGATTTGCCTCACAAAACTTTCCCCAACGGAAGTGCCCGTCTAACCCACAACTTAGGTTTCCTATCGTCTCAGTGTTGGCCAAAGTTTATCAATCAATTGCAATGCATTCCAAGAGATACCACATGGCATGCTTGATGCAAGGTGTATGATGATTGTGCACAGCCATTTCATGATTAAAAAACCAGCCATGTGAGGTGCGGAAAACAGCCCTTTCATGAATTTTAACTAGGCGTTACGTGCTGCACTGCTTTAGGGACTAGCATTGGAACTTCCGCGCTACTAGTCACCTATATTTAATTATGGAACGATCCCTAAATGCTATGCACAAAGAGGCAAATCAGAATTTGTATCTTTTTAGCAATTAGGTCGTCACACAAACTTCATCCCCCCCTCACCGTTTAGGTGTTGCTGCGGTGCATAGGTGTAAATGGTTGTTTTGCATAATTTTTGTATGTAAAAAGTAATAAACACATACTATAACACAAAGGACAAGGCCAAACTAAGGCTTGATCTCATACTTTAACCTTGCCAAACATTCATGCACATAAATCTTATTTTTCCATATTTTTTGAGCGCGAAAACCTCAATTTTCTCTATTTTTTACTATTTTTCCTATTTATTATTCATGGAAAATAGGTACTTTCTGATTTATTTGTGCTGGCTTATTATTTTGAATGAAACTTAATATTTTCTCTGATTTTATCCCATTTCCATTCCTTTTTCCCAACTCAAAATCGGAAAGAACCACTAATTTCCATTAAAAATGATATTTTTCAGGTTTTAAAGAATTAATAATGGCTCTAAATCATTACGGGTTCTGCATTTGTGTAGTTGTAGCCCTCAAACATTATGCAAATAAGGTTAAAAAAAAAATCATCGCATATGAACAACATTTGGACCATGAAAAAACAAAAACAAATAAATTTCTTCATAAAATTGGAGCATACCGCGTGTCTTGCATATTGCGGGTTTTCAATAATTATTCTGGGCAGCCCACAGACCGACCAGCAACCATTCTGCAGTGCTGAACCTCTTTCCTCAGCCTCCTCTTCATCTTGAAGCAATCCGATCATAGGTGGACAAGCATTCTTCAGCCCCTCTTCTTCTTGATTTCTTGCACATGAATTGCCTCTATGCAGGAGAGAGAGGGAGGAGAGAGAAAGACTGGTTTTTTATCTCTTTGCTTAGTGTATCATTCCTTGATCTGTTTATGGTGATGGAGGGCGAAGGATAGAAGCATCTTAGGGCCAAGAGGATTTCTCCTGCCTCTATTGATCAGAAAATGATGAAGAATGGGGCGCAAAAAACTGACCCCCCTCCCCCCCCCCCCCCCCCAAAACATTTCATTTCGTGCCTATCTTGGTTGTTAAGCTCTTTGTTAAGAGCTTTTAAGCTCTTAATCAAATTATCTAGTTCATGCTTTTTGCTTTCACACTTCCCGCAAGTGGTTTTTTCGCTTTTGGAGGGGCAAACGACGTCGGTTCTAGATCCGTTTGGATGGGTGGTTCCATGGCATCGAAATCTACAAAGTTGGGCCCCGTCACACTCTTCTCGGTTTCCAGATCCAATAGCCGCTTCACAACCCCGAACCTTGCGAGGATTAAATGGGGGATCAAACGACCTTGGAATTGAGATCTGAGACTTGTGTTGGATTCCTGACGTCGTTTTGCATCTAGGAAAACTCCAGCTCGGCCATCCGCCACCGTTTGATTTTTCAAGAAAATTAGCATTAGCGCTTTAGGGACTTGTCGCTTAAAATCGTACTGATTGCCACCGCCGCCTTCGACGAAGTCTATTTTTCCCCTGATATTCGTAATTTTCGGCTATTTTAAAGAACTTCTCGGCATAAAAAATCATATGTCACTTTCCTCCTTTTTCATGCACCTAGACCTTAGTCAAAATGTAGAAATTAGATTGTGAAAATGCTAGTCCTTTACTTTGTATATAATCTGTATAGGAAGGAGCCTCACTCTATCAATAAAATATCCAATTGATTAATACATTAGTTTCTTCACTACAAGGATATAAGGGAATAGCGACGGGTAGTTCAGACGCAAATTAGTGGCGTCGTTATTTATGTTGCTAAATAGTGACGGTACTTAGACAAAAAAAATGGGCCAAAACCCGAGCGCGGCATTTTGCCGCAAAGAGCAAAAGAGAGAGTGAAATAGATTATGCATTTGGGAGGGAGAGGGAGAGAAAGAGAGAAAGAGAGAGAAGGCTCTTCTTTGATCGTTTTTGGGGGTGGCCAAACTTGTACATCTTGGACCTTGGCAGGATCCACTTAAATACCATTTGCTAATACTATGAATCCTAGATATTCAATCTAGTTTTTGAAGAAGGCACATTTCTTCTTTTTAGCATGCAACTTGTGGGTTCTCATTGTTCCAAGAGTAATTGGTAGCTGTGGTCGATAATCTTCTTCATTCTTGGAATGTGTTAAGATATCATCGAAGAAGACGAGGAAGAGTTGTCAAGGTAGGGTCGGAAAATGTCTTGCATCAACCTGTTGAAGGTGGCATGAGTATTTGTTAATCCAAATGACATCACAATAAACTCATAATGACCGTACCTTGTGGTAAAAGTAATTTTAGGGATATCTTCCTCCTTGATTCTTTAATAATAGCTCAAGATCTTTGAAAAGACCTTGGCTCCTTGGAGTCAGTCAAGCAACTTATCTATCTTGGGGATTGGATATTTGTTTTTTATAGTCACTTGGTTTAATCCACGGTAATGAATACAAAGGCAGAGTCCTCCACCTTTCTTTTTCTGAAATAATACCGAGGCTCCCTATGGTGAATTACTTAGTCGGATGTATCCTTGGTCTAATAGTTGCTTGAGTTGTTCTTTTAGCTCAAGGGCTTCAGGAATTGACATCCGATAGAGCCGCTTGGGGATGTGGGCAGTGCTTGGAATGAGTTGGATTTCATGATCTACTTCTCTTTTCGGTGGAGGCTCTGCCAGGTCTTTTGGAAGATGAGTAATCCTTTCTTCAGCCCTTTTATTGTTCAGGAAGCTTTAGCCAACTAAACCTTAGGGTTCCATGATTCTCCTTGAGTGGTTACTTGTTCTCCATTTGAGTTTTAAAATGTAATTTAACATTTCCGCAATGGATATGGGTGTTATTTGGAATTAACCAATCCATACCTAGCAGGCATTCATAAGCCCCGAGATTCATAATCCGGAATCTCATTTTGGAAGAACAGTCACCTAGGCTCTTCTTTAAAAAACCTACCTATAACAAGGAACTTTTGGCCATAGTCCAAGCACTGGATATTTGGCCATAGTCCAAGCACTGGACATTTGGCCATAGTCCAGTGCTTGGCCATAGTCCAAGCACTGAACATTTGGAAACACTACATTATGGGTTCTAAAGTTGTCATCAAAATTGATTAACAAGCCATATAGCAATTAACAATCTAGTCACTTATTTTTAACTATCATATTAAATAGACATCCTTTATTTGAAATTTTCACCCCATGATTCAATACTATCTAGGTCATGCTAATGTAGTTGCACATTCACTTAGTCATAACACTTAATCATAGAATTAATGAGAATGTTTCATTGCATCATTTTCTTAGTTTTGATAAGATTAAACATGTGTATTTAAATTATATATCCACTTTTAAAAGTTAAAATTTTGATGCTATGATATCCACTTATGCATTAGATCATTATCTTTCCACTACATGGAATAGATTACAAAACACAAAAACCACTACCTTTGACCACTAAACATATACAAATGGATTTGTATTACCAAAGAGATTGTGTGCCATTGCACCATTTAGAAGCATTCCATGAATAAAATACATGCACCTCTATAGAAGGGATATAGAGGCATTCAAACAATACCTTATTTTCATAGGATATATATAGATTTGTTGTATGAGGTAGTACATAGACATTTTATATTATCTCATTGATTTAGTGCACATTCACCACATGAAGTAGCAATCACATGTGGCTAGCCACGTGTGCTATATTTTATTTTCATCAACTAATGACATTTGCTTTTAAATCCCTAAGAAGTATCATGATAATTTATTATTTTATTGCTATGAAGATAAGATATTATTTATTTATTTTCTTATTTATTTGGATTATTATTTTTATATTTACTACATGATTGGGGAGTTGTCATGAAGGTTTTGTGTGTGACACTAGTCGCATTACGTCTTTAGGTAGATGCTAAAGAACTAACCTATCATGTTTTTTGGGAGCAGATTATTAAACAGAGTTATGTAGATAAAATCTTCTTATACTTTATTAGAGAAGCATATTTTGGGTGCATAATAATAATATTATTGGACACTAGTATGGATTTATTTATATACACATGTATGGATTTATTTATTATGCTTCATTACAAGGGAATGGGGATAGAGCGACGGTGGTTTTCGATGCCAAATAGCGGCAGCGGCCTGAGAAAAAAAAATGGCCAAAAACCTAACCGCAACATTTGTTGTGCAAACATTTTTGAGAGAGAGTGAGAGAGTTTATCACCTTGAGAGGGAGAGAAAGAGGAAGAGGGAAAGAGAGAGAAGGGATAAGTGCGCAAGGGAGAAAGAAGGAACATTGTGAAGAGGAGGCAGAAAAGAATTCATCCTCCAACCTATGGTAGACACATTGCCTCTTCTTGCTTTGTTTTTGTGTTTTCTTCCTTTCTATTTTTGTTTTTCTTTGTAATGAGATAAATTGAAAGAGAGAGAGGAAGAGAGGAAAAGAGGGAGGGAGAAGAAGGAAGGAAGAGGAAGAGAGAAAAAGAGGAAAGGTAAAAAAGAAAGAGAGGAAGAGAGAAACGAGATATGAAGGAAGGGAAAGGAAGAGAGAGAGAAAGGGGGAAAGGGTAATAAAGAGAGAGAGGATGAGAGAAATGAGATATGCAGGGAGGGAGAGAAGAGAATAAGTGAGAGAAACAAGGAGGGGGAGAGAAACAAAGAGAGAGCCAACAAATAAAGAGAAAGAAAGAAAGAAAGAAAGAGAGGGGGGAGAGAAACAGAAATGGAGAATGAAGGAAGAGGTGGAAGAAAAGGGTGATGTAAAGAGAGGAATGAGAGTGAAAAGAAAAGAGAGAGAGGGAGGGGGAGAAAAAGGGACAGAAAGAGGAAGAGAGATAGAGAGAAAAACAAATAGAGAGTGAGAAAAAAGAAGAGAGAAAAAGGGAAACAATGAGAAAATTAGAGAGAATGGAATGATAGGAAAATAAAGGGAGAGGGGGAAGAGAGACACAAAGAGAGGTGGGGAGAAAGGGTCTTTCAATGTCCTTGTTTTATAAGTCTTTTATTTACTATCTTTGATTTTGATTGTAACGAGATGCGTTGAGTGAGAGTGGAGAGGAAAAGAGAGAAAGAAATAGAGAGAAGAAGGTGTCAAGATTGTGGGAGAGAAGGAAGGAGTCTCACTTGTAGCTTTCTTGCTTGCACAATGGGGGAATACACACAAGGGTGGAGGCTGAAAACAGTTTTCCTCTTCTTAGTTGTGGAAGCCAAAAGAACTCTAATACAAAGAAATAGAAGAACCCTCTATATGGGTCTCAAACCAAACTCAACTAACTAAGGTGGCATACTAACTGAGCCACGAACTAGAGTAGATAAGGATAGCTATCATGTAGCTATTATTCATGGGCAGTGTACCAACCGCGTCTGCAACTGACAAGTCGGTGACATAAATACACAACGGTCACCCTGGCGTATCACGAGTGGAGCTCGATATCTCAACACTCCCCCTCGAGCTCAATCCCAATTCCTGCACACCAAGCAGGTCTCTGAACTTGCGCAGCTTCTCTGCGCCCAATGCCTTCGTGAATATGTCAGCTACCTGATCCTCTGTGCTGACATAAACTAGATCAATAAGACCTAGTAAAACCCTCTCTCGCACATAGTGATAATGCACCTCAATGTGCTTTGTTCTAGCATGATAGACTGGGTTATTTGCCAAGTGTATACTACTCATGTTGTCACAATAAATGACAACTGGCCCATCTGTAGACTGATGCATATCATAAAGTAGCTTATGCAACCAAGCTACCTCACATGCAGCCATTGCTGCACCCCTGTACTCAGCCTCTGTGCTCGACAAGGCAACTGTAGGCTGTTTCTTGCTGCTCCAAGTGACTGCAGCACTCCCAAAAGAGAACACATATCCACTGGTAGATCGTCTATCAGAAATACTACCAGCCCAATCAGCATCAGTGTATCCATGCAACAGTATCTGAACCCCAGTCTCATAAAATAGTCCATACTACAATGTGGACTTCACATACCTGAGTATGCGTCTAGCCGCATCCAAATGCGGTTTCCTTGGAGCCTGCATAAACTGACTTACCAATCCAACAACATAGCTCAAATCTGGCCTGGTAATAGTCATATAAATCAAGCTTCCTACTATGCGTCTGTACATAGTAGGGTCTTCTAGAAGCTCACCTGCATCTGTGCTCAGCTTCACATTCTGCTCCAAAGGAACTGAAATAGGCTTACAGCCTGTCATCCCATATTTGGACAGCATGTCCAATCCATACTGCCTCTGCAAGAGCTGTATCCCACTTGGTGATCTAATCACCTCAATGCCCAAGAAATAACACAGCTCTCCCAAATCCTTCATCTCAAACTTCTGCTTCAATAGCATTTTCACATGAAGGATATCTTCATCACTGTTACCTGTCATAATCAAATCATCAACATAAATGACAAGTAGCATAATACCTTTCTCTGTTTTTCTCACATAAAGTGAGAAATCTGCCTTGGAAATCTGAAAGCCAATAGTGACAAGATATTGTCCTATCTTGTCAGACCATGCTCTAGGTGCTTGCTTCAAGCCATACAAGGCTTTCTTCAACCTGCAAACAAACTCAGGATGAACAGCATGCACATAACCTGGTGGCTGCTCCATATAGACCTCTTCTTGCAAATCACCATGCAAGAAGGCATTCTTTACATCCATTTGATGTAAAGACCATCCCTTTGATGCAGCCATAGCAATGACTGCTCTTACAGTTGCCATCCTTACAACTGGACTGAATGTTTCTTCATAGTCAATGCCATATGTTTGTACATACTCCTTGACTACTAATCTTGCCTTGTATCTGTTCACAGAACCATCTGCATTGTGCTTCACCTTATAAACCCACTTATAGCCAATTGCATTCTTACCTTTAGGCAAAGGTACCAATTCCCATGTAGCATTTGCTTCCAAGGCATCCATTTCTTCATCCATGGCTTTCTCCCATTTTTCTTTTCCCATGGCTTCCTCAAAAGAAGCGGGTTCTGGTTCCTGTATCACTTTAACCATATATGCATAGTGAATGGCTGTAAATCCATCATATTTCAGCCTATCCACAGGATACCTAGCTCTGGTAGACCTGCGCAAAGTAGGTTCACTCCCAGGTGCTCTCAAAACATCCCTGGTCTTCCTTACTCCAGGTGTAACAATAGAAGGAATACCCAACTCATCATCAATGCTCTGTTCTGAGCCACTGGATTCACCATCCACATACGAGTGACTTGCATTCACATCAAACATGGGCTGATCTACCTTCTCTTTTCCTTTTCGTGATACCTGCATACCACTATCTGCATTGCTTTGAGAAGATTCTCCTGATCTCAATCTGCCTGTCCATGGCGAAGAATGTGAACCACTGCTAGAGGACGCTCCAGGTCCACTAATATTTTGTGACTGCTGCTGTGAATTCTGTGCAGCATTACCATTTTGTGCATCTACATCATCAATAACATTTACTGGTTTATACCAGCTACTTATCTCATCAAAAATAACATCTCTGCTCACTGTAAACTTACGAGTAGAAGGGTTATAGCATCTATACCCTTTTTGTTGCAGAGAGTAACCAATAAAGATGCACTTCTCAGCTTTTGGATCCAGCTTGGATCTCAACTCATCTGGAACATGTACATAGGCAATGCAACCAAAAATTTTCAAATGAGAAATATCTGGTTTCCTACCAGTATACCTCTCCTCTGGAGTCATTCCATGTATTGCTGCAGTGGGAGTCCTGTTCATTATGTAGACTGCTGTAGCAACTGCTTCAGCCCAATAAAAATCTGGCAAGTCTTTTTCATTGAGCATGGCACGAGATACCTCTCCAATATGCCTGTTTTTCCTTTCTGCAATTCCATTTTGTTGTGGGGTATGACTGCATGAATATTGCTGCTTTATGCCATGCTCCTGCAGGAACCTTGCAAACTCATTTGAGAGGTACTCTCCCCCTCCATCTGACCTTAGGCATTTTATCTACAGACCTGTTTCTTTTTCAACCATAGCTTTAAGAGTTTTGAAATGCCCAAAAACTTCACTTTTCTTTTTCATAAAATACACCCAAACTTTTCTGCTATAGTCATCAATAAAAGTGACAAAATAATGACAGCCTCCAAGAGATGCAGCTTTAGTAGTCCACACATCAGAGTGGATTAATTCCAATGGCTTCTTACTCTCTTGAACATGTCTAGGAAATGGTTTTCTTGCCTGTTTTCCAAACTGACAGGCTTCACATACCTTATGCATTTCTGCAACCTTGAACTTAGGCAATCCTGCAACAATGTTTTGGGCCTGCATTGATTTAAGTCGCTGTACATTAACATGACCAATGCGTTTATGCCAGATATCAATATCTGCAACTACACCGGTCCCATGTGCAAACATTGCTGCACTCAATTCAGGCATGTCTGCATCCAATGTAAACATTCTGCCCTTCTTCTTTCCTTTTGCTATCAAGCGACCTTTATTTTTCATATCCTCAACAAAGCATCCATGAGGATTAAATCTGACCTGCAAGCCCTGTTCAACCATTTGACCAACAGAAACTAGATTCTTGGTGATATTCGGGACATGAAATACATCGGATAGGTATTTCTTTTTCCCATCCTGCATAGACAAAGGAATTTTTCCAATCTGCACAATAGGATGTGCAGTATCATCACCAGTCTCCACAAATCCTGGTTTTTCCATTTTCCTTGCAACCTCCATCCATTCTGCATGACCTGTCATGTGGTTTGATGCACCTGAGTCAACATACCACACATCGTTGCTTTCTTCTGCACTTGTCACAGAATTGTTCATGTGCTGCACCATGAACAAATGCTCATTTCTGTCATCACCCTGTCTACTAGAAGATGCATACTTTCCTTGTTGCAGTTTTCCATTCATGATGTCATTTTGCTTTTTATAGCAGTCTTTAGCCATATGACCCATTTTACCACAATAGTAGCATTCAACATTACTGTTTGCATTTTGGCCTCTTTGCCATCCACCACGACCTCTTTGGCTCCCCCTGCCTGTAGAGTTACCACGTCCTCCTCCATAGGACTGATTTTCTTGAGTTTGCTGCATATTCTGATTTCTACTACGGCCTCCAAATCGGCCTCCTCTACCTCTGCCTCTACCTCTTCCAGCATTTGAGTAGAAGACGGTTTCTTTTGAAGTTCCTCCTGAAGAAGATGCACCACCATTTCTCTGCTCCTCAGAAATTAGAAGAGCAATCAACTCCTCAAAATCAGGAAATCTTTCACGAACTGAAATGGATGTCCGAAACTGTGCATAATCCTTTCCTAGACCATTCAAGGTCACAGAAACTAAATCATCATCTTCCACTGGCGACCTGATGGAAGCAAGTGCATCTGCAATCTTCTTCACCTTCATGTGGTAGTCATTGATGCTCATATTTTCTCTTTGCACATTATGCAACTCTTGCTTGAGCTGCATTTTCCTGGCTTGCGTATTTGTGCTATACATTTTTGACAAAGTATCCCATGCCTCCTTTGGCGTACTTGCATCCTGAATATGCACAATCATAGAGTCTAAAATGCTGATAGACAGCCAGTACATAACTTTCCTGGCTCTCTCATGCCATGCTTTAAATGCCTGCATTTGCTGTTGATTGGGAACATAAGGAAGAACTGGTTCTTCTTCATTTCCTGCAACAAATTCCCAATATCCTTTTCCCATAAGGAAATTCGTCATTCTAAACTTCCATGCTTGGAAATTGTTCTTGTCAAGCTTTTCAGTGACAATCTGTGAAAGAGAATCAGATGCCATTACAGAAGACTGAAAAAATTCTATCACTGCAAAAACCACAGCTTCACCCTCACAAGGGAAAATCTGCAAAACTGGCGAAAGTGGTATTTGACCACACAGTCACTTCCTAGTGACGATTTTGCATCAACAGGCAACAGGGATGATTCTGTAACTCCCAATGTCTCTTCGCACAAGCATACAATCCAATTTTTACAGTAACTATTCACCGACCTGTAGAACAGTGGCTGCACAGCATAAAACTGGGCCTTTTCCTGAGTGCGTGCAGAAAACTTCCGCCTCCAAAACAGGCCCTGAAATGGCCTCAAATCAAAAAAATAAGGTCGCTGATGGGCTAAAGCCCTTTCCTGCAGCATATACTGCCCTCTTGCTTCACCGCGAAGGGCGTCTCAACCTGAGACAATGCACTCCTGCACTTTCCGGCTGTGCTACTTGCAGAGATCTGCTCCCAAAACAGAAAATGAAAGCAACACTGCTCCTCTTACCAGAACACCGCGAGCTTGGCTTGCTTTCTTGAGCTCCTTACCACGAACAAGGCTCTGATACCATGTCAAGATTGTGGGAGAGAAGGAAGGAGTCTCACTTGTAGCTTTCTTGCTTGCACAATGGGGGAATACACACAAGGGTGGAGGCTGAAAACAGTTTTCCTCTTCTTAGTTGTGGAAGCCAAAAGAACTCTTATACAAAGAAATAGAAGAACCCTCTATATGGGTCTCAAACCAAACTCAACTAACTAAGGTGGCATACTAACTGAGCCACGAACTAGAGTAGATAAGGATAGCTATCATGTAGCTATTATTCATGGGCGGTGTACCAACCGCGTCTGCAACTGACAAGTCGGTGACATAAATACACAACGGTCACCCTGGCGTATCACGAGTGGAGCTCGATATCTCAACAGAAGGAAGGGAAAGAAAAAGAGAGAAGAAGTGAGAGTGGGAAGGAAGATGGGGAGAGAGAAAGATTGAGAAAGAGAGAGAGAGAGAAAGAAGAATGAAGTGAGGCAAATAAAAAAAGATAAGAGAGAGAGAAAGAGGGGAGGGGAGAGAAACAAAGAAGGATGAAGGGAGGTAAATTAAAAAAGGGAAAGAGAGAGAGAAAGAGGGGTGGGGAGAGAAATAGAGAGGGGGATAGATAAAGATAGAGAGACATAGGGAGAAAAGGAATGGACAAAGAGAGACAGAGGGTGACAAATAAATAAAGAGAAAGGGAGAGAAAGAAGAGTTGAGATTAAAATGGAGGAAGACCACCAATGAGGGGAACAAAAACCTATTGTTTGCCATAACATAGACCAAATGGAAAAATATGATGGTCATGATATCCAAGATCGTGAGAGGTGTATCTTAATCAACATGTCCCATGTCCTTGCACTCAAAGTAAGCTAGCAATCAGACCAAATCATCGCTTGTCCATAGAACATGTATGACACTTTCACAAGTTTCAATTAGAGATCATTGACCAGGTAATCTTAGACTTTGAGTAAACGGTAAGAAAAGTGTGTATCAATCATGCTTTATATTCATAAAGTAGTTGAATATAATATATAAAAATATTAGATATTCCCATGAAATTTGTATAGAGAGATGATGCTTCATCCCAAGAAATGCACCTATTGCGGCCATTAGAAGAGTTTGTGGCATGTGATGGATGGAGTGCTTGAGCCGATATGCCAAATGGAGGACAGGCTCCAGACTACACCCTTGATACTAGAGCCTTTCGGACCTTCCTCCAATCTTGGAATGTGAGATGAAGGGAATGATGGATACATTAATGCCCATGGACGCTGAGTCATTTGATTCAATGAGAGATGAAGCGTCTATACCATTATATGATGGGGGCTGAGTATCTTGCAATGAAGATGCTACTTGTGCTCTTAAGTGTGCAGGCAAAGTATGGGTGGAGCGATGCGAGTGTGACTCAATTTTTCAGGTACATTCTATGCTCAGTTGACTTTTTTTACTTTATTATAAAATAAAAAACACTTCTTATGCTTTTCAAGGGATATTCTGATTATTTTTCTAGTTGCTAAAGTATCATATATTACCACCTTAAAACATGATACCTGAGCCCCTTGATGATGCAAGATTGGTGTTATAAAAGCCTGGCATGGATTACAACAGCATCCATAGATGTGTTAATGATTGTGTGTTGTTTTGAGGAGATTAAAAGACTACAGAGACATGTTTGAAGTGTGATTCTCAAAGGTATTGATAGGATTTTTACAAGGGTAAACCATCCCTCAGAAGGTTCTTAGACACTTTCCACTTACATCATGTATACGTCACATGTTTTGTACATTCGGCATGGCAAAATTGACAATGTGGCATACACAAAATAGATCCACAAATGGAGTCCATCAAATATCAACATATTCACGCACATGGAGCCACGTAGACTCCACATTTCCAAGCTTTGCATGAGAGCCAAGGAATCTTTGGCTTGGTCTTACTATGGGTGGCATGAATCCATTTGGTCTTTTGCTCAACTTATTACGAGTGTGTGGCTTTTAGTCCTTGTTAATTATAATATCCTACGTTGGCTTTCTACAAAGAAAGGACACCTGATCCTTAACTTGCTTGTTCCTGGGTACTACAAAGTTAAGAACATGGACGTCTACGTCCGTCCATTAGTTGATGAGCTCAAGATTTTGTGGGAGGAGGGGGTCATTGTGAAAGACATGAGCAAGCATGATGGTCGATGGTCCGCTAATATACAAGCCATTCTCATGTGGACTATGCACGAATTTCCATGATTTGAGGAGTGCTCAAGTAAGTGAGCTTCCATTCTCATTGGTGATATCTAACATAGATTGTTCAAGTTTTTGTTGATTAGATAGGGGTGTTGTGATAGGTTTGGTTACCCTAGGTTATCATGCATGTCCATTGTGTGGGTCACAGTTAGACTCTTGAAGGTCATGGACCATGAAGAAGATGGTATATCAAGGACACACTACTTTCTTGCTGGAGGATCATGAACTCATGGAAGGTTTTCTTGGATGACCTTTAGCACGAATGAATGCCCAAAGTTGGTACAAGTTAAAAATGGTCCACAAGGAGTCACATCCAAGCGCAATGCGATGGTTCTCAATTTTCTATGAGTTGCCATATTGGACCCACTTACTGATCAACCATTTGTGTGACCCCATGCATATTTTTAAAAATATGAGTAGCTTATTATGGGACCACATCATAGGAAAGAGAGACATTGTAGGGGCAGCATGAATGGATTTGAAGGAGATAGGCAAAATGGAGACACTTTGGCCATAGTCAAACACCGATGATCATTTGCAACTACCTCATGCTCCTTGGGTCTTGTCTACTAAAGAAGAGTGCATTGTAGAGAAAATTATCAAGTCTATCTGGACCCCAATGGGTATGAAGCATTTCCTAAGGTTTGCTTTCTCTAAAGACAACTACCTATCTCAGGGCTAAAATCCCATGATCGACATAAGATATATCACGTTTGTCTTGATCTTGGTTCCAAGTAGCCTCAATATTTTGCTACTTGACATTCGTAATGCTTCTCTATTTGTGATAGTTTGTACTACTTACCGATCACGATCATAGGATGCCTCACTCTAGAAATACGTTGGGCAATTTAGAGCTTGTCAAATTTAGGGCAATGGATCTCACAGAAGGAGATCAAGACATTCTCTATTGAATCCGCAATACAAGGATAAGTGGAGATGGTCTATCTCTTTGAGAAATACCTGCCCACAAGCATGTTCATGATACATACTCACCTCCTAGTGCGTCTCTAGATCACAATACTGATTGATATGTAAAGTGTTGCACTTGCTAGCGCTAGAATATGCAGGACTTGCCTAATGTTATTAGATAGAATTTGATGGGTGCTATAGGGAAAGAAGTTGTTAATGACAATGACAGATGTTGAGGTTACTAAAGGGACTGATTGTGGATTACAACACATGTTCATCCCAAAGGGCTTTATGAAAACGCTAAAGGTCTTTGTGTGACAATGAGCTTAGCCAAAAGGTAGCAAGGCTAAAGGTTGGCTGGTATGTGGCTATCAATGGTGGATTCAATCAACAGTATGTAATGGTCACTGAAGGATGATGATAGACTAACTGGAGATATGGTGGTTGGAAATGGAGTAGAAAAAAGGATGGATACTGGCATGGAGGAGAAAGTCAATCATTTTTGTATGTTGCATCATGCATCCATGGAGAAGTGGCTCGCTAAGTACAAGCAGGCTGCTAGAAAAGACCGAGAAGAAGCACGATCAAAATTTTGATGCAGTACATGCCATCGATCGATTTGATATCCCAAGAGCATGGAGGAGATGCCGCAATTTATGTCTATGCAATGGTTACATGGAGCTTTGATCGCAGGCTTCTCCATAATCATATTCAATGTATAGTGGTTTAAAGTGGTATTGGAAGGAGCTAGGGCAACCATTTGGCAAGGTCCATACATAACATGTTTTTCCTACCGAGTCATTGTAAACATGTGCATGACCTATTATTTTAATTTTTCCACAACATGAAACAATCACAAATGTTGATTCACTCTTATATGTAATATTGAACAGGTAATCTTTTGTCAAAATCCATGACAACCTCGATGGTGGTATGTTTTGCTGTCAACTCCTCATACTACGCAAGTGTATAGTAAAAGAAATATTCCCAGCATAGACGAGGAGAGTATTCAGGTCAAGGGGGTCAATATTGCAGAGGATGAAGGGTGAAGAGGGCTTGGAACGTGTAAAGGAGAGAGGCACAAGTAATGTAGATGAAGAGACAAGAGGCCAAGACT
The DNA here is from genome assembly GCF_053477565.2 of Lygodium microphyllum. Taxonomy (NCBI): domain Eukaryota; kingdom Viridiplantae; phylum Streptophyta; class Polypodiopsida; order Schizaeales; family Lygodiaceae; genus Lygodium; species Lygodium microphyllum. The sequence goes on along the minus strand of NC_141136.1, from coordinate 89,109,206 downwards.
TTTTTGAGAATGAATTGGACTCCTCTTTCTATGGTGATCTATCTATAGAGCTTCTACTATTTGCCAAGCTATGATAGGAGATTGACATGGGGCCATAGGCCGAGTTGTATTTGCATTTGCTTTCTCAATTTGTTGGTTTTGTCTATTTTTCCAATTTCTTGTTATCATAAATATAGTTATGGAGAGAGAGAGAGAGAGAGAGAGAGAGAGAGAGAGAGAGAGAGAGAGAGAGAGAGAGAGAGAGAGAGAGAGAGAGAGAGAGAGAGAGAGAGAGAGAGAGAGAGAGAGAGAGAGAGATGAAGGATGTATTGGCACTCACTTTCAATCACCCAATTCCAATGAATTAGAAAACAACTTTATGTTATTGGATGAGTATCAAAATATGCTGTAGAGGAAGCTCACGCTCAACTGCCAAGACCCATGGATCGCTTATTGTTTCAAGCATTTCAAGCGAGCTCTAATGGCTATCTCTCACCCTAGTCGACGTGTCGTTGATCCTACGAGTGTAGTGAGCTTACCTTGATGCCGATATGAGTTGTCTCCTCTCTTGCACACACTAGTAGCTTCACGATCCTAGATGCTAGCTCAAGCATCCTCAAGCCTCCTCCATCTCCAAGCTCCATCCACCATAGCTGTGTGAGTAAGAGAAGAGAAGAGAAGAGAAGAGAAGAGAAGAGAAGAGGAGATGGTGAAGAGCTTCACCCTCTTGATCCCTCACTCCCACACACTCACTCTCTCACACTCTCACACTCCCTCTCTCAAGAGCACACACAAGCGAGGAGAAGAGAAGAATAAGAGAACTCTTGTTAGCCACACACCAAAGAATGAGGTTCCATTCACTTTTTGAACTTTATATACAAGCCCTAAAATCCCATGGGCACCCATCCCTTTTTTACATGACCGGCCGTTGTGGCAAAAATCTTTCTCTATTTCCTCTTCTAGCCTTATGCCTCTAGTCTACACCTATCTAATATTTTACACTTGGCATAGGAGGGAGCCTGGCGCTCTTTTACACGAGTTTTTGGAGTTTTTTGAGACGCCTTTCATTTAAAATTACGCTTTTGGACCCAGCTTAGCTTTAGAGGCCGCCTGCGTGTCTTTGCTCTTTCTCCATCCTTTTTCCTCTTTTTCATTCATTTTTCCACCTTCTTGACTTGGGGTTAATATTACCCCCCTCCAAGACGGGTACCAGTCCCATGGCACTTTTGGCTGCTGTTGGGGTTTAATAGGCAGTTGGCAAGTAGTCGTGTGAGGGTAGGGCCACATGTAAACTCGGGTGCTTGTGGAAGCTTGGTAATGATGTTTATTGGAGAAGCCAAATGGATAGCAAGTGGATGACAGGGGCCTCCAAAGTCAGTGGTTTGTCCCCTTCCTGATGCCTGAAAGGAAAAGGTGCGGTGCTCTACCTAAGGGGGATGTCTACCTTATTGTGTAATGCATTGTGCTCGTGCTGGTGGAATGGGGAGTTGGGTCTAACCATAGGCTAGCCTGGGTGATGCCCCATACTTGAGGACCCCATTCCTGCAAAGGGAGGTGTGGTGCAAGTAGCTTAGGGTGACAAGTCTAACCATAGGTGAGTGTTACATCCCTAGGTATATCCTTCCCCCTTGATGGGCCCTAAGCGTGAAGTGGGGGAGCAAAAAGGGCTAGGAGGTTAGGAGCGGAGCCAGTCGACCGAAGCCACCGGGCACGTCTAACTTGAGGACCCCTAGGTGCATGATCGTGCTTTATGTGGTGCTAAGTGTTTATACAAGTGAGTTGTTTTGTCCGTTGCGTGTGTAATGTTCTTCTTGCTTTTCCTTTTATGTTTTTCTTTTTCTTTCTTTCTTCTTCTTCTTCTTCTTTTTAAATAATAATAATAATAATAGTATTACACTAGTAGAATGATAGCCAGTGCCTAATTCTCATCGTCTGAATTAGGCGGAGAAGGGGGTCAGATGGATTTGCTAAAATGACAGTATTACACTAGTAGAATGACAGCCAGTGCCTAATTCTCATCGTCTGAATTATGTGGAGAAGTGGTCACATGGATTTGCTAAAAAATTGATAGCTTTGCATGTATCCTTTTAGATTCATGCGGACGTGGAGGGAGGTGGTGGAGAGGAAATGATGATTGCACCTAGTGAACTGGCTGTTGTTCATGTCTTCCAAGAGAGCTAGGCAAAAAGAGGGGAGGAGGCTAGCCCTCATCATCAGACGCGCCATGGCACATCTGTCGATGGCGTTAGGGTCAAAGAAGAGGGGAGACAGGCCACATTCTTGTGGAGTCAGGTCCTGCTTAAGTAATAATTTAAGTAACCTAAGATAATTACATGTAGTTACGAAAGCTGGATTGGGGCATGAAGAGAAATCCGCGAGGAAATGCGTCATGGAGTCATCCAAGCTTTCCGAGTTGAAGAGGAGGGCATGTTCGAAGGAGACACCATTAGAGTTGTAGATGATAGGAAAATCATAACGCCCATGGAGGGTGGCATCAAAATCCACACCTACCCTACGAGAGTATGCCATGAACGTGGGGTTGTTCCTCTCGTAGGGCAAGGTGTTGCAAAAAGCCATCTAGGCGAGCATGCTGATGTCGCACACCCACCTCCTCCATAGGGGTTGGCAGTTATATCCCTGTACGGTATGTGGTACTTCAAGCACTTTGTTTTGCCAAAACTCAGCTTCTTCATTTCCCCAAAGAGTGGGGGTCTTCTCCCTTTCCTCCAGCCACTTCTGTCCTAGTCAGCCCCACCAATCGCAATCACTTCATCACCTTGAGCGGTAAGACCCTCCGCATGCTATTGGGTATGAGAAAGGTGAAGGTGAATGGGTCTTTTTCTCTTTCTTGCCGCTCCCAAATTACCAGCTATGCGTGGAATCCAGCGGGAATGTCATCAGGGCACGGTGGGAGGGGTGCGGACGGCTGCACGACTGGCTTGGCCCTTAGTTGCTTCCTGGTTTCTTCGACTAACTTTCTCCATCTTTCTTTGAGTGTGGCTTATCTCTCCGCAGATGGATCAACCTGTTGTGGCTCTTGGGACTGCGGCGAGGGGGGTTGTGGGATCACCTCTTCTCTGAATCTCCCCATATCAAATTCAAGCTCAGCCTCCTCCCCCTGTCGGTCTCCTTTTTGTGCTACTTCTTCAAAGCCCATTGCGTCAATTTCTTGGGGGGTTAGGTCAGCCAGTAGCAGGTACTTTCATTGCTCTCCTAGGCTCAGCCTAACCTCCCCAGGTTGGGGTGGCATCTGCAGCCCTACGTGTAGAGTTTTGCGTGTGATACTGAGTTTTTTCTATACCATCTCCAATGGCTCTCCTTCTTCTGGGGGGTGGTATCCATTAGTGTGTTAATGAAGGCCTTTTGCTAGGCACTGAAGGCTGTCTAGGCGGCTTCTGCTTTGCTCTCTACGGGGATCTTTTCTTTCTCTACCAGAGTGAGATGCCGTACCAGTGTCTTCACCCTTTTCTCTTCCATGCTCTCTCCCTGCTTCTGTACTAGGGTTACGAGCTTCTGCTCTTGGTCTTTCAGTTCCCTGCTCATGTTCTCTTGCTCTTTCTTTCCCAAGTGTAGCTGATAGGTCATAGATTTGGTCTCTTTTTGCTGCTGCTCCATCTCCTGCTTTCTCTCTTCTTCTTTGGCATTCAATTCCTCCATCATTTGCTCTGGCAGTTTTCACCTCCAATTCCCCATGTTGCATCAAAAGGAGCTTATACTCTCTCTGCATCTGCACCAATTCCTGATTTTCATCCTCCAGCCTGCTGCTTATAGCTCTCCTCCATGTCCTCCTTGGCCTTCAATTCATGTTTGAGATTAGAGATCTCTCTTTGCTGCATGGTTATTATGCAGGTCTTTTCGAGTTGGAATGTAGCTATCGACTCCTTTTCTGCCACCAACTTAGCCACAGCTATCTTCTTTTCCTCCTTAGCCTTCTCCAGTTGGGAGAGCAACTCGGCGACGTACTCATCGTAATTGGCTGGTGGTGTAACTGTTGTGTGGATTGGAGTGGTCGAGGCCTCCATTTTCTGACATTTCTGGTCCTGTCTCGACTCAGCATCTGTGGGGCTGGTCTCTTTTACCCCATGGCCATGGTCTCCGTGCTCTTTCTCTGGGCCATTTCTTTATTAATAAAATATTGCATCCATGCCATGAAGTTGGAGATGCTTGCATTGGTGGGGATGCTAGGGGTGAGGGTGATTGGTTTGGTGGGAGGCACCATGAGGGTAGGGATAGGGTGGATAAGGGCCTTGCTTTTGCCTTCAAGGACAACAGACGGTGTGATTTTTGGTACCTGGGTGTTGGAGCCAAGCCCTTCTTTCCTCAATGGGCTCAAGGCTCCCAGATCATCGGCCCTACTTTGCTGCTCGATTGACCGGCGTGTAGCTTTGGCCAAGTCCTCCTCCTCCCTCCTTCTTAGTTCCCCTTCTTTCTCAGCAGCTCTTCTTTGCCTTTTTTCTTCAGTTTTCCTGCACTCTTCCTCCAATTTCTCTTTTTCTTGATTTTTTTTCATTTTCCTCTCCTCGGCCTCCTTGAGGGATTCTCTTTTTACCTTCTCCAAATCCTCTTTCTCCTTCTTGCGGCCTTCATCCTGCTTCTTTTTCTTTTGTGCCGTCTTCTACTTGGGTTTCCTGGCCTGCTTTTTGCCCGATTGTTCTTCTTGTTCCTTCCCCTCCTTATCACTCTTGGTCTTGTCACTGGACCTCTCTTGGTCCTAGTGAGGGGGTGACCTGTCAAGCGTTTCTCCTTCTCCTTCTTCTGCACCTTGTGTCTCTTTCACTGCCTCCTGGATAAGCGTAGTCAAAATGCTTCCATAGCCAATGAATGAGGCCTTGGACGAGGCCTTCTTTCTTTATGTGGCCTTGGAAGCTAGGGACTCCCCACCTGCTGGTGTACTTCCTAAAGCTAGTGCTTTAGCCGCCTGGTCAATGATTTTGCGTACATATCCGTTCCAGTTGACTTCATGCAAGGTGTGAGCTGCTACATTCTCTAGCACAGGCACACTGATTCAATGCATTAAGGAGTTGTAGCACTAGCTGGAGAAGAGCGCGTGCACTAGCTTCACTTGTAGTCTGTGGCTTTCGCATCAGGAATGTCCTGGATGCTGATGTCGCTCATTAGTTAGCACATCCTCCCTTTTCATTGTCAGCATGGCATACACATCCCTCTTATGCTTTTTCTCTATCTTCGGCTCCAATCCCAATGTCTTCTCCACCAAGGCTGGGTTTAAGTGAACCTGCACCTATTTAGCATTTTCTCCCCTTCCCACCATCACGGTGCCGCACTCCTGGTCAGGGTCGTATGTCCTGAGAAACTCCACATACTTCATGTGGTCAGGCTCTTGCGCAAATTTCTCAAGGTACTTGGTGAGGTTGCACTGCTCGATGAATCTTTTGGCTGCTTCCTCCTTGGCCACCACACCCTCTATGTTATGAATGGTTCGGAACTTGAGCTGGTTGTAGGCGTGGTTTTCAAGGGTGATGTGGTATTGTGTTCTTTCCTTCTCCGTGAATAAAAGTCAGTGGGCGCGGTCTTGCTGCGACATCTTTTGTTCCTGTCATGATCCCAAGTTTCCATTAGTGCTTTCAAAATAATAATTTGCTGGAAAAGTCATAATTTACTAGAAAAGAAATACTATATGTTTATTGAATGAAAGCATTAAGATCCAATCCAATGTAGAATCTTCCCTTCAGACTTTAACTTTTTGCCCTTTATTTCAAAGTTCTCGTGCCATTTTTCCTACCTCGCTCGTTGTTTACATGTTTATGTATTTTGCTTGATTTTCCTTGGTTTTAATTTGATTCACCTCACCCCCCTCCCCTTCCAACTCGAGAAGAATCCTTCCTAGGATTAAAGGTGAGGAGGTCAAGGGCATTCTGGAATGGGTCTAGGAGTTACCAGCATAGGAACCAAGTGTAGAAATCAGGGTTGTACTCTAACTGAGCTTCGCGGTCTAGATCAAAAGATTGAATGTCCACGTGTGTGATGTAAGTGAGAACATCTGTTAGAAAGTCACCGGAAGCGACGCGGCTAGCAATATGTAACTCTTCCTTAGTCAATAGGTGATTGAAGTAAGGGTGTTTTATGATGTGCTCTTCCATGGGTTGACCACGAAGAGTGGTTAAACCTCTATACGAGGTTGACATGACATAAGTGGGGTCGTACTCCACTGTTTTGATTGCATGGCACTGCTCAGAGTTTGTCATGACTTGGCACCCTATTCAACTACCCATTGCAACCTAAGAGTGTACCAGTGCCTCAAGAACAGGGATTCAGTATCAGCAAGTTTTGATAATTCTGCAATTTCTTGGTCAGTGATGGCAGAAGTGGTTCGCTGATCATATGAGGTGATGAGGTGCTCTTTGAGGGCTTACTCTTTGGAGATATCGCTGTTGAGAAATTCAGCACAGCAGAGTTAGCTGCTTTTGCGAAGGCAAATTCAAACGTCTCCCAAGAACAAGGCATCGTACTACAAACTTCCGTTGCAAAGGGTTTGGGCAATAGGCCTAAGTCCAAGCGGTTGTAGCTCAGAGCTAGCTCTCTGAAAGTGACATCTAGTTGTCTAATGCAATCAACCACGTCATCCCCCGTATCTTTGGCTAGATCTGAGGCCAGTGTCAAAAATGATTTTTGCTCATAGGAGGGTTTAAGACGTGCTGGTGGTTGGGGTTTAATAGCACTAGAGCCTTTGACAATGAATATGTTGAGATGACAAGCTCAACACATGCGGACATTAATGATGGACCACCTGGTTAGATGGATCCACACATCTACACTTAGCACGTCGGTGGTCATTATGACTCTCACATGTCCACTAACTCATTACTTATTATATTCAGGTTGTTACACCTATTTACAGCTGGCATAGTTATAGCGCCAATTGAGTAGTGTAGTCGGTTATGCATTGTTTGACTTAGTAGGCCACTTTCCTTTATGTTGTATCTTATCTATACTTTGTGCATATTGTAAAGTGTATGAAAGAAGAAGAAGAAACCAGCAAGAAAACGTTTTGGCCTCCATCTCTCTTCTTGTCTCTTGAATGAGCTTCTCCTTGTGCATTCTGTGTGTGTTTGGCGCAACATCTTGAGCAAGTCCCCCCACCACGTGATTCTTGACATTGTGTCAGAGCCGCGCCACTGAGAGAGGCTGATTTTGAAGGCTGAAGTGAAGGAGAAGAAGCAAGGTTCAAGCAAGCAAGTCACGGGTAAGAAGCTCTCCCATTCTTCCACTCTTTCTCTTGGACAAGTGCACAGGTTATAGGTGTCTATAGTATACAGGTGCACAGGTTACAGATTTCAGATCTGTAAGTTCAAAGGTGTTTACCAGCGAATAAACACAAGGTTTATCTGCAAACTGGTTGCCAATTGCATGTATTGTTGAGCAAACAGTGAAAAAGGCTGTCTGGTGTATTGCTGTACACTACAGGTCGAGGGTTGCAGAAGATTTGCTTGCTATTTGGTATTAGTTTTGTGATAATGGCAGAGAATAGTGGAAACCCCATCATTGAGAAGCTCGAAAAGAACAACTACCCTTCATGGAAGTTCCGTGTCACCAACTTCCTTATTGGAAAAGGCCTCTACGAGTTTGTGTCAAGTGAAGAAAAGGAGCCAGAGGTGAGTGATCCTCCAACTGCAAAAGAGACAAAGGCATGGAAGGAATGGAATGCAAAAGACAAAAAGGTCATGTATTGGCTGTCTTAGTAATTGACAATAATATACTGGGACATATAAAAAATGCAGAGAATTCATATGCAGCTTGGACCATACTTGAAAGTATGTTTTCCGTAAATACAAAGGCACGAAAGATTCAACTCAAGCAAGAGTTGAATGCATTGAAGAAAGGGAAGATGTCTATCAATGAGGGTAACTTTAAAGGTAGGGGGAGCTTTAGAGGAAGAGGTGGATTGCAGAACAAAGGTTCTAACAACTCTGGTATTGTGTGTCACTACTGTGGCAAAACAAGTCATATTGCAGCCTAATGTTATGCTAAGAAAGATGATATTTGCAGTTGTAAGTTGCAGCAAGGAAACTATGCATAATCTTCGCGACAGAATAAAGACAAAAATGAACGTCTGTTTGTTATGTAGCATATGCCGAATGCTGTTACAGGAAAGGGAACACATGATGATGTTTGGTATGTTGATTCAGGTGCATCCAATCATATGACCAGCCATGCAGAATGGTTTGGAGAGATGCAGGATTTACAAAATGCAGGCTATGTGCAGACGGGTGATGATTCATGCCACCCAATTTCACACATTGGAAAAGTTCCCTTGTCCTTGCATGATGGTAAGACAAAGAGTCTTTCAGATGTATTACATGTGCCATCTATTACAAAGAACTTGGTGTCAGTTGGTCAAATGGTAGAGCAAGGGCTGCAAGTTAGATTTAATGCAAAGGGCTGCTTTGTAGAAGACTTCAATGACAAGTGCAGGTTGGTTGCAAAGGGAAGTAGAGTTGGGTGTATGTTTACTCTGGATGCTGGAATTCCTACTATGAATGCTGCTATGTATGCTAAAGGAAAAGGTGTTGTTGGAGATATTGAAATTTGGCACAAATGCATTGGACATGCAAATGTACAAAGGCTGAAATTAATATAGTCCAAAGGGTTGGTTACAGGTTTGCCTACATTTAGACAGAATTTCACAAGGTATGCGAAGCATGTTAGTTTGGTAAGCAGGCAAGACAACCCTTTTCACATGACAGAGATGTAAGCAGAAATATCCTTGATATTGTGCATACAGACATTTGAGGGCCTACACAAAATGTATCTCTTGGAGGCAATTCATACTTTGTCACATTCATTGATGATTGTTCTAGAAAGCTGTGGGTATATTTTATGAAGGAAAAGAGTGAAGCGTTTGAGCACTTTAGAACTTTCAAGGCTGCAGTTGAAAGAGAAACATGCTTGAAAGTAAAGTGCTTGAGGGTCAGATGGAGGGGGAGAGTACCTCTCGAATGAGTTCAGTGATTTTCTAAGGTCTCATGGGATAAAGAGACAGTTCACATGCAGGTATAGCCCACAGCAAAATGGGGTTGCAGAAATGAAAAACAGGCATATTGTAGAAGTTGCACGTGCCTTGATGGCTAAAAAGAATATGCCTAAGCATTTTTGCTATGAGGCTGTTCATACTACTGTTTATATTATGAACAGAACTCCCATAGTTGCAGTTCATGGGATGACTCTTGAAGAATGCTTTACTGGCAGGAAGCCTGATGTATCACACTTGAAGGTATTTGGCTGTGTTGCATATGTTCATGTTCCAGATGAGCTACGGAAGAAGCTTGATCCAAAGGCAGAAAAATGTTTCTTTATTGGATACTCTTTAGAGCAGAAAGGGTATCGCTGTTATAACCCTGTCACATGTAAGTTCAGAGTGAGTAGGGATGTCATCTTTGATGAAATGAGCAGTTGGTATGCATCTAGTGGTGATGCATTGGATGATGATGATGATCATGACACTCATGTGTAGGCTGAAAAGCAAGAATCACAGACTCTTAGTGGATCAGAGACATCATCTGGTAGTCCTTGGTCTGGGAGACTAAGGAATAGCTCTATATCTTCAGGTGCATCTAGTAGCACTACAGGTAAAGACAAAGAAAAGAATAAAGTGTCAGATGGCATTGATACAGTTCTTGATGGAGACTCCAGTGGCTCAGAGATCTTGGATGATGAGCTTGGAATTCCTTCTATCAGGACACCATGTGTACAGAGAGCTCATAGTAATGTAAAGGCTCCATTAAGTGATCCGGTGGTATGTAGATCTAGTAGGGTCAGATACCCTGTTAAAAGATTTGGTTTTGAAGGTTATGCAGCTCACCATAATGGTTATATGGTGAAACTAGTTGAGGATGTTGAGCCCACTTGTTTTGAGGATGCTGTTGGTCATACTCACTGGGATGCAGCAATGGATGAGAAGATGGCTGCATTAGAGGCCAATAAGACTTGGGATCTAGTATCATTGCCGAAGGGAAAGAAAGCTATTGGATGTAAGTGGGTTTAAAGGATTAAGCACAATGCAGATGGTTCTATTAGTAGGTACAAAGCTAGGCTGGTTGCAAAAGGCTATGCCCAGACATATGGCATAGATTATGATAAAACCTTCAGTCCAGTTGCTAGGATGGCAACTGTCAAATGTGTGATTGCTTTGGCAACAGCCAAAGGTTGGAGGTTGTAGCAAATGGATGTAAAGAATGCTTTCTTACATGGTGATTTGCAGGAAGAAGCGTATATGGATCAGCCAGCAGGTTATGAAGATTTAGAGCATCCCACGTATGTGTGTAGGTTGAAGAAGGTGCTCTATGGGCTCAAGCAAGCACCTAGAGCATGGTCTCACAAGATCAGAGAGTATCTTGTCAATATTGGATTTTATGTTTCTGATGCTGATCACTCACTTTATGTGAGAAAGGGAGATGCAGGTTTGGTCATCATAGTCATCTATGTGGATGACTTGATTATTACAGGTGATAGTGATAGTGGGATTGCTGAAGTCAAGGATTTTTTGAAGAAGAAGTTTGAGATGAAGGATTTAGGTGAGCTAAGGTACTTCCTTGGCATTGAGGTGATCAGATATGGTGATGGTATATGGCTGTCCCAAAGACAGTATGGCTTGGATATGTTGTCCAAGTATGGTATGACAGCATGCAAACCACTTTCAGTCCCATTGGAGCAGAATGTAAAGTTGAGTGCTGATGTTGGGGATGAGATAGAAGACCCTACTATGTTCAAGAGGATAGTGGGGAGTTTGATCTACATGACCATTATAAGGCCAGACTTGAGCTATGCTGTTGGTCTTGTGAGTCAGTGTATGCAAGTACCTAGAAAGCCACATTTGGATGCAGTCAGACGCATATTGAGATATGTGAAGTCCACATTACATTATGGACTTTTCTATGAGGTAGGTACAGATGTACAGGTGTTTGGATACACAGATGCAGATTGGGCTGGTAGTATGTCTGATAGAAGATCTACCAGCGGATACATGTTCTCTCTTGGTAGTGCAGCAATTACTTGGAGTAGCAAAAAGCAACCTACAGTTGCTTTGTCGAGTACAAAGGCTGAGTATAGAGGTACTGCTGTAGTAGCATGTGAGGTAGTATGGCTACAAAAGTTATTGGTTGATTTAGATGTGCAGGTGGAAGGTCCAGTTGTCATTTATTGTGACAACATGAGCAGTATACAGTTGGCTAGGAACCCTGTGTTCCATGCCATGACAAAACATATTGAGGTACACTACCACTTTGTGAGAGAGAAGGTACTAGCAGGTGAGATTGACTTGGTGTATGTCAGCACACAGGATCAGATAGCTGACATCTTCACGAAGGCATTGGGTATAGAGAAGCTTCAAAAGTTTCAAAGCTTACTTGGAGTTGCAGAGATGCAGTTGAGCTTGAGGGGGAGTGTTGAGATGACAAGCTCAACACATGCGGACATTAATGATGGACCGCATGGTTAGATGGGTCCACACGTCTACACTTAGCATGTCAGTGGTCATTATGACTCTCACATGGTCACTGACTCATTACTTATTATATTCAGGTTGTTACACCTATTTACAGCTCGCATAGTTATAGCGCCAGTCGACTAGTATAGTCGGTTATGCATTGTTTGACTTAGTAGGCCACTTTTCTTTATGTTGTATCTTATCTATACTTTGTGTATATTGTAAAGTGTGTGAAGGAACAAGAAGAAACTAGCAAGAAAACGTTTTGGCCTCCATCTCTCTTCTTGTCTCTTGAGTGAGCTTCTCCTTGTGTATTTTGTGTGTGTTCGGCGCAGCATCTTGAGCAAGTCCCCCCACCATGCGATTCTTGACAGAATAGTTTCGATTGTGGGTGTTCTTGAGATTGCGACTCGGGGGGTTCATTATATATATATTCTCTATATAGCGTGCGTTCATGGCCTATTTATAAATATCCTAATCAGTGAAATTTTTTTGAATTAAACACAACTCTTTCCTATTCAATCTATAAGTAACTCCTTTATATGAGACCCTTCTGTATGTAAAGAATGTATAAAAATGGTCTTTTAAAAACCCCTTATTTTGAACTCAGGTTATATATACATATATTCATGAGTGACCTCCATCGAGGATTGCGGTTGGACCTCTTGGATTAGGGCTAGGGAAGTAGCAATGACGTCTAATGGACTACTGCCTTCAGAATGGATCAGGGTAGTCGGATTGGCTCTAGCGGGTGATGACTCATGTGACAATGTCTGTCGTTTGGGCTGATAGGCTTGTTTGACTCTCTTGGGCATGTGCGTGGATGAGCTTGATGGATGTGGGTCTAGAAGGTGCTGTGGCTTATGGTTTTGAGGTTCTATTGGACTTGGGGTGAGCAAGCTTGAGGGCGACGTTCGAGTGGTGCCTTTGGCCGTGTGCGCTTTAGGGATCTATATCCAGGCATTTTTCTCATAGTAGCCTTGCACTTGCAAGAGGGCTTTAGGGATCCATCTTTGCTTGATCATGCGTCAATTTCTGTGACTGCACCTTGGTTTCCTAGGTTTAGAGTTTCGGGTCTTATGAGGATGTATACGTCGACTCCTAGGCGGCGGTTGCAGCTGTTTAGGCTTCCATTGAACCCTAGGATGTTGGGCCTTAGCTTTTGCTGCTATGAGCAGGGGTTCTTGAGAATTGGTGGGTGGTGGCCAAGCATTACCCCCTCCTTAGTTTTGGCTGTTAATACTCCTACCGGTGGCCTTGCGGACTGTGATGAGGTCCCGGAGCCCTTGTTGAAAGCTGTAACAATGCAAACGTTGCCTATGGCGAGATGGATGCGCTGCAACTCATAATCAACATTGCAATGGGTTTGCTTTTTGAAGGTTTGCCCTAGTAGCGACTCGGTTCCTGCATCTTTGGCGTTTGGCAACACATAGAAGATCATTGGTACAATCTTCAGACTCGATAGAAACGGCAGCTTTGCACTTGCCGAGAAGTGCATATGAGCGGCCCCCATATGGGCTTAATTTGGCATTAGTGGGTTGTAATGGTAATTTGCCAAGTTGGGTCCAATGATTGTGAGTCAAGTCATTGAAGTCTGCTCCCTCGTCGATCAAGGCATTGAAGGCGCATGTTCACTTGGCAGTGATCGTGATGTGCAGGTATGCGGGCTCTACGGCTTCCTCATACTCATCATCGATTTCAGTGATTGTGGCTACTCGTACTTTGACAAGCGGTTCCAACATTGGTGGCTCATGCAAAGGATGTGTGGGAGGGTAGTACTTCTTGACACGACTGCCATTGAAGAAGCCTATTCTCTCACCGTCTAGAGCATCGAGCTCGATGTTGCCCGTTCAACTGAACTTTGAAAGGTCCAAGACCTCTAAACTTCATTTTTTGCTTAGGCCCCTTAACTGAGTATAGGAGCACTAAGTCTCCCTGTTCGAAGTTGCACTGCTTGACGTGCTTGTCAAACCAACTCTTGCGTCGTGCCTTCTCACATATGAGCGCATGAGTGGCTAGAAGGCAAGTCTCTGCGAGTTCAATTAGGCGTTGCATCCATGCCTCCTTTCCTTCCCATCGTTCTTGAAGTGCTATTCTCAGGCTAGGCACAAAGAATTCTACAGGGAGAATTGCTTTAGTTCCTTAGGTCAACCTGAAGGGGGTCTGGACGAGACCCATTTTATAAGCTATGCGGTAAGCCCACAAGGCTGCCATCAGTTTGTTATCTCAGTCGTTGCGTGAGGCAGAGACTACCTTGGTTAGGATGTTGACAAGAATCTTATTCGTGGATTCTGCCTGGCTGTTTGCTTGAGGGTAGTATGGAGAGGATTTCCGATGGATAATTAGGAAGATGGATAGGAGATGCGCTATCACTTCATTGATGAAGTGTGTGCCTTGGTCACTGACTAGTTTGATGGAGCAGCCAAATCGTGAGATTACCTACTCCCACAAGAACTTGGCAGTCGTTCGAGCATCTTTATTTTGTGTTGCTCTCGCCTCTACCCATTTCGTTAGGTAGTCTGTGGCCACAATAATGTATTTGGCCTGCGAATACTGTGCAGCGGGGCTATGGGTCCTATGAAGTTGATTTCCCATTTTTCAAAGGGTTGTGGTGCAATGACATGAAACTTCATTTGATCCTTGCAAATTGGGACCTTTGTCCACTAACACTCGTCACAATGCTTAACAAATCGTGTTGCATCACGAAATAGTGTTGGCCACCATAGTTGAGACTGCAGCACCTTGTGAGCCGTCGTGTCTCTGCTAAAGTGTCCACCAGCAATTCTGTTGTGTGCCTCTGAGAGCACATCATGCATCTCATGCTCGCACATGCATCTGCATAGCAATCCATCTTACCCTAGGCGATACAGTTGGCCTGCTATCAACTGGTAGGGTTGGATCTTGAGAATGAGTCGCCTAAGTCTTGCCTTCTCTATCGGTTGCTCAGGTAGTCCATGCTTAAGAACTTGGACTATGCCATCTGCCCAATATGGCATTAGATCGGCCTTGAATAATCTCTCTTGTTGGAAAGGTTAAAGAGATGGGCATCTGGCAATTCATTGGCAATGCCTTCTCCAACGGCTTCTCTTGTGGGGATGCATGCATATGGTCAGCCATGTAGTGTTGTTTTCCCTTCTCTGTACAACCATGGAGAAGTCAAACTCCAAAAGCAGAAGGAGCCACTGAGCTATGCATCCTGTAGCGCAAGGTTTATTCACTAGATATATCAAGGCTTGATGGTCCATGAAAAAGGTAAAGGGTGTAGCCAATAGATAATACCGGAACTTCTTCACAGCAAACACCATGGCCAAGCCCTCTCTTTCTGTCATCAAGTAGTTCATTTCCATCTCAGTGAGTTATCTGCTAGCAAAGCTCACTAGATAGTCTAGGTTGTGTTCACCAGGTTGGCACAACACTTCCCCCACAACAAATTTAGAAGTATCGATATGCACGTGGAAGGTAATGGTCCAACCTAGGGCTCATAGAATTGGTGCTGTGGTTAGAGCCTTCTTCAACTCTTCATATGCTCGTTGGCATGCTTTAGTCCATTCAAAGACAATTAGCAGCTTTTATAAAGGTCTGGCCATCAATGCGTAATTCACAATAAACCACCGATAGTATCCCATATGGCCTAAGAAGTATTGGACTCCCTTATAGTTGATTGGGGGTGGAAGGTCAACAATAACCCTGACTTTTGAGAAGTCAGTGGCAATGCCATTCTTCAACACCACGTGGCCTAGGATGCATCCATTCTTCACCCAAATCTGGCATTTTAAGGGGTTCAAGGAGAGACGATATAGGCGACACCACTCAAAGATTGCTTGGAGTTTGTCTAAGTGCTCCATCCAGGTCGAGTGAACGCAGAGGTCATCGACAAAGACTTCCAACTCTTTGCAAAGCATGTCTTTAAATATGGTGCACATGAGGCATTGGAAAGTGGCAGGGGAATTAGTCAACCCGAGAGGCATTACTATGTGAGCAAAGATGCCCCACTCAGTGGCGAAGGCAGTCTTATGCCTGTCAACAGGATGCACTTGCACCTGATTGTATCCTGACGCATGTGCTCGGTGTATGGCAATGGGTAATTGTCCCTCTTAGTAGCAGCGTTCACCTTCTTGTAATTGATGCACACTCTGATTTTTTTGTTTTTCTTCATCACGATGACTATGGGTGATACCCAGTCCGTGTGCTCAATTTCATAAATGAATCCCGCTCTCATAAGCTTATCAATCTCTTCCTTGATAGCATGAGCATGTTTTGGATTCATATGGTACGGTAGCTGCTTCACTGGCATTGCATCTGGTGTCGTGATTATATTCTGAGTCACTACACTCGGATCTACCCCTTTGAGCTCTTCCAAGGACCAAGCAAATACGTCTACGTACTCTCGCAAGAGAGTGATAAGTCTCGTTTCTTCTTCCTCAATTAAGTTATCGGCAATGAAGGCTGGTCGAGGTGTCTCCCCTTCTTGGGCTAGGTTCACCTCCTTGACCTTGGCTGGTCCCTCGATTGTTTCACTCGTTTTCCCTTGCCGTTTGGCACCCAATAGGATCACTACCCTATCTCCTTTCTTGAATTTCGTAAATCTTTTAGGGAGGTCCCGTGGTTTTCGTTGTTTGTCTGTTCGTGTGTCCTTGGATTGTTTTGCTATTTCCTGTTTCAATTGTTTCCTCTATGGATGGGTAGGTCCCCCTTGGTGCGTCGGGTCTTGGGGGTGGCCTAGGTATTTTTGGGTTGCTATCCGAACTTACCTTCAACTTAGAGTTGAACTTGCCGTCTTTGCTAGAAGAGGTGGTCTCCCTTGGTGGTCGCAGTTCAGATGGTGATTCTGTCCTAAGCACTGGCGTCGTTCCGGGTTGGGCTAGGCTTGCTTGCTTAGAGTCTATGGCTCCTACGTGTTCTAACCAGGTGCGATCACAATCCATGCGCATGACCGCTTGCTCTATCCTGAAGACACTCTTTTTTTTGTGGCTTGGAGTCTGCCCGTATTTGTTCTATTTCATCTCCCTCAGTGTCGTATTCTATGGTATCTATCTCACCCTCACTTTTGTCACTGAAGGATTGGCAGTCTTCGTACTCGTCATTAGAGTTCTCTGCGTTCGTCTCTCCTAGGGCTTGGTATATCTCTTGTCGTTGATCAGGGACTAGGGCCCAGTTGTGCATGAGGTTTAAGTCATGCACCTTGCTCCATTGCCACTTGGATTCGTCTATGAGATCCTGGAGGGGTTTGAAGTTTGCTGCTGGATTGTCAGCTAGTTTGTCCGTTAAGTATTCCAGAATCTCCTGGAGTTCTCCTTTTGTTGTTTGGCACTTGGAAGGTGACGGGCTTAGGTCTCCCACAAAGGGTTCCTGCCATCATGCAAACTGGTACAAAGGGCGTGCTGTTAGACTTACCCATCACCTTGATGGCTTGCTCATATGCCTCATGATCCAAGAATGGCAGGTCGATTGTAGCAAGGACATGCATCCAATCTTGCTCATCCTCTGGGCATGGGATATATTTGGTCAAGGGCCCATAAGACTTCTTGAGTTGAGCGTTACCTTTGAGCATCACAGAGATGGCATCCAAGTCGACTGGTGAGGTCTTCCAAGTGTCCATCTCTACCCTCATAGCTTTCGTTCTGTTGCCTAGGAAGATCAAGCCGTTACCCCAATCTTCAATAACTCTGGTATTGCGCATCTAGGGTCGGCCTAATAGGATATCGTAGTCCACTCCCTTCATGACTATAAAATCGACAGAGAACTGGACACCTGCAATTTTCACTGGCCTGTTTTTAAGTACCCCAAATGGCTTCACTCTCATGCCGTTTGCTAATGTGACATTAAACCCAGCAGTCTTGATAGGTGGGTTTCCCCAAGTCTGAAGTACTGCGTGGCTCAGTACACTAACCCCAGCTCCCATGTCTACGATCCACTTTCTCGTCATGTCGCCTAGGGCTAGGACTGGTAATACTGCATGCATATCGATGCCTTCCCAGAAAGCATTAACATGCAAGGATTTTGGCACAGAGTGCATCATTAGACTTGGTATTTGTGTTTTTGCATCATGGTCGTGTAGATCAACAGCTTGTTTTTGTGACCCCTCAACCCACTGCGTCAGATCTTGCCATAGGGTGGGATGCTGCTTAAGCAGGTCTCCCAGGCTTAACGTCATAGGGGTGGTCACTAGTGTGGTAACGAGGTCGTTGGCTGCTCGTCTCTCTCCTAAATCAAATTGTCCTAGCCAATAGCCGTGAATGATTTGCGGACTTGCAGCATCAAGGCTTGGCCTAAGCGGTGCTGCTTGTGGTGCAGTCGCATCCCCTAAATTTGGTCGAGGGGGTGAGACTGGCGTGCTTATGCTGGGGAGATCATCAATCTCGTCCTCTAGGATGGGCTCAGCGTCTCTTAAGTGCTCTTGGGCCTCTTTCACCCAGTCCTTCACTTTCTCTATGGCCTCTAGCTGGCACTTTGGACGCCAGTATTCCCCTACCTTGGCACTTCCCTTTTTAGCCATCTTAGGGGCTGAAGTTTCTACCTCTGCATCTGTGACCTTCTTTCGAACAGGCAGAGTTGTAGCACTCTCAGTTTTCAGTGCAATCTTAGCTTTCGACCTCTTCTTTCTCCGCCTGCGGCTCTTCTTCCCTATCAAGGTTGCATTGAGGTTGCTAGGTCCTAACAGTGATATGCCGGCCTGCTTCGTCTGGGCACGGATCATGACCCGCAATGGGATAGGTGTGGCCTCCCCATCGAGGTTCTCGACACCAAACAGCCCCAATGGGATAGATGGTACGTTGGCTGAACTTGAAGAAGGTTTTCACTTTGGGCAATCGACAAAGAGATGGGTGATTCTGCACTCAACACACCTTAGGTCAGCTTTGTCTCTATTCTGTTGCTCCCTCTCAGGGCAACGTGTTGAGACATGACCTAGGTGACCACAAGTCCAAAAGATGATTGGATCCTGCATCTGCCCTCCTAGGCCTCTACCTCGTCCTCTCCCTAATGCCATCACCAGTACTGGTCGATAGTCCATAAGGACTGCGTTTCCCTCTCGTCGTGATAGACATAAGGGTATACGTAAGTCTCTTCCTCATTTGGCTCTTCCACTAGTGGATTGGAGCATCGGTCGGTGGATGGGTCACATAAGGACCATGCGGTCTAGGTATGCCTGTAGGGTTTATGTCCATCCTAGGAACAGCTGGCTTAATGTTGCTAGGCGCAAGAAGGGCCAATGGGGCTCCCCTTTCCAAGAGTGGTTGCGGCCTATTTGCTAGGTAAGGCTGGCCATATGGTTGCGAGTATGGATGTCTTCTCAGTAGCCTGCAATGTGCGATGTCATGACTGAACCTGCCGCAGATAGTGCAAGGTCTCGACCTAGGGTCTTGACACTCGGCTGGAAAGTGGTTTCCGCCACAGTACAGGACCTCCTCTCTTTCAGCTGATCGTCAACTCTGATGGCTTCCTCAAAAACCCTAGCTAGCGCATCTCCCTGCAAGCTCGAGTTGCCTATCAAAGCTTTATACAATTCCTCGTTTCGAATTCTGCTGATGAATACAATTGAAACTGCTCTTTCAGTCAGTCGTTCACCTGTAAGGATTCTCTTGAAGAGACTCCTCACATGGATTATGTAATCGCGAACATCCTCCTTCTCTTTCTGCTTGACATTCATCAGTCGTACTGAAGTATCTAGGCTTGGCAAATCTCTTGATGAAGAGATTCTTGAGGCCATTGAAGTTGACTCGCTCTGCGGCATCTAAACTTGTATACCAAGTCCTATGCTTGTCACCTAAGCAGAGCCCGAACGCTTGAGAGCGCTGAGTCAGGTCGTTGAGGCCGTTGGCTTCGCAGACTTGCTCGAAATGCTCTAAAAGCTATATGGATCGTCATGGGGTTGGTACTTGTCAAGCTGCTTTGTGACTATTGGGATTTTAGACTCGCTCTTAGAGCCTTGGATTGCTCCCAATCCTCCTAGCAGTGATGTCGCCAATGCTGCGACACTTTGCTCTACTGCTGTGTTGTCTAGTGGTAGCTTCATGAGAAGCTCGCTTAGCATTAAGTCTCCTTGTAGGGCTCTCTCGTGATCCGTTCAATTTCTACCGACTAAGTTCAGCACCCGCTGCACCTCACGCAACTCCATGCTTTGCCTTTGGCTCCTAGCCTGCTAGTCTCTATTGTATTTGACTATGCTTTGCAATGCCTTGTGGGCTAGCTTTCTCTCTTCTTCTAAGTCTGTGATGATAGCATCTACTGTCTTGCCGCGGTGCTCATACTAGGCATGCACATCGTAGCTAGTAACCAGCTGCTAAATAGCCTTTGGGAAGATGCCTAAGTCGAGTTTCTCGTTAAACCTGCGGTCTGAGTTTTCTTCTGCCATAGTCGAGTTCTCGTGCTCCACCAAGCTATCAATCAGGTTGAGTAGGTTTGTCAAATCCACTTCGTTGGCGCCGCTTGCTTGGTCCTACTTCGCATGTTGATGGTTTGTCTACGTCTTTGGGTCCTCTCCTATTGGTGGGTTTGTTGAGTGGTTTATCTGAGTGAGTTCCTTGACTTTTTAAATACAATCCTCAATTTATCTCCACTCAGTGTGTATGTTCTTTCAAGTGCACTTGTGCTCAATCAGGCTTTCAGTTTTCCTTAAGTGTACTTTAAGTGTAAAAATTCAAGGTGAGTGTGACAAACAATCTCTAAGTGTCTTACGCACTCTCACTTCGTTTTGGGCCTGACAGGCTTTGTTGATCAGTTCTCTGGCCGTCTTGACAGGGTTTAGGGTTTTTCTGTTACGTTGCCTTGCTTGTTTTTTGGTCCAATCAGGGTTTTATGGCTCAATGAGTTGCCTTTAGGTCTCTAGGTCTCGCGACAGCCTACTCAAGCTGCTAAGCAGCTGCGCCTTACGATTTTGTCTATTCCATGCGCCAGAATCAAGTTCTAAGCGTCAGGAGGACTTGCAACAGTTTGCGCTGCTGAGCTCTTGCCTGGTCAGGTCAAATTTCTGAAAATTTGAGACAAATTCACACTTGGCCCAACTGGTCCAAATTGCAGGGGCCAAGTGGGTGACTCAGACGGGTCGAGGCACATGGGCCTAGGGTAGAATCACACTGGTTCGAGGGCTGAACTTTTCGCGGGCCGAGGGCCGAGTGCCGTCACTTGGACGTGCCGAGGACCGAGTCGGCTCTTGGGTCGAGGGCCAAGTTGGTCAATGGTGCTGAGTGCCATCACTCCGACGGGCCGAGTAGACTTTGGGCCGAGGGCCAATTAGGGTTTCCGGGCCGAGTCGACCGAATGGCAAGGTCTGAGGGCCGAATCTGGGACTCGGCCCAGAAACGGCCGCTCGAACGGGCCGAACATGGTGCGATGAATGCAGTGTGACAACGATTTTGATCAAATCTCACGATTTAGAAAATCACTCCAAGCACAAACTTCCAGATCCTAACTAGGGTGCCAAGGGAAGTGATTGGTATACCTGAGGTGAGCGGTAGGCTCTCGGATGACGAGATCGAATCGAAACTTTGTAGGGGCTCTCTCTCTCTCTCTCACTGCAATGGTTGCAAATGAGCTCTCCCTTGGCCTCTTGGCTCTTAAACCCCTTCTCGGGTAAGGTTTTGATGCTCCCAGTCACTCATTTGCCGACATTAAGCATCCCAAGCAAGCTTTTTGCCATTTTTTGCATGATTTATGCCCTGTTTTGCAATGGTAAACCCTACTCTTTCCCAATTCGATTTCCTAATCCTATCCTACGCTAAATGCAACAAGAATCGAAAGCAACAAACTGAAATGATTTCTCCATGTTTTTCAATCATCAAACAAACTAACTAACCCAAAATACTTACTTGTTTCGAAGATCAAGACACCCAAACTTCCTACCTATCTCAAGCTCCATTTTGGATGAATTCCTTACTTCGATGCTCGATATGAGGCGCGCAAGCGCTCAAGCTTGAATCCGTTGGTCTCGGCCAACGGAACTAAAATGTAGAGGGAGCTCACGCTCAACCGCCAAGACCCACGGACCACTTATTGTTTCAAGCGTTTCAAGTGAGCTCTAATGGCTATCTCTCACCTAGCCGACGCGCTGTCGATCAGCTTACCTTGATGCCGATATGAGTTGCCTCCTCTCTCCCACACATTGGTAGCTCCTACGAGTGTAGTGAGCTTACCTTGATGCCGATATGAGTTGCCTCCTCTCTCCCACACACCGGTAGCTCCACGATCCTAGATGCTAGCTCAAGCATCCTCAAGCCTCCTCCATCTCCAAGCTCCATCCACCATAGCCGCCATATGCACAAGAGAAGAGAAGAGAAAAAGAGAAGAGGAGATGGTGAAGAGCTTCACCCTCTTGATCCCTCACTCCCACATACTCACTCTCTCACACTCCCTCTCTCAAGAGCACACACAAGCGGGGAGAAGAGAAGAAGAGAAGAAGAAGAGAACTCTTGTTACAAAGAATGAGCTTCCATTCACTTTTTGAACTTTATATACAAGCCCTAAAATCCCATGGGTACCCATCCCTTTTTTACATGACCGGCCATTGTGGCAAGGTCCTTTCTCTATTTTCTCTTCTAGCCTTATGCCTCTAGTCTACACCCATCTAATATTTTACACTTGGCATAGGAGGGAGCTTGGCGCTCTTTTACACAAGTTTTTGGAGTTTTTTGAGGCACCTTTCATTTAAAATTACGCTTTTGGCCCCAGCTTAGCTTTAGAGGCTGCCTACGTGTCTTTGCTCTTTTTCCATCCTTTTTTCCGCTTTTTCATTCTTTTTTCTGCCTTCTTGACTTGGGGTTAACATACGCATTCGTATGGACATTTTGATGCTTATAATCAGATAATGTAAAATAAACCATCCATACTTTTTTCAATGCAGATAACAAGATTTTTCATGTTTTTCTATTATAACTTCTTTTAAACATGAATAAAGGCACTTGTAAAACTTACCATTGGCTAGAACATGTCCTTCTATGCTCATCCTTTGGCACCATATCAACAAAGTAAGTGCTTGATTTCACTCTATTTTCTTAAAATTCACACTTTTACCTTGATTGTTGCTTGCTTTCTTGGAATGATAGGATTGATAGATTTTTTGTATGATTTTGTCACAAAAATTTGAGGAGAGAGAGAGAGAGAGAGAGAGAGAGAGAGAGAGAGAGAGAGAGAGAGAGAGAGAGAGAGAGAGAGAGAGAGAGAGAGAGAGAGAGAGAGAGAGAGAGAGAGAGATGGAAAAAGAGAAGAGAGAAAAAGAGGAGAGAGAAATCATAGAGAGGTGGTAAAAGAGAAGGAGAGAGAGGATAGAGAAAGAGTAGAGAGGTGGTAAAAGAGAAGGAGAGAGAAATCATAGAGAGGTGGTAAAAGAGAAGGAGAGAGAGGATAGAGAAAGAGTAGAGAGGTGGTAAAAGAGAAGGAGAGAGAAATCATAGAGAGGTGGTAAAAGAGAAGGAGAGAGAGGATAGAGAAAGAGTAGAGAGGTGGAAAAAGAGAAAGAGAGAGGTGGAAAAAGAGAAGAAATAAGAGAGGAGAGAGAAAGAGGAGAGAGAAGGGAAGAGAGAGAGGTGGAAAAAGAGAATAGAGAAAAGAGAGAAAGAGGAGAGAGAAGTGAGAAGAGAGAAAGAGGAGAGAGGAGAGAGAAAAGAGGGAGAGGGAGAGGGAGAGAAGAGATTTAGAGAAAAAGAAAGGAAAGAGGAGAGAGGGAGAAGGAGAGGGAGAGAGGATGAGAGAGAGAGAGAGAGAGAGAGAGAGAGAGAGAGAGAGAGAGAGAGAGAGAGAGAGAGAGAGAGAGAGAGAAGATAGGAGAGAGAGAGAGAGGAGAGAGAGAGAGAGTGGGAAGAAGAGAAAGAGAGAAGATAGGAGAGAGAGAGAGGAGAAGAGAGACATAATAGAGAAATGAGAGAGAAAAGAGAGACACACAGAAGAGAGGAGAGAAGAGAGAGAAAGAGTAGAGAAAGGGATAAAAGAGAGCATATATAAGGGAGGAGAGAGAGGGGGAGGGGAGAAGAGAGATAAAAGGAAAAGAGAAGAGAGAGGATAGAAGAGAGAAGAGAGAAGATAGAAGACAAAAGAGAGAAAGAGGTAAGAGAGAAAGACTAGAATGAAAAGGAGAGAGGGACCTATACCATATGCTTAATCTACAGCTAGCATTAGTGTACACTTAGCCATTTAAAATAACTTTGTAAGGGGGAAAAAAACGTATTTTGGATTTTTTATTTCACACAAATAAATCCTATGCCTAGCATATGCTTAATATAACCTTAGCCAATTCTTGGTATATATTAGAATAAGGATACTCTAGACATAGGCTAGAGGTATGCTAGCCATAGACTAAGTATATATTACAGTAAGCTTTAGCATATGCTTAGCATATCTTTAGCCAATGCTTAGCATGCACGAGGCTAAGGTTACCCTAGGCATAGGCTAAGGGTACATCAAGCATATACCTAGTGTGCAATTGGCCTATGCCTAGAGTATCATAGGCCTAGTGTATGCCAAGCATTGGCAAAGGCTATGCTAAGTACATTCTAGGCTTAGGATAATGTATGCTAGAATAACCTTAGCCTATGCCTAGAGTGCCCTTATCCTAATCCGTGCTTTAGTGTTACTATGTGTGCTAATGTTCATGCCCAAGTGTTTGTGCCCTACACTATGTGCTTGGTTGTGTGATCTTAAACTTTTGTGCTCTAATGCTTGTGCTCATGCCCTTGTGCTCTATAGTATGTGCTCTAGTGCTCTATGGTATACTCTTGAGTGTATGCAGTCTAAGTGTGTATCTCTTAGATAGTGCATGTGCTAGTTTGCGCTATAGTTTTGTGCAAAGGTAATGGATTATGTGCCTTTGTACAGTGCACTTATAGTGTAGTGTGCCAGTTTGTACCCCTATGTGTACATTTCTATAGTATGCTTGTGTGTTCTTGTATTGTGGCTATGTGCATGTGCTCTATATGGAAGTATGTGCCTTTGTACATGGGGATTTTATAGTGCAATGTGCTATTTTGTGCCCCTGTGTATATGTGTCTATATTATGCTTGTGTATTCTTTTACTATAGCTATGTGCATGTGCTATATATGGGAGTGTTGTGTGTGCTAATGTGGGCAAGTGTTCCCGTGCCTGAGTGTGGTTGATAATGTACTTGTGCTTGGGTGTATGGGCTATGTGTGAGTACTTGAGTATCTTAATATAGTCATAGTCATGCACTAAGTGTTGTGTGCCCTAAGATATGCATGTGCTTGAGTATTGTTCTTTTAATGTGCTTCTGCACTACTATGGACCATTATGTGCTTGTGGACTATTATGTGACCTATTACGTGCTTGTGTACTAATGATTACTATGTGCACTATGTGCTCAAGAGGATACATACTCCATGATCTCCGTTGAGAGTGCACATGTGTCTAATAGATAGCATGCCACCATTAAGTAGCACATGCTTTTGCACAATCTTGTTCATGAGCATTCATCATGGCTCTTGATGGTAGCAAATTCAAGTGTCGTTGGGAGTATGTGAGTGAATATACAAAAAGGGCCATGCCCAAGTGAAGAGTCACTGTGAAGCATAGGGGCCATGTGTCTAAGTCTACAACTTGACTTGTTCTCATGGAGAATTTTTTGGGGGGGCTTTTGAAAGGTTTTTCCAAAAAATTAGAACCCCCCCAAGGTATGTCGAGGGATTTCTAGTTTTCTCGTGAAGCTTTCTTTCCATTAGGAAACCCCCCACATTGTTTCTCCAAAGGAAACCCTTTCCCATTTTTTGGGGAAGGCTTAAAGGCCCACCTCCACCTTCTCAAAGTTGACAAAATGTGATCTTTCTTTTTTGGGGGTGGGGGTTACCCTCCTATGTATTCCGAATTTGCTTTTGGAAATGGGGAACTCTTTGGAAAATTGTTTCCTATTGGGAACCCATGCCTAAACATCTCCTAAGTTTCCTCTAAAATTAGATGCATTCCTCAGGCATAAATAGGGAGTGGTTCAATAATGACTGTGATGGCCTTGGTAACTACTTTGCATGCTGTAGTGATAACCTTAAAGGGATGTTGAGTGGTCATTATATCAAGGAGATTCATGTTCCTTCTAACTATGACCACTGCAATAGGTATTTTTCCTTATCCTTGCTTCAAAATAGCATGAATAACTTAACTAAGGCTAGAAGCATACATGATGATGGAGGTTTGATACTACAAATAGAGCTGAGGGATGTTAACATAGAGAAGCGGCCACTTGTGGGGGCTGAGGATGTTGCCCCAATGCACTTCTCTTCATACAATGCTTATCTTATCATCACTATGATCTTGACATAGCTTCTTCTACCATGCTTCCTCCCTTTCTCCCCACTATCATCAACATAAGCTCCTCCTTCTCTAATATTCTCATGCCCCTTCCAACCATAATAGGCGAAAAGCCATGTGAATAGGAAGTTAACATAGATACATTTACACATGCAAGTGTATCTATTAAGTTTGTTTGGCTTATGTATTCATCAAGCAATTATGTGAGTATAGTTGGAAAGGTAGACAACTTTAATTGAATGAAAAAAGGTTCAAGATTTAGGTCCAAGAATGCATAGAGGGGTGCACAATTTTCTTTGGCCAGCCAATACTTGTTGGGATGGCTTGGAGTATAAAACTCTTTTATTGAGCCACTCCAATTTTTAAACACATATCTAGTAGACATCTATAATATACTCATGCTTGCCCGCTTGCCAACATCGCGACCATCACTTCTTGACCACCACCACCTATCCCCTCCCCCTCCCCCCTACGCCCCTTGATTAGCACTCCCCCCTCCCAAACCCTTCTTTTTCAAAATATTAGAGAATAATCCCCCCCGTCCCTTCCCACAACCCTTCTTTTTCAAAATATTAGATAATAATCTCCCGTGTCTCCTCCATCTTTCAAAATATTAGGGAAAAATCTCCCCCTTCAAAATATCAGAGAATAATGCAAAATAGATAGATGCAACCCCTTGTCTGACTTGCACCATTTTTAGTTGATTCCTATTTAGTTGATACAAAATAGATAGACTAACTTGCAAAGAGATTTTTAGAGAAATGTTTCTACTATAAAGTTATTATTTTTTGAGTGAAGGATAGAGCTCGAGTGGAATCACCAGCAAAGTGAAAGTAAGAGAGATGCAAGCTATGGTGGATGGAGCAAGAGAGCAAGAGAGAGAGATACAAGATGTGAGAATTGCAATAATCATAACATGTGATCAGCCTTCCCTTATTCAATAGTCATTGAAAAAGAATAAAGAAAAATATGATATTGATAGGGGCTTGTCACTTGCAGTGTACATGTATGTGCTCATGGTGTGTGTAGTAAATAAAAGTAAATACAAGGTGGTATAAGCACATGTGGCTTTAACCCCAAAAACCTTCCACTTAAAGGAAAATGTGCCTCGAGTGAAAAGAGAACAAGAAAAAAGTGGCAACTTACAAATATACACAAAGTATAATAGGATTATGAATAAACATTATCTCATCCTATGCCCATCATCTTCATAAGGAAGGAAAAAGAATTTGCTAAGAGACTTTTAGTGAGCAAATCTATTGATTCTCAGTAAAGTCAAGTTCTTGACAAGATCAACAAACTTGTCCTCTATCACCTCTTTGATGAAGTGATAGTGCACTTCAATGTGCTTTTTTTTGACATGGAAGATCAGATTCTTGTGGCCAATTCAATAGCACCCATAGAATCTAAATTTAGTATAAGAGTAACAATAATACCAAGGTCTCCTTTACTAGATATCCTAGCCATAGGTCCTTCTTTGCAAGTCTCAGTGTTGTCCTCTGCAATATACTCTAAATTCAGTATAAGAGTAATAATAATGCCAAGGTCTCCTTTACTAGATATCCTAGTCATAGGGCCTCCTTTGCAAGCCTCAGTGTTGTCTGCAATATTCTCTACCTTAGTAGTAGACAAGGTTCTAATTTTTTGCACCTTGGATATTCAAGAAACAACACCTCTAGCAAAATGAAGGCATACCCAAATGTGGAATTCCTCTTGTTTACATGTCCTATATAGTTAGAGTCATTGTAACCCATGCTTGTAGTATCCTAGCCACCATTGCAAATGCACATATCTATAGTGTCTTTTAGGTACGTCATGATACCCTTCACAACATCCCAATGTCATCGACTAGGTGTAGCTATATAGTGTGCCATAAATCCCATTGTAAATACTGCATCATGGAAAGTGGCTATCATGGCATGTACCAAATCACCCACTATGAATGCACAAGGAATCTTGGCCATCTCAGCCCTTTGCTCATTGGAGTGGGAGAATCAGCCTGATTGGCCTTCGCATGGGAAGGTAAAGGATATTCAATAGGCTTACCATCCTACATGTGGCATTACTCAAGCACCTTCTATATGTATACTTGCTGTGATAAATAAAGGAGCCCCTTAGAGTGGTCATGCATGATATGCATACCAAGAATATGTGTGGCCTACTACACATATCCTTCATCTTATAGCTCTTCTAGAGTTAATTCTTCAAAGCATCCAATTCATCATGAGCTCTCCCAGCAATCAATATATCATCAACATAGAGTATCAAATAATAAGGCTACCATCATAGGTCTTCTTTGTGTATAATATCCCTTTGAATGCATGAAAGCATCAAACTCAAGGTACCATTCCCTAGGTTCCTGTTGCTTAAGGCCATAAAAAAGGATCTCTCTTAACTTGTATAATAAGTATTCCTTGTCCTTTTCCATAATTCCCTTAGGTTGCTATATATATATATATATCCTCATGCAAGTCCCCATGTAGAAAATTTGTTTTCATATCCATATGATAAAGGTCAAGATCTAGCCTCACAACTAAGGCCAAAACCAAACATTGGGTAGCTATCTTCACTATAAAAGAAAAGAATTCATCAAAGTCAATACCATGATCTATCTTAAAACCCTTAGTAACCAATTTGGTCTTATATGCTAGCTTGGGTCATATAGGGATACTCTTTAAATTATACACCTACTTGTATGACAATGCATGTTTCCCATTGGAC
The DNA here is from genome assembly GCF_053477565.2 of Lygodium microphyllum. NCBI lineage: Eukaryota > Viridiplantae > Streptophyta > Polypodiopsida > Schizaeales > Lygodiaceae > Lygodium > Lygodium microphyllum. Next base: position 89,080,824 of record NC_141136.1, on the reverse strand, counting down.
AAAGCAACCAAATTCCATGTATGATTTTTTAGTAGTGAATCAAACTCAAATTACATGTCCCTCTCCCAAGATTGACCATCAAATTTATTCATGGACTCCTCATAAGTAGTGAATCAAACATAAAATTACATGTCCCTCTCCCAAGAGTGACCATCAAATTTATGCATGGACTCCTCATAAGTAAGGGGCTCACCATAATCTCTCACCATAAAATAGTCCACGGAGGGCTCAAACTAATCAGATTGATGTCTATCTCTAGTAGAGCATCTCAAAATATACTGTCAAGCTTGTACATCTTGTCCAACATCATGAACATGGGCCACTAGAATATCAATTGCGGGCTATCTAGCAAGTTGTACAATAACAAGATGCTCGTCTTGAAATATCATCTTGCATACCTCAACTACTTGCTTAGGTTGCTTATTGCATCTTGCCCTCATGGAAAACAACATCATGGCTACATATAACTTTTGAAGTATGTGGATCTCATAGGCAACATCCCATCTCACTTGCATCCCCATAACCAAGACATATGCATTTTACTAACTTCAGATCTATCTTATTGTGTTTATCCTTGGGTACATGGTGTGAAGCCTCACATCTAAAGAGTGTAAGTTATAGATATGAGGGAGGGCTTGATCATACCTCCTCTAAAACTTGACAACCAATAGAAGTGCACGGGGATCTATTTATCAAATGTACAGTAGTAATAATTGCGTTAGTAAAAAAATGTTGCGGTAAGCCTTCCTGACTAAGCATAATTGAGATTCTTTCCTCAATGATCCTATTCACGCACTTGAAAACACCCTTCTAGGGTGGGATAAGCAATGTGGTAGAGAATATTTTTTGTTTATATAGTGTCTAGGCCAAGTGCTTGGATTTGGACCATTGGATTTGGACCAAGCATGCTTCTCTAGCTTTCATAGCCTAGTCTGAGATTATATCGTTTGATATGAAATGATTCCTTCTGATTTGCAAACATCGTATCTTCTTTTATTTCATATCTTCTCTCTATATCCATTGGTTTATGTAGGCATATCGTCAAAAATGGTAGAATTTTCCAGCGATGTCAAAGGAATGGCTTCAAACCTATCATGAATAATCAACTAAATATAACAAAGTATAAAAATAATAATCATCCATGGAAGGGAAAGTGTGGGCTACCCAAAGGAATTTTTCATATTCATGCTGGCTTTAATATTACCATATGGGGCGAACAATTGACACTTTATACCCCTTTCATCACAAAACTACTCAAATGCTTTGGAGAGACATACTCACCCCCATTGTTAAACATTAGGCATTTCAGCCCCGATACCAAGATTGGTTCTCAAAACAAGAGCAAGTCAATGTTGAAAGGTAGATAAGACATTCAATTTTTTCTTAATATAATATGCCCTAATATTATATGAATAATAATCAATGAATATAATAAAGTACTTCATGCCACCCAATGACTGATAAGGCATGGAACCACATACATCAGAATACATAAGAGTACATGGCTCACCCATGCGTGTAGTTCTAGATAGGGCATGGAACCACTACATTAGAATGCACAAGAGCCAAAGGCTCACCTGTGTGCATATACCAAACTTATGAGAACTACATGTCTACCAGCCATAAAGACAATGGTCACAAGAATCAAAACATGTCTACCAGCCATAAAGACAATGGTCACAAGAATCAAAACATGTCTACATTAGAATGCACAAGAGCCAAAGGCTCACTTGTGTGCATATACCAAACTTATGAGAACTACATGTCTACCAGCCATAAAGACAATGGTCACAAGAATCAAAACATGTCTACATTTTCATTCCTTTTAAAAACATATGTCCAAGGTGATGATGCCATACAAATACATATGGCATATCAACCATAGCCAAAATATGGTCAAGAGACCCAGATACAAAGAAAGGATAGAGGTTGCGAGCCTTGGCACCTCGAGGAAAAATAAGATTCACATGGGTAATCTTCCATGTAGAGTCATCAAAAGATACATTACAGCATGTATCATCCAATTGTCTAGTAGATAGAAGGATTTTGCTCAAAGTCGGTATATGACTTACATTGAGAAGAGAAAAAGAGCTACTTGAGGGAAAATGCAGGCTTACAACCCCAATACCACTAATATCCAATGCCAAGTCATTTTTGTCGAAAGAAGAAGAAAGAAGAGATAGACAAAGACATAGAGCTAAAACTAAGAGAACAATATACTCTCTCTATCCATCATTATTCTATCACACTAATTGAGTAACGATAATATAAAGAGCTAGGTCTATCAATTGACCATAGTCAACTAACTATAGTTAATCTACCCAACTTATTGAATGCACACACATGTCTAGTCCAGCTAGGCTACAGTTGTCTAGTGTCAATCATAATTACTACTAAGCTTGAATCTCAACACTCCCCCTCAAGATCAAGCTAATTGCTACACTCTAAGTAGCTCTCTAAAGTTAACAAGATTATCTCTACCAAGTGATTTGGTAAAGATGTGAGGTACCTAGTCATTAGTCTTCACATGAAGTAGATCACTTTGTCTTGCAAGTAGCATTTTCCTGATGAAATGATAATGAATTTCAATATACTTTGATCTAGCATGATACGTTGCATTGTTAACCAATAGCACACTACTCATGTTTTCATAATACAATGTGTCCTTCCTGTCCAACTATATACCCAAGTCATGTAGCAGTTTCACAAGCCAAATTTCTTTACATGTAGCTAATGCCACACCTCTATATTATGCCTTCATGGTAGAAGGAGCAACAATAGGCTGCTTTTTACTACTCCAACTGATTATACTACTACACAGATTGAAAGCATAACCACTGGTTGACCTTCTATCATAGGCACAACTAGTCCAATCAACATTTGTATAACCTATTGGCTTTCCATGCTCATAAAATAGCCCATAATTAGAAGTATCTTTCATGTATCGCATAATCCTCTTAACTGCATCCAAATGTGGTTTATAGGGCTTCTACACAAACTAGCTAATCAACTTCACTGAATAATTAAGATCAGGACATGTGATAATAAGGTAGATAAGATTGCCCACCATTTTCCTATAGATAGTGACATTCTCTATCTCATTTCCAACATAAACTACAATTTTGACATTTTGATTTAGTGGTGTTTCCATGAGCTTACAGTCCATTATTCCATATTTTAGTAGCATATCTTAAACATAATTTTTATAGTAACTAGATTCCTTGAGGTGTAGACACAACCTCAATCTCAAGAAAATATTTCAACTCTCCTAAATCTTTGACCTTAAACTCAACATGTAACATGGATTTAATTTTAGTAATACAATGGTCATCATCTCTAGTGATGATCAAGTCATCCACATAAATAACCAAGAATACATAACCCTTCTCTATCTTCTTTGTAAATAGACTATGGTCTACATGTCCCATCTAAAACTCAAGCTGCTCTAAATATGTAGTAATGTAAGCATTCCATGCTCTTGGTGTCTGCTTTAATCCATACAGGGCCTTTTTCAGCCTACACACCTGATTTAAGTAATCAGGGTGTACATAATCCTCAGGCTATTCCATATACACTTCCTCAATCAAATCTCCATTCATAAATTGATTCTTGATGTCAATCTCCCAATGCTTCCATCCCTTAGATGCTGCTAAATCAATGATAGTTCTCATGGTTGCCATCTTTGCAATCAAACTAAAAGTCTCCGCATAATCCAAACCATACTGGTGCATATAAACCAAATCCCATGTGTCATTTTTAGCCAATGCTACCTATTCCTCATCCATGGCAACACACCAATTTTCATCTCCAACTACCTCATTGAACTTCATAGGCTCTTTATGAATCATCATTTTAGCCATGCAATAAAATTTTTTGGTTGAATACCCACTATAATTCAGCCTATCGACATGCTTTCTAACCCTTTCTAACCTTCTTAACTATGGTTCACTGTTTGATTGCCTCTCAGGAGGTGGTACATACCTGTTTTGCCTTACCCTAGGCATCATAATAGATGGTATACCCAATTTACTATCAATATTTTCACTGCCATGTGACTCATATCTAGATGTAAGCACACTAGCACATCATCAAACATCTTCTCTTTGCCTTCAGATTATCTCCCCCTCAATGACATATTTGTGTCAGTGGACATAGAACCATGACTACACAACCATCCTAATAGTAGAAGACACATCACCTGTAGTTCCACTCACTGAAATACTAGTGAAAGGATAATTTTCAACATGTGATGGACCTAAAAACAGGCCGGCACTGGCTCATGCACTAGCCGGGCCTCGTCACTACGCGCAAGACAACCCCTCGGCCTCGCGGCCAGGAGCGTCTATCAAAATCTCTGCCTTCCTAAACATTGTGTTTGTAATACGTTGTAGTCCAACTGATCCTAACCCAATATTACTCCTCAGAGAGAGTCCCTTTCACATAGCCAAAAGGCTCGAATCACATACACATGGGGTTCCTCCTACTACGGCTGAATGCCATCAACCCTCTGTGACTCTCCTACACCTTGGGGATTGGCCCCTCAGTGCGTCGCTCAACATATAGACATTTCGCACAAAGTCTCTCAAGGTACCAAATAAGCGTGTCCAGGAATGTACCATTGTCCTTACTTCTCTTTCCCCTTGACCCCCACGACTACCTACAGCATGGGTACCTCACTTCCTCTCAACGTAGGTCATATCCTAATAAACCAATTGCAATGCATGTCCAGGAGCTGATCACTGATACTTCTTAAATTCTTTCCATGCTCTATGCATTTGGTGGATGCCTAGTGCTCAAACATTTAGCAAACAGTATTGTGCACAAGTGCAAAAACATTCTTTTAATGGTTTCCAACTACCGTTCGTGCTTCGTTGCATGGGCCTAGCACCGAGGTGATCCTCGTGCTACTAAGCTCTTAATTTTAATTATCATCCGTACTAAGTGCTATGCATAGAAATCAGCAACTTTCCCATCATTTCACACAGCATTTAGACATATTTCAACTCCTCTACCCTTCCCCGTTTAAGTATTGCATCGTTGGATAGGTTTATAGGGTATTTTAACACCATTTTATGTGAAAAAACCGGAAAAAGACACACTAGAACAAGAAGGTGGGGTTGAACTGAGGCAAATCCTCATGCTTCAGTCCCCACAAACATTCACAAACATTGCTCTTATTTATCCTTATTTTTCGGAACCCAAAATGTATTTTTCCCCTATGTTTTAGGGTTTTTCCACCCTTTTCTTGTATTTTCCCTTATTTTCCTGCATTATTTAATTACTAAAAATTCAAAATAGGTTATGGGCTGTGGCCCTTAGTTTCTTCTTGCAGAAAAATGAAAGTTTAGTTGATGTTCCTATTCACTTCCCCATTTTTTTTGCGAAAAACCCTCATTTTCCCTTGTTTTTTCATGTTTTACGTGTTTTAATGTATTATTTTGAACAACAAAATGCATATTTTTCTGATTTTTTGATTATGACCAGCAAGAACTCATAGAAAACAGTAACATGAACAATTTTTATCCCACATGAACAACATTTCATCCATCAAAAGCCATAAAAGCTCAAATTTCCTTTGAAAATTTCAAATTACTGCTTATTTGCGTGTTTCGAGTTTCATGTCCATGGCTGTAGATTTGGAAATCAGTAGCACTTCATGTCCAGCACAATCACCAATCACCATTTCCAGCCCGTGGAGCAATCCGATCCATGCCGGACAAGCCTCCATCATTCTTTCTTCTTCCTTCTTCTCCCCACATGAACTTGCCTTTAGAAGAGAGAGAGGGAGGAGAGAGAAAGACTGAAATCAGAGATCTTCAAAGAGGGCATCATTGCACGAGCGAAGGGCGGCGATAGAGTCAGGATTCAGAGGGGAATGAAGCCCCATAATCATTGTGGGGGGTTGTTTGCAGGCTGAGGATTGAGGCATCAACATGTGGGCGCAAAAATCGGCGCCCTGTCTGACCACGATTCCTCATCTCTTCTCTCTCCACGATTTTGGTTGTTGCATTTCATGTGGCATTTCATTTTGGGCCCCAAGGGTCACTTACCCATTTGGCCAAACTTTGGTCCACCTTTTCAAATCTTGACCGGTTTCTTGGCCATTCCCCCGTCCGGACTCGGAATTGAGCTCTGAAAAATCCTGGGTGTCCGGCTTAGCATCCCGCATTGGCCAGTAGCTCGTGTCAACCCGCACGACTATCTGAAAAATTATGAAAAATCAACAAGTGTCGCTCGGGCGCCTTTAAAGCACTTTGGCGCTTAAAATCGTCCTAGATCGAGCCGCTGCCTTTGACATTGAATATTTTTCCCTTGATATTCATAATTTTTTGCTATTTTTAAGCACTTCCCGTCACCTAAATTCCGCTCTCATTGGCGACCACGGGATAGGGCGACTCAGCCCGTCGAATCCACGAACATATCTGCACATAAACAACCAAAGAAGCATCAAACTGATACAAAACAAATATATAATAAAACTTAGCACAATGCTCCCCCTACCCCTGGACAGAACCAAGGCATGACATCCACAAGGAGTAGGCCTAGCATTATCTAATAGAAGATCCGAAGTGAGTCACTAACCAGCTGCTCCAACACAGCCAAACTAAAAAAAAAACCTATCGAAGAGGTTGCCCTAAGTGGTAGTCTGCACTACTTACCAACTAAAGACAACACCACTAGGAGCTCCTACAAGGCGAGGACTCCTATAGCCTGATCAAAGAGTATTTTCTTTCAATACAAGTCTTCTTTTAGGGTTTTTATTTTATCAACATACTTAGGCATGTAAAAAGGAGGGAGCTGAGCGTACTGACCCAAGGAGAACAGGGCATCGGCCTCAGGACCTGTCTCGGCACCCAAGAACCTACCAAGCCCTCGCAAGGCAACACTTAATCTTTTTTTTAACGCTCACTTTTATTTTCGCTCCAACCTTCCTTGTTTTGGTATTATATTTGGCAAGAAGCCACCCCTAGGAAGACAAGGTATCGGCCCCGGGTCTGATTCGTCCCCAAGAACCTACCAGGCCTTCGCAAGGCGATGATCAACTGCTTATATATTTTCATTTCTTTTCTTTTCTTGGGATAGGGGTTAGAACCCCTTTTTACACACCGTCGTATTTATATTCATCTTTTAGGATATTCAGGATTTCTTGGCATCGTCATTATTATCTTCTGACAGGCTTCTCTAACTGCCTCACTACTAACAAGAACTCCTAGAACGGCTGCCTAGCAGGCTAGCAGGACAGGGCCACTAGGACTTCCTTCTAAAACAGGTCTTTCGATGCCTGACAATGTCTTTGCAGGAGGCAATAACTACTCCAACCTCCCTCAAATATACGAAGCCTAAACCTGGGACTTCATGCCTTGGTTGCCGTTCCCCAACAAAAATGTATCCCCTCGACAAGTACAAATACACATATAACAGGAAAGAAAGGTACTCGTAAAGGAGAGATATCACCTGGATTGGCCACAAGAAGCTTCCATCGATGCCGCGACAAAGGCTCCCTCCAAGCTTGCCTTCAAACCTGTCTAGCACAGCACTTAAAACAAAAACCCAATTAAACGCACCTGCACTAGACAGGCAAATGGCCCTCTTGGCCTAATGAAATCAGACATGAATTTGCTACAAAACTGAATTGGCCCTCTTGGCCTAATGAAATGAAACAATACTACGCATAACATCCTCCTGAAAACAACTATGATAGACATCAAAGCATACCATTCCCAGGGGAACAGGGCTTGTAGCCCTATACTAGGTGCATTAAATTATGACCTATCCCTCCTGCGTATATTGCAAGAGGTGTTCGCATCACATGTCGTCGAATCAGTCTATGGGTCCAAGATAATAAAGGCAGATGAGTCTCGCTTACCCTCTACATCACCCAAAGCAACCATCGTCTGCCAAAGAGGGCATGTTCAGAAAGCATACCCCACAAATGACCAGGTCCTGTCTCATCGTCAATAGATATATCGGGACAAGGGCCACAATTAAAGAAGTGGTCTTCTTCATACGCAAAATGAGCCAAAGAATCGGCAAACTGATTCCAATTCCGTGGAATCAGCTGAAAAGACACTCTATCAAATTCGTCTAGTAGGGCTATGGCAGTATGATGGTACATACAAAGGATGGGGTTCCGTACCGTGTATGTCCCATTGAGCTGATTTAAAACCAACTGAGAGTCCCCTTTCACCAATAACTGACGGATACCACCCTTTTTTGCAATATTCAAACCCATAATCAGGGCTTTGTATTCTGCCATATTATTGGTAAAATTCACGCCGAGATAAGCAGCTAACTTCATGACAATGCATCGTCGAGGGTCTCGGATGACAACTCCTACACTTCCTTTTTTGCATGGACCCCTGGACGCCCCATCAAAGTACAAGGTGTACGTCCATAAAGGGTTTATATATCCCGCCATCCTGAACTCTACTCGTAATTATGGTAATCGAAATTCAGCATATTCAATGGGTGGACTGTAGGCTCCATCCCTCCATCATCATTGAATTCAACAGGGATGCTCGTCAAAATTTGTAGGCAGTGATGGCAGAAGACCTTGATCTCCCAAATAAATGTCCCGCCTTCTTGCTCAATCACCTTGTATCCTTTGCTCCACCAAATGAGCTTTCCCTGATGATACCTCTGTTCCAAATATGGGTTTTCTAAATAAGGGATCAGACGACCCATCAACCTCTATCACGATTTCCTTGCAGATGTTTGATCGATCTCTCCTAGACCTGCAAGGCAGTCATAGCATTAGTGCAATCAGAAATAATAAGGTTTAATCTTATTAAGATTAACCTTATTTTTAAATTCTACCTCCTCAAGGTCAGCTAACAAGACTGTGGATTTATTCTTTCCTATTCTAACGATCCTATAGGGCCCATCCCATTTGGGCTCTAGCTTGCCTGGAAATAATTCACGTCGTGCATCATAATACAGAACAAGCTGTCCTTTCTTGAAGGTGTACTTCTTGGCTTTGAGGTCGTGTAGCTGCTTCATTCGGCGCTTCGCCACTTCTTGGTGCAATAAGATCTGCAACTTAAGCTCATCTAAATGTGTCAGTGTCGTCAAGTGCTCAAAAAGTGCATCTTCATCGCTCAAAGAATGATTGATGGAAAACCAAATAGTCGGCAGCTCAATCTCTAAAGGCAAGACACACTCCTCCCCATATACTAGCTTGAACGGGGTATGGCTAGTGGCTCGTTTGAAAGTCGTATTATAAGCCCATACTGCCATGTATAACTTTTTATCCCAATCCCGTTTCTTTTCCGACACAATTTTGGACAGGATGCCCACAAGCTGCTTGTTGGTGCTTTCAACTTGCCCATTGGCTTGCAGATTATATGGGGTTGTCTTGTTATGCTTGATTTTCCACATCTCTGTCAAACCTTTGATTACCTTATTCAGGAAATGGGTTCCACGGTCCGACACTAATTCTTTCGGCGGACCAAAACGGCATATTATCTGCTCTAAAAGGAAACTAGCAGTTTCTTTAGCATCATCTTTCCTTGTTGCACGTGCTTCTGACCACTTTGTGAAGTAGTCAGTTGCTACAATAATGTACCTCTTTTGCGTAGTCGACGACGGAGTAATAGGACCCACAAAGTCTATTCCCCACTTCTCAAATGGAAGTATCGCCATAATAGGGGTGAGTGGTCGTTTCCTATTCTCTCGATTATCATGTCATTGACAAATATCGCATCGCTTAATATACGCAAACGCATCCTGGAAGATGGCAGGCCACCAATAACCTGCTCTTAAAGCCTTTTGTGCTATAAGCCGTCCAGCAAAATGGCCACCGCAAGCGGAATCATGGCACTCTTCCAAAATGAATGGCACCTCGTCAGGCATCACACACCGATGATAGATGTCATCAACCCCTTGCCGATATAATGTACGTGCGATCAAAGCAAACTTTAACGCTTGCTGCTTAATTTTCCTTTTCTCAGCCTTAGATAATTTGGATCCCGCCTCTCCCGTTGATAAATAATGTGTTATTGCAGCATACCAGGAGGGAATAGATGTCGTATCTATTTTAAATAACAACTCCATGTCACTACCTTCAGCCACAGATTCTTTCGGCTCCCCAAAGTCCACAAGACATTCCACGATGCCTTGCAACCTTGGTGGCTTACTCTTGATTTCATAATCAAATTCTTGCAAAGTGATCAACCACTTTGCTAGACGATCAGGCGGCTGTAGCTTATTCATCAATAGTCGAAGTCCCTCTGCCTTCGTATAAAGCACGACTTTCTCATAGAGAATATAATGCCTAAATTTCTTGGTCCCAAAGACCATTGCTAGACACAATTTCTCCATGTAAGTATAATTGATTTCGAATACCCCTAGCTTCCGACTAGCAAAAGCAATCGGGTGGTACCACTTCTCTTCCCAAATTTGGGCTAAACAGTAGCTGATACTATACATGGTGGCTGCTGAGAATATATAGAACACCTCACCTCTTTTAGGTGCTTTTAAAACGGGCACTCTTGCTAGCTCTTGTTTCACATCCTCGAATGCTACCTTACAAGGGTCACCCCATACAAACGAATAACTAAAGGACAATAAATTTGTAAGCGGCAACGTTCTTTCCGCTAAGGCGTTGATGAATCTACGGTAGTAACCAACCGAAGACAGAAAGCTATGAACCTCTTTCGGAGTGTGTGGTGGACCCATGGCAACTATAACTTTGACCTTCTCGGGGTCTGTCGCAATTCCTACCGAACTGACCACATGACCCAGCAATAGCCCATAAGGTACTCCAAAAACACACTTCCGTGGGTTTAAGGCGATGCAGAATTGTCTACAGCGCTCAAAGCATTTTCTTAAAATGATCAACTGCCTTTCTCTCACGGTGGCAGCCCCTAAGTCATCAATAAACACCTTCAACTCTTCAGGGGATATGTCACCGAATGTCTTATCTGCTGTTCGTTGCCACGAACCAGGCGCATTGCATAAACCAAAGGCCATCACATGGTACGCAAAAGTACCAAATACAGTGATAAAAGTTGTTTTCAACTTGTCCTCTTCTGCAATTGCCATCTGGTTATATCCTGCAAAGCAATCCATAAACGAATATATCTCCCTACCCGCTAATTGATCCAAAATCTGGTCAATAAATGGCAACGGGTAATAGTCCTTAACTGTCTGCTTATTCAGCTCCCTAAAGTCTACACATAATCGGATTTGATTATTCTTCTTCTTTCTAATCACAACTGGCGAACACCATTCCGTGTGTTGCACAGGAAAAATCAAACCTGCTTTTCGAAGCTTCTGTAACTCTTCAAACAGGCCGTCCCTCAGTTCGAAAGGCATACGCCTTACTTTCTGCCGTACAGGACGACTGCCCTCTTTCAACGGAATTGTATGAACAGCAAGACTAGGAGGAATGCCTCTCAACTCATCATAACTCCAGGCAAAGATATCACGGAATTCCTGGATCAAGGCCACATAGTCCTCCCTTTCTGCTGAGCTGAGCATAGAACCTAATTTGATTGGCCGCGAATTATCAGGCATACCAAGGTCTAGCTCGATAACATCTGCATCTCTTATACGATCTTGGGCCTCTATCGGCTCATTCAAAGTGATCTGATAGATGTCCTCTGTGGTGGATCCCTCTTTGGACTCATCACTCGATGATGTCTCACTGACAGATAAATCTTCTAGTGTCTCCAATTCTGTAGAAGATAGAGGAGCTCTCTCACTCTGCGGGGACTCAGGATAAGCATCAACCACCACACGCTGGGCACCTCTGCCGAATATCAGTCGACCGGCAGGTATATCTACTTGGCAATCCGCTTGCAAGATCCAAGGTCGTCCAAGTAATACTTGGTAACTTGGACGCCCTGCAAAACGAATCACCCTAAAGTCCAACAAGCATTCTACATTTGCAACAGTGACATGGACCTTAGTAATGCAGCCTTCCAGCTGTCTCAAACTATCAACTGCCATTCTGAGAATTGTGGAGGTATCTTTCTGGATCGCAAGACCCAGCCTTTCCATCAGTTCAGAACTCATAATGTTAACAGATGACCCCGTGTCGACAATGGCATAATCTACTAATATCCCATCGACATAGGCTGCAACCCTTGGACAATGCTTCTCAGCATGCTCGAACCAGTCATCACCAACTCGCGCAATACCCAAAGGCTCTACGATATACCCGGTACGTAGGATCTTTCTAAATTCCTTACGTACTCCAGGGGAAAGCTTAATAAGCTGTAAAAGATTCACATCCGGCTTGACTTCGCAAAGAGAGCTCGCCAAATCGAATTCATGATAGTTTGATAGAGCTCGCTTTTCACGCCAAACCATCCGCTCTTTAGGTCGCTGAACCGGTTTTATTGCCTCTTTTTTAACTTTCACCTTCTTCTTTGGTGGTTCCTTATCGGCTTTACTTTCTACGGGCTTCAAAGGTCCCCCTTCCATGGTAGGATCCAAAACTTGCGTTCCTTTGTCGCCTTGTTTAGGGTTTCCGTCGACAGGCTTATCCTTGTCGGCTTCTCTACCCTTTTGACCTCTTGTAAGAACAGCTCGCAGATTGGAGGTTTCAGCATCGTTCACGCGTACATCCTCAATCAAACTGACCCCACTACCACTTGGTAGCTCCTCTACTGTAGTCTTTGGTCGTTGAAGTATTTGTTTAGGCCCATCTTCTCGTCGCTGGGAATCATTTCCTTGGGCACGATGATTAACCGGCCCTGGTTGCCGACTTCCTCGCTGGAGGGAACTGATCTTACTCCAGCAAGTAGCTGCTAAATGGCCAGATTTTCCGCAAATGTCGCACTTAACATTTGGGCAATTTCTTGGATAGTGCTGCCCGCCACACCATTTGCAACTAAACCTCGATGGTGCACCCTCCTCTGGGTATCTACTTCCTATCAAATTTTGTTGTTTTTTAAGGAAGTTGACATCAACGGCTATGTGTCGATACTGTTCCGTAATCATATCGGTATAATGCTTCATCATGTCCTTAACCTCACCAAGAACATTGGAAGAACTCGACTCATAGCCTTGGTCATTACCATGTCGTTCCATCGGCCTAACAATTCGATTAGGCACTGGTTGTTGAGCCACAGGCATGGTATTAGAATTGACCCCCTGGCCTCCACCACTTGGAGCCATTTGACTGCCCGTAGGCATCGACATGCTAGGGGGAGCTGGTAATAAAGGCACATTCTGCATCATGTTCCCTCTCCCATTAGGGTTAGTCATCGCTATCCCTTGGCCACTACTGCCATTGGCTATTGCCATATTGTTTCCCAATACTAAACCCATGTTCGAATTGCCTCGAGAAGCATAGGCTGCTTGTAGTCGGGATTCCACCTCTTGTGCTCGTGTAATGGCAGTATCTATATCCCCCAAGGGGACACTACTCAACTGCAATTGGATATTAAAGTCCAAACCATGTAGGAAATATTGCAATTGGGCAGCTGCGGGGATAGGAATAGAGGTGTCCAACTTACGGAAAACCTCTTTTATCTTCTTCGCATAAGCACGAATATCCTCGTGTGGTTCTTGGCGGGTCACGTTGAGTACACGCAACCAATATTGTCCACCCCTTTCAGGGGCAAACTCCCTTCGAAAAGCTCCATAAAATGCATCAATGTTCAATATGGTTCCGGCTTCTAAACCATGATACCATATAGCGGCTCTTCCTTTGAGAGTCATATTGAAGAACATCATTAAATGTCCTTCCTCTTGAATGCGTTTGTTAAACATCAGCTTTTGAAACTCCCTAATGTGGACTTCCGCATCTTCCTCAACTAGCCCATTAAAAATGGGTAGCGGGTAACCTAGAGCCGGCAAATCCGTCGTTCCTGCTGGAATTGCAATAGGCTGCACCATGACAAGGATTGGATTTGCACTAGGAATAGGGGACGGTGGGGTTACACCTCCCGTACTTGATATAGACTGGCTTATAGAAGGAAGGGGAGCACTAGAGCTTCCACCTTCTCCTAACTTACTGCTTGTGGTACTAAGACCACTAGATCCACTCCCTCGTAAGGGTTCAGCACCGCTACACTTAGGAGAATATCTCCTAAAAATTTCAGCACGTCGCCTAGCTCTTTCGTCTCTTTCTTGCTTTTGGATTTCTGCTAGACGATGCTTATCAATAAATAACGGATCAATCTCAGTATCCTTTGGCATAAACTGCTAGTTGGTCCCTAAACAACCAGGATTTGAGAACCGCCACTTTTAAGCGGCTCCCGGCAAACGCACCACTGATGGACCTAAAAACGGGCCGGCACTGGCTCATGCACTAGCCGGGCCTCGTCACTACGCGCAAGACAATCCCTCGGCCTCGCGGCCAGGAGCGTCTATCAAAATCTCTACCTTCCTAAACATTGCGTTTGTAATACGTTGTAGTCCAACTGATCCTAACCCAATATTACTCCTCAAAGGGAGTCCCTTTCACATAGGCAAAAGGCTCGAATCACATACACATGGGGTTCCTCCTACTACGGCTGAATGCCATCAACCCTCTGCGACTCTCCTACACCTTGGGGATTGGCCCCTCAGTGCGTCACTCAACATATAGACATTTCGCACAAAAGTCGCTCAAGGTACCAAATAAGCGTGTCCAGGAATGTACCATTGTCCTTACTTCTCTTTCCCCTTGACCCCCACGACTACCTACAGCATGGGTACCTCACTTCCTCTCAACGTAGGTCATATCCTAATAAACCAATTGCAATGCATGTCCAGGAGCTGATCACTGATACTTCTTAAATTCTTTCCATGCTCTATGCATTTGGTGGATGCCTAGTGCTCAAACATTTAGCAAACAGTATTGTGCACAAGTGCAAAAACATTCTTTTAATGGTTTCCAACTACCGTTCGTGCTTCGTTGCATGGGCCTAGCACCGAGGTGATCCTCGTGCTACTAAGCTCTTAATTTTAATTATCATCCGTCCTAAATGCTATGCATAGAAATCAGCAACTTTCCCATCATTTCACACGGCATTTAGACATATTTCAACTCCTCTACCCTTCCCCGTTTAAGTATTGCATCGTTGGATAGGTTTATAGGGTATTTTGACACCATTTTATGTGAAAAAACCGGAAAAAGACACACTAGAACAAGAAGGTGGGGTTGAACTGAGGCAAATCCTCATGCTTCAGTCCCCACAAACATTCACAAACATTGCTCTTATTTATCCTTATTTTTCGGAACCCAAAATGTATTTTTCCCCTATGTTTTAGGGTTTTTCCACCCTTTTCTTGTATTTTCCCTTATTTTCCTGCATTATTTAATTACTAAAAATTCAAAATAGGTTATGGGCTGTGGCCCTTAGTTTCTTCTTGCAGAAAAATGAAAGTTTAGTTGATGTTCCTATTCACTTCCCCATTTTTTTTGCCAAAAACCCTCATTTTCCCTTGTTTTTTCATGTTTTACGTGTTTTAATGTATTATTTTGAACAACAAAATGCATATTTTTCTGATTTTTTGATTATGACCAGCAAGAACTCATAGAAAACAGTAACATGAACAATTTTTATCCCACATGAACAACATTTCATCCATCAAAAGCCATAAAAGCTCAAATTTCCTTTGAAAATTTCAAATTACCGCTTATTTGCGTGTTTCGGGTTTCATGTCCATGGCTGTAGATTTGGAAATTAGCAGCACTTCATGTCCAGCACAATCGCCAATCACCATTTCCAGCCCGTGGAGCAATCTGATCCATGCCGGACAAGCCTCCATCATTCTTTCTTCTTCCTTCTTCTCCCCACATGAACTTGCCTTTAGAAGAGAGAGAGGGAGGAGAGAGAAAGACTGAAATCAGAGATCTTCAAAGAGGGCATCATTGCGCGAGCGAAGGGCGGCGATAGAGTCAGGATTCAGAGGGGAATGAAGCCCCATAATCATTGTGGGGGGTTGTTTGCAGGCTGAGGATTGAGGCATCAACATGTGGGCGCAAAAATCGGCGCCCTGTCTGACCACGATTCCTCATCTCTTCTCTCTCCACGATTTTGGTTGTTGCATTTCATGTGGCATTTCATTTTGGGCCCCAAGGGTCACTTACCCATTTGGCCAAACTTTGGTCCACCTTTTCAAATCTTGACCGGTTTCTTGGCCATTCCCCCGTCCGGACTCGGAATTGAGCTATGAAAAATCCTGGGCGTCCGGCTTAGCATCCCGCATTGGCCAGTAGCTCGTGTCAACCCGCACGACTGTCTGAAAAATTATGAAAAATCAACAAGTGTCTCTCGGGCGCCTTTAAAGCACTTTGGCGCTTAAAATCGTCCTAGATCGAGCCGCCGCCTTTGACATTGAATATTTTTCCCTTGATATTCATAATTTTTTGCTATTTTTAAGCACTTCCCGTCACCTAAATTCCGCTCTCAACATGAGTATGACTGGCTAGTCCTTCAGAAACCACTACATTTTAACCACCATATGATGATGCCAACTCATCAAATATTACATCCCATACTCATCAGTGCCTCACTAGTAGATAGATTGAGCACTTATAGGCTTTTCTATCCTGTGCATAGCTAAGAAAGACACTCTTAGCATCTTTCAGATCTAACTTCTCCCTCTTCTCATTACGTATATGTTCATAGGCAATGCAACCAAATACTTTAAGGTGACTAAATATCCAGATTGTGACCATACAATTTCTCATACGGTGTAAGATCATGAATGCCTATAGTAGGTGTTCTGTTCAAGATATATTGTAGTTACAACTGCTTCAACCCAATAATCATTCTACAGAATCTTTTTATTGAGCATGGCCAGTGAAACTTGCATGAGCACCCAATTTTTCCTCTCTACCACACCATTCTGTTGTGGTGTATAACAGCATGTAAGATGCATTTTAATGCCATACTTAGCCAAGTACTTGTCAAACTCTTGAGAAACATACTCACCACCTCCATGAGATCTCAAGCATGAGATATAATATCTAAGTTCATTTTTGGCATGTGTTTTGAAATCCTTCAAGATATCTACCACATCATCTTTATGCTTTAGAATATACAACCATGTATACCTATTGAAATCATTAATAAATAATACATAATATCTAGCACCACCAAAAGATACATTATGGGCTAGACCCCATACATTTGAATGCACCAACAGTAAAGGTCTAGTACTATTTTTGACATGTCTAACAAATGGAAACCTCACTTGCTTTCCAAATTGAAGTGCAACATAGATGTCCTAATTCTATATATTTGAACTTTGGCAAGCTAAGTACAATTTGCTTTTGTTGCATAGTTTTCAACCCTTATATGTTTACATGACCAATGCACTTATGCCAAATTTTCACATCGCTAATAGCTCCATTATCATGGGCAAACATGGTTTCCTTTAACTCAAGAATAGATGCATCCAAAGTGAACATCTTACCATCACTTTTGTCTCTAGTAATTTGTTTGCATCCATTTCCATACTCTTCTAGAAAACAACGATCTATATTGAATGTGACTTCTAGATTCTACTTTGCCATTTGTCCAACTGATAGGAGATTCTCAATGATAGATGGCACATGTAATATATCATATAGACTCTTCTTCTTTCGATCATGCATAACTAATGGTAGCACATTTGTATGTTGAATATCATGCTATGTATCATCACCAATGCATACATAGCCATGAGAGCCTACAGTTATCTCATCGAAGCATTCACCATGCAGAGTCATATGATTGGATGCACTTGAGTCTATATACCATTATTCATCAGCCTTGGCTTTCTTACGTATATAATTATTAGAAACATGCTGCATAGCAAACAACCTATCTATTTGATCATCATGAGTGTTATTGGAAAATGTATAATCACCATGCTATCTACCTTTTGCTTTTAGGTCAACTTGCTTTTTATGAAAGTCCTTTGCTACGTGTCTATATTTTCCATAGGATTGGCATTCTTTGTCCCTATTTGACTAATCATGGGATTTCCAAGAACAACCTCTACATCTAGGTGATCTCCCCTTGCCTCTAAACAATCAAGCTAGCCTTATGCATTTTGAATTTTCTATGCATTCTATTGTTGCTGTCCATAGGTATTTCGAGTGTCTTCATGACCTCGAAAAGCTCCACAAGCTCTGCCACCTCTAGCTTGCTGACTCAAGTAGAATACAATATCTCTAATTTAAGAGATACTAGAACCTATATTCAAGCCAATCTTGACTTCTCATGCAACAATAAACCAAGCAGTTCATCCTATTCAAAGAGTTTGTCCTTACAGAGATCGATCTATCAAGCCTTGTATTCCTTTCCCAAACCATTCAAGGTCAGTGCAATCATGTCATCATCATCAACTTTGGAACCAATAGTAGCAAGTTGATCTACAATATTTTTAATCTCTCTTGTATAAGACTAAATTCTCTTGCCATTTCTGGCCATATTATTGAACTATTGCTTCAACTCTAATTTCTGTGCACGAGTAATATTACCATAATTCTTCATGAGAATCTTCTAAGCATCCTTTAAGGACTGAAAAATAGTAATCTTCATAGCCATTGCATCCAAGATGCATAACAAAAACAATCTAAGACTTTGCTAGCTCTTTTTAACCCGCTGCCTATGAGCTCTCACTTGCTTTGTAGTCAGATTCCTTTTTAGGAGTTTCGATTCAACTTCATCTCCTATGCAAAGATCCAAGTAGCCTTTTCTTATCAGGAAGTTTTGCATTCTAAATTTCCAAAGCAAAGTTCTTGTTATCAAGCTTCTCCCCCATAATTTGAGTAATATTTCAGTTCTTGTTGCATTAGCCATAGTGCAATACTCAACAGTTCAAGGCAATGCAGTAGCTTTTCAGTTGGGAAACCACATTGCTAGCAAACAATCTTCAAGAACTTTTCACAAGTTGTAGGTTGCAGTTGCAAATATCATCAATGACTCAAATAATAGTTGCAGTTCAAATATGCAATTTAAAACATCCCATAAATATCCTCATGCAAGTATGTGTCCTTTATAGAGTCAATACATTCAATTAAAGTACTCAGTTGGGAGCAAGCCACTTTATGGGATCCCTATTTAGATCTTTGTAGGATGTAAATTGTACTATAGCAATGAAAACACAATCAAGCTGAGCACAAACCAGGCTTGAATCTTCTCATAAATGTCACCTAACATTACCACACCATTCTTACATCAACCATATACATGTAGCCATCAACTCATGCTAACATGCAATGAATGTCTTCCACAATTTATGATATGCAAATAGTCTATTATAACTAGTAGCAAAGAACTCTATAATAATTGGGATATTTTCATCCCAACAACCCTCAATATATCTTAGATACTTCCCACATCATTTGAGAGTTGATACATGCTCAAGCAGGCATCACTAATTGCATATATACCAAATAAGCATGAAGGAAAGTCCTTGCACAAACTATATCGAGCTAATGACCTATTTATCAACATATAAATTAGTCCAAATTTAAGAATTCAATGCTCATAATAGTCCATGAACTATCTTAGATACTTCCCACGACATTTGAGAGTTGCAACCAGGCATTACTAATTGCATATACACCAAATAAGCATGAGGGAAAGTCCTTGTACAGACTATAACCAGCTAATGAACTATTTATCAACCTAGAAATCAGTCCAAATCTATGAACTCATTGCTCATAATAGTCCATGAACTATCTTACAGACATGTGGCATCATCCAAGCATGAGTAGACCTCAACACATGCTTCTATAGACTTCAAACAACAAGTGCAGGCTGTCTTGGAGTTTATGACAGCATCTTGCTTATCATATACATTCAGTAAATAACTTCCAACCCTATCCACAAATTCCCAAGTACATGAATATGATGCTATGCCCTTTTTGAAGTATCCTTTGATGTCTAAATGTGTTAATACCAAGCATTTGATGGCTGAGAACTTCTTGACTATTGCAAAAAAAATACAAATGCCATTTTGTGATGATTCACACTGATCACAGGTGTTATTTTGGCTACTACTAATGGCTCTTTTGATGAACAATCACAAGAACTATATATTCTATTGATGATGAGCTCAAGTGGCCCTCAATGATGCCAAGTATGCTAGCCACATCAACACAAGTATTCTCAATTGATGTTGCCCATTTGGGCACCCAAGCAAATAGGTGAAATTTGTAAACAACATGCTGATCTACTATTGTTGGTGCTATGCACAATGAGCACTCTCTCAAGCTCTAGTAGATGCTAATAGCTCACTTTGCAATCCTTAATAGGCTCTGACAAATGTAAGCTTCAAAGAAACACACTGATACATACTATTCAAGTGCAAGCTGTGGCTGCCAGTATTGTAGGCCAATCTTTTCCATAGGTTACAGATTTGAGTCACCCTCCAGTTTTTAGCTCCTTCAAGACTGATCTCTTGTGCACTATGAAGCCAAGCTCTCCTACTCTAATCCATGTCAAAAGAACAATGAAGAATAGATAGACAAAGACATGGAGCTAAAACTAAGAGAGCAGTGCACTCTCTCTATTGCTCATTATTCCATCACATTAATAGAGTAACAATAGTGTAAAGGGATAGGTCTATCAACTAACCATAGTTAACTAACTATGGTTAATCTACCCAACTTATTCAATACACACACATGTCTAGTCCAGCTAGGCTACATTTGTCTAGTGTTGGTCATAAGTATTATTAAGCTCAAATCTCAACAATTTCCCAATCACAAAGAGCATGTCAAGTTGTAATAACATTGAAAACCAATTCCTATACGATATAATATTAAAGGAAGCCACAAAATCAAGTAGTCAACACTGAGAATATATAGACGAAGTATCAGTAAACTCAAAAGCATCATGAGAGAAAGCTGCTAAGATGTACTCATCATTAGACTCTAGCTGTGCTACATTTATCTATTCAATCATTACACTAGACTTACTAGGGATAATGTTGTGATCATCAAAATTTTCACGCACTTTGTCCTTACCTTTCTCTTTGTGCTTATCATTGTACATCTTATGGCATTATGGCCAAATATGACTCTACTTCCCATAGTAATCACATGTTAGAGAGGACTTATAACCATGATACTTACAATGAGACTATCCATGTGACTGAGACTTCTATGAATCTCTACCACAATAGTCATTAACACATTTACCGTCATGTTTGCCCCTAATAGTCAATGCATGAGAAATATAGGAGGAATCCACATTCTTTTTGTTTATTTCCTCTATGTGAGTAAAGCATCCTTAAGATCTTGGAGTTTCAAGTCATCTTTAGGAGTATTGGCACACATGGTCATAACAAAAGTAACTCATGTCTTGGGAAGTGTAATAAGTAAAAACAAGTGAGTTAGGTTATCTTTGAATTCAATGCGTCGTGAAGTCAACTAGCTAAAAATTGAATAAAACTCAGTCAAGGGAGTGGATACACAAGTCCCTTCCTTCATGAGAAGGCCTATAAGATGTTTCACCTAATACATCTACAACACAAGACATTTCTTGCCATAAAGATTGTATATCTTTTCTCATAATTGTCAGGCATTATGTTTAGGTACCACAATATTAAAATAAACATGTTTAGACAATGAGAATATAAGGGTGCATTTATATAACTTATCATGGTATGTGCCTTCAAGCTTTGCCCTCTTGGTTTTCAATGGCTTAACCTAATGCTTATACACCAATGCCTACTAAATTTACATCTTCCAATAAGAAAAAATTGTGCCATTTAGTTTGCCAATATTGAAGATAGCACCATCATTCAAAGAACCAGCCATAGTGAAAGTATACCACTCCAAGTTATAAGAGAACGGGCTACTATAAATGACTACAAATTAGCCCCAAAACTCAACCAAAACACAGGCAAAATATGAGGGAATACCAAAGTGAAAACTATCCACAAACTGCAAAATATGAGGCAAAATATCAGAGAGGTTGAGCCACTCTGATTGACCAATAAATGGAAGCCAATGATGAGGGGAAGTTCCAAGACGTTTACCCAAGTGTTCAAGAAGATCAAGGAGGAGGGATTGAATGCTTGTTGCACATCAGGAAGAGGGCATCCTAAAATTAAAGTGCAAATCATATTAGTCACGCTAAGCACTCTACTAGTTATATTGGCTACTAATGAGCCTTGAGTAATGATTGATAAGGTCCTTTGAACCCCTAGAGTAAGCCCCAACACACAGGAGCAAGTTGCAAAGATGCAGCAGCACAATGCATACCTTGGGAAGAAGAGGGATGAACTGCCATAAAACCTTCAAGCTAAAGCTTTAATCATGGGTTGAAGGAATGCTTAGTGAATCTCGTCAAGTGGTGGGATTTGATATTAGTTAAAGGGCAGAGCCTAAATGGAAGCACAAGCAAGAGGAAGCAAGAGAGATTTGAGCTATGGTAAATGGAGTAAGAGAGTAAGAGAGAGATACACAATACGTGGGAACTCTGATTGTCACAATGTGTGACCAGCCTTCCCTTATTTAATAGTCACTAAAAGAACAAAGAATAAAGTGAGAATGATGGGCACTTTCTACTCGCAATGTACATGTGTGTGGTCACGATATGTGTAGTAAATATAGGGTGACATAGGCACATGTAGCTTTACCCCCAACATTGAGCAATTTCTTGTAGGTAAATTTCTTGGCAGAAATTATAAAAATAGAGAAATTTTATGGGGGTTAAACTAAAATAAATTTTTTATTATACAAAAGAAATTGTAGCCTAGTATATATTTTATCTCTAAATGACAATGTTAATATAAAATAGATAGACTAACTTAAATAGTCTTATGTTGTCACAAGCACAAATTTAGAATATGTATGCATATGATATATATTTGCTAGAAGTTTGAAAATAGCAAGAAAACTCATTTTGAGAAGATAAAAGGACCCGATAAATTTTAAGGAGTATAAAAATGAGACATCTCCAAAGGCTAATGCAAGGAAGGATGCAAAATGTCTAGCAATATGTTTTCATGAGTGTATATATGTATTTCTATGTGTCTCTTAGAGCAAACCCCCTCCCTCCCCACAAAATGCATGTGATTCTATTTAGAGCAAAAAATTTTGGGGAGAGAGAGAAAGAGAAAATAAAAGAATTTGAAGAACATAATGAAAAAAAATAGAGAGAGATTGAGAGAAGAGACAAATGAGAGAGAGAGAGAGAGAGAGAGAGAGAGAGAGAGAGAGAGAGAGAGAGAGAGAGAGAGAGAGAGAGAGAATACACATTTGGCAAGAGAGAGGGAAGAATGAAAAAAAAAAGAGAGATATAGAGAATATGAAATATTGAAGAGACAATACTAGCATGAAGTGCTAAGAGAATCTAGGCATGGAGCACATGGTATTCTTTTATGGATGTCCATGGCCTCAAACCCAAAAGAAAAAAGCACAAGGCCTTGCTTACAAAGATCCTCTTCTCCCACTTATGGTTTAACCAAGTTTAATCAATGAAATTTCCCCTTTCTAACAAGAGCATAACAAAGAAATTCTCATTCTCTCATAAATATCCTCCTTCCAAAGTTTGTTGGTCTTTTGATTTTTCTTATTTTTATCTTGGTTATCCTTTATGTCAATATCATGCTATTATTTGCACAATTTAATACTTTTTAAAAAAAGACACATTTTTCTCTATTTCACAAAACTTACAAAAGGAAAGTCTTTGCAATGCATAAGCCTATACCAAACATGTTTCGAACTTGCATGTGTCTATGGCCTTCTATTTTGCAATCCCATAAGAGTAGCTAATCTCATGGTCAAAGCATCCCTAGACCCCCAATGGAATGAAAATGCTTTGCTTCATTTTCACAACATTTGGGACTTATGATATGCTATTGTTCTTTCAAGAGCTTTGACGTATATGCGGCATGTGGCTACCTCTCACATAACCATGATAAGCACTCTTCTCAAAACTAATCTTTTACCTACCATTCCCATTCAAGAAATGATAGATGTAAAGCAGTATTTAAGTTGTAATAAACAAGGACTTACCTCTTTCTCATAGTCATTTTCTAAGGTTTGTTGCTTGCTCCATGATCTACGCAATGCTCATATTGCCAAGACTTTGCTATCACGTTCACATACACATGCAGAGGAGAACATGGACAAGAAAAGGAAAAGATGGTAAGGAGAGCTTCATTCTTATGCCTCTATCCCTCACTCAACCTCGTACACTCTCATTCACCACTCGCCAAAATGGGATTGATATAAAGAAAGAATAAGAGAAGGGGATGCGCTTCCAACCCGAGGAGTCCACCTTATAGAATATGTAAGATACCACGAGTTCAAAAGAAAGGGTATTATATTTAGTAAAATTGATTATATTTTTAAAAATGGATTTTTAAATTACAATTAGAAAAAAATCTATTGACTTTAGTAAAGTTAAAAGGGTCATTTAAAGGCCTTATAGCATGTAAAGAAAGGGTATTTCTTAATATCCTTTGAACATACATTATATAGATGATTTCTTATAGATGGACTCCCCAAGGCTTCCAAATTTCCTCAATCCTCATGCTCTCTCTATCTTCCTCTTCTTTACTCTCACACAAAATATACAAGAAGATAGCAAAAAGTAATGCTCAAGGTTTGCTTGCATATGCATGGATTCTTTAATTTCTTCTCATTACATATATACATGAATTTTAGTCTTTCCACACTTTTTGGGCATCCTACCCTTTTTATGGTCTCATAATCAATCCTAATCTAATTCTATGATTCTTATAAGGTCCATCACACTTTCCTAAGATGTGAATTACTTATGCACATTACCTTGAACTTGCACATCTATTACAATAATTTCAATTTTCACAGAAGTGAGCCTAGATGTCATTCAATTTAACTTAATAATATTGTCCTTTGAAAAATATAAGAGTCCCATAGAATAATATTATTGTAGCTTAGATGTTATGCATCGATTGGGTAGCGTTTGGCATTAAATGTATTTTATCTTCCTGATGGTTAAATATTTAAAAATTTAGTCCTTTGAACATTTATTAAGGTTGTAGAAGTCTTGGTTGTTGTTATTTGGTACTCAAATTTGTCATGATGTCTAAGAACAGTGGAAACCCCATAATTGAGAAGTTGGACAAGAATAATTATCCTTTGTTAAAGTTGCACTAACAAACTTCCTCATTGGAAAAGGCTTATACGAGTTTGTTACAAGTTTTTAAAAAAGAGCCAAAACTAAATGTATCCAATTATAGATGAATTGACCACATGGAAAGAGTAGAATGCAAAGGATAAGAAACCATTGTATTGGTTATCTACACTCATTGACAATACTATCCTAGAATATATAAATTTTGCAAAGAATTTATATATACCTTAGACAACCTTTAAATATTTGTTTTTTGTAAGGACGAAGGCAAGGAAGGTTAGGCTCACATAAGAGCTAAGTACTGTGAAGAAACTAAAGGTTTCAATAAATGAATATGTTTTGAATGTGAGAACCATTATAGATGCTTTGTTAGCCATTAATGCAATGCTTGATGATATTACATGTTTTCATCTAATTTGGGTAGTCTTAACTAGAAAAAGACCTAGAAATCCTATATCATTTACATACATACATACATACATATTATTCAAATTGAGAAAGGGGATGTGGTACGTCCTCACCAAGAAGCTATGCTATGGGTTGTGTTGGTGATAGATCATAAAATAGACTACAAGAGGCCATGGTTCCTCGAGAGGAAGGGGGGAACTCTAGGGCAAGAGGTGGATGGCAAAATAGATACTATGTAACTATAGCTTTATATGCCATTATTGTGAAACAAGAGATCATATTGTAACCCATTGTTATGATAGTAAAGTGACATTATAAATGGTAAATTGCAACAAGGAAATTATGTGTCATCATTAAGGAAGATTGATGAGACAAATATGTTCTGCAAAACATAATGAATGTTGATGCAAGAAAGAGAACATATAATGTTTTTTTATATATGGACTCTAGTGTATCAAACTATATGATTAGCCATACTGAATAGTTTGGGGAGATGGGGGATTTAGAAAATCCAAGTTATGTAACGACATATGTTGATTCATGCTACCCAATTTTATACATTGAAAATTTTATATTTTCATTATATGATTATCAAAACAAAATGCTTATGTGACATGTTATGTGTACATCCATTACAAGGAAATTTTATATGTTGATTACGTGGTAGAGTAAGGATTTTTTATGAGATTCAATGTAAAGGGTTACTTTGTGGAGGACTTCAATAATAGGTGCACTTTGTGGTATGATCTATAAATAATAGTTTACAAGCAAAAATCTTAATGTATCACATTTTAATGTATTTGATTTTATTACCTATACACTTTGTGTTAAGGAATAACTTGACCCAAGGCTAAAAAATGCAACTTCATCGAATACTCTACCAAAGGAGAGAGGGTATAGTTGTTGTAGCCTTGTCAATGGTGAGTTTAATGTCGATCACAAATGTCATTTTGAATGAGATGAGTAGTGATGCAAATGTAAGAAAAAATAATGGCATTGAAGATCATTGGCCAAAAAGAACGGCAAATTCAAGAACACACAATCAACATCATCAAACAAGAGATATCCAAGATGGTCACAAATGACATAGATAGAATATAAAAAAGAAGATGGAAAATGACATCCATAGAGAGGAATTGCACATTATGAATGTCATTTTTGGGGAATAGGGTATGAGACAAGAAAGACACTTGAATATGGAAGTCAATTATATACCTAATAGAGAGGGCTCTATGCTTGAAGAGGATGGTAAGGCCTTTAGTATGCACCGTAGATATTAAGAGAATGATCAATTCCATTTTGCCAAAGCATGGAGAGTATGGAAAGATATATAAAAGTGCATCCTCATATTGAGGTTATGAAATGAGGTGCAAAGAATGACCTTAATGAGAAAGAGGGCCATATTACAAGAAGTACCAAGAGACCCTATCCACATAGACAATGATCTTAGCAAAATGAAACTGGAGCATTGGAGTACCAACATGCAAAATATAATTAAAGATAGGAAAGAAGAGAATAAGGAAATGTAAATAGATGGCTGAGTCATCATTTATGGTAAGGCAATTGAAAGGGGACTTGAAAACTATGTGAGAGATATTCCAACATACAAACGAATAGTGTATTAATGCACTTTGGAAACATTAGTAGAATATGGAAGAGGTAATGGAGCATCAAGATTTAATCATGATTATGGAGATAAATTAGAGCCTAGATGGGGGCTACCTCAAGTGTAGGGATACATCTAGGTATAGACCTATAGAGAGAGCATGGGACATGAGTGCACTATATGACGTCAAATGAACTAGCAACATTGATTAGATAGGAGGTATATGACTAAGTAGGCATCCTTGAATGTGATCTTCAAATTGATACATGTGAATTAGGATGGAGATACCATGAGATTTGATACTATACAATACCATATGCTACTTCTCTCCAAACATATCAAGGTATGCTATTGGAGAGATACAATGACAAGAG
Source organism: Lygodium microphyllum (assembly GCF_053477565.2). Taxonomy (NCBI): domain Eukaryota; kingdom Viridiplantae; phylum Streptophyta; class Polypodiopsida; order Schizaeales; family Lygodiaceae; genus Lygodium; species Lygodium microphyllum. The sequence goes on along the minus strand of NC_141136.1, from coordinate 89,053,423 downwards.
GGAGAGGGAGATAGAGAAGTAAATGGGGAGTTACCATTCATAAATCTACTAGATGAGACTATAAACTAATTGGGATTGGGAGAGATTCTTCTCGTGGAAGAGCTTAATGCCAAGACATAGAGTAGATAATGCGATACATATGATTTTTGAGGACCTACAATGACAAAAGTTGTGATAGATGTATAGAATACTTGCATAGGTAAAGTATTATTTGACACTAGATGGGATAGCACACACTATGGTCACACCAATTAGAGTTGGGGTTGTGATATCATCTTTTTATCTAAAACATGATAAAGAAATGGCCAAGATTTGGAGCATTATGTTATTTCCATCCCACAAGTTCCAATACAATGGACTATATCCTTGGCTCCATTGAGACAACAGAGGTAATCATATCCTGGTTCACTACCCCCTACCCAATGGTCATGGATCATACCTAATAGTGGTCTCACCCAATCTAAGCACATTTCTTCCCTAGAGATAGTCATGTCCTGCCTAACTTCCATCCTATACTTAGCTTCCCTCTAGTGGTTCCCACACACATACACACACACACACACACCCACATAGTGAGATGCACTAAACCTAGGAATATGCCATAGAACCAATGGTATGAGGTTGATTGTAGAGAGGTACATAGACACCTCCAAATCCCCCATGATGAGAGAGGCCCTCTTCCAAACCATTATCTTTATACACAAGATGCAGAATGTGCACCTAGATGGATTACCTAAGAGACCTTTCAAGGATTACATGCCTACACACGAATCTCACCATAGGAGTACCCTCCCCTCAAAGTTGTCATACAACAAATATCACTTTATGAGGACTATGATGGATGGTTTCATTGAGAGACTTAGAGACCTAGGCGTATACATACCACTTGAGATGTGTGTAGCCATTAGTCAACTTAGTCCTCCTCTCATTAGCTTGAGATTGACATAGGATAGAATCATGCATCCCTAAAGCCAAATTATTTACAAACTATACAGATAGAAAGTGGAGAATGAGGAGCACTACATTTGTAGAATATATTCAAGCAAAGTATCCTAGACTACTCAAATTAGACATCTCCCTTAGACTAGACATGAGATCACAAAATCAATGATGCTTGGGCTAGTTTATTATTTTTTTTTCTAGAGAGTTGCACACCTTATAGAGAGGGGATAGATAGTCCCTAGTCACTATCTTTTTCTAGACAATTACTACATATACTATAGCTACACAGAGATTGTTATAAGATCCAAGATACACACTTGACTTTCTAATATACTTAAAAGATATATGGTGAATATTATGCTGGTGCAGAGAGAGAACATATGAGAGTAGAGAGAAAGAGAGATTAGGAACACACTAGGGAATAGAAGATGGGCTAGTCCCTTCCCCTTGTGGAGTTATATTATTGACAAGGAGCAAGCTCCTCCGTTACATATAAACTGGTTCTTAACTTGTAGATCTTGGGAACAAGATCACGGTTCCTTGCATGATATACAACCGGGTAACACTTGCACAACTTGGAAGTTGGCACCTTTTGATCCTTATTGAGTCTCTCCTTCTCTCCTACACAATATGTGTAGGGATCTCCTCTTCGAGCTTGATTTCAGCAAAGCTTATGCAGCACTTGCACCTGCTCTCCTACACAATATGTGTTGGGATCTCCTCTGGAGCTTGATTTAGTAGAGCTTCCACAGCACTTGCACAACTCGAGGGTTGGCAAGATTAAACTTAGAGATTGACAACACATTAGGGACTGGAAGATGGGCCAGTTCTCCCACTTGTGGAGTTATATTATTGACAAGGAGCAAGCTCCTTCGTTACACATAAACTAGTTCTTAACTTGTAGATCTTGGGAACAAGATCATGATTCCTTACACTGTATACAATCGGCTAACACTTGCACAACTTGGAAGTTTATACATTTTGATCCTTCTTGAGTCTCTCCTACACATATTGTGTAGGGATCCCCTCTTCGAGCTTGATTTTAGCAAAGCTTCCACAACACTTGCACCTTCTCTCCCACACAATATGTGTAGGGATCTCCTCTTGGAGGTTGATTTCAGTAGAGCTTCCACAGCACTTGCACAACTCAAGGGTTGGCAAGCTTAAACGTACACATATCCTTGCAGGTATACAACCAGCAAGCACTTGCACAACTCAAAAGTTGGCTCCTTTAATCTTCTTGATTTCTCTTCTTCTCTCCTACATAATATGTGTAGGGCTCTCTTCTTGGTGCTTGATTTTAGCAGAGCTTCTGCAGCACTTTGTGAGACTCGAACCGCCTTCTCTCCTCCTCTTGCATACATGCAAAGTGATGCTTCCTTCACCTCCTCCACACCCAAGGAGAGCCTCCCTTTTATAGGCTCCAAGAGCTTCTCTTCTTAGAGAGAGACTTGAGTGCCAAGATTAGAAAGGTTGATCTGCATATAAGATGTGGCTATTTCAGGACCTACTCTACATTACCAATTTTGGAATATCTCTCTATGCATTGCTCGAATGGAAAAATATCCAACACAAAAGTTGTAGATCTCGTCGTTTCTGATAACGCCCACAAGCTGTTTTTAGAGATCAGTTTTCTATTGTGAGATATTTTAAAAAAATGGATTCACCATATCTATTTTTTTAAAAATAGTTTTTAAAACTCTTTTCTTAACTTATGGTCCATGCAACCACCTTGAGCCATAGATAAGGAGAGTTCATTAGATTGCCTTGGGCCTCAACCTTAAGATTGACTTCGACACAAAAGAATGTGTCATCTTGGACCTTAGAAAGGGAAAATCACTTCTCTCCTCACTTCGAGAGGATCACATCTCTCGTCTTTCTTAGTGAGAGAATTACCTCCCTCATCTTTCTTAGTGAAAGAATTATTTCTCTCTTTAATTAATTAATAGAGAAAATATCTTAAACCTTGACTTGTAAGGGAGAGGATGACCCCAAATGAATGCAATGCTCATTTCCATTAAGTGATGCATTAGGAATACTGGTCTCTAAATGGTCTCATGGGCATGCTAGATCATCATCAACACTTAAAGAAAAGTGAGTCATTAATTTATTAACATAAATTTACTAAATAGAGAATTTTTAATAAGCAATCAATTTAGTAACAGAGATGGATAACCATCTAGAGAGTTGAGGAGATTAGAGCTACATGTTGACCAAGGATGCAAGGGTACGAAACATACAGCTACACCAAAGAGAGATGATGGAGACTCTATCCACTGGCAACGTGAAGAGCACTTGATAGAGTTGAGGGATGAATCTAGATGACACCCATACACTATTTCATTGAGCACATAAAATATATTACACTCATTAGTCATGACCTAGATGGAGGTAGATAAGATGGTGTCACACGATTCTATCATTGGTTAGTCACACAACCCCCTCTTATTTTCTATTGTATAACTATGGCATTTTATTGTACACTTTACACTTTTCTTTGTATCATATACCATCAATTATCATCTAACACCTCATACTTTGATATCTAATGAATATTACCATTATACTTGGTTATGTCTCATCGGCCATCTTTACTCTTATTAGGTTTTCATATATATATATATATATATATATAATACAAAAACATACACACTCCAAACTTGTGGATAAGCACAATAATATACATGATCTAGTCTTTTATAAAGCCCTTTGCTCTAGTGCCCTATCAAAATAAATACAAGGAGAGGAGCCAAAATATTGATCATTCATGTTCTACGGGCTCCTACAACCCTCTTCACCATATCCTATTTGAAGGTAGATGTGGGAGGGAAAGTCTTTGGAGGGTGTGGAATCAGTGGCTCATGTAATACATTATACAACCTCTGTGAATCGAAATGCCACATCTCTAGGTATCATGTGGGTATGGGTTCCATGGCTCTAACACTATGTATATGTGTGTGTTGAACATGTAACAGATGTATTGACAAAATATATGATGAAAATATACTTGAATTATCCTAAAATCTCAAGTCCCACTATAAAAATGCACATGAGTATAGGATTTAGTATCAATTCTTCAATATGTGCATCAGAAAAAGTGATGAAATAGATATTGGAATTATCAGCTCCAACAAGCAATGCACAAAGAAGGAGTGAAATTGAACATATTTTTTAGATTGTGCCATAAAAAATCAAACATCATTGTTTTTAATGTGCACAAAGTAGTTGCACAATTAAATCACAAAGCAATTACATTAGTTGTATTAAGTTGCCATGTAAATCCTAAAGCTAGTCTCAAGTCCATGAAATTTGTAATAGATTCCCAAGGCAAAATCAAAAGGTTTTATTCTATTCTCACCATAGGAAAATCATGAAATAGGAGGTGACTAATCTTATGGCCACAAAAAGGGGTTGGGTACCTAAGAGGGAGGGGGGAAATCGTAACCCTTAAAAGGTGTATTTAAAGAATGGAAAAGTATAGAACAAGCTATTCATGCATTTGCAAACTTTGTGCACTTTTCTTCTCACTTTTAATGGTGAGAGAGTAAGAGTTTCAGAGACTTGAGAGACTTGAGAGAGAGAGTATATATATGAGGGTGATGGACTATGTGACTAAAACCTCCTTTCTCTTGAGCACTCTCTCGTGCCTATCCTCATACTTCTTCATTGTATAATAATGCCATAGAGGGTTTAGAATGAAAGGAGCATATTCTTAGATGATGGAGCTTAGCAAGAGCATCCTTCATGCTTGAGGGAAGGTCATGTTAGCTCACTATAAATGGATCTTGGTATTCATAATACGTGCAAGAGGTTAGGTGAGAGATAGCTATTGTGATTCATGGTTGAACCTCCTAAATGAATAAGAGTGTGTGTCTCCACTAAGGAAAGACTTGATCTTGTTTTCCATGCTAGGGTTCTAATAATCCTATTTTCTTTATTATTATTATCTACTAATCGATTGCATTGACTTCATCTTCTCTATGGTTGAGAGGTTATGCTTGTAGACCTGATCATCCTCATCTTCTTGGTTACGATAGTAGGTAGTAGGCATGTAGATCATCTTCATTGTCATTATCATCATTAGCACCTATGTAGAGCAAATGCTTTGTTGGTCACGTTGTCGGAGTGTTTGGGGTTGAAAGTCTACCGTAGGAGTAAGAGACAGCAGGGTTAAGGGAGATTTAGGAACAGGAGTAGACGAAAGAGAAGGGGTTCAAAGAAATAAAAGATGTAGGAGAATACTCACAGAAAGAAATAGAAGATGTAGAAGAATACTCATAGAGGTGAAGCCTGTCAATTTATTTCTGCATTATGAGAAGATAAATCTCTTGTAGATAAAAACATGCATAAAATAATACTTTCCTCTATGTTGCTCAGATCGCCAATTTGATGCTTCACTTACTCTAACACATAATCCCATCTAATACACTATTCTTAGAGCCAAAGTAACACAAAAACCTAGCCTTCCATCCTAAGTACACTACACAAGTGCACTAGCATACTACACCTGTGCATAGTGCACGTGCACAAGCACATGGGCACTAGTGCACTTGACTAGTACCATCCTAGTATATTCATATGCACTAGCATGTTAGTATAATACCTACACAACAATCCTCAGATTGTCAAGAGAGGAAAAGTGTCAAGACACTAACCAATGGGCTCAATAAAGAAGACATGAGAGGTGAAAGAGATGAAATCAAAAGACATTGAATAAACTCTTGAAGAAAACTTTGTACACTATAGTAGCACACACATGTTAAAAACTCTATATCCAAGGAAATTGCTTGAATTAAATATATCAAGATGATAGCTTGACCACACACTCTTAACCTGTGCATCAGTCCAATCAGTCTTTCTAGTCAATGTGCATAGGTATTGTCCAACTTGTAGCCATTCATCTACATACAATGCTTCTTCAAAAGCTTCCACTAATTTATCCTTATCATCAAATTCTACAAGTATGGTATTATCATCCTCATATTTTTCTCTTGATAACATATTTGTAAGTCGGTTTTCTTTTCTTGCAATATGTTTAAACTCATGGTTCATAGATTTTAAGTAGGTTGTCCATCTAACCATAGCAATGTCGGGTATAGAATAACTAGTGATCATCCTAAGCAAGGATAAAAAATATGCCGCTACAACAATAGGAGATCCAATAAACTTCTCATTATTACACTTTCGGGAGGTCACTTTACCCCATATCTCTTTGTTGACTTGAAGATACTAACTTTGTCTATCATTCAGGACTTTCACACCAAATCTCACTGCATACACTACCATCCTCATTATCTTGTCCCATGACCCATCCAATCCCAATGGGACTGATATCCAATGTAATCACTATCAATCTACCACATGCATGGTTTGCTTTCCTGACTATTGGTGTAGCTCAGAACAATTTTGTAAGCTTTTTGATAGACTTGGCATGTCTTTATCTTGAAAGAATTCCTTCCCTTTCTTGAGCAATTGATAGAGCTCATTTGCGATATGAGAAAAGTGTGGAATCCAAATCATATAGAAAGGACATGCACAAAGAAATATCCTGACCTCTAACACTAATGAAAAAATCTCCACAATCTTCTCTATAGCATCAACTTTAGCGGGGGATGTGTCTTGCAATATGGACTACACATATGCCCAACTATGAGTACTTCATTCACTCCAAACAATGACTTTTGAATTGACACTATCAAGTTCGCTTGCTTAAATCTAGATAGAATTTTCTCACAATTTGCTATATGCTCTCCAATAAAGAACATGTAGCCCTGGCTATTCAATGACTCACTCTTTTCTTCCTCTACACAGCCTTTGATTGGCACATCATCCAGGAATGGCATTGTCAAACTAAGAGATATAATCTCTATGAACCTTGTTCATTGCATCCATCATGTGAGCCATGGAATTTTAGCTCCCTATGGTAGAGTACACATCCTAACTAAGCCAAAATGAGTCTTCATATAATAGTCAAATCTTTACTTTCCAAAGCCAACTAGAGCTAATTATATCCCAAGTAAAGATCACCTAAATAGTAAATAGCTCTGCCTACAAAGCCCTACGCAAACTCATCCACTACTAATCTTACTTCAGTATTCTTGATGGCTACTTCATTCATTGATCGCATGTCCTGGATAAACATGTGAGCTTCATTTTTTTTGGGCATTGTAAACCATCTATTTGAATAAGGTGTAAAAGAAGGTTCAAGAATTCCCATTCTAATATTCTCATTCAATATGTCAATAAGATTGGATATATGGGAATTGGGAATTGGGAATTGGGATAGATCATAAGAATATGAGGTATCATGAAAATAACAATAGGTGCCATGATCCTTGGATCTACACATTCAATTTCATGCTGTGAATAGAAATAAATTTCCCTACCATGCCTCATTATCATCTCTTCAAAACAATAACTCTCTAGGGGAAGAATAAATTCACCATTCCCAATATTCAATTCTTTTGATGAATTTGCTGAAAACTTGTATCCAATATTCTCTAGGTTCCTCAAGTTCACCTTGTAGCCCTCTTCATCTACTCATCATTGTCTGGAGGTAGTGGGTCTGCAACATGCTTTACCTTTTTATCCACCATTTTATACTTCGTCTCAACTCTAGCTTTAGTACTTTCATCAAATCATAACTCTCTTTCTTGCATAAAATCAACAATAACATGATATATATCCAATGAATGTACTCGCACAAAACTAGAATCACCCTTCTAATTTCATCACGGTTGAAATTTCTAAAACAATATCTAAACATGAAAGACCATCATACATCCTTGCAATGCTTTCATCAACTTGTAATAAACCATGGCTTGTAAACTCTCTCTTTCTTGTAAACATACTACTTGGTAGCTCTATTTGTCCATGCAACCCTTTGAAAGCTCACAAAACCTTTTGCAGATAAACTAATGAACCCATAAGAAAAATCACCAATTCCTAAAGGCTAGAGCTTTTCCCTTTGGTACCACCATCGTCCTTCCTACAATGGTACCTAATGAGAATGTGACTCTTTTAAGGGCAAGGGATAATTGTGCTTTTAAGGGCAAGGGATAATTGTGCAGTGTATCCCTATTTCACGAATGATTTACACAAATTGTCATACACTGTATAGCCTATTTTCCATCTTTACTTCTCACCTACACATACATAGATCCATCATCCGTGACTTTGGTTTCCATCTGTGTAGAATTCATGTAGGTTTATCCCAAAATTATAGATATAAGAAAGAATCAGCAAGAAAAAGTGATGAACATCATGGACATCTCCTATGGAAACCTTGATAGTTGGGCAAGGGCAAGCTTTTAGCTATATATATTCAGTCTACCATCCTCGTTCGTTAATCCATTGATGAGCGTCTATATTCTAGCTGATGATACATTGTTTCGTTTATATTCTTTCCAGCTGATGAGGGTCTATATTCCCTGATGACAAATTGTTTTGTTTATATTCTTTCCTAATGAGCGTCTAAATTCCAGCTGATGACACATTATTTTGTTTATATTCTTTCCAGCTGATGAGTGTCTATATTCTAGTTGATGACAAATTGTTTTATTTATATTCTGTTCATGGGGCCCCACATGTGTTATGTTGTCTATAGAGCGGCGTCGTGAACCGTCTCTATAGACCTTGTGTTGTTCTAATGTCACTGTAACGTTTTTCTTTAATTTTTGATGTGACAGATATACTGCTTACATCCCAAGTTCAGTTGAAGGAATTTCTTGGAGATTTTATCTTTTGCAGTGATGTCGCTTATCCTTATTTTACATGTTGTATATTTAGGAGTGATAAAGCTCTTTTGATGCCTCTGAATAGGCTGTTGTAATTCAAGAGTGATGTAGCTCCTTCTTCGTTGATGTTGTAATTCACGAGTGATGTAGCTCCTTTGACCCCTATGAATAGGATCTTGTATGTTCAATTTTGTAATTTTATATTTTGAATATTAATATAACGGTAGGCCTATATAGAGCTGTGGGTTTTTCCCTTGAGCCCCCAAGGGTTTTTTCATCCATAGTAAGGGACCTTTATTTGAGCGGGGTTGTTAGCTATATATAGTCTGTCTATATATAGCGCCCCAGGTCCCCTCTATATATTCCTATCATGTGTGCTCAGTTAGTACACTTCCGGGGTTCCTATTCCGGTGTCTCGTGTCTCTCTTATCCTCTCTCTTCCTCCGTTCCTCGTCTCCATCGTGCACTATTCAACACAAGCTACATATAACTTCCTACTAGTGTTATTTTAGTTGCACGCATCCTCCATCCATGCTCTACATCAAGAGGCCATTTTTCACCCTCATGCAAGATGCAAACCATGACATTTATCTTAGAATCATGGTCGATTAAAGCAATGCATGGCATTCCAAACTCACCAATATTGACCACTATTGTAGTAGTCACTCGAGCCCAATGGTTCTTGGAATAATGGATGCATGGTATCATACTAGATACATCATCCTTCGTGTACTATACAGGTTGTATGCTCCTCGCAGTCTTCTTAGATCTTATAACACTACAAAAAACAACACCATTAGAATTAATATTTGTATCCAACTCTTCAATCTAAATGCCCCACATGATAGGCTCTTCTTCACTCTATATCATGGCCTAGGTTGGCTCGCCCACAAACTTCCTCTTTCCCTATATGATGCTCGAGGAAGTTACTATATGTATATCCTCTACATCACGTGTGTTCAAGGCCTATTTATAAATATCCTTATCTATGAATTTTTCCTAAATAAAACATAACCCTTTTCTATTCAATCTGTGAATAACCCCTTTTAATTACACCCTTCTATAAGTAAAAAATGTATAAAAATGATATTTTTAAAATACCTTATTTTGAACCCATGTGATGCACACATATACTCATGAGTAACTTACCCGAGTTATGATGTCTATGATCTCCTCTTGGAACTCTTGCTTTGCTATCCCAGGAATTTCACCCAAGGTGAACTTGACTTTACTATTTAGAATTCTCTCTTCCAAAACTCTCTTTTAAATAATTTGCTAACTTTATATCTAATAGCAGGTTATACCTTGTCTATTTTTCTAGCTTCGAATCTTATCTTTTTCCTTTCTTTTGCACATCTTCCATGTACACATTAGCATTCTTTTCACATGGAAAATTAGCACCTAATTCTCCCATGGCACAAGGTTAATTCTCTGATTTACCATTTACTCTTGGGCATGGGCACTTACATAGTCACTTGGACTTGCCTTGAGGACACCTGGGAAGGGCACTTGCACTCTCTTTGATCACTTTCTTCACACAAAGTTTCAACATACATGGTCCAAGACTTAGGTCATGTACATGCCTCAAACTAATTGACATTCATTACTTGAGACAATTTCATCTTGTCACACAAAAGTCTTTCTGGAATCTTATCAACACTTACACTTTTAAGTGGACATTCAGATCTCTTCTTACTCACTTTACATGCTCCCAGCTAACTACATAGAACGCTGTCAAAACACACTCTTCCTAATTATCCTAAAAAGCTATCATAGATAGAAATGCTACAGGTTTTTAAATAGCGGATATGTAGTCTCACATTGTCCTTGTGCACATAGCACTCACACTTGTGCAAACTTATAATGCACCCCCGCTGCACTATACTACTAGATCCATATGTGCACATGTGCACTTGAGCCTTATCCTCTAAACCTTCATAGTACTTTTACACTCACCCATAACACCCCATGTACAAACATGCACTAGTACTCGACTACTATACCCACCTCTCATGCTCGGGTAAGTTACTTGTGAATATATGTGTGCATCATGTGGGTTCAAAATAAGGTATTTTTAAAATACCATTTTAGTACATTTTTTACATATAGAAGGGTGTAATATAAAGGGGTTATTTACAGATTGAAAGAAAAGGGTTATGTTTTATTCAAAAAAAATCACAGATAAGGATATTTATAAATAGGCCTTGAACGCACGTGATGTAGAAGATATGCATATAGTAACTTCTCCGAGCTCTTATTCAACCCTTACAGAAACACACTAGTGCATTTTGAAGAGTTGCACTAGCACAAACCTTACACAGTAGTGCACCCTCAGTACACCTCATGCACATTGGTGCTAGAAAAAATCCTACTCCTTTGGTGGTGGATGGTGTATGAATTCCTTATGGCCCATTGTGCCATTGCACACACTTGCATCCATTCTTAGCACACACTTCATTTTAGTGCACTATATCACCCATCCTTCATCTTACATGCACTCTTCCTTGCACAATCTCTTATTAGGTCACCACACATTGAGTAAATGACTTTAACTTGGTTCACACAAGTGTTCACTTGCAGAAAAGACACTTATCCTGTACCACCTTAATGTAGGCATCTTAGTGCACTTCAATAGTGTATTGGAAGATTGCATATGTGCACATACCTTGCACACTAATACACCATTTTAGCTCTTTTGCACACATAGACCAATGCATGCATATTAGTTCCCACTCGTCCACACTAACTCACTCATATAGGCACATATTTGTGCCTAGATAGTTGACCCCCTAGTTGCATGAACCTCATGCCCGTGCAAAATTTCACACATGCATTAGTGTACACTAACCTTTGCACACCTATCTCATTGCCACCCCTTGTGCACGTATTCTTGACAGTAATTTAGCTCACATAGTTTAGACTAGTAGAAGCACACATACACATCAACTCACATATCCATTCTAGGATTCTTATCCTAGCACATCCTTACATGCTCACCCTTGCATACTACACCATCACACATATAGGTGAAGAGGCATATAGGTTTAATCACACCATTGCATATGAGTACATCTTTGTGCAATTGAAACTTTGAGGATTGAACATGAACCCAAATGTCCAAACATAAGAACCAGGGGAAACAAAATAGAACTCATTATAAAAAATTATCTAATCTCATTGAAACCACATTGTTGACTTGAGCCGAGAATATCTAAAGTGTTATAAGTTGGTTGTTTTATGAACTCACAAATTGTTTAGAAAAGAGAGAAAAAAATGCTTGGAACACAATATGCACCTTAATGCACTGGAATGTTATTTGAAATTAAGAAAATGTGCAATCATTACTTAGGATGGTTAACAAAAACTTGTGAAAGTTGTTGGGCGAATTGAAGAACTTGACTAAGTAATAAAAAACAAGAAACGAAGAGGAGACAAGAACAAGCCAAAAACTAGAGAGCACCCAAATCACCAAAGGAGAGACCTAGAACTTAAAAAACTCAATGTAGATTGGAAATTATTTCCCCACCAAGAGCAAAGACCTTAGTCTTAGCAAGACACCTTGGATGACTTTTGGGCTACCATGAATCCTCCCCGATACACTACATAATTGGATATCTCCACTATGACCCCAGAAGCCATGGTAGCAAAATTTGAAACGCTGAATGATCAAGGCACTAATTGACTAGCATACATCTATAATAATACACGACACTAGCTTACACAATGACGATATAAGTCTGCCACCACGATACCAATACAATCTCTAGGCTAGAGCTTAAATGAACAATAACATACAAAGAACACATGCCTAGGTATCATCAAGCAATCATATCATGTAGCTCTTGATGGTGAACAAGAAACCTTTTGAAATGATAGGGACTTGGAATGGACACATGTTCAAAAAGGTTGAAACTCTTACCCAACTTCAAAGAGAGATGTCTCAAATACAACTTAGAATATAGACAATACATTGGCCTACTTTAGAAGGATGGTAAAAAATGCACATGTCTCGCAATCATCACAGAACTTGTTTCTCCAAAATTCAACCATGGTAATGCCATACAAAGCTAAAGCTTGTTGGAATTGCCATGATCCAAGCCATGTTGCGGCCATGAGCTAAGTCATGTTGCTCCATACTACCCAAAACAATCACAACCTAATGCAAATGACCCTCGATGCATTTAGTGCAACTACATTCACTTGTATCAAGATTGACCTAAAGTTAAGGCATCTACTAGCAATTCATTTGTGCCTACTAAGCCTAATATCTCCACATATACGATCAATGTTGTCACTATTGACTTGCAAGATGAAGATCTGATTCCACTTGCCTATCTTAGGGTCCAATTAATTTCTATACAAGAGCACGTAGTTGAAACTCTCATTGATGAAGGAGCTAATAAGAATATCCTCACATATGCTATGAAGATTCCATTAGATAACCCAACCTTGTGCTGACTAATGATAAGACAATTAACTCATATAGGGAACATACTCTCTCCTATAAAAATGTATTTTTTTTATGATCTTAGAAACTAAAAGCTTGCCAATTATGTTCTATTACTACCAAATGGAGAGGATGTCATGAAGAAATTCTAATCAGGAGACCTTTTAAGCATGCAACTAAGTGTGATGTGGACTGCGAAGCACATCAAATATACTTGACCCTACATGGTTTCTAGATAATTGTGATTTTTGGCAAATGCATCTTATTGATGTGCAAGGGAAGGACAAGTGATCTATTTACACATTAGCACAGAACCCTAAAGAGGAAAGCAATAAAGTTCTTAAAGAAGTGCTGAGGGCAAAAGAGGAAAATTGAGTCCCTCTTAACGGAAATTTTCCCTGTTCAAGTGAGAAATTGAAATTGGAGAACATTTCCAATGTAATTCCTAATGCTACCAAAAAAGGACCTCCATACAAAAAGAGGAAAATATTTTGGGGATACAACCATAAATGCCCCATAGCAGAGAGTTGATATAATGCCACGATAGTCCTCCAAACCATTGCTACATGCTCAAGGGTATTATACCAAAAACTAATGGATTTGGTTACCAAAACCACCTATTGAGATGACAAGCTCAACAATGTAAGCATTGATGATGGACCACACCTAGTTAGATAGGTCTGCACATCTACACTTAGTACATCAATGGTCATTATGATCCTCACATGGGCACTGACTTAGCACTTAATTGTATTTTTTTTAGTTACACCTACCTATAGTGGGTATAGCTATAGTTCTAGTTGATTAGTATCGTTAGTTATATAATGTTTGACTTAGTAAGCTACTTTCCTTTATATTGTACCTTATCTATACTCTATACTTTGTGTGCATTACATTGTGTGAGGAAGAAAGAAGAAAAACCGAGTAAGAAGACATTTTGGCCTTCATTTCTCTTCTTGTGATCTTGACTAAGCTTCATCTTGTGTGTATTGTGTGTGTTCGACATAGTAGCTCAAGCAATTCCCCCCACCAAATGATTTGTGACATGGTATCAGAGTGGTGCCACTGAGAGAGACTAGTTTTGAAGGCTAAATTAAAGGAGAAGAAGCAAGGATTCAAGCAAGTAAGAAATTGTTAAGAAGCTCTCGTATTCTCTCTCATTACCTTGGATAGGCCTATGGAGACACTAGAAGTAGTGTAGAGCAAAAATCTCAGGTTGTTGTTGTGAGATTTGGTGTGCAAGTAGAATATAGAAAAATCTAAGATTTTCAACCTCAGTCTAGTTCCATAGGGTTGTAGACAGCAGTTTTAGGGCATACTCTAATTTTGGCTATACTAACCATTCTCTAGTGCATAGGTTGGAGATTTCAAATCTATAGGTCTTGAGGCATTTGTCAAGAATCAAACACAAGGTTAATATGAAAATAGATTATAGATTGCATACACTATTGAGTAGTTTGCAAAAAAAGATGTCTGATTTATTTATTTGCATATTTGTAAAGGGTTGCAAGAATTTTACTTGCTATTTGGTACTTAGTTGTGTCATAATGGTTGAGAATAGTTGTGTCCTAATCATTGAGAATAGTGAAAATCCTATTGTTAAGAAGCTAGATAAGAATAACTACCCAATATGGAAGTTCCATGTAATGAACCTTGTTATTGAAAAAGGCCTCTTCAAGTTTATTTTAGATGAAAAAAAGAAACTAGAGCTAAGTAATCCTGCAACTACAATTAAAGGTGTGAAAAGAATGGAATACAAAAGACAAAAATGTAATATATTGGCTATTTGTAGCCATTAATAACACTATATTGGTGCATATGATGGGACCTAAAATGGGCTGGCAGTGGCTATGGCACTAGCCGAACCTCATGCTCATGACACACAAACACCCTCACGGCCTCGCGGACCAGGAGCGTCAATATAATGCTAAAGGACACACTTGCCCTAAAGCTTAATTCATGCGTTTATAGTTCATAGTCCAACATTTCCCTAAAACTCCTCAGAGGGAGAACCCTTATACATTGCCAATGCCACGATCACACACATATAGGAGGTACTCCACCGACTAATAGTCGGAGCCCCACTGCAGCTCTCCTACATCGAAGGGATTGGCCCTTTGATGCGCTGCTAAACATATAAGACAAACGAACACAAACTCCTCTCTTTTATATTTCTCGTATTTCCAAGAGATATACCATGCTTTCTCACTTCACAGTCCCTTAGGAAACCGACCCTCTACCCTATGGCAAGGGATAACCTCACACTCTCAATCGTGGGTCAAAGTCCTAGGAAAACAATTGCTATACAGCCCAGGAGATTTTCCTTCGATACCATGAACCATGCATAGTGCATAATGTGAATGGTTTATTGCACAAACAATAGAAAATCGGCATTGTGCATCGTGCACAACCAATCTTTTCATGATTTCCATGCTAACGTTTATGTATTGAAACGAGGAGAGACACCGAGCCTTACGCTCATGCTACCTTTTCCTTTATTTTAAAACACGTCCTATAGCCATGATGCAACACATAAATTAGATTTAAGATTGTACTTTAACGCTCAAACTCTCCTCTCACCCTACCGTTTAATGTTTTGCAATCGTTGATAGGTGTAAGAGCCATTTTATGTGTATTTCTTTATAGAGAAAGCGATAAATACGGACAAAAATATAGAAATGAGGGTAAACCGAGGCTAACCTCGTGATCTACCTTAACTTTACATTGCACAAACACTTATGTGATTTTCTGGAATTTTCCTTTTATCGTTTCCTAATTTTCTCCCATTTAAAACCCATTTTCCACCATTTTTTAGTATCTTTCATCTATTTTCTTCAATAAAAATGACTAAAAATTGAGATTGATTGTGGGCTGTGGCCCTTAGGTTCTTTGACAGTAAAATTTCAGGTTTTATTGATGTTATATCTCATGTTTTCCCTTTATTTTGTAAAAAACCCCCATTTTGCCCCTTAAACGTGTGTTTTACAGGTTTTATACCATTAATTTCAGTCATAATACTTATGATTTTCTGATTTTCTGAGCATAAACTGATCAAACTCATAGCAAACAACAACATAATGCATAATCAACCCATGGGAACAATATTTCATAAAGCAAATAGTATTAAAAATTTATTTTTCTTCAAAAAAAATAGCATTACCGCTTATTTTCAGGTCTCGGTTTCTTGGTCTCAATTATGGGACTGATTTCAAGCATGCATTTAATGCTCAGCATCTTCAAGAACAGCATTCTTCATGTCTTCATCCATCCGGAAGCAATTCGGTCTCATCCGGACAAGCTTTCCTCCACCATTCTTCATTGTCTTCTTCCACACAAGAACAACCCCTTAAGGGAGAGAGAGGGAGGAGAGAGAAAGACTAGATTTCCATCTCTTCATTCCCACAGCCATTTCACGAGCGAAGACAGGCGATAAGACCAGCAAGAAAGGAGAAGATCAGCCCCATGATCGGTTGTATGGGTTGCTTTCAGCCCGCATACTCCATCTCCATCATGAGAGGGCGCAAAAAACGGCCACCATGTTGCTCCACGTTTTTTCTTCATCCCTCATTCTCTCTCCACGTTTTTTGCTTCATAAGGTGCATAAAATTTTAGGGGGGGGAAGGGGGGGTTCAAACTCAAAAGGCATGCCCAATTTTGGCCTCCCAAGTGTCCACCTTTTCATATCTTGCCCATTTTGTGGCCATTTTCCCGTCCTGGCTCCGATTCGAGCTTTGAAAAATCTTGGGCATCCGGCTTGACATCCCGCATTGGCTGGCAACTCCTAACAACCCGTAGGGCGGTCTAAAAAATTATCAAAAATTAACAAGTGTCGCTCGGGCGCCTTTAAAGCACTTTGACGCTTAAAATCGTCCTAGCTGGAGCCGCCGCCTTCGACGTTGAATATTTTTCCCTTGATATTCGTAATTTTTAGCTATTTTTAAGCACTTCTCGGCATCAAAACTCCACTCTCATTGGCGACCATGGGATAGGGCGACTCAGCCCGTCGAATCCCATAATAGATCTGCACAAAAAAACCAAAGGAAGCATCAAGCTGATACAAAATAGATACATACTAAACACAACACAACGCTCACCCTACCCCCTGACAAAACCAAGGCATGACATCCTCAAGGAGTAGGCCTAGCATAATCTGATAGAAGGTCCGAAGCTAGTCACTAACCAATTGCTCCAACACGGCCAAACTAAAAAGAACTATCAACGAGGTTGCCCTAAGTGGTGGTCTGGACTACCTGCCTAACTAAGGACAATACAACCAGTAACTCCTACTAGGCGAGGACTCCTATAGCCTGATCAAGAAGTATTTTCTTTTAGCACATTTCTTCTTTTAGGGTTTTTATGTTTCATACTCGGGCATGTAAAAAGGAGGGAGCTGAGCGTAGTGATCCAAGGAGAACAGGGCATCGGCCTCAGGTTCTGTCTCAGTACCCAAGAACCTACCAAGCCCTCGCAAGGCGACACTTAATCCTTTTCTGACGCTCACTTTTATTTTCACTCCAACCTTCCTTAATTTTTTCTTTTCCCAGCAAGATGCCACCCCTAGGAAGACAAGGCATTGGCCCCGAGTCTGAATCGTCCCCAGGAACCTACCAGGCCTTCGCTAGGCGATGATCAACTGCTTATAAATTTTCCTTTCTTTTCTTTTCAATTTATAGGGGTTAGAACCCCTTTTTACACACCTTTGTATAATTTATTTTCTTTAAGATATTCAGGGTTTTTCCTTATTCTTATCATTATCATTTTTTCTGGCAGACTTCTCTAACTGCCTCACAACTAACAAGAATTCCTAGAACGGCTGCCTAGCAGGCTAGCAAAACAGGGTCACTAGGACTACTTTCTAAAACAGGCCTTTCAATGGCTGATAATGTCTTTACAGGAGGCAACGACTACTCAGACCTCCCTCAAACATACTGAACCTAAACCTGGGACTTCATGCCTTAGACATCGGTCCCCAACAAGAAACGGAAAAACCCCTTAACAAGTACACAAACACATATAGCACAACAACCACAGTACTCATAAGGGAAAGATATCACCTAGATAGGGCTATGAGAAGCTTCCGCACAACAAAGGCTCTTTCCAAGCTCTTCTTCAAACCTGTCTAGCACAAAACTAAGACAAGAAACCATTAACCGCACCTGCACTAAACGGACAACTGGCCCTCTTGGCCTAATGAAATAAAGCACTTCCTCTAAAGAAACTGAGCGGCCCGCTTGGCCTAACGAAATTTGGACGTAATATCCAAAGCAGCTAGCCTTCCTAGCTTAAAACTAGATAGGTCATTTTAGTCCACGTAATACTGATGTCCTTGGCATATACATCACACCCTATCAGACTACGTAGGGTGCCAAGGATAGCATATCATAGGTCGGCTAGCCCCATGCTACTCATGCAAGTTAGCTAAAAGCTTGATCTTGTATTTCTTGATCTTAGGTTTTTTGTAGAGCTACAAGTCCAAGCCTTTCCACAAATAACTCATCAATAAGGCCAATCCCTTCTTGGGCACTATGAGCTGAATGAACAGCCTCAGTGGGCTCGCATGTCCTACATTTATTGTACTCCGAATAAACTGGTCGTTCACGCGGTTGAGTGGCTCCTTTGGCAGAAATAAGCATAGCTTTATACTCATTCGAACCGGCCCTATTTGGGTTTTCACATAAATAGTGCTACGACCCAAACTAGGTAGAGCTTCAAGCCTAGGCACATCACATGGGTGTATCCCAAGGCAGTGTATATTGTCAGATGTATATCCAGTCTTATCCTCTTGGGGGTTCAACAAAATATATCCAGATGGGATCCTTGGCCTTGCATCTGACACTCCTGCCATACTTTTGGAGATTTTGGGTCTCCAAACCCATCTCACCTTCCCCTTAATATTCTTGCATTCCCTCAATTTGCTGCACTGGTCTAACGAACTCAATGCAAACTTATCCCTATGGCAAAATGGCCTCACATCCTTATGACCTTTGTGAAGCACATGTGGACTTTTAGCATGTTTCATCCTCTTTACAAAAGATGCCTTTACTTGTTTACGTCCATACTGCAAATTTTTTCCCATAAGAACCATGCTTTCACTGAAGGGAACAACATCCACCTGAAAGCATGATTCCGACACCAAAGGTCTTTCAAGAGCCTTACTAGCAACAAAATTAGAACCACACACAAAATGCTTATCAACACTCATAGGCCCATTTTAGGTCCCATCAGCATATAAAAAATAAAAAAAAATCATATGCATCTTGGACAATCTTTGAGAATATATTTTCAATAAATACAAATGTATGAAAGATTCAACTCCAGCAATAATTGAGTACTTTGAAGAAAGAGAAGATGTTTGTAAATGAGTATGTTTTGAAGGTGAGAAATGTTGAGATGACAAGCTCAACACATGCAGACATTGATGATGGACCGCCTGGTTAAATGGGTCCACACGTCTACACTTAGCACGTCGGTGGTCATTATGACTCTCACATGGCCACTGACTCATTACTTATTATATTGAGGTTGTTACACCTATTTACAACTGGCATAGTTATAGCGCCAGTCGACTAGTGTAGTTGGTTATACATTGTTTGACTTAGTAGGCCACTTTTCTTTATGTTGTATCTTATCTATACTTTGTGTACATTGTAAAGTGTGTGGAAGAAGAAGAAGAAACCAGCAAGAAAATGTTTTGGCCTCCATCTCTCTTCTTGTCTCTTGAGTGAGCTTCTCCTTGTGCATTGTGTGTGTGTGTTCGGTGTAGCATCTTGAGCAAGTCCCCCCACCACGCGATTCGTGACATGGTATTAGAGTTGCACCACTAATTGAGGCTGGTTTTGAAGGCTAAAGCGAAGGAGAGGAGCCAAGGATTCGAGCAAGCAAGCAACGGGTAAGAAGCTCTTCCATTCTCTACTTCTTCTCTTGGACAGTGCCTGCCTGTGCCACATGTTTGCTGCCCTGTGACAATCTATAGTCAATTGTAGAACCATGAGATACCTATGCATTCTTTGAGGATTTGTGATCACATGATATTGCTATAGTTGGCTTCTACCATGCTTTAGAATATTCTGAAAGCAACTTGATTGCAATGGCAACTAAGTAAATAGATCTAGCTCTATTGAACAAGGTTGGCTTCAAACACAGGCTAATATTGAAAAAGTTGGATCTTTAATTGATCGGTATATTGCTCTTATGAAGGTGGACAAAGAAAAAGAAGCAAGGCTTGAATCAAGTATGGATTCTCATCATCCTGAGTATTATCAATAGCATGATGAGTATTATGGTCATGATGAGTACTCTCATGGGCCTTATGTACCTGATGCTTATGTTTATGGCCAACATGTATATGTTGATGGTACACACTATGATCTGCATGCATCTTATGAATATGGATAGCAACAACATGAAAATGAACATGAGCAGTATGCAAGTACATTTGGATAGCACATTAATGATAATAGATATGATGCACCATGTCATAATGTAGAGTATCATTCCATTGAACCTTGGGAGCAGAATGGCTATTATGGGCAACATGCTTATGCTTATGAGCATCCACCTTTTCAGCAATATAGTCATGATTATGCATGTGAACCTTCCTTAATTTAGCAGACCAATTCTTATGGACATTCTCCAGTGATGTTTTACAACAATTGGTGCAAACAGAAAGTGTTGTGATGAATGCTTTGCAAGCAGTCAAGTGTGAGGTGAAGTTATTCAATGGGAAGAATGTATCTGCATATGTATATACCTATGCTCAAAAGATGGAATTCTTTGGGGTGGCTCAATCTGCATGGAGCCGGTATTTTGTACGTGTTACTATTCATGAACTAAAAGTACGGATTATTGAATTATACTTGTAGGATGTAAACTGGGTAGCCTTCAAGAAGACACTTAGGGAAGAATTTTACATTGAGGACACCAATTTGATTACGTGCAAGACTTTTCAAGAGTGGTTTTTACAACCCAATAAGGGTCTTGTGGCTATGGAATTGTTAAGAGAATTTGAAAGTCGATTTGCGCAATTGGATCTTGCAGAACAGCAAGCTCTTGCAAGTCAGAAAATTGAATTATTTCTACAGGCAGCAAATCCTGAGCTTCAAGAGAAGCTTGATGATTTGCTGGAGGATCAGACTATAGAGACATGTTTGAAAATAGAGTGGGTGGAGACATGTCCAGGAAGCTGTTACTGCACTTGTGAAGAAGCATAGAAGAAGAGAAAGATTGCATGTCTCTAGCTTGCCCACTGTTATGGGCAAGACAGTTGATGTATCCAGTAAGCCACCTACTTCTGTGGCTAACCCTATGGTTGTACCTACTATTGTTCCCTCTGTTAGGGAAGATGTCTTAGATGAATTGGTCAAAGGCATGCGGGATCTTCAATTGAAGGTTGCAAAATTGGACGAAAAAGGACAAGAGGAAAGGGGATGGGCAGCATCCCCTAAGCCTGGAAAAATATGTATGTGGTGTGACAGTTTACAGCACGAGAGAAAGGGTTGTGATGCCTATCAAGAGGCCTTGGCATGACAGCTTATCTTTTGGAAAGATGGCAAGATCCATGCACAAGAAACCTGATTGCCTCTTGCTTTGAATTTTGGAAAGGGAGGTATGCAGAAGTTGTTGGAAGACTTGGCTATCCGAAATGCTTATGCGACAGTACATGCTTCTACTTTTGGTCTACAATTGGATAGAATGCATGGCCAAGTGATGGTTGGTCCGAAGGCTGAAATATGGACACATGCTTTACATGTAGCTGAAAAGAGAAAGGTCACTGATAGTGAAATGTCTTTAGGCCAAGAGGGCCCTATCTCTATTTGGTGCAGGTATGTTTATCGCTTTGTTGTTTTAGTGATTGCGCCATACAGGTTGACGAAGTCGCTGGAGGGAGGCTTTGCTGCAAAGGATCTTCTTGTGGCCATTCCAGGTGGTTTCGTCCCCTTTTCGAGTTTTTTTCTTAAGCAATTAATGATATATGTGTGGGTGAGGGTTACTTACTTTGTTTGTTGGGGACCAGCTCTGTATGTCTGGGGGAGGTCTGAGTAGTCATTGCCTCCTGCAAAGGCATTGTCAGGCATTGAAAGACCTGTTTTAGAGGGCAATTCTAGTGACCCTGTTCTGTTGACCTGCTAGGCGGCCGTTCTAGGAGTTCCTGTTAGTTGTGAGGCAGTTAGAGAAGCCTACTAAAATAATAATGGAAAGAGACAAAACCCTAAAGATCTAAAAGACAATATATGAATATACGGAGGTGTGTAAAAAGGGGTTCTAACCCTTATAAAGATAGAAAAGGAAAGAAAGAAAAATCCTTGAGCTATTGTTTATCACCTTGCGAAGGCTTGGTAGGTTTATGGGGACGAGTTAGACTCGGGGCCGATGCCTTGCCCTTCCTTGGGGTGACATCTTGCCATAAAATAAAGAAAATAAAAGAAGGTTGGAGCGAAAATAAAAGTGAATGTTAGAAAAGGATTAAGTGTTGCCTTGCGAGGGCTTGGTAGGTTTTTGGATACCGAGACAGGACCTGAGGCCAATGCCCTATTCTCCTTGGGTCACTACGCTCAACTCCCTCCTTTTTACATGCCCGAGTATGAAAAATGAGAGGTTAAAAGAGTAATGTGTTAAAAGAAAATATTTCTTGATCAAGCTATAGGAGTCCTCGCCTAGTAGAAGCTCCTAGTTGAGTTGCCCTTAGTTAGGTAGGTAGTTCAGACCACCACTTAGGGCGAACTCTTTGATAGTTATTTTTAGCTTGGCTGTGTTGCAATAGTTGGTTAGTGACTAACTTCAGACTTTCTATCAGATTATGTTGGGCCTACTCCTCGTGGATTTCATGCCTTGGTTTTGACAAGGGGATAGGGTATGAGCCGTGATGTGTTGTGTTGTGTATTTTCTGTATCAATTTGATGCTCCTTTTTGTTGTTTATGTGCAGATCTCTTTGTGGGATTCGACGGGCTGAGTCGCCCTATCCCATGGTCGCCAATGACACATGATTTTTATGCCGAGAAGTGCTTTAAAATAGCCAAAAATTATGAATATCAGGGGAAAAATAGACTTCGTCAAAGGCGGTGGTGGCAATCAGTACGATTTTAAGCGGCAAGTCCCTAAAGCACTAATGCTAATTTTCATGGAAAATCAAACGGTGGCAGATGGCCGAGCTAGAGTTTTCCTAGATGCAAAACGACGTCAGGAATCCAACATAAGTCTTAGATCTCAATTCCAAGGTCTTTTGATCCCCCATTTAATCCCCGCAAGATTCGGGGTTATGAAGCGGCTAGTGGATCTAGAAGTCGAGAAGAGCATGACGGGGCCTAGCTTTGTAGATTTCGATGCCAAGGAACCACCCGTCTAGACAGATCTAGAATCCGATGTCGTTTGCCCCTCCAAAAGCGAAAAAACCACTTGCCGGAAGTGTGAAAGCAAAAAGCATGAACTAGATAATTTGATTGAGAGCTTAAAAGCTCTTAACAAAGAGCTTAACAACCAAGATAGCCATGAAATGAAACATTGGGGGGGAGGCGTCAGTTTTTTGCGCCCCATTTTTCCCCCATTCTTCATCATTTTCTAATCAGTAGAGGCAGGAGGAATCCTCTTGGCCCTGAGATGCTTCTATCCTTCACCCTCCATCGCCATAAATGGATCAAGGAATGATGCATTGAGCAAAGAGATAAAAAACCAGTCTTTCTCTCTCCTCCCTCTCTCTCCTGCATAGAGGCAATTCATGTGCAAGAGATTAAGAAGAAAAGGGGCTGAAGAATGCTTGTCCGCCTGTGATCGGATTGCTTCAAGATGAAGAGGAGGCTGAGAAAAGAGGTTCAGCACTGAAGAATGGTTGTTGGTCGGCCTAGAATAATTATTAAAAACCCGCAACACGCAAGACACGTGGTATGCTCCAATTTTATGAAGAAACTTGCTTGTTTTTGTTGTTTCAGGTCCAAATGTTATTCATATGCGATGAATTTTTGTTTGAACCTTGTTTGCATCATGTTTGAGGGCTACAACTACAAAAATATAGAACCCGTAATGATTTAGAGCCGTTATTAATTTTTTAAAACCCGAAAAATGTCATTTTTAATGGAAATTAGTGGTTCTTTCCGATTTTGAGTTGGGAAAAAGGAATGGAAATGGGATAAAATCAGAGAAAATGTTAATTTTTCAGTCAAAATAATAAGCCAGCACAAATAAATCAGAAAATACTTATTTTCCATTAATAATAAATAGGAAAAATAGTAAAAAATAGAGAAAATTGGGGTTTTTGCGCTTAAAAAAATGGAAAAATAAGATTTATGTGCGTGAATGTTTGGCGAGGTTAAAGCATGAGGTCAAGCCTCAGTTTGGCCTCGTCCTTTGTGTTATAGTACGTGTTTATTGCTTTTTACATACAAAAATGATACAAAACAACCATTTATACCTATGCATGGTACGCAGATCGGATGCTATACGCTCGCGTAGTGAATGCCGGAAGGTCCCCAAGAATAATAGAACTCTACTTTTTGCACAAAATTCAAGGTAAAAAGCATGAACGACATGAACAAGAGACCAATTGGGTGCAATCTCCCCCTATGCCTTGTGTGAGCGCTCCACAAAGCATGTATTTTATGTATTAATCATCTTCAAGCTCAAATAATAGCCCAAATTACAAAATAGCAAGCTTTTAGCTTTTGAGTTTGCTTTAGCACAAAATAGGAATAAAGCTAACGGGCGGTGCCCAAAGAGTCTGGCATGCCCAATACAATGTCCAAGTACAAATAACATAATCGTGCACCCATGCGCATACAAAATAATAAATAAATATCCAACGCCTCAATAAATAGGCGCGACAAAATATAGGCGCCATGCCTAAGGTATGCGCCCATCAAAATATAAGTGATAAATCGAATACTCGCTATCCTCCAATGCTTTCCTCCGCCACTGCTGCTATCTCTACACATCAACTAAAGCATTTATAATCGTTAGTAAAATAATACAATTAAACCGACAAAAGTGAATACCTAGCAGTCTTCAGCTATATAAATAAATCAACTGGTTAGAAATCAATCCTAACCTTAATTTATTACGAGTGCGCACTCTAAACTCATAAACGTTTATTAATTTAATATACATTTTGCGGAATCACCCGTTATGGAATCACCCATGTACACACTAAATTAATGAAACGCCCGAAAAGGATAGGCATCCCCATCAACTTCTCGCACAAAGAATCCACTTTGTGTATGAGCCCCGATCATCAAAGTTTACGGAATCCACCGTAAAACCTCACAGAATCCACCATGAAATATGCCTCCTGGCATCAATGCACCGCAGCAATACCTAAATGGTGAGGGGGAGATGAAGTTTGTGCGATGAATTAATTGCTGAAAAGATACAAATTTTGATTTCCCTCTTTGTGCATAGCATTTAGGGATCGTTCCATAATTAAATATAGGCGACTAGTAGCACAGAAGTTCTGATGCTAGTCCCTAAACAGTGCAGCGCACGTAACGCTTAGTTAAAATTCATGAAAGGGCTATTTTCCGCACCTCACATGGCTGGTTTTTTAATCATAAAATGATTGTGCACAATCGTCATACACCTTGCATCAAGCATGCCATGTGGTATCTCTTGGAATGCATTGCAATTGATTGATAAACTTTGACCAACGTTGAGAGGACAGGAAACCTAAGTTGTGGGTTAGACGAGCGCTTCCATTGGGGAATGTTTTGTGAGGCAAATCAAAATCTCCTGGAATGTTGAATTATGAAAGAGTGGAGTTTGTGCGAATGTTATATGTATTAGCGACGCATCTTGGGGCTAATCCTCGAGGTGTAGGAGAGTCGTAGTGGAGCCGCGGCAATCAGCGGAGAGGTGCTTCCCTATGTGTGTATTACGAGGCATTATGCATATATGTTATGGGATCTCCCTCTGAGGAGAAGGGAAGGTGAACGTTGGACTACATATTGGATACAAACGCAAAATTGTCATAAGCATTTAGTGCAAAGTGAGTTTTAGACGCTCCTGGCCCGCAAGGCCGTGTGGTGGGGTTGTCTGTCGTATGCATGAGGTCCTGCTAGTGCTATAGCCAGTGCCGGCCCATTTTAGGTCCCATTAGAAAGTTCAGTCGTATAGCCATAAAGAGGATTCGATGCTGCCCAAAGGAACTAGAAAACTCCAACCCTAGAAATAATGTATCTAAATGATGAAAAAGAATCAAAGAGGCTACTTATATGTGTCCTGACTTATCTTTCTATCCCAAATATGTGAGAGCAAAAGAGAGGGTGAAAGGGAGAGTGTGTGGAGTGAGGGACTTGTGGAGGGTGAAGCTATATCTATTCTCTTCTCTTCTCTTCATCTCCATCCCTCTGTTGTGAGTTGAGTCCAAGAGTGTGTGAGGGAATGAGGGATGTGCAATGCAAAGCTTTTCTCCATATCTTCATCTCCTCTCATTTGTATCATCAATCCTTGTCAAAAAGCATGTGGATGACAATGGAAGCAAGGAGGCAAGAAAGTGTGTGTGTGCATGGATCATAGGGTCTATCTTGCCAATGGGAGGAATGATGATGACATGGTAAGTATTGGTAAATTTTTTCACTACATGGCATTGTCATTAGACTTGTGTGTGTATGTGAGTAGCCTAGGTGAGATGTAGTCATGGCTTCATGTGTTAACCCCTTGAATGAATAAGGGTGTGCTCGATTGTCTAGATGTTGAGCTTTTAGAGTCCTAATTTCTTTGAACTTTTGTGCTTGCATGAGGCTATGGCATGCATGTCTACTTGACATCTACCCTCTAGTTATAGTAACTACAAAAGAAACAAAGTTGTATTGAGAAAAATATAAACCTTACTACTTTCAAGTCTTTTGAATCCACACATTTCTGTCCTTCATTACTTCTTCAATCTCATCTTTTGAGTTATGCAGGGATCATTATCATTTGTACTTGAAGATTTTGTCCATACACCCACCTTATTTTGCACTAATTTATATCTTTGGGCTTATTCTATTTCTTATAACAATGCATCATTTAAATTATGTAACTCAAGGTCCTTTAGTTTTTCATCATCAACCCTTGATGTACTTTATATACAAATATAGATATAAGCCTCCTAAGAATATGGATAAATGATGCTATATATAGTATTGCTAAAAATATATAGTACAAAAAATTGGCCAATCTTTCATAAATGTCTGATTTACTATGGTAGGTATACAAAGTTTTCCAAGATTAACATATTCTAAATCACAATTCTCTTTAAATATCGAATGCACATGTGCTAACTAGATTTTCTCACATTAGTCATGATCTTTCTCACCATTGGTAGATGAATGTGAGATCTTCCTTGGTAGTATGAATATGTTTGACCCTAAGGAGAATTGACAAGGAGAACGATGTACTACAAGAGAATTCAAGCATATATATGCTTGCTAGGCATGTATTTACAAGCGTGTCTAACAACT
Organism: Lygodium microphyllum; assembly: GCF_053477565.2. Lineage (NCBI taxonomy): Eukaryota > Viridiplantae > Streptophyta > Polypodiopsida > Schizaeales > Lygodiaceae > Lygodium > Lygodium microphyllum. The sequence continues at coordinate 89,025,874 of NC_141136.1, read as the reverse complement.
TGTGTAAAATTGCAACTAAAAGTATGGATAATAAGGACCTTCTAATGCAAGTATAAAAATATAAAGATATATATATATACAAAATCAAACATTAATGCACTATTAAATGTCCAAATGAATATGTCTAATACATGGATAAATATCAATCAATCAATTAATTTCTTCAATTTTTCAATGTTATTTTGATAAAAACAAGGTAAAAGAAGAGTTTACCAAAAGAGTGACTAATAGATGAGACCCAAGAGCTCTGATATGTGAGAGCCATGAATTGATAGCTATTATGAAGGAAGTACATTTTACTCCTCACAGACTCTTCTTCTTGCTAAGAAGAAGGTAAATTACTTTTATTCAAGGAAGCAAGTTGAAAGCTTGTGTAGGGATGTTTTTTTTTTCCTTCTTCTTTTCTTTGAAAATATATATTTTCTTTAAATTAATGTATTAATACTCTATCATATTTCTCTTTAGTTTTAGGTTCAGATTAAGTGTATAGTAGTCTCTATAGAGCATTTTGCACAAAATAGTATTATGGTAAATTGCATTTACAAGTGTATGTAATAGCAAAGGTATTATGTAATGATCAGCTACATGCATAAACATGTACAAACTCTTTGTGCACTATGGAGATACTATATAAAATTAATACATACATGCAATTTCTAGAAGTGCTTTTATAGGCATGTTTAATATAGTATAGAAAATCACACGTAAAATCATAGGCCACTGTAATATCGTAATGCCAATATGAACATGCATATAAACCATATAAAATATATGTCTTTCATGAGTATATAAACTCCATATTGAACATAATATTTTTTAAAATTATGGCTCCTCTAAAGTCTAATTTTACCCTTACTTTTCTACAAAAACAAAAACTAAATCACACATATACTAAAGTTAAAATGAAATGCATGTAGAAAGAAAGCTTTAAAAAAGAGAGAGAAAAAAAAAACACACACACACACACAGCTCAAAGCCTGTTAATCTCAACCAAATAAAAGGTATGAATTCACTACAACAAAATCAAAGTAGGGACACGAAGGCATGATGCACATTAGTGTGTGCCTCTAAAATACCATGTGAATTCACATACAAATATGTGTAGCAACAGCTCGACAAAACATTGATTTAAATGCTATTTTAAACGTGACATTCAAATGTGAATATTGTTGATTTTTTCCATCCACAATAAGACATGCCATCTATATTCACACACACACGCACGCACGCACACACACGCACACACATGCATGCACACGCACACGCACACGCACACGCACGTGCACAGGCACGCACGCGCACAGGCACGCATGCACACGCACGCACGCACACTCACGCACACACACTCACGCACGCTCGCACACACACACAGAGCTTAAGATTTGGAGAGGCCTTGTAGTGGAGAGAGCACTTGCTAGCGATTGGAGCTTACAAGGTAAAGTATTCGTTTCTTAATGTGAATCTATTACCTTATTATCTCCACAAATGTAAGTGGCACTTTGACAATGAGGGTTTGTAGGGTTGCTACTATGGAAACATGTTTTTTTTCCATTTGCATCAACTCAAGGATTCCTAGATCCGTCAATGAGCATTTGAACATGCACATTGTTGTAAGTATTATCACGTTCTTTGATATGGATTTAAATATGTTTTGGCCTTATATTTCTAACATTAAACTATCAGAGTATATAAGGGATGCTTGATGTTTTTTCTCATTGTTTTTTTTAATGTTTATTTAAATGCTTTACTACAAACCAATTGAATATGCAATGTAATGGGATTATTAAGGTGCTAACTAAATTGGGCATTTTTGTTATTCTTAAGATGTTATTTAATTTTTCAAATTTATATTATTGATTACCTTTTTCAAAATATTTTTTTGATTTTTTATTTATGTAAGGTGCAGCTCTCTATCAAAGATATGACTATCTATATTTAATTTTATTCTTGGTTTAGGCTTTTCATAGTTATGGTTTATTAAAACTATAATCAAGTGGGTGATGGTATCTAGGCCATTTCTTGGCATTGTATGATAATTTGGTGACATATGTGAGAATATGTAGAGTTAATGTATGTGACATTAAGTGTGTTTAGACAGGGCGGGAAGGCATCTAATCCCTAGGTGTATGCCCATTTTAGAGACCATGGTAGTTAAGCTACTAGAAGGAGTCTACTATTGTGACATGGTGACATTGTCACCAATGTGTTTGGGAAGACCCAAAAAGTTGGACTTGGGATTAGTAGTGAGTAGAAACTAATTAGGTTGTGTTTATGCATATATGTATGCTTATGGCTATACACATACTTATAGACATATATAAGCTATGCATACATATATGTGTGCTTGTTCATAGTGTATTCCTATGTTTATGCATGTGTGTGTGTATACGTAGCCTATACATATACATCTATGTATATGAGCAACCTATATGTATATGTGTATGTTTGCATAGCCTATACACACACACATATATATGTGCCCTTTCTATGAGCTTATTGTTAGGGGTAAAGGCACATGTGTCTAGCCACCCATATGTTACTTATACTAATAGTACCCACACACCTGTAAATTGCACGTTGTCGTGACATTGCGGGTTCACCACTGCGAAGTCACTTTGAAGTCTCCTAATTCTATCACTTTTCTTTTGTGCTTAAAAGTTGTTGGTATTCCACCGTACAATAATGCATTTTATTTAAAATTAGTAACTACGTACAAGAAAGATGAGTGACTTACTGGGCCACCCATCCATACAATCGGTCGATCAATGCAGCGAGACCGTGTCTCTCTGCATATCGAGTCTCTAGGCCAGTCAGATCATGGTTTGTAATGGAGTGCTACAAGAAAAACAAAATACAACTGTTAGAAATACGATTGTCAGTACAAGGGATATTGCAAAAAAAAAAGCAAGTAGAACAAAAGAAAAACTTACAAAGTCCTCCAAATAAGTATTGTGGCCGCCACTCCCAAGATAATGGACCACTCCTGCCTCCAGTCATGCCCTCATCGCCTTGCACTGCTGTCTCCAACGTCTTGGAGAATCTGTAGCCTCCTCCCTGAGTCGACGCTAGTCATCTGGGTCTAGCCACTTGGGCTTTAAGGCCCCACTCTTAAGTGCCTTGCATGCGTCCAATCGTCTGTGTGACATGTACGCACGCATGCACTCCATCATCCAACTTGTGGAAAATCTATATGCTATAGCGGATACCAGAAACTCCTCATGCAAGGATGCTAGTATGTAGTCCTTGCTCCCCTTTGGTATGTTCTCCCAATGATCCAAGACGTTGTGCCAAAAAACGTGTTGACATTCTCTCATATGAGCCATCACCCTCCTCCCCTTATCATTCATGATGATGGCTCCTGTCCTATTATCTACAAGGTATGCATACCCCTCTGGGGTATGCCTAAGATGTGTCCTCTCCCACACGTGCGACCATGATCCTGGGCATATCTAGGAGACCCCTATACATCGGGTGTAACTACGAGGGTAGTATCTCTCGGAGTAGCACCCATAGGGGTGCCACATGCGGACGGCTGAGAAAAAGCTGGAGTGACTAGAGTAGACGTCCCTAGAAGTGTGAGAAATCCCATAGGTGACGCATCGCGATGAGACAAAGATACTGCATCGGTACCTCCACAACAACCACCTGAGCCATGCTCTCTCGAACCTCCATGAGAGCGAGGAGTAGCAGCTATATCCCGAGCGGCTCATTGCATCCACATCTCTGCAACATCCCCCAGAACCACTCCCTCAATCCCCAACCCAAGTCCAGAGTGTCAACCTCTTCTACTGGAAACTGAAGAATTAGAGTGCACTGAAGTAGATCTAACAAAATGGCCTAATGGTGTCCGAGACAGCTCCTGGTCTACCATATCTCTAAATTGAGCCATCTGATCTAGAGACAAATGTGTGAAGATCTCCTGTAGCTCCTTGTCGCTCATCTCTTGACTCATTGTGCGAATTGAAATATCTACAAAGATCATCTACACATACAAAAATTGATGTTAATATAATCAATATAAATCAAGAAAAGCATGGTAATATAAATCTTCAAAAAATGATCTTATTTAAAACACATATCTTATGTACCCTTATAAGCGATTCGTTAACGAATTGAGTAGGTGGATATTCCAAGTATGAAGTACCCTATGGTCCCATGTCAATCTCCTGACACAACTCTGCATACATTAGAAGCTCGATAGACAGGTCACCACAAAAGGATAAGTCGACCTCATTCTCAAAGAATTCTTGGACTCTTGTATTTCTATCATTGTTACCCGATTTTGGCTCCTCTATATGCTCCAAGCTTTCGGTGGCCTCTACCCCTTGCAATATTGATCCCTCTATTTGCATACTATCCTCATCTAGGCTAGGAACATTGCTTTGATCATATACTCTCACATTTTAGGGAGCTGAAGGTAAAGCATACCACCATTGAGGTTGTCCGGGGTTTTGATAGAAAATTACATGTTCAAAATCATGTACAAGAGAGAATTAACTTTTGTGACATGTACAATGTCATAATAAAATTTAAAAAAACATGAGTTCATGCACATGTTCACAATGGGCTGACAATACAAACATGCACAAATCCCTCCATCTTTTTTCAGAATCTATTTCGTGAAATCTAGATGAACCTCATCGAACTGTTGCCCCAGCTCCCTCAAGTACCACTTTGAACCACTGCACATCGAATAGAATCAGGAGAAGCTATGGTAATCCACTGTGATAATACTTTGCAAGTTTTCAAAATACTCCATCTCATCTATAACGGTGTTTGGATCTGTTGCTTGTCGTCAACTCTCTTTCTCGAACTTTGCAATGATACCACAAATTGTTGTAGAGCGCATTTTGTCGATACGCTCCACGCGGAAATGTCATCCGTGCGACCACGCCGTGCTGTATATTTTGTACTATACATTGAAACACTCAATTAGTTATCGCATATAAAATCTAGATATGACAAATCCTAAATGTGTCGTCACCTTTGGACTACATCCCCTTGAGAACTCCCACTCCTTAGTTGAGACCTCCGCCCCTTCGCGAGACGTTGTGCTCAAAGCTCCATACAACCATCGCGTTGACATAAACTGTGGCATCTCCTCCATGTCCCCGGGATATCAAATCGGTTGATGGCACGTACTATGTCAAAATTCAGATTGCGCTTCTTTTCGATCTTTCCTAGCTTACTCGTACCTAGAGAGCCACTCTCCATGGAAACATGGTGCAACATACAAAAAGGATTCACTTTCTCCTCCATTGCAGCATCCATTCTTTTTTCCATTCCATTTCCAACTACCACATCTCTGGTCAGTCTATCATCGTCCTTCAACTACCATAGCATACTGTTGTCTGAATCCACCATTAGTAACCACTGTGAAATATGCACTAACGCCTCAAACACCAGCCAACCTTCAGCCATACTACCTTTTGGCCGAGCTTGCACAAAGCCTTTTAGGGTTTTCATGAAGCGCTCCAAGAAGAACATTCATCACATATGGATAGGTCTAACAATCTCCACTTCATCTACAAGATGCACTAGAAGGTGGGTTTGTATCGTGAGCATGCTGGTGGGCAGGTACGTCTCAAAGAGAGAGACCATCCCTACTGCTCCGCACCTTGTAGATTCAATAGAGGATGTCTTTATCTCCTTCTGTGAGATCCATTGTACTAAATTTTACAACCTATAACTTTCGCCCCGTGTATTTCTAGAGTAAGGCATCTTGTAATCACACTCGGTAGTACAAACTGCCACAAATGAAGAAGCATTACAAACAATGACTACACTCCAAATAGCAAAATACGCATGCCACCTACAATCCATTCATAGTACAAGCCTAACATATCTTATGCCAATCATGGGATTTTAGCCTTGATAATTGGTCACCATACCCGTCGGAGTACATATAGACTTGATAATTTGCTTCACAAGGCGCTCTTATTTAGTGGAAAAAACCCAAGGAGCACGAGGTAGCTACAAGCGACCATCAGCACTCGACTATGGCCAAAGCGCCTCCATTTTGCCTACCTCCTTCAAATCCATTCGTGCCCCTACAGTGTCTCTCTTTCCTGTGACATGGTCCCATAGTAAGCTGCCCACATTCTTGAAAATATGCAAGTGGTTGATCTGTAAGTGGGTCCAATATACGGCAACTCGTAGAAAACTGAGAACCGTTGCATTCCATTTGGATGTGACTCCATGTGGACCATTTTTTGCTCGTACTATCTTTGGACATTCATTCATGTTGGAGGTCGTCCAAGAAAATCTTCCCTCAGATCATGACCCTCCGGCAAGAAAGCTATGTGTCCTTGATATACCATCTTCTTTATGGTTCATGACCGTCAGGAGCCTAGCTATGGCCCACACAATGGACATGCATGATAACCTGAGGTAACTAGACCTGTCTCAACACCTCTATCTAGTGAATACAAACTTGAACGAACTAAGATAGATATTACCAACAAGAACGAAAGCCTATTTACCTGAGTACTCCCCGAATCCCAAAAATTCATGCATGGTCCACATGAGAATGGCTCGAATATTGGCAACCATCGACCATTGTGCTTGCTCATATCTTCCACGGCGAGACGCTCTTCTCCCACAAAATATTAAGCTTATTGACTAATGGACGAAGATACCAGCCCATATTCTTGACTTTGTAGCAGTCGGGAACGAGTAAGCTAAGAATCAGGTGTCATTTCTTCGTAAAAAGCCATGGAGGGATGTTAGAGTTAACAAGGACTACAAGAGGCCACACACTCTAAGAAGTTGAGCGAAGATCGAATGGGTTCACACGATCCATAGCAAGACCGAGCCGAAGATTCCTGGTCTCTCGTACAAAGCCTAGAAAGGTTGAGTCAATGTGGCTCGATGAATGTGAATCTACTGATATTCGTTGGACTCCATCTGTGAATCTATTCTGTAGGCATGCCACGTTGTCAAGCTCGCCATGCGGACATATGAAACATGTGATGTATATGGGGGATAAGCAAAAAGTGTCTAATAACTTTTTGAGGGATGGTTTGTCCTTGCAAGTCTTGTCAATACCTGTGAGCACAACACTTTGGACATGTCTCCATAGTCTTGTATTCTCCTCGAAACAGTACGCAATCCTTGATGCATGCATGGATGCTGTTGTAGTCCATGCCAAGCTTTCATAAAACATGTTACGCATTATCACGAGACTCGGGCATTGTATTTGCAAGTGGTAATATATGATACTTTAGTAACGTGAAAAAAAATTATAAAACACCTTGAAAAAGAAAAATTATTTTTTATGATGGTGCCGAAAAGAAATCAACGAAGCGTACGTAGAAGGTACCTGAATAACTCAGTCACACTCCCATCGCTCCACTCATATTTTTCTTGCACACTTAGGAGTACAAGTAGTGTCTTCAGGCGAGATACTTGGCACCCATCATATAATGATATGGATTCTTCCTCTCTAAGCGGATCAGATGTCTCGACATCCATGGGCATCAATGCATCAATCATTGTCTCCATCTCATGCTCCAAGAATATAGAAATTTCTGGAAGACTGTCTGTCTCCTCTAGTATTGATCGTATAGATTGGGTAGTACCTTCCAAGGGGTCGATTGGCTCAGGCACTCCATCAATCTCACGTCCACGAACTCTTCTAAGTGGCCACAAAGGATGCACTCCTCCTTGGGATGAGACGTCACCTCCTTGTAATAAATTGTATGGCCACATCCAATGTTTTTGTATATGATATTCAATTAGTTTGTGAATACAATGCATGATTGATATACACTTTTCTTACCATTTGCTCAAAATCATAGATCGCCTGATCAATGATCTCTAATTGAAACTCGTTGAAGCTTCATACGTGTTCCATAGACAATCAACGTTTTTTTCTAATTGCCAACTTACATTAAGAGCAATGGACATGGGACGCGCTGATTAAGATACGCCTCACAATCTTGCACTTTCATTAGGACATGCAACATAGAGCTCCCCTGAAGAATTATTTGCGGCCCTCATTCGCTAACCATGATCAGTGTCTATAGGCCATGCACCATTTTCATACAATCCATGCTCAATGACATTTATCTCAGACCCATGGTCAAGTAAAGTGACACAAGGAGTTTCATGCTCCCCTATTTTCACTACCGTTTCAGTGGTAGCTCTAGCCCAATGATTTCTTGTGTAGTGACTTCGAGGAATAAATCCTAGAGTCTCTTCTCCATATTGTTGCATTTGCCTTACTCCACCATGCATATTGCTACAAGACAATGCATTTTCAGCCACTTTCTTTTCTTTTCCACATGCTATCCACTCATTAGTAGCATCCTGCAAAGACAATCATGTACTTACTTCATGCTCATATTTAGCTCGAATACCCAACAAACCAGTTTCCTCTTCAAATTACAGCAATGCACTAGTGGTATCACCGAGAAACTGACGCTTCCTTTTAATTATGTCAATGATCTCATCATGAAATTCTCGCTTGGCAATGCCAGTGCCTCTCCCAAGGTAAATTCCACTCGATTTTTTAAGATCTATTCTTCAAGAACCTTCTTAAGATCTATCACTAGAACAAAAATGCTCTATAGACGTGCTTGTAGACGCAATATTTGAATTGTGTTTAAAAATATCGAGCGCGTTTATTACCACGTCTACTAGCACGTCTAAAATTTTGTGTCTACAAGGGCGCTTATAGTGAAAACTACACGTGCATATAGACGCGCGTATTGACGCGCTCTGTAAATATATAATCATATTTATAAAAAAGTAGATATATTCATATTTTATGTCTATAGATGCGTGTAACTGCGCGTCTAAAAAGAGGTGTACTCTGTAATTTTTTTACGATTATAGACGCATATTTTTCCTGCAATTTAAACACGTGGATAGACGCACAAAACAGAGGTATGAAAAAAAAACCCAGAGAGCATGTGGTTTGCATGGCGTTGCAAGCCACATGCTCTCTGGTTTTTTTCCCCCATCAAATTGTATGCTTAGGGAAAACAGAGAAAGATTATTATACTGCCACATGCTCTCTGGTTTTTTTCCCCCCCACCAAATTGTATGCTTAGGGAAAACAGAGAAAGCTTATTATACTGAAAGCAAAAGAATGTGGAGAGCCAAAGTCCATATATTGATGACCAAGGGGAGGCATGCATGCATGGGGCTCCTCTACACCTCCTCAGAAGAGGCATCATCGTCGCTACCACCACCGCTGCCGGTGCCGGTGCCGGTGCCGGTGCCGCTACCGCTGCCGCCACCACTACTGCTAGTCCCCCCTTCGCTATCCTCGACTGCATTAGGGTTCACCTACACAAAGGATTAAGGTATATAAATACCATTACAAATAATAAATTAGAGTTACCTATACTTTTCATGTAAAAAATAAAACATATCTCTTCTAGCTGTGGAATCCTCATGGCACGATTATATTGCTCCTCCGTGATCAGTCCCTCCTCGTAGAAATGCTGCCAAGTGGACGTCTGTTTATGACCTCGATGGTAGCCTACCTCTCTAGGAGTAGGCATCCTACCAACGATATGATACTACAAAACAATTTTAACATACACCGTATTAGAATACACTACATAATGAATTAAAAGAAATTACAAAATTTAATTTAAAAAAAGAAATCAAATAATACTTACAAATTCAGCCTCCTATAACTCCCTGCCACCCGATCCATAATGCGACGATCCCATGGTTGCCATCTGGATACGTCGCGCCTCTACATGCTGGCGACTTGTCCTTTTCTCTGTTGCTCTCTTCTTGGCCTCTTTCCACTCCCTGCGGTGGCAATTGGGTGGCTGGCCATATCCAGGGCGCCCCTGCTCTTTTCTCCACAGTGACTCCTTGGCGTGCATCATAAGGTGAGACCTCTTGTTATGAAGCGCGTCTCTCACCTTTGACCTTCCTCAATCATCTAAGAATCGTGAATTCTCAAGATTAGGGTACCTTCTATGTACTGCCCGCACAGCACCTCTTGCCACAAACCACTTTTTTGGTGCTTGAAGGGAATCATACAATCTTTGTATGTGGCATGCATGACACTTCTCAAGTAGGCTATCACTTCCCTCCCCTGAGGGTTATGCAAGATACCACCAACATCTATGATAGAGTAGTACATTTGTGGAGGCTCACCTCTCTCATTTCCCGGTGAGGGTGATCAAGAGCCACCTCCTAGGCAACCCCCACAAAGCCCTCGACCTCCTCGTCCTCCCGCATGACTCTCCCTCCTCCCTCGACGGGCACTACTCTCTACCTCACTTGATGCACAAGCTTCTGCAGATGCACGTGCTTCGACCGATCCATGTACTTCAGCTGATCCCTATGCATCAGTTGATCTGTGTGTATGCATAGTGCGTGGAGTACCTGTTAGTAGGGGTGTACCAAGGTTTGGTGTTTGTGCAGTAGTGCTAGGCAAAGATGTGATAGGTGTCCCAGACATGACACTAAAAACCTCCTCTGTAATGGGAGGGCGACCAAGATAACTGGTCATCTCCCCCATGAATTGCTTCTTATTCGAAAAACCTCCAAAAAAACTACTAACACCTCTAGAAAACTCCGCTAACATGTTGTTCATGCGTTCCAACTCAGGATCAGTGTTGGAAGATCTAGGATTCCACATCTATACAAGCAAAAATCCATTACTACCCTGTGCAGATAAAACATATTACACGCTGCGTTTATACCCGCGTCTATACCCGCATTTGTTAGCGCGTCTAAAAATGTGTCTAGATTGTCATCTAGACGCGCCTACAGAAGTGCAAAGTCGGATCATATTTTCCAAATTGTTATAAAAAACGCGCAAAAAACCTCCATAGATTGTCTAAAGCATGTAAAGAGAGAGAGAGAGAGAGAGAGAGAGAGAGAGAGAGAGAGAGAGAGAGAGAAATAGACAAAGAGAAAGCAAAGGAGATTGAGAGAGAGAAGAAGAACTCACCTTCTTTGCTTGTTCTGACAGGTGGCGGCTAGGTTGCAAGCTCCTTGTCCTCCTTCTCCCTTCCCCTGGTAGGTTGCTTGATTCTTCTTCTCTTCCTTGCTGTTTGGCTCTTGTTCTTTACTCTCTGGCTCTTCCTTCCTCCTGTCCTCTTTAATTTACTCTTATTTCCTTCCCTCATTGTCTTCATGAAGTGATAGATAGACATGATTAGTGATGTCGAACTTGAACTGCAAAAAACGCGCAAAAAACGCAGGAAAGCACTGGTTTGAAAAGAAAGCCACAACTTTTTTTTAAAAAAACTATATTCACATGGCGCGTCTGTAAGCGCATGTAATTGCGCGTCTATATGCATAGATAAAACATATTATACGCGCTGATAGACACGCAATTATAATTAAACTTATTAAAATGCTAGCTTATGGTTGTTTTTGGATCAACATGACTTTCCTAGTCTTTGAATATCAAAATGTTTGCCTCCATGCTGTAAGTATCAAAATATTTAGAGAATATGACATATATACCAAATGAAATCATATATGTCCTTATGATTCACGTGTAATTATGTCGTCATCTTCTACTAGTATGGGACATGCTAAGTCAACAAACAGTACATCCTCCAGTGAGGATGAGACATTGCGTCTTCACAATAGAGACGCTTGGCTACGACGAAAAATCAAATGTATGTGTGATCATTATCGAGGATGTTTTTTTCGAGTACGTCAAATCACAATGTCATACCTCAGCATGTACGAAGAGTGGGACCAATTAGAAAAAGACCCAGTAATTTTTACTGCTTTATTTGCACAAATATTATTGGTCTATGTTGCGTCTTCACCATTAAACAAAACCTCATTTTTCTTATTGAGCAGGATGCGGTATCACATCCTTAAATGGTCCCTCCAGGGTGTTGAGAGGCTGCGAAGTGTTGACGCGAGGAGACAGAGTTCTCAAGAAGAGTAGAGACTGATGACGACGATAGCAGCCCTCTTCAAATGCCCCATCAAGTTTTGGAGGAAGAGATTTTGGACAACATGGTGCACGATTTATTTTCCCGTGAGGTTCAGGGGGAGGGCGCCACTAGAGAGACAGATGACCCACTACACATAGCGTTGAAAACTCCATTGTACGAAGGTTGCACATACTCCGTTCTACGTGCATCTCTTGAGATATTGAACTTACAAACCATTTATGGATGGAGTAATGCTAGCTTGAATGCATTATTGAAGTATGTATCATTTGATATTAATTCATAAATGCTTCTAGACAATATTCGTGGTTTGTTAACTCTGTTTGCACAATATATGCAGGTTATTGTCACAAATGCTTACAAATTAAAATAAATTACCAACTAGAAGGGAGCAAGCAAGGCATTTCTTGACATCTCTTGGAGGTCTCGATTACGTTAAAATCCATGCATGTGTCAATGATTACATCTTGTTTCATGGGGATCATGCATCTGGACAACAGTGTCCTATTTGTGGTGAACCAAGATACAACCAGGAGATGAAATCAATGGATGTGCCTCGTAAGGTTTTGCGACATTTTTCTATTATGCCACGTATTCAACTTATGTTTAAGTGTGAATCTATTGCCAGACTCATGTCATGGCATGCTAGTCACCATTCAAGTGATGGAAAGTGAAAATTTCCTTCAGATACACCAGCTTGGCAACATGTAGACAATTTGTGGCCTACTTTCAAAGAAGAGCCTAGAAATTCGAGATTTGGTCTAGGATTAGATGGAATAAATCCATTTGGCATCAAAAGCACCTCATATAGTGTATGGCCAGTGGTATTGGTGAACTATAATATCCCTCCGTCCATGGCAATAAAAAAGGACATGTAATGTTGTCCCTTTTGATTCCTGGAAAACACAAAGTAAAAACATGGATGTTTACTTAGAGCCTTTGATTGAGGAGCTAGAAATGCTATGGAGAGGTATTGAGGTGCAAGATATAAATGCATCATTGTCCTCTAGAGATTTCACTTTAAATGGCATGTTGTTGTGGACCGTGCATGAGTTTTCAGGCTATGGAGAGTGTTCAGGTAGTTGCGCACTCTATTTTATTCATTCTTACCCTTAATCAAATATATGTCATCATTAACCCACTTGTTTCTACAGGTTTAACTACATCAGGATATCATGCATGTCCAATTTGCGGTCCCTCTCTAGATTCTTCTAGACCGACACGCTTGAAGAAGGTTATCTATGACAATCATCATCGTTTTCTTCCCACCCCAAATATGCACCCCCCACTAATGGAAGAACTCCACAATCTCTTGACCATTCAAGATTGGAAGGACACTTGGACACACGCTAATGATCATCCTCCACTCGGCATGAGTCGGTAACTAGTTTACTTCTTTTGTTTGTCTTTAAAGTACATTCCATTATGAGAACGAGAAATAATATATTGTTTGTGCCTTAGATTCTCTATATTTTTTCGTCTCCCATATTGGACTGAACTTAAGATCAATCACCTGTTGGACCCCATGAATATATTCAAGAATGTTGCCTCTACATTATGGGATCACTTAATCGGGGCTCATGATTCTGTCAATGTAAAGGAGGATTTACGTAGCATTGGACGTATGAGACGAGCTTGGCCACGCATCGGACCCAGAGGAAAGATCGAGTTACCGCGTGCACCTTAGATGTTGTCGAAGATCGAAGAAAAGATGTTGAAGCAGCAGATATGTAGCTTTCGAACTCCCACAGGATATATGAGATGCCTCAAGGGAGCCTTCATAAAGAAAAAGAAAAGAGGTGTGGAGCAACTATCCGGTTTGAAGTCTCACGATTGGCACAAAATGATTCAGATAAGGATTTTCATAGCCATAAATATATTAATTAGTGGAGTAACTATGTAGATTAATTAACAATGTATGAATATTTACATACAGTTCATCCTTCCTACTAGCATATCCCATTTTGTTTCGAAAGATGTGTGTGATATCATTTACAAGATGGATGCGCTCGCGAGGTATGTATTATACATTATACTTATTTTTTAGTTTACATATTACGTACATCACATAGTAAACTCGCTTGAATTTATGGACAAAACTAATCATCGTTCTCAATTGCATGTTGGTAGATTTGTGAGTTTGAAGGAAATCAATCCAAATACATTGCAAGAGGCTCGAGTATTGTCCATTGAGGTGGTCTGTTTGGTGGAGGAAACTTTTCATCGCTCCCTTTTGACTACTCAAGTACACTTACTCGTACATCTGATTGATGAGATCACAATGATGCCCTAGAATAGCATCATTTGATGTTAAATACCTTTATCATAACTCACTTGCATAATGGATATCCTTGCTCAGAATCTTGAGTTATGGCCATACAGTATTGTTTGCAACTTTCCAACAAAGTAGACATAAGGATAACATCTCTTATACATGCTATTAATGCATCCAATCTCTTACACAATTTTGCCACATGTTGTAAATGGAAGAAATTTGTGACCCTCATCTCATGCTCGTTCCAAAACTATGGGACAATATGCCTTGTGATCGTAGTTTGTATGTATAGCTTCTATCATTTTGAGTGTATTTAATTCATTCCAAACAATATTTTGAGAATAGCTTAACATGTTTGTTGTAATATAGGTCATCTTTGGTGGTGAGACGAGGAACATAATCTTTGCAGCTTAAACTGAATAAGACGAAAAATGAAATGTCATAGAGCACGCGTAAAACCCAAAGGATGGATACATGTGAATTGAGGCGATATAGGATAGGAAGGTGATGATGATGACGAGAGGAGTGGGACGCACGTCACTAGCTAGCTGGCGGGAGGAATTGATGAGTGGTGATGAGCTGGCGAGTCAGATGACTTTGATGATGTGGCACGTCGATTATATTGGCCTGAGGATTAGCAGGGCTGCTGCACAAGTGATTTTGCGGCCCCAGGCCTCTCTTCTGCATCACTCGACACAGCACCAGCAGCTCGCTAGCTGGCTTTTTTCTGTGGAGAATCACATCGTCCCTAACAGTTTGTTTGGCGGTTTGATCGTGATGATGATGATGCAGATGATCGTCGGTGATGCAGCTGATGTAGAACTCGTGCATGACCCAGTCGGTCCTGTCGCCCTTGGGAGCTCGGCCTCTGTAAAACACCAGCGTCTTCTTCCACCCTGAATACGCCTGCAGATTCTGCAGCCTTGTCTTTTGATCGATCCCTGTTGCCGCCTTATATTCATGAGTAAAGCTGTAATCAGAATTAGCTGCAGAGGGTCGGTTCACCTGCCTGTCTCTGCCCGTGGCCTTCCAGTAGCCCGAGGGGGTCGCCCGGTTGGCACGCGTACCCTTCCCGCGAGGATACTTCCTGTCTATGCGATGGAAGTAATACCCCTCCCTGCAATCATCACACGTATACTGCTCATCGTCAATATCGTCATGAACAGCACGACTTACACTATCAGTGATGGCCGGTCTGTGATCAGATGCAGTCAGATCTGCAGCTGTATTCTCACGACGATCCATGTCGTCGCCGTGCAGAGCTGCGCCAGGGAGGTCCCATGGATCCAATTTGTATAGATCCAGCTCTGCAATCTCATCCTTGCATATTATTGATCTGCTGACGTTGAGATTTCCCTGGAGCCTCCTCCATAGGTAGAACCATACCAGCTCCTGATCGGTGGGGTGGAAGCGGAAGCCTGGAGGAAGCAGCTGTGATCTCGACAGGCGATTACACATGATCTTCATGTCCAAACTACTACCCTGGTCTTTGTCACCTTCGCTGTTGCCAACAACAGCGCACAAGCATTCAGTACCCATGATACCTAATAGCTGATCTGAGAAATATTGCAAAATAACAGTATCGAGAAATTGCTCTCTCTGTACAGTCATATATAGACGTGCCAATTGGACTTCCTCGACACGCTAGCCACACGCACAAGTCATTGCTTGCCTGTCGCACACGCAGCTTCCCTTACGTGGAATGCGTGAGTGAGGATATATCGAACAAAATCATACCCTAAAGTGGGTCCTTTTTCGCTGCAATAATCTCTAATCTTTGTTAGATATATTAATTGAAGCTTTGGATTGATGCCTCAAACCCACCGGCAGAAGCTCCATTTTTCAGCCCTAATTACAATGGATGTTCACAAATGTTTGACATCTATATTAATATTATATATTAATAAACGGTAATTACCAAAAAATGAAGAGAAGAGTTTTCAAGAAAATGAAAAATGATCCTTGAGAAAATGGTGAGATATAGGGATGAAAAACCTCTCCTAGGAAAACACACGCACACACACTAGCAAAAATTATATTTCTCATCGAGAAGAAAGATTAAGAAGAAACTATTTTAGGGTAACGTGATCAACACAAGATAATAGTTGAAAAAAATAGAAAGGGTCAAAATAAGCTAGGAGCTGTATAATTTTATGTTCATCTTTAAAACCACTTTTGCAAAAAATCGAAAACTTTATGTTTCTAATAAAAAATATATATGAGAATTTTTTATCATGCTAAAACTTTTATGAAAAATAGTTTGACATGTATAGTATATATTCCCATTAAGAGATGTGGATTTAGATCAAAATTGTCAACTTTTTAAAGAGCTCCAAATAGCATGTCTAAGTGATGTTTTGGCCAATTTTCATGCACTTTTGACATTCCATTTTTCATAGAAAATTACTTTCCACTTAAAACTTGTTTTCAAATATTTTACTCTACTATCTTATAATGTTAGAAAAGTCCCATCTAATTTTGGTAATATACACACATGTTATTTCAAATATAGTGAAATAGGACTCGAGCCACCAAAGTGGCCTTGCAGCCACTTTTTTGGAAAACTACAAGACTAGTGTTAAATAAGTTTAGAGATGTGGCCACATCCATGAATGATTGTATCACTAGCCTCCGCACATGTATCACTACAATAGGAACTCTATTCACATTGAATCCACTTATATCCAGAGCCTTCAAGTCTATAGAAGGTACCACAAAACCTATTCCAATAGGCATTGCTTTTTGAGAACTTAACACTAGTGCTTACATTTTGACCATGACACTTAGCAATAGCTTGCCGAGAGATTTAGGGGTAGACACTATACTTCAAGTAGTTGTCTTATGTGAGGTGGCCAGAAAGGGTATAATAGATGCATGTGCTAGTGTGAGCATTCTCAATTTGTTGATGCTCCAAGCATGGTATACTCCCCTTATAGAGAATATAGACTTCAACTTGATGGTTGTAAATGGCTCTAAAGTTAAACTAGTTGGAGTCCGTAGGGACTAGCTAGTCAAGATTAGTTCTCAATCTTGGGGAAGTTACTATATGTATATCCTCTACATCGGGTATTCAATGCCTATTTATAAATATCCTTATCTGTGAAATTTTCTTAAATAAAACATAACCCTTTTCTATTCAATCTATAAATAATCCATTTATATTACACCCTTCTATATGTAAAAAATGTATAAAAATAGTATTTCTAACCCACGTGATGCACACATATATTCATGAGTAACCCGAGTTCTCAATGAACTATTATATGATGAAGATATGAACTCTTGCTAGGAAGGCCATGGATGAGAAATGCCACTTTGATAAATAATTGGACAATAAATCGGCATCTTTTGGAACCACACACATATAGTCCATGTGAAAATGAAAACTTGGAAGACCTCTAAAGTTAGACCTTGATATCATTTTTGCCTTACTCAGCAAGCACAAGGGAAAGAAGAAATCACCTAAGGGATGCCATCCACTAGATATAGTATGCCTCAAGATATCTTAGGCTTCCTATATTTCCAAGCAATACTAGTAAAGCAACTTACTTGAGAGGTACTGGAGTGCCTAAAGAAGAAGTCAATAGATGATATAGCTACATTAGTCATCCTACCATTACAAATAGCAAATACTTATAAAACTCTTCATCATGAGGATCTCTCTTAGGAATTGCAAAAAGACAATCATAGTTTGATCAAGGAGCAATAGGAGGCACAATGGCTAGTGGATGAGAAGAATGCTTCAGATGGGACAACTATCAAGAAAGCTACATGTGAGTTCCTTGAGGAAAATCTAGAGATCGATACTCTTAAAAGAATCTTAAGGAGCATAAATCAAAAATTAGGAGTTTGTAAGAAGATTAAAGGAGGAGTTAGAGAGTCAAATGGCACTAAAAAAGTAGTTTACTGATCTCCAAGTATAACTAGCTCAAGAGAAAGCTAATGTTATGCTCTCCACCAACCTAGAAAATGTCTAGTCCCATGAGTAGCTAGAACATAGCTTTAAGGTTCTATTGTAGACTATTACGGAATCACTTATACACAAAGCAAAGGTCCCTGAAGTTGAGACCTCATAGGTACAAGAGAAGATCAAAGTAATAATCTACAAACTAATGTCAAAATTATATCAAATGACTCTAAGAAGATATCTATTGAAGGAGCAAGACGCAATCACAAGCCTCATGTTTATTCAATAAGACATGTAGTTAATGCTATATAAACTATCACAAAACTAACAAATTAAGAGTATGAAATGGAGAGCTTAAGGATGAAATTGACCAAACTGAAGTTGCTTTCCACTATGGTCACAATTGAATTTGTTCTCCATACAATTTTGGCAAAAATAGCACCCAACATAGAACTTGAATATACCAAAAAGAATCTCATCTCAACTTATTGAATTCATTCCATTGCAATGGGAAAATTAAATATATGGACTTCATCATCGCAATTACATCACAAAATCCATCTAGCTCTAGTGTTAGACCTAAAGAGTCAAAAAAGAAACTAGGAGAGACACTAGAACCACCAAGATTGGCCTCTCCATTACCAAACATTGATTATTAATGTAACATGGACATAGAGGATAAGTCCTAATAAAAAAGTAAGGACCGCACTGGTAAGGAATCCTCAAAAAATTCACCACATCTAGACAATGAAGTAGTTATGGAATGATAAGGACCTTTAGATGCTTGATCCAAACATTCCATTGGAGGTGCATGTGATAGCACTTGAAGAGTTTGAAGTGCTTATTGAGAAATTAAATTAACATAGGCCAAACTAATTTTTCTATCACCCTTAGCTCTATGAACTTATAGAGTCGTAGGATAGTACTTCCTATATCTACCGTTAACATGCTCCCCCATCCAAATTCGTATGGACCTTATTTAGGTAATGAATTGGGATGAAAATAAGATGTTTTTTTTTTTATTTTTTTGGAATTTCATTGTCTATTTGCAACTCATTCCTAACATTGCATGAATCATGAGGCAATAAAAATCCAACAAAAAAGAAAAATTCATAGCACTTTTCAAACACATTTAACCTTCAAAGGCATGGGAGGTTCAACTTTTTGAAGATCCCTAGTGCCAATGCCAAGCATCCTAACACCACTTACCTATTTCAACCAAGGGACTTGGTACCATCATTTTTTTTCTTACCAATTGACAGGGGATCTAGCTTTTTTGATTACTTACTACTTGCACCTTTTGACCCTTTTATTAAAGTAGAAACTAAGTCCCTTTATGTTTGAGGGAGGACTACCATCCTCATTCCTTGATCTGAATACTGAATTTCAGAAAGTCCAAAGAGTGAATTCATTCTCTGTGCTATATTCTTACTAGTAAATCTCTTAGAGTTGCCAATCTTGCTCAAGAATCCATTCACTTAGTGTCCTAACACTAACCATGCTTGAGAATCCATTCACCTAGCATTCTAATTCCTTCCTTTTATAATATTCTATTAGAGGTTGCTAGTTCTAGAAGAGTGTAACTTGGTTAGTGCGGTTTTACTTCATAGTGAGTGAGAAACAAGAAGAAGTGATATGCATCGATCATTCTATCCATAGGGTATAGTCTTAACTCTAATCTCCTAAAACGGCATTGATCGGGATCTAAGACAACACACTAGGTAGTCAAGCATTCGATCTTTTCCTAATTCTAGGGCCTTGAAGGAAAACTCTCAGTGCATCATGACCACCCATCTGTAGGGCAAACCCATTGGGGATTCTACTCTCCCGCTTTCCTCAAGGATGTGTTTTAGTTATTTAATTATCCTAACACATTTATGTTTAACATATAAGAATATCTTTCTTAATTAGCACCATTAAACACTTGTTCCTTCATGTAATTTATTGTCATCACTCACACACAGACAATGTCAAACAATCCTTCGAGAGTAGATGTGAAAGAATGTATCTATCTTAGACCTTCTCCAAGATGCAATGCCACCTTGGCAATCCGTCCCTTAATCTAGGATTGATGCCCAAATATCATGGTACACAATTTGCCAATCCACCCTTGCCTATCATCAAGGCCTTCTAGGAAGTATATTTCGGGCTCATAAGGGCTAGGCCAATCCTCAATAGACCCAAGGAATTTATGGCTAAAGATCCCTTGCTACCCTTGTCACCTCCTGGCCTAACATCCTCACTATCTAATTCTGACATATGAAGATAGCTTTCTTAATGTTCCATTAAATAATAGTTCCTTGATGCAATTTATTATCACAAACACAAAGATAATGTGAAACAATCCTTCGAACGTAACTGCAAAATAATGTATTTATCATGCATGTTCTCTAAGGTGCAATGCTACTGTGGCAATCCATCCCTTAATTTTGGGACTCTGTCTAAATCTCATGGTACACAATTCGCCAAACCACCGTTATCTAGCATCAAGGCCTTTCAGAAAGTCCATTATAGGCTCCTAAGGATTAGATTGGTTCTTGATAGACATAAGGGGTTTATAGCCAAAGCCCCCTTGAAAACGTTATCACCTCCTAGCTTAATGTCCTCCCTAAAAAGAGACATCTTGCATATTCGGGGGCCGGTCCTAGCCTCTAGTGCGATCATACCAACCCCTTGGTAAAGGGCTCCCACCATAACCTTGGGGGAGGTTTACTACATAATTGAACATTTTCCCATGAGGGCACAAGAACTTTTGTATAAATACACACTCAAGGCAATTAGCCTATCATCATCACAACAAGGAAAACAAACATTTTCCCTAACATCAATTCAAAAATCACTTTGAATATTCCATAAAAATCATCCTTTTTTTCTTTAGGATCAACAAACCAAAACCACATCCTTTTACTACTTTGGAAGATAATATGCATTTAAAGAAATTTCCTTTTTTTATCTTATTAAGATACATGTCTCATTTCGATTTCTCCTAACACTACAAGATACATGCCTCATACAGATGTTTAAAGCGACAAAAATGTTCACAAAAAAAATTGCCCCCATCGTCGCTAAACACGTCGGTATTAGTGACGCCATAGAACCGTCACTATCGATGTTGCTAACAACTCAAATAGCAACGGAAATAGTGATTATTTACGATGCTAATAGCGATGTGTGCAGTAAATTTGCAATGCTAATAGTGACAGTTACAAAGAAAAAAAATTATACAATGGTCGTCAAAATGAAGGTAAAGTGTACTTGAATCCACAACCAGACTGATACATAAAATAAATACAAGATTGCTTAATGAAAGCGCTCATGGAATCATGGCAAGATACAAAGGATGATAATAACATAGTGCATAGAATACGCCTACATAAATCACAAGACCAAAAAAGAAGAGGATGTGCACTCCACGAATCCAAGCGTGACTATAGATCCTCGCCATCCGAAAGCTCGTCGCGTCGCAAAGGAGCATCGAACGGACTCTGCAAAAAAAGAAACAACTACACATCATTCCACCATACAACAATACATTTTAATTAAAATTAGTAACTACGAATAAGAAAGATGAGCGACTTACTAGGCTGCCGCGTGCATACAATCTATCGATCAATGCAGTAAAACCGTGTCTCTCTATATATCAAATCTCTAGGCTGATGGGATCGTGGTTTTTAATGGAGTGCTGCAAAAGAAAACAAAATACAACTGTTAGAAATACGATTGTCAATACAAGCGATATTGCAAAAAAATAAGTGAGAAGAAAAGAAAAACTTACAAAGTCCTCTAGATAAGTCATGTGACAGATGATGGGCTACTCCTGCCTCCAGTCGTGCCATCACTGCCTCACACTACTGTCTCAAATATCCTGGAGAATCTGTAGCCTCCTCCCTGAGTCGGCACCAGTCATCTATGTCTAGCCACTCAAGCTTTGAGTCCCCACTCTTAAGTGCCTTGCATGCATCCGATTGTCTCTGTGACATGTGCGCATGCACGCACTCCATCATACAGCCTGTGGAGAACCTATCTACTGCAGTGGGTACCAGAAACTCGTCATGCAAGGATGCTACTATGTAGTCCTTACTCTCCTCTAGTATGTTCTTCCAATGATCCAAGATGTTCTGTCGAAAAACTTATTGGCACAACTCTCTCATACGAGTCATCACCCTCCTCCCCTCATCATTCATGTGATGATAACTCTTGTCATATCATCTACGAGGTATCCATAGCCCTCTGGATGTGTCCTCTACCACCTGCCACCACACTCATGGGCATATCCAAGAGACCCCTGTACATCTGGTGTACCCACGGGGGTGGTATGTCTCAAAGTAGTCCCTCATAGGGGTGCCACCTACTACGGACGGCTGAGAAAAAGTTAGAGTGACTGAAGTAGACATCCCCACATGTGTGACAAATCCCATAGGTGACATAAATCCAGTAGATGGATGAGATGTAGATACTACATCGATACCTCCACAACAACCACCTTAGCCACCCTCTCTCAATTCTTCACGAGAGCGAGGAGTAGCACCTGTTTCATGAGCTGACTACGAGCTCACCACATCCACATCTCTGCAGCATCGGGCCCAGAACCACTCCCTCCATGTGGCCCAAGTTTGAAGCATCAACCTCATCTAGTGGAAATCGAAGCATCAAAGCGTGCCGAAGTAGATCAAATGGAACGGCCTGATTGTAAACATGTCGGATCTAGAGCATGGCTATGGAGGTTGAAAGAGGAAGAGTGAGCTCATGAGGTAACACACATTAAGATTAAATGTCACACAAGTGAATTAGGTTTCAAGATGGAAGCTTGGACTCATAAACACAGTCTTGTGTGTTGACAATAACACAGACACTTTGCTAGAAGTACAAAAGTACTATGACATTACATTTAAAAAGAGAGCAAACACAATGCTTTATGGGAATAGACTAGGCTCAGCACTTTCCACTGCCTTTGTGCATATGGGATTTTGCATCCTGAGCCTACACTGCTCCATATAAATAGGCTAAGCTAAGTGTGATTTCCAATATCTCAACACCCCTCCTCAATCACAACTAGAGAAGTACAAAGTGTGTAGAGGCTTTAGTGAGCAACCACCTGCAAAGTGTGGGCACACCACAAACATGCAATAATAATAAAAATACATATTCAGATCTGTGCAGCTGTCATCGTCTTCATCAGAGTCTGTTCTGTTCTGTTTTAAAATTAAGTACCTGTATTAAGCGCTCACATGGTATCAATCCAGAGCGCTCCTTTCCAAGGCCCACACGTACCCGCTGAAGACTGCTGTGCGCTGTTGCTGACAAGTTGATCCGGACTGCTCATCAAACATGGCCGCTACATCTTCCTCCTCTTATATTAAGTATTATCAGATAGATGACGATGCTTATACGGCTGAGGGAAAGGGTATTGTTTACCTTAAGCTCCCAACAGGAGATGTTACAAAAATAACGGGGGTCTATTACATCCCTGGCCTAGCCAAGAACTTGTTGTCTATTAGTGAGGTCACTCAAAGTGGAACTTCTATCGAGTTCTTTCACAAGTATTGCATCATCAAAGCCTCAATACCCAATCACACCCCTGGCAGGCTGATCTGCCCACAAAAGACCAGAGACTATTGCAAAAAAATGCTAAATATGGGCACCAAAGACATGGTGGACATCCAAAGGCTATAACAAGGGCCACACAAAGTGTACAAAGGCTATAGTAGAAGGTTACACTAGGATTTTACAAGCTTATGTCAGAAGCATTAGAGCTAGGCAATACAATAAAAAAGTCTAGTAAAAAATATGGCTGCTCCAACAAAGGTAGATAGGTGTTGTCGATGGAAGTCAAGAGAGATAGAGTGAAGATGGAGGTGGAAGATGAAGGGTCTATGTCAAGCTGAGCTAACCAAAGGTTGAGAGGAGTTGAAGGAGTGATTTTTAGAGCTGAGCCATGCTCAACTAAGCTCTGATACCATGTAAAAATTTCGGATCTATAGTATGGCTATGGAGGTTGAAAGAGGAAGAGTGAGCTCATGAGGTAACAAACATCAAGACCAAATGTCACACAAACGAATTAGGTTCCAAGATGGAAGATTGGACTCATAAACACAGTCTTGTGTGTTGACAATGACACAAACACTTTGCTAGAAGTATAAAAGTACTATGACATTGCATTCAAAAAGAGAGCAAGTACAATGCTTTATAGGAATAGACTAGGCTGCACTTTCCACCACCACTGTGCATATGGGATTTTGCATCCTAAACCCACACTGCTCCATAAAAAGAGGCTAAGTTGAGTGTGATTGCCAATATCTCAACACTCATGGTGTCCGAGAGAGCTCCTGGTCTGCCATATCTCTGAATCGAGCCATCTAATCTGGAAACATACGTGTGAAGATCTCCTGTAGCTCCTTGTCGCGCATCCCTCGACTCATTGTGATGTCCAAATATCCACAAAGGTCACCTACATAGACAAAAATTGATATTATCATAATCAATATAAAGATTCAAGAAAATCACGGTAATATAACTCTTTAAAAAAATTATCTTACTTAAAATGCATATTCTAGAGTACCCTTATAAGAGATTCATTAATCAATTGAGTAGGTGGATGCTCCAAGTATGACGTAGCCTATGGTCCCACGTCAATCTCCTAACACAACTCCCCATACACTGGAAGGTCGATAGAAAGGTCACCATAGAAGGATGAGTCCACCTCGTTCTCAAAGTATTCTTGGCCTCCTGTCTTTCTATCATGGTTACCTGATTCTGCCTTCTCTACATGCTTCAAGCTTTGGGTGGCCTCCACCTCTTGCAATATTGACCCCTCTATCTGCATATTGTGCTCATCTACGCTAGGAACATTGCTTTCATCATATACTCTTGCACTTCGAGGAGCTGAAGGTACAACATACCACAATTGAGGTTGTCAAGGGTTTGGATAGAAAATTACCTATTCAAAATCACATACAAGAGAGATTTAACATTTGTGGCATATACTATGTCATAATAAAAGTTTTAAAAACATGATTTCATGCATCTGTTCACAATGGATCGGCAATACAAACATGTCACACAAATGCACCCATCTTTTTTCAAAACCGATTTTGAGAAATCCAAATGGACCTTTGTTAATCTTCAAACGAATGAAGGTGGAAAATCCAGAAAAACTGAAGTAGAAAACAAAGGCCAAGGCAAAGAGAAACGGAAGACAAAGACGCACAAGGAGAAAAGTCCTAAATAAGGGAGAAAGGCGCGCAAGGAAAAGTGCAAGTCAATACTTTCGTAAAAGAGCGCAAGCACATCATGGTTTAATTCAAGGAGCGCCGGGCTCTCACCCGTGCAATCTGTAAATGTGGACGGGCGGTGTAAAGGAAGCTAGGAAGATAGAAGGACAATGGGGAAAAGGGCCTAGGCCACGGTCGGCCATGTAAAAAAGGAGATAAGGGGATGACCGCCCAAAAAGGGATTTAGGGTTTTGTATATAAAGTTGAAAAGTGAATGAAAAGCTCATTCTTGTGTGTAGCCAAAAGTGGATCTCCTCTTCTTCTTCTTCTTCTTGTTCTTGCTTGCTTGAGCTTGTGCTTGAGAGAGGGAGTGTGAGAGTGTGAGGGAGTGAGTGTGTGAGAATGAGGGACCGGGGAGCAAAAGCTCTCCATCTTCTCCTCTCTTCTTCTCTTCTCTTGTCTTGCCCGCGGCGATGGAGCTTGGAGCGTGGAGCTTGAGGATGGAGCTTTCTTGAAGCTTGCACTTGAAGTAGGTTTTTGTTGTTTTGGACTTGGGAAAGCATGATGGAGTAGTGTAGATATTTTTCTTATAATTCTTTCTTGCATTTAGGAAGGATAGGAGCAAAACCTTAGAGAAAACAGTAGGGTTTTCTGTTGCTGTATAACAGGCTCAAACAAGAAAATAGGGGCATAGATTTAGAATTCTGGATGGAAGAGTGTGAGGAACTAACCTCTGAGGTCACAGCAGGTTGGGATGGGGCAATAAGAGGCCTAGGGAACCAAGAAAGGCTACATTTGACATCCTGCCCTCTGAGAAGAGAGTGAGCTTGAGAGCCAGGGAGAGAGAGAGAGAGAGAGAGAGAGAGAGAGAGAGAGAGCTACATGGAGATTGTTGACATGCTGGTCGATTCGAGCACCACACCATTTTCAGGTACGCCAGGCATTTCCCTCTATTGCTTTGCATCTAATTAGATGGCACGAAATGATTCAGTGAAGTAGACGTTAGCCTAGAGGCATCGCGTGCAACTCGCGGGCCGTCGGCCGCGTAGTCGGACCAGTTCTCCGAGTCCCAGAATAGGATTGCCCTATCTCTAGAGTCGGACTGTCCGACTCCGAAAATCAGACCTCTCCGAAAACCATCCGACTCCGAAAATCGGACCACCCTTCCGATCTGATTCCCAAAATCGGACCAGTCCCAGAATCACGCCAGTCCCAAAATAGGACCACCTTTTTCTGTCGAATTGGACACTCAACCCGTCCGATTTTGAAAATCGGACACTTGGATCCGTTGTGGAGCATATTTTGTCGATATGCTCCACGTGAAAATGTTGTCTGCATGACCACACTGCACTGTATATTTTGTACTGTATATTCAAATGTTTAATTGGTTGTCACATATAAAATCTAGATACAACAACTTATAAAATATGTGGTTACCTTTGGACTACATCCCCTCGAGAATTCCAACTCCTCCTTAGTAGAGACCTCCATCCCTTTGCGAGAGGCCGCGATCAAAGCTCCATGCAACCATCGCATAGACATAAACTACAGCATCTTCTCCATGCCCTCCGGATATCCAATCGGTCGATGATGTGTACTATGTTAAAATTCGATCGTGCTTCTTCCCAATCTTTCCTAACTTGCTCGTACCTAGCAAGTCATGTCTCCATGGAGGCATTGTGCAACATACAAAAGCAATTCACTTTCTCCTCCATTGCAGCATCCATCCTTTTTTCTACCCCATTTCCAAGCACCACATATCTAGTCAGTCTATCAACGTCCTTCAATGACCATAGCATACTGTTGTCTAAATCCACCATTAGTACCCACTATGAAATATGCACTAACGCCTCAAACACCAACCAACCTTCAACCATTCTACCTTCTAGCTGGGCTCATTGTCACACAAAGCCTTTCACGGTTTCCATGAAGTGCTCCAAGAAGAACATACATCACGTATGGATAGATCTAGCAATCTCCACTTTGTCTACAAGATGCACCAGGAGATGGATTTGTATCATAAGCATGCTGGTGGGTAGGTACTTCTCAAAGAGACAAACCGTCTGCATTGCTCCCCACCTTGCAGATTCAATAGAGGATGTCTTAATCTCCTTCTGTGAAATCCATTGCACTAAATTTGACAACCTGTACATCACCCTATGTATTTTTGGAGGTAAGGCATCCTGTGATCGCGATTGGTAGTACAAATTGCCACAAATGAAGAAGCATTATGAACAACAACTATACTCCAAATAGAAAAATACGTAGGTCACTTACAATCCATTCGTAGTAGAAACCTAACATATCTTATGCTAATCATGGGATTTTAGCCCTATTATTTTTCGTCTTTACAAAAAGCGGATCTATGAGAATGCATCATACCCGTCGGAGACCTGATAATTTACTTCACAATGTGCTCTTCTTTAGTGGACAAAATCCAAGGAGCGCGAGGTAGTTGCAAGCGACCATCAACACTAACTATGGCCAAAGCGCCTCCATCTCGCCTACCTTATTCAAATCCATTCGTGCCCCTACAGTGTCTCTCTTTCCTGTGATGTGGTTCCATAGCAAGCTGCCCATATTCTTGAAAATATGAATTGGATCCAACAAGTGGTTGATTTGTAAATGGGTCCAATACAGCAACTTGTAGAAAACCGATAACCATCGCATTCCATTTGGATGTGACTCCATATGGACCATTTTCAACTCATACTAGCTTTGGGCATTCATTCGTGCTAGAGATTGTCCAAGAAAACCTTTCCTCAATTCATGACCCTCTAGCAAGAAAGTGGAGTGTCCTTGATATACCATCTTCTTCATGGTTCGTGACCTTTGAGAATCTAATTGTGGCCCACACAATGGACATACGTGATAACCTGAGGTAACCAGACATGTCCCAACACCTCTATTTAGTGAACACAAAATTAAAGGAGCTATGATAGATATGACCAATGAGAATGGAGACCTACTTACCTAAGCACTTCTCGAATCGTGGAACATCGTGCATGGTCCACATGAGAATGGCTCATATATTGGCGGACTGCCATCAACCATCTTGCTTACTCATATCTTCCATGAAAACCCCCTCCTCCAACAAAATCTTAAGCTCATCAACTAATGGACGAAGATAGACATCCATATTCTTGACTATATATCGGTCAGGAATGAGCAAGCTAAGGATTAGGTGTCCTTTCTTCGTAGAAAGCCATGGTGGGATATTGTAGTTAGCAAGGACCATAGGCCAGACACTGTAAGATGTTAAGCAGAGACCGAATGGGTTCACACCATCCATAGCAAGAGTGAGTCAAAGATTCCTTGGCTCTTGTGCAAAGCTTGGAAAGGTAGAGTCAATATGGCTCCATGCACATGAATCCATTGAAATTCGTTGGACTCCATTTGTGGATCTATTCTGCATATGCCACGTTGTCAAGCTCCCCATTCCCGATGTACGAAACATGTGAAGTACAAGGGGGATAAGTGGAAAGTGTCTAAGAACTTTCTAAGGGATGGTTTACCCTTGCAAGTCATGTCGATACTTATAAGCACCACACTTTGGACATATCTCCATAGTCTCATACTCTCCTTAAAACAACACGCAATTGTTTACACATGCATGGATGCTGTTGTAGTCCATGCCAAGCTTTCATAAAACATGGCGTGCATCATCACGAGACTTAGGCATGGTATTTTCAAGTGGTAATATATGATACTTTAGCAACTTGAAAAGAAATCATCAAACACCTTGAAAAAGCACAATTGTTTTTTATAATGGTACCAAAAAGAAATCAACAAAGTATACATAGAAGGTACCTGAACAACTCGATCACACTTGCATCGCTCCACCCGTATTTTCCTTGCACACTTAGGAGTTCAAGTAGCATCTTTAGGGGAGATGCTCGGCACCCATCATATAATGGTATGGATGCTTCCTCTCTAAGCGGATTAGATGTCTAGGTATCCATGGGCATACATGCATCAATCATTGCCTCCATCTTAGGCTCTAAGATTGTAGGAAGATCTGAAAGGCTGCCTATCTCCTTTGGTATTGATGATATAGACTAGATAGTTCCTTCCAAGTGGTGGATTAGCTCAGGCACTCCATCCATTGCACACCCACGAACTCTTCTAACTGGCCGCAATAGGTGCACTCCTCCTTGGGATGAGATGTCACCTCTATGTATAAATTTTAAGGTCACATCTAATGTTATTGTATATGATATTCAATTAGTTTGTGAATATAATGCATGATTGATGCACACTTTTCTTATCATTTGCTCAGATTCTGAGATCGCCTAATCAATTATCTCCGATTGAAACTCTCCAAAGCATCATACATGTTCTATAGACAAGCGACATTTTCGTCTGATTGCCAGCTTGCATTGAGAGCAAGGACACGGCACATGCTGATTAAGATACGCCTCGCGATCTTGAACATCACAACCTTCATCGTTTTTCATTTTCTCTACATTACGAAAAAAAAAAATTGTTCTCATTCTCTTTTTCTTTCTGAATTTATTTGAGAAGGGATTTCTTCTCTTGTAACTCAACAAAAGTAACATCAACTATCATCTTGGTTTTCTCCCCATTTCTTTGATTCTCCCCCTTTCTTTGCACTCTTCCTTTTATTTTCTCTCCCATTTCTCTTTCTTTCTCTCTCTCTTTTTCTTTATTTCCCCTCTCTTTGTTTCTCTCCACCCCTTATGTTTTCTCACTCATTCTCCTCTCTCCCTCTCTCTCTCTCTCTCTCTTTCCCCATTTATTTGTTGTCTTTCAAGTTTATTCTCTCTCTCTCTCTCTCTCTCTCTCTCTCTCTCTCTCTCTCTCTCTCTCTCTCTCTCTCTCTCTCTCTCTCTCTCTCTCTCTCTTCCTTTTCCTTTCTTCTTCTCCCTCTCTTATTTCCTATCTTTCTTACTATCTCTCTCTCTTTCTTTGTTGCTCCTCTCTTTGTTTCTATCTACCCCCTTACGTTTTCTCACTCATTCTCCTCTCTCCCTCCCTCTCTCCCCCTCTCTTTGTTTTTCTCTAACCCCTCTTGCATGACTACGGTCTTAATAAGTGATTAGTGTAGGCAAGGAAGTGGTGGCTTCTGAGGAAGACACCTCTCCCTCTTCAAATTTGTCATATGTTCGATGTGTCGTATGCTAGGTGCTAAAAATCTTGTTGCCTAATTTGTTATTGTTGGCTAGTAAGGCTCATTTAGTGATGTGGTCTCTGTTGCATGGTGTGTAAGCTTTAGAATATTTTTGATGATAAGGTCCATTTTTTAGTGTATTTTCTTTTTCTAAGCTATGATTGTAGAGGTTTCTAGAGTCAGTCAATATTTGGTCTCTCTATTTCTCAAATTTATTTATGTATTTTGTGATTTTTTTGATTTATTTCTTGTATTTTGTGTTCCTTTGTTAGAAATTTGCAATTTTACTAACTTGCATCTGTATGTAGGTGCACCATGCACAACTAGGCTTTTGTTTTTCATAATCAATGTGACTCAATATAAATTCAAGTAACTTCAGGATGATGGTGCTCAAACTTCCAATTCAATTATGACATGCAAACAAGCATTCAATCACAATTTTTACAACACAACACAATGTCTGAACTCTCTTTTTGATGATCCAACCACTTGCGAGTGATTTTGTAGGCTAATTAGGTGAGATCCTAGTCTTCTTAGGGTTTTCATCTCTTAAATGTAGGCACTTTTGATGACCTAGCTGCATGAGGTCCAAGGACTTGACTATCACTATTACTGCTACCTCCACTCAAGTTGTTCTCACCAAATGGTTCCAGGTGAGCTTAAGAATAGTTTTAGGCTGACTACTCAAGTTCACCTCTCGAGGTATGAAGTGAGCCTTTAGTACTTACTTTGAAAGTAAGCATATCAAAAGTGGTGGCATAATCTCTTTTGCCTCTATCTAGCACTCTGAAAACACTCCTAAAGGTGTCCAAACAAGTGAGTTGAGTTTATTTTCCCATTAGTGAAGACTTGGTTACTCCTTCTCAAGTGCAATGGCCCTTGTGATGTGTCAAGGTGTAGGGAGTTTCTTTCACCCAGTCTTTAACCATGAAATGGCCTCTTACATTACTACGGTCTCTCTTTGTTTTTCTCTACCCCCTTGTGTTTTCTCATTCATTCTCCTCTCTCCCTCCCTCCCTCCCTCCCTCTCTCTCTCTCTCTCTTTATCTCTTTCTCTCTTTTTTTATTATGTTTCATGTTTATTCCCTCTCTCTCGTTCTTTCTTCATTTTCATTTCTTCTTCTTCCTCTCTCATTTCCTATCTTTCTCCCTCAATGCACCTCATTCTCAACAAAAACAAACAAAAGAAAATGAGAAAAAACAAGAACAAACCAAGCCTCTCTCTCGTTCTTTCTTCATTTTCATTTCTTCTTCTCTCTCTCTCATTTCCTATCTTTCTCCTCAATGCACCTCATTCTCAACAAAAACAAACAAAAGAAAAGGAGAAAAAACAAGAACAAACCAAGAGGGAGCAATGTACTCACCACAAAGGATTGAAGATGGATTCTTCCTCTCCTCTTCATGACAGCTCCTCTTCGCCCTTCCTACACTTCCTCCTCTTCTTCATGAATGGCACCATGGTGGCGGCGGCGGCAGGGAGAAGCTCTCCTTCCTTCTCTTTCTCTCCCTCTCCCTCCTTTTTCTCTCTCTTTCGCAAACTCTTTCGCAAAATGCTGCATCCGATTTTGGCCGCTTTTTTTTTCTTTGAGTACCGTCGCTATTTGCGTCGCATTTGTGACACAAACAGTGATGCTACTAATTTGCATCAAAACTTGACGTCGCTATTTCCCCCTTCCCTTGTAGTGTAACTCCATGATTGTGTATAATAATAATAATAATACATTTCTAGTTGAGCCCTTCTTCTTGATTATTTCAAACTCTCTCTTCTCCACCTCTCTCTCTCTCTCTCTCTCTCTCTCTCTCTCTCTCTCTCTCTCTCTCTCTCTCTCTCTACTTCTCCATGTTTTTCCGCTTTCTGATTGCAACAGTACCGAGTCAAAAGAAATCATCTTCCTCTTATGCTATTGCGTTAAGGATTTTATAGCCTTCAGGAAAGAATATTGACCCCTCCCTCTCTCATGGTTATGACTCTCATCACATTCAATGTTGTGTGCATCTGACTAGTTGTGCAATGATTGGGGAAAAAAGCTCCAATCATTAGTTCGAAGCATGATGT
Organism: Lygodium microphyllum; assembly: GCF_053477565.2. NCBI lineage: Eukaryota > Viridiplantae > Streptophyta > Polypodiopsida > Schizaeales > Lygodiaceae > Lygodium > Lygodium microphyllum. The sequence goes on along the minus strand of NC_141136.1, from coordinate 88,993,400 downwards.
CCATCTCAAGGTGACAAGGATGATGGCAACAAGCCAATTTGTCAACAATCAAGTAATTTTTCTTTAGTTCAAAAAATTAAAGCTTTAAATTATTATTTTAATCCCTCCATAACCCCCCATTCATGTACAGAACTCCAAATGGGCATCAGATATTACATCCTTTCCCCCTTAGAAGGATCAAGATGTCCTCAAAGTTGGGGAGTAAGTTGGTTGTAGGATTTATGGGTTAGGGGCCATTACATGTCAGCTGTGCTACGGTCATCATATAGCACTAGTCTTAGTCTCTTACGTATTTAAGTTACAAAGCAAACCCACTATGATAACATCAACTTATGGTTTTTTTCCCATTTGATGTTTTGCTATGATACTAAGTGCAGTGTGCTTGACTAATGACCCCTTAGTGGCATGATTTTAGTAGCCCTTCAAGAGATAATCCTAAGTGATGTGCCTAGTCCTCCTTAGAATAACATAGGTTTTATCATCTAGACTCACTTGAGTCCACTTTTCAATGAAAGGCTCTAGCCATAACTCATAAGGATTGTCCTAAATCTGAGTTCCTAATTTTGATGCTAAGGTCACCTAACATCTTGCAATCTTTAAGCCACTACATTTTGCAAGTCAACTCAAATCATAGTAAATCAATCCCACACTTGGTTTATAGTGAGTGCAAGAGAAGCTCTTAAATCTCTTGGATCATCATAGGTGGGAGGGCTAATATCTCTTCTTCTCCTTCTTCCTCTCTCTTCTTTTCTTCTCTTCTTATTCTCTACCTCTTCTTTTTTATATTTCCTTCTCTTATGACTCTCTTTTCTGATTTTCTCTCTCTCACTCTTCCTCTATCTCCCTCTCTCTCTCTCTCCCTATCTCTTATCTATATCTTTTCTTCCTTATCTTCTTTATCTAGCTCCTTCTCTCTTCCTATCTCTTATCTCTCTCTTTTCTTCTTTATCTCTCCATCTCTCTCTCCTACATCTATCTATCTCTCCCAACTTCTCCTCTTTTTGGTTGTATCAGCACCATGTCCAAACGAGTCATCTCCCTCTGATGTTATTGCTTTAAGACTTTTGTAGCCTTAGGGGAGGAATAATGGCCCCTCCCTCTCTCTTTTGCTTATTATTAACCTCAAACGAACAAAGGTGGAAAATCCAGAAAAGTTGAAGCAGAAGACAAGGCCAAGGCAAAAGTGAAACGGAAGACGAAGGCGCACCAAGAAAAATCTAGAAACACAAGAAGCACAGGAAAGTCCTAAATAAGGGAAAAAGGCGCACAAGGAAAAGTGCAAGTCAATCTTTTTGTAAAAGAGTGCAAGTGCATCATGATTTAATTTAAGGAGCGTCGAGCTCTCACCCGTGCAATTTGTAAATGTAGACGAGCGGTGGAAAGGAAGCTAGGAAGATAGAAGGACAATGGGGAAAAGGGCCTAGGCCACGGCCGGCCATGTAAAAAAGGGGATAAGGGGATGACTGCACAAAAAGGGATTTAGGGTTTTGTATATAAAGTTGAAAAGTGAATGAGAAGCTCATTCCTGTATGTGGCCAAAAGTGGGTCTCTTCTTCTTCTTCTTCTTCTTCTTGCTTGCTTGAGCTTGTTCTTGAGAGAGGGAGTCTGAGAGTGTGAGGGAGTGAGTGTGTGAGGGTGAGGGACCGGGGAGGAGAAGCTCTCCATCTTCTCCTCTCTTCTTCTCTTCTCTTCTCTTCTCTTGTCTTGCTCGCGGCTATGGATCTTGGAGCGTGGAGCTTGAGGATGTAGCTTGCTTGAAGCTTGCACTTGGATCGTGGAGCTACCAGAGTGCACGAGAGAGGAGGTAACTTGATCGGCATGGAGGTAAGCTCACTACACCCGTAGATGTGGATGGCGCGTCGATATGTGAGAGGTAGCCATTAGTGCTCGACTTGGAACGCTTGAAGCAATAAGCGGTCCGTGGGTCTTGGCGGTTGAGTGAGAGCTCCCACATTTTGGTTCTGTTGCCGGGACCAATGGATTCAAGCCTTGAGCGCTTATTTACTTCGAATCGAGCATTGAAGTAGGGTTTTCCCCGAATAGGTGCTTGAGGTAGATAGGTAGGAAGCGAGGGAGTTTGAAGAGGTATTCTATCTCCTTAGCAAGTAGATTTTTGTTGTTTTGGACTTGGAAAAGCATGATGCAGTAGTGTAGGTATTTCTCTTATAATTTTTTCTTGCATTTAGGAAGGATAGGAGCAAACAGTAAGGTTTTCTGTTGCTGTATAATAGGCTGAAACAGGAAATAGGGACACAAATTCAGATTTCTGGCTGGAAGAGTATGAGGGACTAACTTCTGAGGTCACAACAGACTGGGATGGGGCAATAAGAGGCCCAGGGAACCAGGAAAGACCACATTTGACATCCTGCCTTCTGAGAAGAGAGTGAGCTTGAGAGCCAAGGAGAGAGCGAGAGAGAGAGAGCTGTGGGGAGATCATTGAAGTGTTGATCGATTCCAATGCCACATTGATTCCAGGTATGCCTGGCAGTTCCTTCTATTGTTTTGCACCTATTTGCAAGGCACGGGACGACAATTCCATGGAATAGGCGTTGACCTTGAGGCATCACGTGCAACCCGCAGGCCGTCGTCCGCGCCATCGAACCAATCCATCCGATTTCCAGAATCGAACCATTCAATTTCAGGATCGGACCGTCCGACCTCTAGAATCGGACCACCTTGTGTGATTCGATTCCCAGAATCGGACCACTGCGAGAATTGGAGCTCGTCTCAAAATCGAACACTCGGACCCTGAAAATCGGACACACTAAAAATTGGACTTCAAAATCGGACACTCGAACCCTGAAAATCCGACACAAGGAATCAGACGCCTCATAATCGAATGCCTGTCAAAATCAGACGTCTAATTCCAGAAATCGGACGTTACCAAAATCGGACCACTGGGCCGATCGGATCAACCCAAAATTGGACATCCAATTCTGATAATCGGACTCTTGAAAATCGGACATCTGAGAATCGGACAGAAAACTGTCAAATCTAGAATACAAATTTTGACGCATCTAAACCCCGAAACTGGCCCCAAAGGCTACGTAGAGCTAAAGGCACATCACAGATCCATCATTGGGCTGAAACTTAGAGCAAGTAGTTCAAAATTTGGCCATAAATGGTCCTCCAAATTGCGCATGGTGTTTACCCTACTGGCCCTGTGGACCAGGGGGGACTACCCCCCCGGACCCCTGCAGAGGGGGCTCTGCCCCCTCGGCACCTCCCCCAAGTAGGTTGGAGAGAAAACGCGCGTCGTGACAAGTTCTCTAAATTGGACCCTAGTGTAGTAATGGCTCTACACGAGCATGGATTCTCATTTGCAAAAGAGCCAACAAGGGCCAAAAGGTCACACTGCAAAAACACATATGTGTTGCATTCGGACTACATCTAGTCAAAGCAGAAAGCAACAACATCAAGAATGACTAGATATGGCAGTCCTAACGATAGATGCTCCTTGAATAGCACTGCACTGACAATCCAAGACATCAGTGGAGAATCCACATATGGACATGCAGTTGGGGACTCAAGGGCATTTGTCAGAAGGCTTAAATTTAAAGCCAAGACCCGGAAGACGAAGACATAGTACCACCTGCTTATCTTAGGGTCAAACTCACCGCGAAAAGAGAGCATATTATCGATGCTCTGATTGATAAAGGAGCAGATTTTAATATCTTCACCTATGAATCATGGACCCTACTAGGCCAATCAGAACTCACACCGACTAATGCAACTCTTAGCCCTTACGGGGGACACCCACAAGCACTCATAGGGAAGTACAAAATCCTTGCGACAATTGAAACTGAAAGCTTGCCTATCCTATTTCATGTTCCTCCAAATAGTACTAATTACGGGAAGGAAACCCTCCTAGGAAGACCCTTCAAAAGGGCAACCAAGTGTGAGGCCAACTATGTACCACAGAGAGGATACACTTGACACTACTGGGTGTGAGGATAGTCACAATCTTTAGCAAGGGTGACCTCATCGAACCTCGATGGAAAGGCAAGGAGGGTGCTGACGTAACAGTCAAGCCTGCTAACGAGAGAAAGGACTTGTTGGAAGAGTTGATACAAGCACAGGTCGAACAACGAGAACCAATGAGTGAGGCCTGTAAAATATTACACAGCGCAGCGAACAGAATCTGAGAAAGAGATAGAGAGTACACAACAGATAAGAGGAGAATCAGTAAATTCTTTAACTCCAAACAACTGATACAAAGATGGCTCTATCCACCCATGTGCTTCCACTGTGTGAAGCTTAGATGGCGATCTAGACAGAAGATAGGTGAAGAGCTTAAGGCTAGCTGGAACAACAACTCTCACTGGGTGAAAGATGAGTGAGAGATGGCTGTGAAGGGGTTTAGCTTTTATAGCCCGCGAAGGTACCATATGAGCCTCCACTAGTCGGCTAGGGAGGCGCTGCCCCCAGACCCCCGCCAGGGGGGCCGTTGGCCCCTTTGGGACCCCCCAACCAGGGGCCACTTCCGCAGCCCCTGGACCCCACAATAGGGGCCCCTTTTAACTCCCTTACACCGCAACTCGATGCAATGCGCCTCAAGTTGCTACCAGCTTAACCACTCCGTCTAACCCAAAGATTAGACCCACAACAGTCACCTTTTTGCCATCCGGTCACATAGACCTCATCTGATATACAAGTCAAGACTCAACCGATTCCGGGCTCACATTTGGCTTCTCCTCATAATGGAGGCCTCACAACTTTGAGCACCATGGATCATTGGTAGCACCTAATGAGGATGGGGCATTGATCATATCTAACACCCCCCCTCAATGTCCACCCATAGGTGAACTATCTCCTCAGCCCAATGTCGAGTCTCTGAAGATGAACTTGAAGTAGATCCTTCGCAAGTGCTTTGGTGAAGATATCTGCTCCATTCTCCTCTGTTGGACAGTAGACCAGTTCCACTATCCCATCCTCCATCAAATCACGCACATAGTGATACTGGATCTCTATATGTTTGGTACGTGCATGAAACACTGGATTTTTGGCAATGGCGATGCAACTCTGATTGTCACATCTCAGCACAATTGGTTCTTCATCCTGCACTCCCATATGCCATAGAATCCTTCTCAACCATACGGCTTCACATGCAACAAAACAAGCTGCCTTGTACTCTGCTTCGGTAGAAGACAATGCCACTGTTGGTTGCTTCTTATTAGTCCAAGAGAAATTTCCTGAACCCAAAGAGAAACAATAACCAGAAATTGACTTCCTGGAATCATTGTCTCCTACCCAATCTGAGTCACAGTTCCCTACAAGAGAAGTTTCGAAACTGTATGTGATACCATAGTCAAGAGTTTTCTTCAAGTATCTAAGCACCCGCAACCCAGCCTTCCAATGACTCTCATGAGGTTTGTTTGAGAACCTGCTCAAAACACCAACAGCAAAATTGATATCTGGTCTGGTGTTACACAAGTAGATCAGACTGCAGACCAACCTCCTATACCTCCCAATGTCTGCTAGTGCTAATGTATCCTCGACGAATAACTTTCCATTCACCTCCATAGGTGTAGCTATCACCTTGCACTCGGTCATGCCAAATGCCTTCAAGATCTCCCATGCATACTTCTTCTGAGAGATGAAGATCTTTCCTGGCTCTTGCCAGACTTCAATCCCCAAACAATAGTGCAGCAAGCCCAAGTCTGTCATTTCAAACTCAGAACTCAAAGCCTTTCGAGTTTGGTTGATCATATCTTCATAGTCACCTGTAATAAGAAGGTCGTCCACATATAGGACAATCACTACAGACTTTTTACCATCCCTGTAAACATACAAGTTAGCATCTGAGGCACATCTTTTGAAGTTTAGGTTTAAAAAGAACTTATCTATCCCCGCTGGTACCATGCTCTAGGGCTCGTTTCAGCCCATATAATGCCTTCTTCAGCTTACACACTTTGTTCTCAGAATGGGGGGCCTCAAACCCTGGTGGCTGAGCCACGTACACCTCCTCCTTGAGGTCACCATTTAAGAACGCTGACTTAACATCCATTTGGTACACTGGCCACTTCTTGTGGGCAGCCACTGCAAGTACCGTGCGAATAGTGGTCATTCTGGCAGTTGGGCCAAATGACTCTTGAAAATCAAACCCTTCAACTTGTGAAAATCCTTGGGCAACCAGTCTAGCTTTGTACTTTTCTAAGGTACCATCAGCCTTGTACTTTACCTTCCAGATCCACTTGGTGCCAATAACCTTCCGCTTTGCTGGTGGATCCACTAGCTCCCAAGTGTCATTCTTCATTATGCTGTCATACTCCGCCTGCATAGCAGCCTTCCATTGTTGGATCTGCAAGTGCTTCTTCTAAGTCAGTTGGCTCCTTTACTTCTCTCATAATCTCAACCATCAAGGCCATATTGACTATGTGAGCAGAAGCCCTCCTTTGCTCCTCTATTCTCTGAGACCTCCTCGGTCCGTCTGCCTTCTCCTCAACAAATGCAGGCATAGGATTATTGTGGTCATAAAGCTGCTTCACCCAATGCGGCAATGGCTTTTCCGGTGGGGTAATGTCAGGTTGGTGAACTTTTTCCTCATCATCTGAAGATGATGCTTCCTCCTTCTTAAGGATAGGGATAGCTCTTGGGACAGGTTCATAGTGGACTACTTCTTTGCTTGATGATAAAGTGGAAGAACTTGCCTTCTCCTCCTCCACTGTATGCGGCTCCTCCTTGAATACCACATCACGGATCGCAATGATCTTCTTTGCCTCTTGGTCATACAATTTGTAAGCCTTCTGCTCATCACTATAACCCAAGAAGATACATTTTCTGCTTTTTGGTTGTAACTTGTTTTTCTTCTCATCTGGAACATGTGCATAACATTCACATCCAAAAATTTTGAAATGTGAGACAGATGGTTTCTTACCAGTGTAAGCCTCATGGGGTGTTTTTCCCTTGAGAGCCTTTGTGTAGCTCCGATTTAGAATGTAGACTGCAGTATTAACAGCTTCAACCCAAAAATGGTTTTAGCATGCATCTTGCCATCTCCACAATGGTGCGATTCCTGCGTTCCACAACACCGTTCTACTGAGGTGTGTGAGGCGTCGTCAATTGATGCTTGATCCCTTTGCTGTTGCAAAAGCCTTCAAACTCCTTTGAGTTGAACTCACCACCACCATTTGTTCTAAATTTCTTCACATTTTTCCCTGTTTCATTCTCAACAAGTTTTAGCCATTCTTTAAACTTACCAAAATCTTGAGCCTTATCACGAAGGAAGTACACCCACATCGTCGTCGACAATCAACATAAAATAAGAAGATCCCCCCAAGGCCTGTGTAGGCATCTTACCACACAAGTCAGCATGCACCAACTCTAGAGGAGCCTGTGCTCTATTCTTGCTTTCTTGTGGAAATGCCTTTCTCTGTTGCTTGCCCATCATACAAGCTTCACACGGTTCCTTCAATTCAGTTATTGTAGGTAGGTGAGCAACCATACCTTGCTTTTGCATCTCCTTCAACACTGCAAATCCGATGTGTCCAAACCTTTCATGCCAAAGCTTACATGTGCCCACTCCAGCGGTGGCTGTAAGAGCACTTAGCTCATACAGGTTGTTCCTTCTTTCTCCTTGCCAACAATTATGCCAGCACTATCAAGAATTTCTGCACCTGTCTTCTTGAACCTTACTTCATGACCAAGATCAGTTATGGTAGCAACTGATAAGAGATTTCTCCTGATTTCGAGAACATACAACACATTTGAAAGCTTTTTGACTTCACCATTTGCAGCAACAAAAGAAATAGTACATGTGCCCGCAGCAGGGCATTTTGCATCATTTCCAACCGTCATAGTGATGGCTTCTTGTAGAGGCTGCATAGAACTGTATAGACCTTTCTTGTTGGTCATGTGATGGGAGGCCCCACTATCCAACACCCATGAGTCAGTGGTAGATTCTTCTTGCGCCGAGGAGCGCACTTCCTCAATGGTCGCCATGAATAATTCCAACTCTGCTTCAGCCATATTGGCTGTCTCTTTCCCTTTACTTTTAAGGGTACCATTCTTTTCATCTGCCTTCTTGACACGACAATCTGCAATTGCATGTCCTTTCTTCTTGCAGTAGAAGCACTCTCCTTGAAACTTCTTCTTTCCGCCCTTCTTCTTTTTGTCACCATCATTTTTGGTGAAGGAACCACCTTTGCCTTTTGCATTGGTAGAGAATGCAGCATCTCCATTGTTGCTTCCTTCTCGGGCTTTCAGCCTCAACTCCTCCTCCATTAATAATGCACAAAACTCCTCAAAAGTCAAAGCTTGAGGTTTCACTTGAGTATTAAGGGCAGTTACTAGTCCATCAAACTTTTGTGGACAAATCCGAAGACACCTCCGAGCTAGCTGTTCGCTAGTCTTTTGTATCCCAGCGCCAGCCATCTGGTCACGTAGATTCTTAATCCAAGTGATGAATGCTTCAACCGTCTCTCCTTCAGCAAACTTCTCCCCTGCTAGTTGATTCTCCAACTTTTGAATCCTCGTTTGGTTTCGTGTTTCATACTGACTCCTTAGTACATTCCAAGCCTCTGACGCTTTGGTTGTATGCTGAATCAAAGTCAAAACACTGTGAGAACAGCTTGTAACTAAGGCCCACAATGCATCTGCATTCCTTCGTTTCCAAGCTCGTAGAAGATCTGCATTCGGAGGAATCATCACACTAGGATTTGATGGGTCGGGGGTAGGCTGTGGTTCTGCGTCAGTCCCCAGCACAATCTCCAAAAGCTCATAAGAATCAAGGATAGCTGTAATTTTGAACTTCCACAAGGTGTAGTTTGTACCATCTAACTTGCCTTCGCTAAAGGTTGGTGGACGAATCCTCAGTGTTTGAATAGCCAGTACAGCAACACCACCTCCTGCACCGCTTCCTGATGCGCTAGAACCACTTCCGGAAGTCGACATAGTTTCTCTTTGCTCTTGAAGCCTTTGCCTCTTGCACACTCTCCAATCTCTAGAGCCCCCTGGGCTCTGATACCATGTAAAATATTACATGGAGCGAACAAAATCTGAGAAAGAGATAGAGAGTACACAACAGATAAGAGGAGAATTAGTAAATTCTTTAACTCCAAACAACTGATACAAAGATAGCTTTGTCCACCTGTGCGCTTCCACTGTGTGAAGCTTAGATGGCAATCTAGAGACAGAAGATAGGTGAAGAGCTTAAGGCTAGCTGGAACAACAACTCTGACTGGGTGAAAGATGAGTGAGAAATGGCTGCGAAGAGGTTTAGCTTTTATAGCCCGCGAAGGTCGTTAGGCCATATGAGCCTCTACTAGTCGGCCAGGAAATATTCCAGGGAATATTCTCTTTACCATCGGGCTAGCGGCGCTGCCCCCCTAGGACCCTCGCCAGGGGGCCGCCGGCCCCCCTGGGACCCCCCAGCCAGGGGCCACTTCCGCGGCCCCTGGACCCCACAATAGGGGCCCCTTTTAACTCCCTTACACCGCAACTCAATACAATGCGCCTCGAGTTGCTACTAGCTTAACCACTCCGTCTAACCCAAAGATTAGATCCACAACAGTCACCTTTTTTCCATCCGGTCACATAGACCTCATCTGATATACAAGCCAGGACTCAACCAATGTTCGGGCTCACATTTGGCTTCTCCTCATAATGGGGACCTCACAACTTTGAGCACCATGGATCATTGGTAGCACCTAATGAGGGTGGGGCATTGATCATATCTAACAAGGCCATGCTTGAAACAAGACGGTCAAGAGACAATGCCAAGGACGGGCTTTGGACTTACAAATATCGTAGAAGTCCCCAAAAGAAGCCCAAGCCTTATAGATGAAGGCATCGATGGAGGGTCAGCACAATGCCACGATGGATATCTAAAGCATTGCTACATGCTCAAGGGTATTACGCAGGTATCCGATAGATTTGGGTGCCAAAACCCCTTGCTAAACCTCCCTTGTTGACCGAAGGCCAGATCGTATCAAGAGCAAAGAAGCGTAGGAGGAGATCTAAATGACTCAAACCAAGTCTCGAGTCAACAATAGTGGAGTGACCAACCCCCTCATGGTCGAAATCAAGAAACCAAACGCGACCAATCAGAGGGTAGATCCTCAACCTAGTGTGCTTGACAAGCAGATATTAGATGTAATCGTTGAGGATACGCAAAAGCCACTAGTGCCCAAGGAGCCTTTGATTCCCCAAGAGGATAGCAGGCATCATAGGCACAACATTGCTCATGGCAAGGTTAAATGCTCAACAAAGCAAATAGCAAAATCATCTAACAGCCACGAGCAAATCTCCCAACCAGTGTCAAAGCCACTTAGGAGTCCCAAGTCTCCTACACCCTCTTCCCCTAAACGGACACAGGAAGCACAATAGTCATCAAGTGCGGCTACTCAATCCCAATCTCTACCTACATCAAAGCTTCCAAATGTCCAAGAGGCAGGACACGGCACCACCCTTAGCTCTCAACCTAAGGATATGCCTATGCAATCCACCGTGGCTAGCTCAACTAATACTCAAGTGAATGCTCTAAGGGCAACAAAAGACATGATCACTTCCAATCGACCTAAGGACTTGACACCGCAATCCACCAATAATAGCAAGTCCACTAAACTAGGTGCTACTACTTCCAATCAGGGATCACAGCAGTCACAGCCCTTGGCCGTGACAATGCCCCTTGCGGAAGGTGTCCTTACTAGTTCACCTGTGGAGGAGGTGTCGCAACCAACTTCATTAACAACTCCAGCACTTCCAAAGCGCCTGAAGTCTAGGCTGGAGGAGTTAAACAAAAGGGAAGAGCTAGACTCTCCAAAAAGGGAGGCAGTTGTACCCTCACAACCTAACGAGGCTATTCAGCAAGCCACGGCTATGTCCCATAAGGGCGTACTAGAGAAAGAGAATGCTAAGGCCCAACCAAGCACATCAACGGTTGACCTAGTCCAGTTTCCTGAGTTGTTGAGTGATGCACCTTCATTGACCAAAAAAAAGAGGAGAAAACAACGAAAACAACAGCAGTTACAGGTGGTTGTGGACCCCAAGAACATTGACACCAAGAGCGCTGGAGAGCTTAGGACTAAAGCATCGACTCCATCCACCAATGACCCCATTGATGCCTCTCCTAATAGCGGTGAAACCTCATACACATCCGTGTGCTCTGAAAAATCAAAGCAGTCGTTACCATCAACGGTTGCTTGCAATACTCAATCCACTGACAACAGAACTCGCATTAACCAATCAAGAGTGGATACAACGCTGTCACAACAAGGTAACAAATTTATACCAGTCACATCCAAGGAAAACCATGACGCAATAACGAAGCCTCAGGAGAAACATGGAAACCCCAAGAGCATAAGAAATCATAGCGTTGACCAATCTTGCTCGTCGAGACGATCTGAGCTCCCAGCTATGTTAAAGCCTAGGCAAACCTCTAGAACCTTGCATGAGATAGCAACTAAGCAAGCCCTCGTTGAACATAGAAGTGTCACAGAATGCTTAACCGAGTTATATGCTAAGCTCAAAGTATTCGCACGTGTCTACATCCTAGCAGACATGGGCACATTCCCTAAAGAGCAGCTTGAAGAATACTTGCCATTTTCCTTATCCTGGGAAGAGCAAAAACATCTTGACAAGCACTATAACAGGCTCCTGCATGAACGCATGCGACTCATCTCTGACAACGAAGCCGATGAACTACACTTAACTGTAACATTCAATGATGTGCTCTGCCAACCAAATCTCTTAGAGATAGAGCAACTAAAGCAACAATCAAAGGGTCGAAGTCAATTTGAACAACATTGGTGTGAAAACCGTGTTGTAATGGCCAAACTAGGGGCCCAGATCATGACAGTCTCAGAGGAGTGATTGGCCAAATGGTGACTGACTGCCATTCAGGGTATGGACTTAGCTGAAACTAGCCAAGAGAACTCTCTATCTGATAAGGTTCTCACTAAGGAGGAGTTACATGTTGCCAGTAGACTCGGATAAGGTTCCATGCTACTCGATGTTGCAAAATATCTATCGGTATTGAGAAGGTTGCCACAAGTACTGGATGCGTGTGCCACACTCCAGTAGAACCCGGAGTTCTACAATTGGCTTTTATCCTCATGAAGTGATATGGATTCGTAAATATGTACATAAATAAACAATGAATTTTGTGACCCTGTATAGATAATATCAACATACACAAGCAATGATAGTCAAGTGCAGGGAGAAGAGTTTGGTTTGATAGGCTAAGCTCCTCAGGTCCTCCTCTCATCACACATTTAGAAGTTGTGTGACCATTCTTTCCTCCAAGGAGAGGACATGCAACCCTCATTACCGACATAGGAAGCCTTGACCAACATCTCTTATGGTGTAGACAGGGTACCATCCCTTTCTATACACCTTTCTCCCTTTCCGGTCTATCCTTCTGAGGATGAGCCCTACCCCACTCCATGATAACCAGTCCACGCAACTTAGCACAAGCCAAGTTCTGCTAATGGCTAGATGCCAAATGAACATCATCATGGGGGCCATCCCTCTACAACAAACACTGCATGCCTCACCTCTCCCCTTCCAATCATGTGCACTTGATAACCCACTATATAATCCTTTCCATGCGAATAGTTTTATCCTGCCTCAAGGCCTAATCCTCGGTTTGCATATTGCAGGTCCCGCTACGGTATCCGAATGGAGCACCCAATGCAGCTTGCTTACAAGGACGCTATTCGCTGTCGAAGGGAGCATGTAGCACAAGCACCCCCACCAAAACGCTACGTACCTACTCTAAAGAGGTACGCATCGAAAAGAGGCCCCAAATGACACCACCCAGGATGAAAGCCAAAAACCCCCTAAGCCAAGAGGACGAGGGCTCAAGGGAGCACACGGGTTGTGGCAACACTAACCGTGCAGGCTCCCACCAGACGCTCAGGCACCAGGTGCTTGAAAGAGGAGAGGGCAGCTCGAGACAAGCAGGAATTTGACGCATTATTTAAAAGCATCTTGGAAACAGTTGTGGCCAGGGACTACACCATTGAGGTCCCGACCGACATCTTCCCTGCCCAACCTTACAGGAGCCCCTCACTAGCACAACCTCAGTCGCCCGACCACTCGGACTCACCCTGCCTCGTAGAAATAGATGTTGAGATGACAAGCTCAACACATGTGGACATTGATGATGAACTGCCTAGTTAGATGGGCCCACATGTCTACACTTAGCACGTCGGTGGTCATTATGACTCACACATGGCCACTGACTCATTACTTATTATATTCAGATTGTCACACCTATTTACAGCTGGCATAGTTATAGCGCCAGTCGACTAGTGTAGTCGGTTATGTATTGTTTGACTTAGTAGGCCACTTTCCTTTATGTTGTATCTTATCTATACTTTGTGTACATTGTAAAGTGTGTGGAAGAAGAAGAAGAAACTAGCAAGAAAACGTTTTGGCCTCCATCTCTCTTCTTGTCTCTTGAGTGAGCTTCTCCTTGTGCATTCTCTGTGTGTTCGGCGCAGCACCTTGAGCAACTCCTCCCACCACGCTATTCTTGACATGGTATCAGAGCCGCGCCACTGAGAGAGACTGATTTCGAAGGCTGAAGCGAAGGAGAAAAAGCAAGGTTTGACCAAGCAAGCCACTGGTAAGAAGCTCTCCCATTCTTCCACTCTCTCTCATGGATAGTGCCTGTGGAGGCATTGGAAGCAAGGTAGAGCAAAAATCTCAGATTGCAGTGAGATTTGGTGTGCGCAAAGAGCGCTGTGTATTAGAGCCCCAAGGTTGCGGACAGCAGTTATTTTGGGCATCTGAGGCCGTTTCAGGCCCCATTTTAGAGCCCCAAGGTTGCAGACAGCAGTTTCAGGGTACACTGTGACTTCGACTAAATTGACCGAAAGTGGGTGCGCAGGTTACAAATTTCAAATCTGTAAGTTCAAAGGTGTTTACAGTAAGTAAACACGAGGTTTATCTGCAAACAGGTTGCAGATTGCATGTATTGTTGAGCAAATAGTGAAAAAGGTTGTCTGGTGTATTGATGTGCACTACAGGTCGAGGGTTGCAGAAGATTTGCTTGCTGTTGGTATTAATTTTGTGATAATGGCAGAGAACAGTGGAAGCCCCATCATTGAGAAGCTCGACAAGAACAAATACCCTTCATGGAAGTTCCGTGTCACGAATTTTCTTATTGGAAAAGGCCTCTACAAGTTTGTTTCAGGTGAAGAAAAGGAGCCGGAGGTGAGTGATCCTCCAACTGTAGAAGAGACAAAGGCACGGAAGGAATGGAATGCAAAAGACAAGAAGTTCATGTATTGGTTGTCTGCAATAATTGACAATAATATGCTGAGACACATTAGAAATGCAGAGAATTCATATGCAACTTGGACCATACTTGAAAGTATGTTTTCTGTAAATACAAAGGCACGAAAGATTCAACTCAAGCAAGAGTTGAATACATTAAAGAAAGAGAAGATGTCTATCAATGAGTATGCACTGAAGGTAAGAAGCATTGCAGATGCATTGGCAGCGATTGATGCAATGCCCAATGATGATGATTTGGTGTCGTCTACCTTGGGTGGACTTAACAATGAAAAGGCTTGGAAGTCTTTTGTAACTTACATATATGTTAGAAAGCCATTTCCAGATTTTGATGAGTTGGTCTCCCTTATGATCACTGAAGAGATCAACATGCTGAGTGAGACATCTGAAAAAGGTGGTGAACATGTCCAAGCTTTCTACTCCAGTTCAGAAAGGGGATGTGGCAGGTTCTCTTCAAGAGGCCGTGGTACAGGACGTGGTAGTGACAACCAGCAAAACTAATTGAATCAGCAATTTGGCAATATGCAAGTTTCAGGAGGTCGTGGTAACTTTAGAGGCAGGGGGAGCTTTAGAGAAAGATGTGGATGGCAGAACAGAGGTTCTAACAACTCTGGTATTGTGTGTCACTACTGTGGCAAAACAGGTCATATTGCAGCCCAATGTTATGCTAAGAAAGATGATATTCGCAGTGGTAAGTTGCAGCAAGGAAACTGTGCATCGTCTTCACGACAGAATGAAGACAAAAATGAACATTTGTTTTTTATGCAGCATATGTTGAATGTTGTTATAGGAAAGGGAACACATGAGGATGTTTGGTATGTTGATTCAGGTGCATCCAATCATATGACAAGCCATGCAGAATGGTTTGGAGAGATGCAAAATTTGCAAAATGTAGGTTATGTGCAGACGGGTGATGATTCATGCCACCCAATTTTACACATTGGAAAAGTTCCCTTGTCCTTGAATGATGGTAAGACAAAGAGTCTTTCAAATGTATTACATGTGCCATCTATTACAAAGAACTTGGTGTCAGTGGGTCAGATGGTAGAGCAAGGGCTGCAAGTCAGATTTAATGCAAAGGGCTGCTTTGTAGAAGACTTCAATGACAAGTGCAGGTTGGTAGCAAAGGGAAGTAGAGTTGGACGTATGTTTACTCTGGATGCTGGAATTCCTTCTATGAATGCTCCTATGTATGCTAAAGGAAAAGGTGTTGTAGCAGATATTGAAATTTGACACAAACACATTGGACATGCAAATGTACAAAGGTTGAAATTAATGCAGTCCAAAGGGTTGGTTGCAGGTTTGCCTACATTTAGAGTTGCAGAATTTCATCAGGTATGAGAAGCATGTCAGTTTGGTAAGCAGGCAAGACAACCCTTTTCACATGACAAAGATGTAAGCAGAAATATCCTTGATGTTGTGCATACAGACATGTGGGGGCCTACACAAAATGTATCTCTTGGAGGCAGTTCATATTTTGTCACATTCATTGATGATTGTTCTAGAAAACTGTGGGTATATTTTATGAAGGAAAAGAGTGAAGCGTTTGAGCACTTTAGAACTTTCAAGGCTGTAGTTGAAAGAGAAACAGGCTTGAAAGTAAAGTGTTTGAGGTCAGATGGAGGGGGAGAGTACCTCTCGAATGAGTTCAGTGATTTTCTAAGGTCTCATGGGATAAAGAGACAGTTCACATGCAGGTATACCCCACAGCAAAATGGGGTTGCAAAAAGGAAAAACATGCATATTGCAGAAGTTGCACGTGCCTTGATGGCTGAAAAGAATATGCCTAAGCATTTGCTGCAGTTCATGGTATGACCCCCGAAGAATGTTTTACAGATAAGAAGCCTGATGTTTCACACTTGAAAGTGTTTGGCTGCATTGCGTATGTTCATGTGCCAGATGAGTTACGGAAGAAACTGGATCCAAAGGCTGAAAAGTGTGTCTTTATTGGATACTCTTTAGAGAAGAAAGGGTATCGTTGTTACAACCCTGTCACATGTAAGTTCAGAGTGAGCAGGGATGTCATCTTTGATTAAATGAGTAGTTGGTATGCATCTAGTGGTGATGCATTGGATGATGATGATGATCATGACACTTATGTGCAGGCTAAAAAGAAAGAATCACGGACTCTTAGTGGACCAGAGACATCATCTGGTAGTCCTTGGTCTGGGAGACTAAGGAGTACCTCTACATCTTCAAGTGCATCTAGTAGCACTACCAGTAAAGACAAAGGAAAAAGTAAAGTTTCAGAAGGCATTGATGCAGTTCTTGATGGAGACTCCAGTGGCTCAGAGAGCCTGGATGATGAGCTTGGCATTCCTTCAGTGAGGACTCCAGGTGTGCAGAGAGCACGCGTTAATGCAAAGACTCCATTGAGTGATCCAGTGGTACACAAGTCTAGCAGGGTGAGATACCCTGTTAAAAGATTTGGTTTTGAAGGTTATGCAACTCACCATTATGCCTATATGGTGAAACTAGTTGAGGATGTTGAGCCCACATGTTTTGAGGAGGCTGTTGGTCATGCTCATTGGGATGCAGCAATGGATGAGGAGATGGCTGCATTAGAGGCCAATAAGACTTGGGATCTAGTATCATTGCCAAAGGGAAAGAAAGCCATTGAATGTAAGTGGGTTTATAAGATTAAGCACTATGCATATGGTTCTATTAGTAGGTACAAAGCTAGGTTGGTTGCAAAAGGCTATGCCCAGACATATGGCATAGATTATGATGAAACCTTCAGTCCAGTTGCTAGGATGGAAATTGTCAGATGTGCGATTGCTTTGGCAGCAGCCAAAGGTTGGAGGTTGCAGCAAATGGATGTGAAGAATGCTTTCTTGCATGGTGATTTGCAGGAATAAGTGTATATGGATCAGCCAGCAGGTTATGAAGATTTAGAGCATCCCACATATGTGTGCAGGTTGAAGAAGGCACTCTATGGGCTCAAGCAAGCACCTAGAGTATGGTCTGACAAGATCAAAGAGTATCTTGTTAATATTGGCTTTTATGTTTCTGATGGTGATCACTCACTTTATGTGAGAAAGGGAGATGTAGGTTTGGTCATCATAGTCATCTATGTGGATGACTTGATTATTACAGGTGATAGTGATAGTGGGATTGCTGAAGTCAAGGATTTTTTGAAGAAGAAGTTTGAGATGAAGGATTTAGGTGAGCTAAGGTACTTCCTTGGCATTGAGGTGATCAGATGTGATGATGGTATATGGCTCTCCTAAAGACAGTATGGCTTGGATATGTTGTCCAAGTATGGTATGATAGCATGCAAACCACTTTCAGTCCCGTTGGAACAAAATGTAAAGTTGAGTGCTAATGTTGGGGATAAGATAGAAGACCCTACTATGTTCAGGAGGATAGTGGGGAGTTTGATCTACATGACCATTACAAGACCAGACTTGAGCTACGCTGTTGGTCTTGTGAGTCAGTTTATGCAAGTACCTAGAAAGCCACATTTGGATGCAGTCAGACGCATATTGAGATATGTGAAGTCCACATTACATTATGGACTTTTCTATGAGGTAGGTGCAGATGTACAGGTGTTTGGATACACAGATGCAGATTGGGCTGGTAGTATGTCTGATAGAAGATCTACTAGTGGATACATGTTCTCTCTTGGTAGTGCAGTAGTTGCTTGGAGCAGCAAAAAGCAATCTACAGTTGCTTTGTCAAGTACAGAGGTTGAGTATAGAGGTGCTGTTGTTGCAGCATGTGAGGTAGTATGGCTACAAAAGTTAATGGCTGATTTGGATGTGCAGGTGGAAGGTCCAGTTGTCATTTATTGTGCCAACATGAGCAGTATACAGCTGGCTAGGAACCATGTGTTCCATGCCAGGACAAGACATATTGAGGTACACTACCACTTTGTGAGAGAGAAGGTACTAGCAGGTGAGATTGACTTGGTGTATGTCAGCACACAGGATCAGATAGCTGGCATCTTCATGAAGGCATTGGGTATAGAGAAGCTTCAAAAGTTTTGAAGCTTACTTGGAGTTGCAGAGATGCAGTTGAACTTGAGGGGGAGTGTTGAGATGACAAGCTCAACACATATGGACATTGATGATGGACTGCCTGGTTAGATGGATCCACACGTCTACACTTAGCATGTCGGTGGTCATTATGACTCACACATGGCCACTGACTCATTACTTATTATATTCAGGTTGTTACACCTATTTACAGCTAGCATAGTTATAGCGCCAGTCGACTAGTGTAGTCGCTTATGTATTGTTTGACTTAGTAGGCCACTTTCCTTTATGTTGTATCTTATCTATACTTTGTGTACATTGTAAAGTGTGTGGAAGAAGAAGAAGAAACTAGCAAGAAAACGTTTTGGCCTCCATCTCTCTTCTTGTCTCTTGAGTGATCTTCTCCTTGTGCATTATGTGTGTGTTCGGCGCAGCATCTTGAGCAACTCCTCCCACCACGCTATTCTTGACAATAGAGTAGCCCCACGTTATGTAAAAGGCTTATCAAATGCTACCTGGTCATGACTTTTTGTCTCTAAAGGGTTACATGCTGACATGTTCCCCAATTGTACAAACTTTTCATATCTGCGTTTAATACATTTCACGTCTTTAGTCAAAGAGAAAGCTAATCAGGCACACAGGTGATAAGTATCTAAGTCAACACCATGGAATTCAGATAAGTGATGTCTCCTTGCGCTGCACTGGTTTATTATAGTTGCTGCATATGCCGTGCATGTACTCTCATGAAGTGACAAGTGGAAGCAGGATGATACAGGTCTTTGGGCGAAAGTGTTCAATGCCTAAGTCACCGCAAGACCACCGGCCCCACAAAGAGCCACGACAAAGCCACGCTGTCGAAAGAAAAAATCACCTGTGCTAGTGCCCACATTATATGGCCCAAAGCATAATCATGGGCTACGCTCTCTTTCTGGGTTAAGCTCTACAGTTGGCTCACGGCAGTTGTTACCTCAATTGTATCGACATCGCGTGTCGCAAAGAGGTTTGCAATATCTCAAGTGTATCTCCCCATCTCAACAACTGTTTCTCTAATAACGAGACTAGGGCACAATCATCACTGTAATATCCATTTCCTGAGCCTTCGAAGCTTGACATTTCCCAACCCATTGAAAGGCTAATAGCCTCAACATATTGCAATGGTTGTACTCAGGCAAGTCCAAAAAAAAAGGGGGAGAAAAGAGAAGAGAAAAAAAGAAAGACAGAAAAAAGCACAAGAAAAAGAAACAAAAAAAAAAAACAGAAAAAGGAAAATAGAAAAGAAAAGAACGAAAAGATAAGAAGCACCCACGATCACAACACAGCACCTAGGGGTCCTCAAATTAGGTATGTCCAGTGACCTTGGTCAGCTGGCTCCGCCGTCCCTAGTCCCCTAGCCCTTTAGCATCACCCACAATCGTTCAGGGCACATTAAGGGCAGGACATACCTAGGGAGCTTGTCTCGCCTATGGTTAGACCTGTCACCCTGACCCATTCGCACGAGTCCCTCTTGCACTTTGCCTTAATACCATTGTAATCAATTGTGGTAAGCACCACACGAATGGCCACGAAAAGTACATTGTCCTCATCAATCAAGTTCAATAGATCCCAGATCTACTGAAAGTGTGGTGTCCTTGTGTTCAATTATGCTAGGTCGTGCAATCACAACTCAAAGGATGTCTCATACACCTTCGCGTGTACTTCTTCTCAACATGGACAACTTTGCTTCATCCACACATTGTTACGAGAAACCAACCCGCGAGCTTCTAACTACGTAATATCTAAGTATGCACGAGCACTCACGTAATATCTGCACCAAAATATATACACTGTCTGGGTTCTCAAGTGCAAGACAATACTCTCAGCTTGCTTAGAGTTCGACCTGTCTCCCAAACTAATTGAACTATGTCTTGTGCACGATAGAGAAGACTAGCACTACCCCTAGGGAGAGACCACTTATGAGAGGTTTTCAAAATTGCACGTATTGAAGACTCCAATGAAAGTGTCATTCGCTCTTTATCGACAACCAACTCTGAATTCTTATCCTTTATCATCCTGCAAGCCCGCAAAGAATCGTCATGTGCAGAATCCCCAACAAACCAACACTTGTATTGGCCATCAGTGTAATCCCCCACAAAGAATAGCCCTACCACCAACTCCAACAACCCTTCCACCAGCTACCTAGGCCACCAACGTGCCCCCAAGGACCTTCCTCCACACCACCACCAACACTCCTCCACAGCAACCACAGGTGTCCTTGCCACCCACGTCTTCGGCGCATGCTAAAGCCTGCTACCCACGACGGTGAAGTGCCATGGGATTGACACTCGTCTAGAAGGGGGGGTAATGTTAACCCTCAAACGAACAAAAGTGGAAAATCCGGAAAAGCTGAAGCAAAAGACAAGGCCAAGGCAAAAGTGAAACGGAAGATGAAGGCGTGCCAAGAAAAATCTAGAAACACAAGAAGCACAGGAAATTCCTAAATAAGGGAAAAAGGCGCACAAGGAAAAGTGCAAGTCAATACTTTTGTAAAAGAGCGCGAGCGCATCATGATTTAATTTAAGGAGCGTCAGGCTCTCACCGTGCAATTTGTAAATGTAGACGGGCAGTGGAAAGGAAGCTAGGAAGATAGAAGGACAATGGGGAAAAGGGCCTGCCATGTAAAAAAGGGGATAAGGGGATGACCGCCCAAAAAGAGATTTAGGGTTTTGTATATAAAGTTGAAAAGTGAATGAGAAGCTCATTCTTGTGTGTGGCCAAAAGTGGGTCTCCTCTTCTTCTTCTTCTTCTTCTTATTCTTGCATGCTTGAGCTTGTGCTTGAGAGAGGGAGTGTGAGAGTGTGAGGGAGTGAGTGTGTGAGGGTGAGGGACCGGGGAGGAGAAGCTCTCCATCTTCTCCTCTCTTCTTCTCTTCTCTTCTCTTCTCTTATCTTGCTCACAGCTATGGAGCTTGGTGCGTGGAGCTTGAGAATGGAGCTTGCTTGAAACTTGCACTTGGATCGTGGAGCTACCGGAGTGCACAAGAGAGGAGGTAACTCAATTGGCATGGAGGTAATCTCACTACACCCATAGATGTGGATGGCGCATCAGCTATGTGAGAGGTAGTCATTAGTACTCGGCTTGGAACGCTTGAAGCAATAAGTGGTACGTGGGTCTTGGTAGTTGAGCGAGAGCTCCCACACTTATCACTCTCATTACTTCCAATGTTCCTTGCACTCAACCAATTGTGCAATGATTGAGGGGGGGAAAGCTCCAGTGTTAGTCTAAAGTATGTCGTTTGTCTCATAGTGATGGTGATGAGGAGGAGGATTGTGATGGGTGAGTTTGTTGATAAACCAAGTAAGTATCCATTTTTTTCCTTTTTTTTAACTTTAGAAAGTTAAAGTTTTAAATCTTTGCTCTAATTCCCTCTAGTCCCCCCATTCGTGCACAAAAACTGGGCGGGCGTCGAGGGCATTAGAAGCACCTTGATTGTGTGTTGGTAAGCAGTATTACAAGCAAATTCTAAAAGAGGTAGATGCTAAATCCACTATCTATTGTAAGTCAATAACCTTAATATATATTTGATGGTTTGGTTCACCATCTCAGTTTATCCATTAGTTTATGGGCAATGTGGAGTACTAAAGCATAAATGGGTTTGGCTCACAAGGTCACTTATGAATATATGTATGTATCACATGAGTTCAAAATAAAGGGTTTTAAAAATACTATTTTTATACATTTTTTACATACAAAAGGGTGGCATATAAAGGGGTTACTTACACATTGAATAAAAAGGGGTTTCATTTTATTCAAGAAAATTTTACAAATAAGGACATTTATAAATAGACCTTGAACACATGTGATATATATATCATTACTAAATATGCTCTTTGGTATCCATGTAATCTAAATACTTCCTTGACACAAACTCAAGTAATATCAATTGACTTATAAGTTGTCTAAAATCAAATGTGTGAATCCACCATTACCTTGATGGAGTCATAACCATTAGCGAACGGCAAGTGATTGAACAACAAAATCCATACTCATTGACTTCCATTTCATTTGTGGAATGACTAAGTGTTGCAATTATCTAGGAATTTTGATTCTTTTTGTCTTGACCATTTGAGAAGTTGAGCATTGGGTTATATATCTTAGCACATCTCTTTTCTGTCCTAGCCAATGATAGCTTTTGCAAATTGCATCAAGAGTTTTGGCATATCTTGGATGTTTAGAAATTTGGATATCATGAGTCTCCCATAATATTTTACCTTTACTTCATATCATTTTGGAACACATAGGCAATCTTGGTAGTACAAACAACCATTTCTTGCATAATAGTCCTTAATCGTGGCTCTTTCCTTGTTAAAAATTTTACATTGAATTAAGTCATGAGTTCCTCATATTCCTTGTCCTCCTGAGAAATAGCTTTGTGTGGAATCTCTCGGGTCCCACTTTCAAATAAGGGGTAAAGATTTGGCCATGTGGCTTAATCTTAACCCATGCTTCAAAGTGGGACTTGGAAAGACAACCTATATAGTAATTAGCGTAAACTCCACTTTTAAGTAAGCGGACAAGATTTGATCATGTGACCAAATATTATCTATATTGGGAATTCCCAAACTATATGAGAATTCCCAAACTCCCTAATATAGTGTTTTGATTGAAAATTCACTTAAGACTTTTATCATCTATCACTAAAGTGAATCTTTTTCTTAGTAGGTAATTTCTCCATAATTTCAATGGATAGATTATTGCAAGTTGTTCAAGGTCATGAGTAGCATATTTTGACTCATAGGGATTTAGTTTCCTTGAAGTATAGGCCATTGGTTTTCCTTCTTGTACTAGCGCCCAACTGATTGCAAGCTAACTTACATCATGGATTACTCTAAATGGTTGGATGAAGTCAAGGAGATTCAAAACTAGGGTGCTTATTACATCTTCTTTAAGCTTATCAAAGCTTTCTTAATGTTCAACTACCCCAGGTACTCACTATATGCATACCCTATATATCACACACGTTCAAGGCTTATTTATAAATATCCTTATCTACGAAATTTTTCTTAATAAAACATGAACCTTTTCTATTCAATCTATAAGTAACCCCTTTATATGGGACCCTTCTATATGTAAAAAATATGTAGAAATGGTATTTAAAAAAGCATTTATGTTGAACCCACGTGAGACATACATATATTTGTGATTGACCTCCCTAGGTCAACTACCCATATGATCATGGTGTTATTATTCAAGAGATCGGTCAAGGATACTAAAATGAGGGAATAATCCTTGATGAAGATTCGATGTCATCCTATCAGCCCAAAAATCCTTGGATTTCCTTGACTGTCTTAGTTATCATATAATCTCGGAGTCATTTATCTTTGCAAGATCTAAGAGGATTCCATCAACAGAGATTATGTATTCTAGGTATTCAATCGTGTCAAAAAAACATGTATTTTCTCATCTTTCCATAGAGTTGATTTTGGCATAGGATTTGCATTGCAATCCTCAAGTAACTTTCATGATTCCCTAATGACTTGGATTATACTAGTATATCATCAAAGAATATTAACACAAAGTTTTCTAGGTATGGTCAAAAGATATCCTACATCAGTTAGTTGAACATTACCAATGCATTGGTAAATTCGAATGACATAACTAAGAATTCATAATGACCCTATCTCGTATCGAAGATGGTCTTTGGAATATCTTCTTCTCTAATTCTTTTTTAATAACATCCAAATCTCAGATCTAGCTTCAAAAATATCTTAAGTCTGTGTAGGCAATCTTGAAGTTCATCAATCCTAGGTATTGGCTACTTCTTCTTGAGCATCACTTGGTTTAGTCCTAAGAAGTCAATGGAGAGTCTAAAATATCTGTCCTTCTTCTTCTAGAAAAGAATAGGTGCATCCCAAGCTGAATTTCTTGGGTGGATGAATCCTTGCTTTGGATAGTAGTTTATCTCCAAGAATCAAGTATCTCATGGTCAACCTCACGTTGAGAGAAAATTGGGTTACTATTCTAGAAGTATGTCTTCAAAATCATTAACCTAGGAAGGTAGGGTGTCTTCTTTAGTATTTTGGATCTTATTTAACCAAATCATGGAGACTGGCTGGCCTTTCATTAAGCCTTTTCTCAATCAACTTGCCTTGGATAGTTGGATCCTAGTTATACTAGTTTTTCCATATGTCTTTATGGTACTCCCTTCAAGACCTTGGCAGATCACTTCCTCCCTACCACATAGAATTTGGGCTCTCTTCTTTTTTATCCAATCCCTTCTGAAAATTTAGTTGTTGTATCCCAATTTTAGGACTCAAAATTTTGCTTCAATTGAATGATTGTATAACTCAAATTTAAATCTCCCTTCACTTGAGAAAATTTTCTTGTCGCTAGCCAAGAAAATTTTCTTGTCGCTAGCCAATTCTACAATCATTTTTATTATTTCCTTGAATTATAGATGAAATCTCTTAATTGTTTTGGATGTAAGAAAGGAATGAGTACTACTATAGTATAAAGCATTGAGAATCTACTCCTTTCTTCTCAATGGCAGTACATATAGGTGCTCTTTTAGTTTCTTTACCTAAGGGGCACTCTTCAAGTTACCCTATCATGGCAACTACTTGGGCTCAAATTGCTCTTCCATGTCCATGGCTTGGTTTTTGTATCCATCTCCATGACCTCTTCTGGCTTAGATTTTGATTTTAAGGATGATTTGGATAGTTGGCTCTTAGTTTTCCAACCCTTCTGCATTGGTAGCATGTCTATTATCCCATTTCATCCTTCATGATGGTATTGGCCCTTCCATTCCCTTTGGTGTTGCCCATGTTGTACCACTGTTCAGATAATTTATTTCATAGTTGTTGTTCATGGGGTGGTTCCTTTAACCATTGCTAGCAATTTCCTTGGCAATGGGATTTGCTCACATCAAGGCATTTGTGAGAGTCACAAGCCTCATTGATTCAAGGCTAGTGTCCTTAGGGGGTACATGACATGTAAATCCTCTATATCACATGCATCTAAGTCATATTTAAAAATACCCTTATCTTTAAACTTTCCCTTAATATAACACACCCTTTTCTATTCAATCTATAAATAACCTCATTATATGGTACCCTTATCTATGTATTTAAAAAAAATCTAGTCTTTTTATTCCACATAATATGTTTACATATTTATGGGTGACCTCCTTCCAAGCAAGTGTCCAATGGTGGATTCAATCCTTATTGGAAAAATCTTACAATTTGCCAGGTTGCAATCATTGGTAGTGCATTCTTACGAAGACTCGTGAACTTGGAATAATAGCCTTCCAAGGTTAACTTTAGTTGGTGCATGCCATAGAATTCATTCATTTTTATCAAGTCAAAGGAGGGAGGAAGATATAGATCTTTCATGACTTCTTTAATTTTATCTCGAAGTTTAGGAGTCTTCCATCACTCCCTTCTCTCGGCACTCGAGGAAGTTACTATATGTATATCCTCTACATCACGTGCATTCAAGTCCTATTTATAAATATCCTTATCTATGAATTATTCTTGAATAAAATATAACCCTTTTCTATTCAATCTATAAATAACCCCTTTATATTATACCCTTCTATATGTAAAAAAAGTATAAAAATGGTTTTTTAAAAATACCTTATTTTGAACTCACGTGATGCACATATATATTCATGAGTGACTTACCCAAGTCTCGACACCACTATTTCTAGATAGTAGTTTCAAATGCCAAGAAATAGTCATCCATGGCTTTGATCTAGGCTTTCACATCTTGCTCCACCTTGATCCTTCCCCACTAAACTTGGGTGGCAATGTTTGCTTTAGAAGAAACTTTTTTTGTAGGATCCCTTTATAAGTATTATGAATTCATATCAGTTGATTTTGATTAACACACAAGTTGAATGCTAGATTCAATTGCTCAAGATTTTAGGCCCTTTCTCTCTTAGGCACTTTTAGGGACTAGGGTAATCTTTATTCATTCAAAACAAAGGAATACAATAAAGTTCCAATCATGGACTTCTTATAATTAATGACACATTTACAAAACAATAAGGTTTATCATCCATTTCTAGGGATATGTAAAATGAAGGTAAGGGAGAATATCCTTGGATAGCACAACTATTTTAGGCATATTTTTCCAGAACTACTAGAGATATTGCCTCATCATGACTCACGTATATGAGTAATGTTTTGCCACAGAATAGGTCACATATGGGGATCTACTTTGGACCTTTTTGAGTAACTTTTTGCCAGAGAATAAGTCACATATGGGGATCTATGTTGGATAGAACTTCCTTCTTTGATATTAATTGTGAGATCCAGAGACCACAACTCAAAGTGTATTGAGGGGTATCAATAGAGAAGATTTACAAGACTAGCCATGCCCTAATAGTGGATAGGACTTTTTGCCAAAGAATAAGTCACATATGGGGATCTATGTTGGATAGAACTTCCTTCTTTGAAATGAATTGTGAGATTGAGAGACCACAACTCAAAGTGTATTGAGTGGTATCAATAGAGAATATTTACAAGACTAAGCATGCCCTAATAGTGAATAGGCATATATATAAGACTGAGGGAAAAAGACCTCCTAAACATGAAAAAGAGTGTCTCAGAGGTCCTAAGTGTATATTCACACATATTACTACCAACATATAGTGACAAATCCCTTTTGGGAGTGATGCAGTGAATGAGAGCTAGCACTTATGTATAGGAAAGAACCATCCCCGATGGACACTATCAGTGTAATGAATGAAGCTAATAGGAGAGAGGAGAAATATCTGAAGAGAGAGAACGATAGCAAGAAGAAGGGAAAGGAAGACTAGAAGAGGAGAGAGAAAGATAGAAAAGAGGGGAGGAAGAAGGAGGAAGCCATGGAATCTGAAGATAAAGGTGAAGAGTATGTTCTTGATAATAATTGGTTGCCCTAATCTTGAACTCTTACACCTTATATACCCAAGTCAGTGTGACTAGGTGTCTAACCCCTAGTTTCTATGTATCCTGCTTCTTGTAATCCATCCCTACCCAAAAGGTTTTTTCCCTCAAAAATGAAGAGAACTGGGGGGAGTGGTGGGTGGGTTTAGGGAGTGGGGTGCAAAGTACTAATCTGAGCCACATTACAATGAAAATTGGTGGGTAAAGACTAGGGACAAAATGTTGTCCACGACCGGCCTACTGAGATAAAAATGTCATAACTTTTGATAGGCTGCTCCAAATGGGGTATGGCGCCACATGTCTAAACAAAGCTTATGACAAGTACTTTCCGCCCAAGTAGGATACACATTCTTGAGATTTTAGCAAGTACAAAACTTTTCTAAAACAGTGTGCAATCTGTAGGTAGGGGGTGGTTCAATGGGAGAATAACTGGCTAGTCTTTAGCCCATTGGGCCTCTTAGAGGTGATAAAATTCATTGATAAGGGTGGCTAGGAACTAGGAGGCTTCTTCGAGGGGTAGACCTTGCAATTTGATGAGGTATTCCTTGATGGATCACGACCTTAAGTGCTTATCTCATTGCCTAATGATTGCCTCAGGGATATACTGAATGATACATTCTTCATCTATGGGGAGAAGGTCTTCCACATAGTCCATTGCGGTGCTTGTGAAGGGTTTCAACTGGCTGACATGAAACATATTGTGTATTTTGGTAGTGGGGGGGAGCCCTAATCAATAGGCCAAGTCACCAACTCTCTTTAGGATCTAGTAGTGGGGCCATAGAAGCAGTGAGCTAGCTTATTAATGTTGCCCTCTTTGAGAGTAGAGTAAAGGGACTTAGGCACTTTCAAGAGGACCAGTTCCCCTTCCTAGAATTCCAAATGCCTTCTTTTCTCATCAAGATAGAGTTTCATGTGAGTTTGTGCATTTTGAATATTTACTTTGTATTGCTGAAGTAGGGCCTACATGCGATCTAACTCTAAGGGTTGATCTTATCATTGAATAAGACTATAGGGAGGGGGACCTTATACCCGTATAAGGCCTAAAAAGGAGAAACTCCAGCACTAGAGTGGGTGGAGTTGTTATAGAAAAACTAAACCAAGTGGAGGCACATATCCCAGTTGTGTTGTGCATCATGGAAAAAGTGCCGCAAATATGTCTCAAGCCATTTTTTTACTCTTTCATTCTAGCCATCAGTATGAGGGTGGTATGTAGTGGATGGGGCAAGCTTGCTACCCATAGATGTGAAAAGTGTTTGACAAATTTACTCATAAACTTAGCATCCTGATCATGTACTATGACTTGTGGTAAGAAATGCAACTTGAAGATATATTCCATAAATTGAGTGGCCACCTGAGAGGCAGTGTATTGGGTCTTAGTGGGGATAAAGTGGGTAGCTTTGCTAAGGTGATCAAGTACCACATAGATATTGTTCCAACCTTTCTTGGTCACGAGGAGGCCAGTGATGAATTCCATTATGATATGAGTCCATTTCCCTTCAGGAATAGGGAGGAGTTGTAAGAGACTAGCAGGTCTAAGTGTACTATCCTTGTTCTATTGGTACGAGACACATTTGATCACAAAGTCCTTGACACCCCTCAATAAGCCTTTCTATACACCATGCAGTAATTTCTGGAAGATGTGGCTAAAGTTATTGTCTAACAAATAACATTATTGAAGCTCTTCAATCCAATCACTATACACCTCTAAAATAGAGGATACTCTACATGCCCACATCCGAGAGAGTGAATTGGCCACTATATTATATTTGCCCCGAGTGTGAGGAATGTCAAAGTCATAGTTTTGTAAGGTTGCCACCCATCACCTTTTCTTAGGAGTCAAAGTGGGCTCAGTCAAGAAGTACTAGAGGATGCAGTGGTCACTTTTTTAATTGTAAGTGGCTGCCATACAAATAGTGGTGACATTTCTTGATAGCATAGAGGATGGCCAATATCTCCCACTCCTACGTATTCATCCGCATCTCCTTATCATCAAGCTTGTGGCTCGCAAATGCAATCACAGCATGCTCTTGTAGAAATACTGCACCAATACCCCTACCATTGGCATCACAATGAATGGTAAACATCTTAGAGAAATTAGGGCAGACAAGGATGGGGGTTGCAAGTAAGCACGTCCTTTAACTATTTGAAGCTATGATTAGCAGTGGCATCCCAAAAGAATGATTTTCTTTTTAATCGATTAGTCAAAGGTGTTGCAATGGTGATATAATGCTTAATGAAGCATCTATAGAATGAAGAGAGACCAAGGAAGCTACGCAATGAACTAGTGGTGGATGGAATAGGCCAGTCCCTAACAGATTGCACTTTTTTCGGGTCAGCCTATATGCCATTTTTTCTCACAATGTGTCCCAAGTACTCTATAGATGTCTACATGAAGATACATTTTCTCTACTTAGCAAAGATTCAATACTCTCTCAATATGTCAAACACCCTTCTAACATGTGCCAAGTGGTCCTCTCGTGACTTGTTGTAAATGAGGATGTGATCAAAGAATACAAGCACAAATTTGAACAGAAAGAGTTGAAGACTTTTGTTCATCAGGCTCTGAAATGTGGAATGGACATCACTCAACTCAAAAGGCATCTCTAGAAAATGGTAAAGCTCACGATCAATCCTAAAGGCCGTTTTGATCACATCTCTCTTCCTCATATGAATCTAATGGTAGCCTGGCATAAATCAATCTTTAAAGTGAAAAAGCATGCCTATTTCAACTCATCCAGCAAGTCGTCAATCCGTGGGATAGGGTAGCAATTCTTCACTGTGATTTTGTTTAAATCTCTATAGTCAATGCACATGCAAAAAGGGCCATTTTTCTTCTTGACTAATAGAAAGAGGGATGCATAAGGGGAAGAATCCGGTTCAATGAAACACATATCCAACAACTCCTTCACTTGCTTTGCAACCTCTTCACATTCACACTTGGAGAGTCTGTAAGGTGGCTTGTTTACTAGCTTGGAATGGTGCCCTAAATCAAGTGGGTGGTCCACTTGCCTCTTAGGTGGAAGGGCTATAGGCATTTGAAATAGATCATTGTACTCCTTAGGTAGGGCCTGCAAGGCTGAATCCTTAGATACTTCAAAGGGTTGACCTGAAATGTCCTTATTCAATTGCAAGATAAAGATCTGCGAGCATTTCTTAAACTCTCATTTGAGTTGCTTTACTGTAATGAGCTGAAAATTAGCATGTTCTTGAACTCCCTGAGCTAGCCATGCATCACAAACTCCATGTAGAGCTAAGAGAAGTCCATAGCAATTATTCCTAATGATTTCAGTCAATCACAACCCAAGACAATATCAATGGGACCCATATCTAGGGCAATTAGATAAACCAATGCCACATAATTTCCAGGTAAGCATAAGGGGATTGTGGGGCATACATGTCTATTGACTTCTACTTCTCCATTTGCTACTTGGACTTTCAAGGGGTGGTATCATTCCATAGGGGTGCATTTCAACCGGTCAATGGCTGATTTATTAACAAAATTATGAGTACTACCACTGTCCACAAGGATGAAGACATGATTCCCATGGATACTACCTTGAATGCGCAAGGTGCTAGGGCTCCAAGAACCTATCCAAGCATCCAAGGAGATGGAGCAAAGGAAAGTGGTAGGCAGGTGGGATTTCAGATCAAGCATTTTTTAGGGATAGTCGCCCAGGTCAAAAGGAAATCATCCTCCCGGTCATAGAAGTACTTGTGATCCACATCCTCAACATGCTCAACATGGTCAATGGGTAGATCATCCTCTTCATTGTGCCAATATTCCATGACATACATGCTATGAACCTTGACCTTAGCTATCTTGTAAGGGCACTTAGAGGCATGGTCAGTAGTGTACTTATGCCCACATTTAAAGCATAGGCTTTTTTCCTTTCGTTCCTTCACAACATTCGGTGAAATGAAACGTTGGCCGTTGGAGCCATGGGAAAGTGATGCAGTGGACTATTTGTTTTCAACATATTTACTCTCAACATTAGAGCCAAGTAATGTCCCAAAAGTACCCAGTTTTCTTTCAGCATGGAAGATGGGGTAAGTGGGTATTTTGGGGTAGGCATAGAGGTGCCTCAGAAACTACCTCCATATGGGGCTAATCTTGAAGGGATACGGGGTTGTCTAGAACCTTGCTAAAAATGTTCATTCTTACAATAATTCCTTGCATATCTCTCAACCAATTGCTTCAAATAGTGTGGTAGGCTTTTGGGCCATGACACCTGTCGACAGGCTCAGTTCCAACCCATCGATATACTTATGCAATTTAGCATCATCTCCTAATTCTCTCCACATACATGGTCAAGTTCATAAATTGATTGGTGTACTCACGTACAGTGAGATTACATTGATCAAGAGTGTACGATCATCTTGCCAACCACTCTTTTCCCACACGGGACACAAATACTTGGACCATATGCATTTTAAAGTCTTCCCAATCAATGAACTGATGATTCTCTCAATTGATATAGTGGCACCATGTGTGGGCAAATCCTTCCAAGTGGAGAGAAGCAAAGATGATTTTCTGATCATCAGTGCGAGGGTAGATATTGAAGTAGGATGCCAACTTGGATGTCCATTCCTCCAAGTCATATGGTGAGGAAGATTGCCCATTTTACTTACTGAGGATAATCTTGTCACATAGATCATGAGGGCCTTACTGCCCATGAAACCCCTGATGTCCATACATCCCATTATGTCCATACTCCCTCTAGACTTTTTCATGGGCCTTACTTTTGCCTTTCTGGCCAGCTATTTGGATGCAGTACACAAGACCTATAATCAGTAAATGGGGTGTAACTTTTGGTAGGAAACTCCGATTGGTGAGACTTTTGATTTAAATCAGAGAATACAAAGCCCTCTTCAAGATGAGCTATTAATATTTGTGATAGAAATTTTCCAGAATATTCTACAATGGCATTTATATGTCTATCTTGGAGTGGTCTCATGATGTCCACTGTGACCCTAGTGCACAAAAATGGGCATAACCTTTAGAACGTAGCTCCGATGGGGGAGATTTTTTATTCAAACGAGAGGAAACAAAGCCCTTTTCAAGAGGAGCGATAAGTCTTACACCCAAGTGCAATACTGAATTTTATGTAATTGGATCTTTATGATTGTCCTACTTGACTGTGACTAAAAAACATTGTCTATCCCTTAGTGTAAAAGCACTATATGAATGAGTCATATAATGAGAGGCCTGATCAAAATCATGAATAGCATATTGAGCATATTAATCACTATCCCAAGCATCATTGCATGTCCATCTGCTCTGTCATCAATGCACAAGTGAAGTTTACTGCCATACATATCTTCTGACTACATGCACTACAAGTGTTATACATGGGTGCCATTAGCACTGAAAGGGTGTCCAAGGGGGATCATTGCATCAAGAGAGGTGGTGATCATGGGAGAGTACCTACACCTACATACTAGTATCGAGCTCTGGATCAGTGGGAGATGGGAAAAGTTCCCCACGGGCCGAGTTGTGCATCCCTTCAGGGTCTTTTAAGTGGTACGGGAGGGTCACCTCTCTTTTGTCTTACCACCTTGCCTGGCATCGACATTTTTCCTTAGCCAGAGTATGCATGGTAGACATTTTATTCAATCAATCAGCATGAGATGCATTGGAAAGGAAACATTGGGCCGTTTCATGAGATTCAATGATGAACAAGAGCTTGGATAGGGATTACCTTGGCAGTCTAGTGACTCACTGTCTGCTAGCTACTACTTACCCATTTACAAAGGTCTATGATTCTCTTTGAGATTTATCCAAGGCACACAAGAAAAAGAGGGGTTAAGGTCAAAAATTACAAATGATTTAGGATTAGTTAAAATGCATTAGGAGAGGCAAACGGAGTATTGACTTTCAGTAGACTCATGCATACAAAGTCTAGGGGTTGAACTAATAAAGCATATGTAATCTTTAAACTCTCCAACAGAAAGATTAAGCTCAACAAGTGGATAAATATGAGAGAATAAGATTGGATTGACATACCTCTTCAGTTCTTGGGGAAGATGGTTGAAGCATAGCCCATCATGATGCCATTTTCTCCATCAAGCAAGCTCGATTGGTTGGAGCATTCCCATGGATGGAGACATCAAGCATTCGAATGCTTCCACTGATGATGAGGGCTCTTGCTCTTGTTCCCAAGCTTGAACTTCAAAGATGGAAAGCTTCCAATGGAGGTTTGTGGCTGCCCATAATAATCCCATGTATGTTGAGATCCATTACTTCAATCTAGGTAAGGGAAAGTAAAAGGGGCTGAAAGATCTCCTAAAGGCTAAGCTTTCAGATATTGTGGACTGAACTGAGGGCTGAGGTTGAGCTTCAATGGCTATTCATGGCAGTGTACATCACCAAACTGAGCCTTGTTGGGGGTGGGATCTCAAATGTTGAGCAAGGAGGTCGAGACCTAGTCAAAGAGGAGCAAGGGGGTTGTCAATGCCATGGGGGGGCGGGAGGGGGGGGGGGCATATGAGGGCTGGGTTGGGGGGGCAGGCAGAGCAGGGAATAATAGTGCAAAATGTATCACAAATTGCAGGATGTTCCATGGGCTCTCTTCCTTGGGGAAGTTACTATATGTATATCCCCCGAGGGGTTGTCAATGCCATGAGCGGGGGGGGCATATGAGAGTTGGGTTGGGGGGGCAAGCAGAGCAGGGAATAACAGTGCAAAATGTATCACAAATTGCGGGATGTTCCCTGAGCTCTCTTCCTTGGGGAAGTTACTATATGTATATCCCCCGAGAATCTTCCCCACTTACCCGTGAGCACTATAACTCCAAATCGAGTCTCTCTATGACTAATGATAGTTCCTCCCAATGTGCTTAATACATGCATGGAACATTAGATACCATGCCGCTCCCAATGTACTCTGACTGCTAATGAAGATAGTGGTGGAAGATAACTTTCCAATACCCAAATTAGCTAAGAGGCATCTAAGTCAAATGCACCCAATCATACTTTTCAAAGCTACCATGTACTTAACTTCACAACAAGAACTCGTCCCATAGTGGCTACTTCTTCCTCAACCACAATATGCATGAGCTACTAAGCATGAAGAAAAAACCACTTATGAATACATGAGTATTGTAGCAAGTAGCCTAGTCAAAATCTAACAAAGCATGTAAATTTTGTGTTAATGATTCCCCCTTAGGATAAAATAACCTATTCTACCAAGCACCACTTAAAGTAGTGAAAGATCCACTTTATTGCTCACCAATGCTTCATGCTTGAGCTATGCATAGATCTACTCATCTATGATATTACAAACTAAATGCAAGGCCTTATAAATTCTACATAAATCAAGCATCCAATAGCCTATTGATAGAGAAAGACATCAAAGCTATCTCCGAAATCATGAAAGCTCAACTTCAAATCTATCTCCATGGAATTAGCAATAGGATTATAGAATTTCAAACCAAACCTTTGCAATAATATCTCAATATACTTTTTTTGACACAAATCAATATCTCCATCACAGTGTGCTTAAATTGAATGCCCAAATAATGATGCAATAGACCTCAATTTGACATATCAAAAGCTTAATTCAACTAAGCCTTAAATTCACCAATATCACTCTAATTAGGACTTATAAAAGTAGCATGACATCAACATAAACTACAATGATTAGATATACATCACTCTCATGTCTAAACGTGTAATACACTCTTAGTGGGACTATCATGAAAACCATGTCTAGTCAAGTATATATATTATCATACCAAGCCCGAGGTACTTGCTTCAAAACATACAAATCCTTTTTCAATCTATACACTTTATTTTCTCACCCTTTCTATACAAAACCATGAGGCTGAAGAAAATATAGTTCCTTACATAAATCACCATTAAGAAATTTCATTTTGATATACAATTAATGTACATTCCAACCATTATGAGTTGTTGAATGCACATAGTTATCATACAATGAATAGGATCAAATGTCTCATCAAATTCAATGCCCTTCTACTAAGCATAACCCTTTTCCATAAGTCTAGATTTGTAGCGATCAATACTACCATCTAGCAAGTGATTTACCTTGTAAATCAACTTAGTACCAATGGACTTATTACCAAGAGGCAAATCACATAGAACCAAGTGAGCCAATGATAGGTATCAAAAATATATTGATGTGCAACATAGGTATAATGAAGTTACAGTAATTTTGTTGATATAGTCAAGAATTCTGCAATATCGAGTACCACACTTCCTAGATCCAATGATCTCATGAAATGAATATGTTATTCTGTGAGGATTCTTCTAGCAAGGGAAGGTCCAACTAGCTTTACACCTCACATAGTGATGAGTACTCCTCTAGATTTACCCGGCCTCCCAAAATTTATATCTTACCAAATTGTTGTTTTAATATGTTTTGCTAGTTACCACCAATACAACCCATACCATGACCTCTTGAAGAGGATCTACCATGTCTCCTTCTTGAACTTAAGTAAAAAGCTTGGACATTTTCACTACTTCTTTCAAATGATTCACCTTGTATATTGATCTATTGAGTGATCATGAGAGAGACCAACTCATCAAAATCTGGAAACAACTTCTGTACATACACAGAAGTAACAAAAGATTTCTAGGTCTTCTCATCATTAAGGCCACCCAAAGTGGATGAAACCAAATTATCATCATTAGTTATTGCATCAACATCTATTAAAGCATATATAATGCTTCTCACCTTCAAAACATATTCACTTACAAGCATATTCTTTTTCTTCAAAGTATTCAACTCTTGCTTGATTTGAATCTTCCGTACCTTTGTATTTATTAAAAACATATTCTCAAAGATTGTCCAAGCTTCATATGAACTTTTTGATTTTTTTCGTATGCCCCAACATAGTGTTAGTAATGATTACAAATAGTTGATACATTACCTTTTTGTCTTTTGCATTCCAT
Organism: Lygodium microphyllum; assembly: GCF_053477565.2. Taxonomy (NCBI): domain Eukaryota; kingdom Viridiplantae; phylum Streptophyta; class Polypodiopsida; order Schizaeales; family Lygodiaceae; genus Lygodium; species Lygodium microphyllum. Next base: position 88,957,363 of record NC_141136.1, on the reverse strand, counting down.
TCTTTCCACACCTTTAATTATTCTCACGATCACTTAGCTCTAGTTTCTTTTCTTCATTTGAAACAAACTTGAAGAGGCATTTTTCAATGAGGAGGTTTATCACATGGAGCCTCCATGATGGGTAGTTATTCTTGTCTAGATTCTCAATAATAGAAAATTTTCCACTATTCTCAATCATAATGACACAATTGAGTACCAAGTAGCAAGTAAAACTTCTACAATCCTTCACAAGATGCGTATAGAAATAAATAGAATAGCCTTTTTTGCTAACTACTCAATAATACATACAATCTACAACATGTTTGCATATAAAGCTTGTATTTGCTTCTTGACAAATGCCTCAAACTTACACATTTAAAATATCCAACTCACACATCAGAATCCTATGAACTAAAACAAGGCCTTAAATCTAAGATTTTTGTTCTACCTTGCTTGTATACCAAATCTCACAAAAACATAATATTTTTGCTCTACCCTATCTCTAGTGCCTCCATAGGCATATCTAAGGGAATGAGAGAGAGAATGGGAGAGCTTCTTACCGATTCCTTGCTTGCTTGAATCCTTGCTTCTTCTCCTTCACTTCAACCTTCAAAACTAGCCTCTCTTTGTTGCCCCACTCTAATACCATGTCACGAATCGCATGGTGGGGGGACCACAGGTAAGTTACTCATGAATATATGTGTGCATCACATGGGTTCAGAATAAGATATTTTTAAAATACCATTTTTTACATATATTAGGGTGTAATACAAAGGGGTTATTTATAGATTGAATAGAAAAGGGTTATTTTTCATTCAAGTAAATTTTATAGATAAGGAAATTTATAAATAGGCCTTGAATGCATGTGATGTAGAGGATATATATATATTAACTTCCCTGAGAGGGGGACTTTCTTGAGCTACTATATCAAACACATACAATACACATAAGAGGAAGCTCACTCAAGAGCAAAGTGTTGAGATTTATTAAATCACACTCCTAAGACATCCTGTTTGTATGGAACAGTAGGGCAAGGGATATGCAACAGTCTTGGAGAAGCTGTATGAATCCCACATGCACAATAAAGAAAGTGGAACCATCCTACAACTATAAAATTATGTACTGGACATTGACTTAAATGATGAATACTATTGTATTTTATACTTTTAGTATTGTCTCTCTACTCAAGATTGTGTTTATGAGTCCAAGCTAATCTATCTTGGAACCTAATTCACTTGAGGAATAGTAAGTGTCTAGTCTCAATCATCATGCTTCTTATCATTGACTTATGTTCTCCATAGATAGATCTTGCTCAAGATCTGTGTTTATCAACATGGTATCAAAACCATAGTAAGATCAGTTTAGCTCAGCTCACTACTCCAATTCCCCACAACCTCTAGTTAGTTGAGCTCCATAAGGATGGTTCGTCTCTCACTTCATTTTCACTTTACTATTCTTGATCTCCATAAATAACCAATAGCACCTACCTCTGTTGGAGCAATCATATCTCTTCAATTTTTCTTCTCGAGAGTTGTTCTTCAGGTAAGGCACAACCTTTTGGCAAAAATTTTGAGAATATTAATATGCATCATGCCCGAAATTTGCATTTTTTCAAATTTGGGTGCAGTTTTGACAGCGACCACTTTGAAGGCTTAGATCTCTCAACTCGGGCAAAACAAGTACAAACCCTCTTAGAGAGACTTAGATCCATTAGTGAGTGTTGAGAATCTGCCAATCACACCCTATGTATGCCCCTTTGTATGGAACAACTAGGCTAGGAAGATGCAGTTCATTCTAGGAAGAGAGACAGATCCCATAGGCACAGTGATGAAATGTGCTACCAAGCAATCCTATATAATGATGTACTTGACTATCACTTTTATATGATGATAATGCAATAGAACTTGTCTCTTTCTGTCAAGTCTCTGTGTCATTGTCAGTCCTACACAAGATTGTGTTTATGAGTTCAAGTCTCAATCTTGAAACCTAATTCACTTGTGTAACAGTTGTCTTCTTTGTCAATGTCAACATGAGTAGTACCTTCATCTTCCATCCTCCATAGCTTCCGTCTTTGTCATGCTCTAGATCCCGCATTTCTAACATGGTATCAGAGCCCAGTTGGGCATGGCATTGCTTCTCCAGCCTCTCTTGATTCCTCTCAACCTCTATCCAGCTCACATCCAACTCAATGTCAGCTCATGACTCCATTTTTCAACTTGACCTTCATCTTGAATTGTGTCTGCCATAGCCAGGACTGCACCCTGCCTCCTTGGAGCTTCTTGATCTCCTTCCACACTCAATATTTTGACCCGCTTTCTTCTTGAGATATCTTGTCTAGGTCAGGGCGAAGCCTCCTGGTACATCAAAGTCTGATGTTGGTCCGTCTATGCTCCAGCATTGCTCAGATTCGTGATTGCTGTCCAGATCTGCGCCTGTGCTGGTCGTACGTCTGACTCTACCTCTGCGCTACGCGATTTACCCTGCGGGTTTAGGGCTTTTGAAGCTTACCCCATAGGCTTGCTTCTCATCAACCAGCACGCCAAATAATCCATCCCACGAGTTGCAGCAGCCCAAAAACCAGTCGGCTTGACTACAGAAACCCTAAAGCTCCACCATAGCAATGTCAAGTTCAAGCTCATAAACCACTTGAAATTTTCACTTCTATCAAGCTATTGGCACTTAGACAAGGCTATTGCAACTCAAATCTGAAGCTTCCAGCATCAAATCAGTAAAGGAAGATTCGAAGACATCAACACCAAGTCTCAAGCTTCTTCCTCCATTTGGCAAAGCAAGTACTGTCACTCTGATCCACTGTGTTACTGAAGTTCCTAGCAAGAAAAAGATTCAAGAAGATAAGCATCAACAAAATCAAAGCATCAAGAATCATCATCAAGTTCAACCATAGTATCTTTTGATACTACATAGTGTGTTTTCACACTGCCATTGGTTGTGTCTTCTGACACATTAGATTTCAACTCTGTGCTGGAAGGTTCCAGAAATTTTAAGCTGATTCCATCATGGAATTGCCAAGCATGAAGTCTCTTGGGTGGTTACATGTTATAAAGAGTAACATTACTCTTGGTGCCCATTTACATTGCATGCAAGACTTGGCTATCTTAACTGCAGAAAGACATGGAGCTGTCTACATCAAAGTTCAATCAATGAATCCATCAGAAGATTTTGAAGACATTTCCACTACCTCAAAGAGGATACCTTTGCTTGAGGGGGACATCGACATGAAGACTAAAGTTGCAAGCAAAGTCAAAGAAGAACTAGGACAAGAAGACCATAAGATCAAAGAGCAAAGGAAGAAGGACAATAAGAAGATCAGCCATGAAGACCAAAAGACCACATCATTCAAAACTGAAGAACCAAAGATGAAAGACAAGAAGATTTTCCATGCTGACAAAGAGAAATCATATGCTGAAAAAGACCACAAGGGCCTATCGGTCCTTGTCTCTCATTTTCTGTTTTAAAAGCATTGTACTTGCCTTAATGTTCCTTTCATAAGCTTGAAAAAAACTCCTCATGTAGCCTTGTACTATAGCCTCTGTACACTTTGTGAGGCCCCTGTTACAGCCTCTGGATGTCCACCATGTTTATGGTACCCACACTTAGCCTTTTCTGCGACAACCTCTGGTGTTTTGCCATGTTTGTGGTATGCCCACACTTTGCAGGTACTGCTCTCACTAAAGCCTCTACACACTTTGTACTTTCAGGCTGTGATTGAGGAGGGGTGTTGAGAATCTGCCAATCACACCCTATGTATGCCCCTTTGTATGGAACAACTAGGCTAGGAAGATGCAGTTCATTCTAGGAAGAGAGACAGATCCCATAGGCACAGTGATGAAATGTGCTACCAAGAAATCCTATATAATGATGTACTTGACTATCACTTTTATATGATGATAATGCAATAGAACTTGTCTCTTTCTGTCAAGTCTCTGTGTCATTGTCAGTCCTACACAAGATTGTGTTTATGAGTTCAAGTCTCAATCTTGAAACCTAATTCACTTGTGTAACAGTTGTCTTCTTTGTCAATGTCAACATGAGTAGTACCTTCATCTTCCATCCTCCATAGCTTTCGTCTTTGTCATGCTCTAGATCCCGCATTTCTAACAGTGAGGATCCTCCACCTCAAAGGTTTTGAGTAGATTCAACCTGTAGAGCTTGTGGAAGCTAATTTACAAGTCATTGGTTCTTGTTTTGACATGACAGTCATAGCCACTTTGATCTCAAGCTCAAAATTTACTTCATTTTCTCACTCACTTGGCTCAAAAAACCCATTGCAACTCTAATCCACTATACCACTGAAGTTTTCGCAAGTGCAACCCTCAAACTCAGCAAGAAGAAGGTTCAAGAAGATCATCAACATTCAATATTAAGCTTCAAGCTAATATCTCTTGATACTAAATAGTGTTGTCTAAACACTAATTTTAACTATTGTGTCTTTTGGCACAATTTTTTCTTTTTCAACTCTCTTACTGGATTTACCTCAATTATTGAAGTTGATTTGTTGTTGTTCGTATCATCTACTATGGGGAAAGATTCACCATCATGTCACTTCAAAGGAACAGGCTTCCACACTTGGCAAACAAGGATCAAGTTAATCCTGATGAAGAAGGGTCTTTGGTCAATAACCACATGCCATTAGAAGAAACCTAGAGATGTTACTCTTACAATAGTATGGAAAGAGAATGATGACAAAGCCCAAGCCATCATCAAGCGTGAGCTTGATGATAGTTATATCCACCAAGTAGACACATGCTATACATATCATGCCACTTGGAAATAGTTGACACACTATTTGGTGCCCAATCTAAATCTTCAAAATATGGATTTTTTATTGAGTTTTTCAAGTTGGATATGAAGATTAATACATCCCTTGCAACTCATCTTAATTATATGGAAATTTTTCTAACTCAACTTGCAGGGATTAACTTAAAAATGAAACAAGACGTACAAAATATGGATTTTTTATTGAGTTTTTCAAGTTGGATATGAAGACTAATACATCCCTTGCAACTCATCTTAATTATATGGAAATTTTGCTAACTCAACTTGCAGGGATTAACTTAAAAATGAAACAAGACATATGCATTGGAGCCTTGCTCAATAGTCTTTCTCAAGAATTTGGTACTGTCTCAACCACACTAGTTAATATGCCAAATCAAAAGCTAGTAGACATCAAAACATCACTCCTTGAAGAAGAAAAGAAACTCAAAGGTAAAGAAGAAGCAAGCATTTCAAAAGAAGAATAGGTTCTCTATGTCAATAACAAGTACAAAGGGAAGAAAGACATTGTTTGTGAGTTCTGCAAAAGAGCAGGACACATTGAAAATTTTTGTTATGCCAAGAAAATATCATAGAAGGCCTACCTAGCAACTGCCAAAGAAGAAAATACCTTGAAGAAGAAAAAGAAGAAGAAGACACTCAAGAGCAAAAGGAAAAGCCTCATCAATCCTTCTATTCCCACAATTCAGACTGACTTTTTAAAGCCTTGTATGTACTTGCATTAATGCTCCAATCATAAGCTTTGTAACCCTCATGTAATCTCTGCACTGAGCTAGATTTGATTATTTTAAGTGACCGTGGAAGGTGGAATTTAAAAGCGCTTCTAATGACAGATCTCGCAAAAATTTCAAATCTTTAGTAATTGTTTTGGGTGCCGAAACAGAGTGGAACAAGTTCCAGGTAGTGCAAGACTCCGAGGCAGACATGGAAAAATTTTCGGACTTCAATTCGATCGCCAAACGCATAAGATGGCTCTACTCGAGCAAGAAGGGTCGAAAAGAGAGTATAAAGAGACTTAATAGAGGGGGGGGTGACCCTTGGCCTCCCTATCCCCCCCCCCCCCCATATTTCACATGACAGGGGGAAAGGGGGCATTTTTTCAATGGTGAAAAAAGAAAGATAGCATCCTCCTACACAAAGATTAGAAATGGAGGGGGAGGGGGCTAGAGAGCTAAAGAATACCTATATCAATTGACTATACCATCCTCCTCTAGTATTTTTTTGCTTCCAATCACCACCTCTATCTTTGCAAATGGTGGACTAATCAAGTAGATCCAAAATCTATCTTTCTCTCTCCCCTCTTATGGGCTATTCATGTGGGAATTCTTGTGGGTGAGAAGATCGAGATGGAGGCTTGAACCATACTGATGTGGGACCATGCCAATGTTAGTAGTGATGACCAACACTATTTGAAGACCAATGTCGAGTCCGATCGCTGCTCACAAAGTCAAATCTCGAGACCCGAGATATGCAAAATGGCAGTAACTCTATTTATCAATTAAAATTTGAATCTTTTTTTATTTTATGATTCAAATGGTGTTCATATGTGATGAAATTTTGTTTGAAGCCTCATTGTGATGTATTTGAGGGGTGCAAATTATAAAAATGTAGAACTCATCTATGTTTGTGAGTTATTTATATTTTAGAATGTCAAAATGCATATTTTGAGAGGAAAATTGATGTTTTTCTTGGTTTTGGGTGATCAGATCATGTTCATATGGGAAAATATTAAATGTGATTATGGACAAGGGTTCAAACTAATTTCTTCAATCTAAAAAACTAGAAAATACAGCATTTTATAAAAAATATGAAAAATAATAAAAATAATATTTGAAAACAAAGAAAATAGAAATTTTTTGTTTTTGTGCATAAAAGATTATGAAAATTTAGAGATATGTTTGTGCGAGTAGAATGGAGGCAAGGTATGAGAATTTGTCTCAATTTACTTCCATTTGTATACTTTAGTGTGTATTTTTTACTTACATTATGAAAAAACATACATGGAAACACCTCTTAACCTACCCATTACAAGCAAAACCTTAAATGGTAGCGAGAGAGGGGGTTTTATGTGCTAGTTATGGTTTGAATCTAAATCTTTTGCTTCCCTTTTCATATAGGTTTCAATCTTAATTTAAGTATTAAGAGGCAGTGGCACAGAGTAGTCTACCATAGCTGATAAGCTGGTGGTGCTCCCTTTGTCTGCGTTACAAGGTGCTAGCCACCTATATATTTGGGTACTCTCTCTGCTTGAAGTTGGAAAGGATATTACGTTGGACTAAAATCTAAATATTGTATCTACAAATGCATTCTTTCAATAAATCTGTTCATAGTGTCTATACGCTCCTGGCGCATAAGGCCATGGGGTTGTTTGGGTGAGTATAGGAGGCTTGGCCAGAGCCCTAGAGTGAGTGTCAGGCCCATTTTTAGTCCTGATAGGTGATGCATTTATTGAGAGTCACTAATAAGTGGTGGTTTTTGAAGCTTGGCTAATTAAGAACTAGTCAATCATTTTATACCAAACAGCGTTGAGATAGACCCATTATTTCTTTATAAGCACTGTCAAGCCAAGGTCCAAAAACAAGAAAGAGCCAAAGGGCTAGATGACCGACTGAAATCCTTAGGAGGTTTTTCTCTCAATGTTGCATCCTGATATCCCTATGAGGGAGAGGTCTTAGTGACCCTAGTGCCACAAATAGTCCATTACGAGAAAAAGGAAGCTCTAGTACTTCTCTTCTTCCAATAAGTCAATCCATTTCAAGTGGGATTGTAGTCACATCGTTACAAACTCCTATAGCAAATTTGATTGTCTTCATGATGCAACCTATTGAAATTCCTATAGGAACACCAAATTTGCCGGCTTTAGGTTCCCCTCTACCCATTTAAATGGATTAACAAAGGAGGATGCGGAGCTTCACATCAGTGAGTTTAAAAAACTCGTGTTTAATTGTCAAATTCAGAATGAGGGACATCTAGTGATGTTCTTTAACATGACCTAAAAAGAGAGGACTGTAATGTGGTATCATGGCTTAGAAGTTAGTACCATAACCACAATTGATTTATTCTTTGCAATCTTTCAAAGGGAATTTGCCTATGAGAGAGGTGGACAATATTGGCTATGTGTGCTAAATGTGACACATCAAGAGCCCCATGAAAATACCTGAGCATACGCCAAGAAGATGAAAGAGGTCTTTCGTAAATTGCAAGCCTCTATCCCTATCCAACTGCAATATTTCTTACATGGATTGGACCTCAATATCCAAGTGTAGTTGAGTAGTGTCCCTCTAGCGAATATAGATACAACTATAACTCGAGCAAAGGAAGTAGAGTCCTGCTTACAAGCGACCTACGCATCGAGGAGGGCAAAACTAAATTTGAGTTTTAGTTTTGGAAATAATTTGGAATTGGTTAGTGGAGATCAAGGTGTGATCAATTCCCGTATGACCAACCCAAATAGTAGAGGAAGCATGATATAGAATGTGCCTGTGTTGCTAGATCCTCTAAATGTTGTTAAGCCATTAGCTAGCCAAAAATCTCCTTTTGTAAACTAGGGTCAATACAGGTAGTGTGGGGGGTAGCTCCTAAATCCACTGGTTATGAGTCCTCTGCATCAAACGTTATAAAGGAAGTAAAATATATGATGAAACATTATACAAATATGATCACTATGTAATATCACCAAATCACCCTGGATGTTACTTTTTTAAAGTATTAGCAAAATCTGATGGATACTAGAAAGCATAATAAACTACCTATTGGAGTAGGGCCAATTCTCTTCAACAAGGTAATTAGAAATCTAAGTCTGTGAATCATCATGCGAATAATGAGAATCCTAAAGAGATCCCTAAGAAAATTTTGCAATCCATACTCAAGGAAATGCCCAGTGGGGTAAGTCTGGTTAAAACTTTGCTAATCAGTGAGACTTTATCTCCTAACAATATTAGGATAGTAACTAGGGGATCAGGAATTGAAAGACGATTAGAAAGATGACCTTAATACAAGCAAAGTTAACCCTAAACCTAGCAGGGATGATAAGAATATCTTGGATGACTAGCCGGGTCCTCTTAAAAATGATATTGTTTTAGAGGAGCTTGCAATTAAAGAAAATGAAAATCAAAAGAAAAGGAGGGTACTAAGATTTTCAAGAAGCCAAAAGAGCAGTTGGTATGAAAAGAGAATAGAGTAGTGGCAAAATTTCGTGAGTTTGACCTAGTAACTATACTATGTGAAGTCAAAAATAGCATGTGAATCTGCTACAACTAATCCAACTGTCATCGAACATTCATAAGGAGTTCAAGAAAATCCTAGAATGGGTTATATCGTAGAAACTTTTGGTGTCCATCAGGTGGGTAGTGAATGGTGGGATCATGCAGAGAAGCACTATCCTAGGATGCAAGTATATGTCAATGGAATCTTGATATAAAATACAGTGGTGGACCCCAACTTCTGTAAACATTATAAGTATGGATTTATTGGAGAGGTTGGGTCTACCAATCCAAAAGGATATCACAACAGTTTTCAAAATGGTTGATGATAGCCTAAGGCAACCAAAAGATATGGTAGCACAATTACATGTGACAATTACTAATATTAAGTGTGTTCACTAGGAGGCCAAGCTATGACTTATTGCTTGGATATCCTTGGATATTATATTCCAATTGTTTGGTGGATATCCCAACTGATCGGCTAATTTTTGGGCATGGGTTAAAGAGAATAATTCTTGATGTATATCTTGAGCATCTATTGGATAAAAGGGCATTACCTCCCACTATAGAATGGAAGGTACTCGAGGGAACTTTAGCTATTACAACCTCAAATTCCAGTGATTGGGAAGAGGATTCTACTAATACTGAGGAGGTTTACCAAGTATGTTTAACTGAGCCACTAGAGGCAAAGGACAGGATTTGTGATGCTCATGTAATAGGGCTAGATTTTGGGACTCTGAATGATCCCCATCCCATTAAACTCGGAACTATGTTATCTGCTAATGAGTGTGTAGATTACGTGGCACTCCTATAGGAATCTTGGGATATATTTACATGGATTTATGATGAACTAAAGGGGATTATCCCCTCTATTTCCATGCATACGATTCCATTGAAAGAAGGTAGTAAGCCAATGAGGCATAAGGTTAGACGTATGCTTTTTGAGCTTAGAGAACCTCTTTTTGAGGAGTTAATGTGTTTAAGGAAGGCTGGTCTGATCTTTCCCAATGAGCATACAGAATGGTGCTCACCGGTGGTAATAAGAAAGAAAAAGAATAATCAAATCTACATATGTGTCGATTTTAAGGAATTGAATAAGCAAACGGTGAATGACTATTATCCTCTGCCCTTTATATTCGATCAAATTTTAATCAGTTGGTAGGGCGAGAGATATACTCTTTCATGGATTGTTTCGTGTTTTATAATCAAATGGCAATAGCTGAAAAGGATAAGTTAAAAATAACGTTCATCACAGTTTTTGATAATTTGCATACCATGTGATGGCTTTTGGCCTATGCAATGCTCTAGGTCTTGGTAGCAAAGAATGATTGACAAGACATTTGCTTATATATCCCCTAAAGAGCTAAAGGTTTTCATAGATGATTTGAGGGCAACTACCATGACCCATCATAGATAATTAATTGTCCTATGTGCATGCTTTGAGTGATATCGTGAGTATTGCATAGCCTTGAATCCTTCGAAGTGTGTATTCGGGGTGTCTTATCGTTTGCTATTGGATCATGTTGTAAGTGCAGCTAGTGTTGCCACCAACCCTAAAAAGGTGGCTTTTATTATGGCCCTAAGCCCACCCACTTAGCCCAGGGAAGTTCACAATTTTATTTCATCCATGGGGTGTTATCGTCGATTCATTAATGTATTGGCTGAACGTTCATTACCCTTGACGAATCTTTTATCTTAGAGCCATGTTTTTAAATGGACAGAAGCATGCAAAGGAGCATTTGAAGATGTTAAAATGGAATTATCTAAAACTTCGATTTTAAAAGCTCCAAAAAGGGGAGCCGTGAGGATTTTTATGAATTCATGGTTGCACAACAAGGTGTAGTATTAGCTGTTGCCTACTATCGCAAATCTGGGAGGCAGATCTTTATCATCATATTGCATTCACAAGCCATAAGTTGAGAATTTTAGAGCTTCATTACAGCTATTTAGAGAAGGTTTGATTGGCTATGGTACCAAGAAGTTCTGACACTATATTCTTTATGAGAAGGTGGTGCTCTTCACCGAGGTAGAGAGATTGTGCTTACTATATCGAACAAGCTTCAACCCCCTAATGGCCTAGGCAAGTGGTTGATCTCTTTGCACGATTTTGACTATGAGATTAGGAGCAAGCCAACAAACCGCAGGGTATCCCAGAGTGAGTAGTAGATTTTGGTGAGCCTAAGGAAGAGTGGCTAGCCGAATTAGTGACTATGGGGATTTATGCAAAATTGATATAGCCTCTATTTTTTCATGCTATGCATCTATCACACATTATCTATCAACAAGCAACCCGACAGAAACTCTTTCTAAATCTGAGAAAAGAAAGATTAAGCAGCAAGCACTTCGCTTTTCAATAATAGCAGTGTTTCGCAAGCGGTGATTAGGAATAATCCCTCACACAACTCAAGACACACAAGAAAAAGGAGCGTTGACATTACAAGTTGTGGCTTGATGCTAGATCTCACAAAACTTGAATGCTACCCAGAACAAACTGTGTAACTATCTCCAAGTTACAATACAACTCAACAGTTGAATAACATTTCCCCAACCTCAATGCATGAGAAAATCTTCAGAGCTGTGTCTCTCGTGGCTCATAGAGATAGAGAACATCAACACAACCAAGAAAGAAAAAAATATATTTTCTTACACAAGCAACACTTCAAATCTCAATAACAACTTCAAATACCACAAGTACTTCTTCTAAGTACGAGTTCTTAGAAAAATCATAACAAAAGCTGACACATGTATGATATTCAAAGACTCTCGGCTTCTTCTATTAAACTTCCTCTAACTCGTCCGCAGGAGTTAATCTACCAATTATTCGCAGGCAGCCTCAAGACGATAATAATATGTGTGTTTCAATCCGAGCATAATATTGTAAACAAGGATGATTAATATGGTCTTCAACTATGATGATAGCCTAGTTTTTAAGCGACACAGCAATGGATAATCCGATCCCATCAAACGAAATGAAATCTTTTAAGCTTTTCCTCCCATCCAACGACCTTTGAAATTCTCCTTGCACTATTATGCACACATTAGATAATTCACTAGACCCCGCTGTACACTCACTATCCTCTCAATACCAACCTAAACACCCACCCTATTCTTAAGTGAGGGTCCAAGGGGAGGAGGCCCTAGTGTAGTGTATACTTATATGCGCACCGCACCTACTTTAGCATGCACTGGTGTACACACATTACCCTATTTGTAAGCGAATTGATATTGAGTATAGAAAGTTCTTTCAAACTTTCATACATCTATGTCTCTGTTGGAAGAATGCATAACGAAAAATCCATATATATGTGCCTTTTTTGGAAGAATGTATATTACAGAGTGACAAATCAATTCTTTTTTACAAACAAGGATGAATACTGGCTAGGTTAAAAACATAGCCAAATTTTGTATGCATAATGCTTAATATACTTATCAATGACTTCAATGTTTGCCACTCCACACTTGTTGATAGGACCATATCTGTAAAAATTTCTCATGAATAACCTTAATCTTAGTTAAAATAATAACACTGCAAATTACCAACTCAATCATTGCCTTACAATAGAGTGAAAGATATTATAGAATAAATTTTTTTTGTTGTTTGTTGATCTTTTGAGGATCTTTATAAGAGAGAAGCCCTATTAACCAACCATGGAGCTTATAGACTATTGGATATCACATATCATCCACTCTTGCATTATAGCATTTACATGCCTATACAGAGTTAGATGGTTGCTTAAAAGAGGCCATGAAAGAAGAAGCCTCAAGTATTGATGAGAAATGAGATTAGAATAGAGTAGAGATAGTGCAAAAAGGCATTTAGAAGAGCTAAAGTGCCAAAGTAATGAGAGTTATGAGACAAATGTACAAAAATGGCATGAACTACAAAAACCTTTGAAATGTCTCTTATATCAAGATAAATTATTTTTAGTTATTTTAATTTTGAGACCCCTATCTACTGTAATTTTTCCCATACAACCATACTGGCAAAAGGTCTCTTCTAAGAGAAAAGTACACATTGCATTTGTTGTCTTAGTACGTAGAGCTCTCCCTTCTACTTGATTAGTCAAGTCTTCACGAGCAAGTACAAGATATCTCATTTGCCAAAGACCTATAGGCATCGTGGCTAAATCCACCACCCACTTAAAATGAAGAGACAATGGATATGTGGGCTGCAATCCATCCCGATGTCTCACAGATGAATACATTTGACATGTCATACATGTTTCCACAAAGTGAGCAACATCCTTATACATACCCTACCACCAATATCTTTCTTTGATCTTTGCAAAAGTACCCCAAACACCTCTATGGCCAGCCCACAAGCTTTCATGAAATTCTTGCATAACATTTACTTGTGAAGCTTTGTCACCCAAAACTCGCAATGGCATACCCTATTTCTTTCTAGCATGTTTCCATAAGTATCCATCTTTTTTTTAAAAAAAACCCATACGCTTTCCTCTTGATTTTCTTAAACTCCTCATCTGACCATTCATCTCTCTTTGTTAATGTACTGAGGTATTGACCAATTCTTAGCCACTCTCCTGCATATTTGTCTTCCAGAAACACTTCTACACAAGATACAAAACATCTAAAGTGTCTTCTCTTTGTTGTCCGAGTTTTTGTTAGTGCTGTAGCAACTCCTTGCATTGCTAAATTCACTCTTACAACATCATTTTCAGCTGCAAGAAAGTCATCTTCTTCCTTCTCATCCATCATCCCATCTTCATTCTCATAGCGTGCCCAAGATAACATGTCTACCACTGGGTTATCTCTTCCTGCAATATGCTGAAATTCAAGGTTTAGCGATTTGATGTATGCAATCCACCAAAGCATAGCAATGTCCGGGGTAGCACAACTAGAAATCATACCCCATACTAGCAAACAATTGGTCTCAATGACTACACGAGCTCAAGTGGCCGTGGTAGTACATACAACTACTAGCAACCAAAATGTTAAATGATATTCATAGCTCCATGAAGTTCTCTAAAGCTTGAAGATCCATGGGACTCTCCTGGTTTGTACAAATTCATGTTTTGGCATATTTTCAAGGCTAGCAATCCACATCATTGTCCTTCTATGTACATTTGTAAAGATATAGGTGAAACATTCCTTGCATCTATAGTTGAATAAGGCTCAGATTAGGTGGACATGTGCATAGAGGTGATGTATACTCATGTCAGGTGCCTGGCAATATCATTACACTTTGGTATTTGATTGCACATTCTTCCTTGCATATGTACTTCCATTATTAATGATGGATGAAAAAAGCGGGTAGTCGGATCCCTCTAAAAACAAAGATGGTGAATCAGCCTTTGACATTGAAATTTATATGCCAAGCAGGTTGGTAGAGAAAGCCTCGATGAACAAGTATTGGATCTTATTTAATGTCCATGAACATTTAACTTTGATGGGAAGTGTGGATACTAATCGTTTTAGCTTTTGAGTTGGACGTAGGAAGGTATATTTGTTTGAGTTTACATGTGATCTTCTATGTCTTGATGCATGCATAAGAGTTTTAATTTTACTAGTAGATAGGGGGGGCAAGGGGATTTTGGAAGAGATGCTGCCCTAGCTCAGTACCTAGGATGCATCCCCCCTTGTGATATTAATGTGTATATTGACTTCACCCCTTCCAATCGTGCTTAGCTTACTATTCTCCAAGCACTTTCAAAGGTGATGTGTGTCTCCAACATCACTGCAAATGCAAACAAGATCATCCTCGTGGAGAAGGAGATGGTGAGACACATATTTGGCACACGTTTACATGGGAGGATGGTCAACTCTAACACATTGGGAGCACATTCAAGGCTCCAAAAGTGGAGATTGTGGGGCTAATGTGATGGAGGGGCAATTTCCTATAGCTAAGAGATGCCACAAACAAGCAGTTGAAGCCATCAAAAAGTTGCCTCTTCGTCTGTGCAACTAGTGTATTAAAGCTTATTGCCTTGTACTTCCTCTAGTTATACACTGGTGCCTAGCTCAAAAACCACTCATTGTAAAAGCAAGTTATATATTAATATATTTTTATTTTCATATGACGTGTGGAAAATATGGTGTCCTATTATTGTTCCAATTCAGCTGTGTACATGTCTAAAATTATGTGACGTTATCAGTTAGATCATAGTCATGGATATCTTGCATTAAACCAATGATCGAATTTAGTCCAAGTCATGCAATACGGTAGAAATTTGTTGCCAAACTCATTGTCTACCACTTGGAGAGCACGAATGGTGCTATCAGAGGATTATTGGGGGGGGTGCATGGTAAAAAATCCTGCCATGGCATGAGCACTGTGGTGAGGTTTTTTGCCTTGCATCCCCCTCGACAATGCTATTTGTGCTCTCTGAGGGCGAAAGAATGAGTTCAACAAAATTTCTACTGGATTTCATACCTTGGTCTAAAATCAATCCCGTGGTGGGGGTTTCTTACGCAACACACCCTAGAACCGCGAGCAACCCCCCAACAATGCAATTCATGCTATCTAAGTGGAAAGTAGTGCTTCAATCATGAATGAAAAAATATTTATTTGTACATACCTTTGCAATAATTATCACAGGAGAAGCAGGACAAGCATTAAGTACATTCGGTTGATGTAAGTGAAAACATGCATTACTAAAAACTCACTAACATATGCAAAAGAATATATACAATAAAAAAGAATTAGATTTCATTAAAGTAAAAATAGAAGGCTCCGCAAATGGATTACAAACTGGATTTATCACGCAAAAATTTACAACTTCAGGGAATCTAATCTCTTTCCCCTCTAATCCTCCTAGCTTTTTGCACTTCTATGTTCATGAGGAACACACACTTTGCATGTATTGTGCATAGGTATGCATCCTCAAATAGGCTTAGTAAAGTAAGCCTCTGTTGCCTCTTACAGGACCTCTAGCTCTACAACTTGCATCCACTTGTCATCTCCATAGCTCCATAAAATGTCATTTATAGTGTGAACAAATGGTGCTTTGCATATTATAAGGTCTATGCTCTTCTTATATTTTCTTATCTCTCTGAGCACCTTTAGGTCGTAGTTTCTCCTCCTCCTCCTCCATTGCCCTAGCACTCTATTACCGAAGGTTTTCTTTGGCATCCTTGGGGAGGTGGTGGCCTTAGTGAAGCCACTTAGTGCTAGGTGTTGGCTAAGGGGGTTGCTGCTATGGTGTGGGAAGTCCTGCAAGTTCGTGCATAAGATTGAGGCCTTCACCACTCAGGATTCCCTCCATAATACATTCCATGCTCATGGTGCAGGTTTTCATCTCCTTGCTCTCCTCATCAATATGTGTCTCCTTGCACGCGGAACCCTCCTCTTGATCTTGTTGCTGCTCATCTCCATGCTTCTCACCTTCTTCTTGCTGATCTCCATGCTCCTCATTTCCACTCTCATCAAATGGCTTATATGTTTCATCCTTGACACGAAGGTGTCATCAACATCATCCTTCCATGCCCTTTTCCCCTTGGCCTTTTCGACATGTTCTTCCCTATGATCGATGCATAACTATGCCCAGAGGTTGAGGATGAGCCTTCAAGGCACAAGAAGTTTGGAAATTCTCGTCTATGCCATGATGGTAGCTTTTGGTTTGAGCCATTCACGTGGAGAAAGGAAGTATAGAGGCCTACAGCAAGTTGAACAAGAGTGAAATATAAGAATAAACTTTGTATTCTCTATTTAAATATGAAGTTGGTTATGGGGGAGGAGGGGGCTGAGGATGGTCATCTTCTACTGTGCCATGCATTGTATGTATTTGTTGCATTACTAGTCTGCCATCTTTCACTGTCTTGCAAGCTCATATTTCATTTCTAATAGATTTTGTTAAAGCAATGGCCCTTGCATTTTCTAATGTTATTGAATGAACAAATGTGCATCTATAGAACCAATTGAACATTTCAACAAAGTAGCAAGTTTTCTAATGACCTCCTTGTAAAAATTACACAGTGCAGCAAACAGAATCTAAGAAAGAGATAGAGAGTACACAACAGATAAGAGGAGAATCAGTAAATTCTTTAGCTCCAAACAACTGATACAAAGATGGATCTATCCACCCGTGCACTTCCACTATGTGAAGCTTAGATGGCGATCTAGACAGAAGATAGGTGAAGAGCTTAAGGCTAGCTGGAACAACAACTCTGACTAGGTGAAAGATGAGTGATCGATAGCTGTGAAGGGGTTTAGCTTTTATAGCCTGCGAAGGCCGTGAGGTTGGCCTGACCGACCTACCATATAAGCCTCCACTAGTCGGCCAGGGAATATTCCCTTTACCATCGGGCCGGGGGCGCTACCCCCGGACCCCCGCCAAGGGGGCCGCTGGCCCCCCTGGGACCCCCAGACCCCAAAATAGGGGCCCCTTTTAACTTCCTTACCCCGCAACTCGATGCAATGCGCCTCGAGTTGCTACCAGCTTAACCACTCCATCTAACCCAAAGATTAGACCCACAATGGTCACCTTTTTGCCATCCGGGAGCACCATGGATCATTGGTAGCACCTGATGAGGGTGGGGCATTGATCATATCTAACACTCCTCCATGGCAAGTATTTTTAAAATAGGCATCATGAGCACGATATTGTGGCTTCTTCATTCCTTGTGTGCTCCACATTTCCAAGGACCCATACTTGTCCAAATAGTATGATCGATGGGTGTGCAACATATGCTGCAAAAATTAATATTAGAATTACAACACCAAATTATACTCACAAAATAAAGTACAAGGAGGGAAGTCAATTTTGTACCATGTAATGGGTGATATTTGTTTCCCCCCATTCATTGACACAGATTTTGTGAAATCATCAACTACTTGATGGAATTCTGATCATGTTGGATTTGTTTAGGGTTTCAACATAATGGAGACAAGCTTATCAAAGAAATGCTAGACTTTGGCTCGCGCATTCCTAATGTTGGGATTTCTTTCTAGTTCATATTGCATTGACATAGATCTTTCCAAAGCTCCCAATTCAACGTTGATGACTTGCCAATCATGTTACTTAGGAATCTTTTGGCCTTTGTCCCACTCATGGATATCTTTTGGGCTATGTCATGAGTTAGCCCTGATGACTTTTGGTCTTTTTGGATCTTTACCTTGCCTCCATGCATGCCTATGGAGCTCAATAACTCCTCAATTTTCTCCATAATTGCTTGGTGCCTAGGTGGAGGTTTCATTGTGCACACATAATTTATATGCAACTTTAAGAGCTTGTCAAATATATGTATGAGGCAACGTAAAGTGAAAAAATGAATGTTGTTGATGTCAATAGGGAATATGGGTTTCCAATTCTTATCTAAGTGTGACCTGCCTTTCTCATCCATGCCAATGCTACATCATTCCATGTGACATGTTCCAAGGACTTAGAACAATTGTTTGTTTTCATGCAGTATGGACATGGCACTGATGCCATTGCCTTAGTGTCACAATTCAACATACACTTGAGTGTTTTGAGATCATCATCCAAGTGCCAATCATTCGACATTAAATTCTCTGATGCCTTCCACACAGAGCATCTCACCATTTTTTTGCCTAGCAATTATGTCGGGATAAGGGATTTGTCAAAAAATCCACTATGTTGTACGACTCCTTAGGCACCTCAACTACTACTAGCCACCAAATTTCATTTTTTGACTACACACTAAATGGAGGAACAAGTGTTTCATGTTTAGCATAGGCCATTTCACAATTCATAAGCGTGAGGCCTACTCTTTCCAATTTGCATCCCTTTACAATTTGGCATTCATCTCAGCTTCACAATGAACTCCATAGTAAAGCCATTGCCTATGATAAACATACCAAATCATAAGCATATTACAACATAAGTGCATTGGATCATATTGTTAATATTATATCACAAGTCAATACCTTGTATACATTGCACCTTGTAAAAACGAGCCATTGTGCACTGTAACTTAAGTAGGTCAACAAAAATATTGTTGCACTCATCATACTCGAAGGAAATAATTTTTTTGTGTTTGCTACCTTCTCCTTCCATCTGCTTCATAATAAAAAAGTATTGCTATCATGTATATGGCCTCGTAACCTTGTTGGCTAACCTCAATTCTATCACATGTGATTTGAACTTCTTCCACTAATAAGCTATTAAGAACCTCATTCAAAGTAGCAAGGCAGAGGATTTGATGTCAAGGATCTCTCAAGACTGCCATCGGATGCTTACGTTTTAAGAATACCTTTAGAAGCTCCAACTAATGGCCCTCACCTTGGCCTCTAGCATCATCAAAAAAGTTCCTTTAAAAAAGGCACACATTATTAAGGGGAATGTAGTTATTTCCAAATTTAATTTTAGTCAACAAGAGATCATGAACCTTAATGCTTGCACATGTCTTTTTCACACTTCACCATTACTGACAACATTGGTAGTAGTCGATGTTTTATTTCCTTGTAACCCACATGAGTTTTGTTACACCTTTGCAACTTCACTTCTACAATGTTCTTATCCTTCTCCATTTGCTCCAAATGTGATTTCAATGAAGCATTCTCCTCTTCCAAGGTCAAATTTCATTACGTATTCTCTGCCATCTCTTGTTCCTTATCTTTGCATTGCTTCAACTCTTCTTCAAGTTTCTACACTGTTTTTCTGATCTTGAAAGGCTTTTTGCAACACATTTAGAGAACCCTTGGATTGTAACAGAGATTGGTTAGTGTTATATAACATTGATTGATAATATTGATGCAACTGAAGATTGCCACCCAAGCATTTGCAATAACCTAGTAGACCTTGTTCACCATCCCCAACAAAAGTGAGCAATGAAGAAGTGGAATTCAAAGGTGGATTTAGCCTAGTGCTAGGACCATTAGGATACTAAGAACCATCTACCAAAAGATTGATAATTTTTATTTCTCTTTGAATGATATTGAGAAGCAGTTGTTACATTTAGGCCACGCTTGCTATAAGGGGTCTTTGTATACTCTTCATCCACTCAAACATACAAATCCACTTTCCTCTTACAATTACTTGTCCCTAAGTGATTTCATTAGGAAATGCAAGGTAGGTGAGAGAATGGAGTAGAGTAAGTTTGCCACAATAATAATCATTTAGAATGATTAGATATCAATACAATACATGAAAAATGCTTAGATCTATATATAATATGGTCGTCATTAGAGGTGGAAATACCAATTTTTGAGAGAGGAGGAAAAAAGTCACTTTTTGGGGTCATAATTAATCTGGTCTACTGATGTGGCACTTAAGAGGAGCATTGGGGCATAGAGAGGGTATGTATCTAGCTCTACAAGGTCCCAAGAACCACTTATGAGGGTATAAAAAAGTGTAAATTGATTTGGAGGTTATTGAATGTAAAAAGGTGTATTTAAAATGAGTATTTCAATTTGCAATATGATTGGGCACCTTTTAAGGTAATTTTTTTATTTCCTGTGAGAAATTTTAAAAATTCATTTTTTGGATCAAAAATAAATATGTATTGTTGATGTGGGAATTTTGGAAGAGTGGTTGGAGGATGAAAAATGCTAGCTACTAGAGTGAAAAGAAAATGAGACTTTCTCCTTTCTAGGTGGGGTCTACAACAAAAAGTAGGGTGGAGCCTAGGAATGTTAGGGAAGGGGACAAAAAACATGCAATGACGACTATAGAAAAGAGAGCAATCCAAGATTAGGGATTCCTAATCAATATTTTACGAGGCCCTTTGTGAGTCCATATTTCCCCTAATGTTTTCAGCCATGTCTCAATAGGTCAGGCCTTCGTGCCATTTTTTAGATGGTGAACTTGATCAGAACAAGAGCCTCAAGCTCTACAAGAACCACGCAAAAACCTTCTTCCCTATCTTTGACAAATAAGAACCCTTACTTCTTTTGTCAAGTAGCCCCTCTGCTTCCTCAAAAGCTTCCCTTATGCTTTTGATCCCACGCAAGCTATGAGCTTAAGTAGCCCCCATGCTTTCAGGCATCAACCATAAATCAATTTCCATTTGTAACCAAACTAAAATCATGTTGTAATACATTGTTTGCAATCTTCAATGGCTTCCAAAATGCATCCAACTCTAGCAATAATGCCCCAAATCTGAGCTACAATAGCTCTATTGATCCTTGCACCTATTTTGTGTGGATTGGTTGAAGATTTGTACTTGATTTAATGGTGAAAAATAAGCTAGATCCTATTTGACATGCTCCTCAATATGATTCTCCACTCCCACGCTCTTGCTTTTTATACCAATTGAAAAGGCTTGATTTAGATGTGCAATGGAAGGGAGATTGTACAAGGTATGAAGGCTTAATTCATCATCTTCTTCTTCTTCTTTATTCTTCTCTTACCTTCATTCTCCACTGCACACTCACTGAGTAACTTCCAAAAAGTGGATAGATACTTTGACTTTTAGGACACTTTACATATAGCCTCTCTTTATTCCATACAAGCATAGGATATAAACTTATGTCATATTTCTTAACATATACTCATATCAGAGGGCTAAACTTAAGGTCAAAACAAATTATAAGACTCTTGATAAGAAAGTAAAACCTATTATAGTGCCACTGGCTCCAAACAATGCGAAGACAATTGACTTGGGTTCTCAACAGCCAACTTTGAGGGATACATAGAAGAGTGGTCATATGTCTACTACGGAATCTCTTAAAGAGTTGAAAATTGGTTGTGACGATTTTCTTTTGCTTGTAGAGAAACGATGTATGGCAGGGCTTTTGCATTGCAATCACAATTCAAATTAGCTGTGTACATCTAGGTATAGTTTCTTCTATGGTGATTTTTACTATTCCAAATGTACCGTGGAACTTGTGGCCAATTTCAGTGCCAAAAACTCAATTGTAGAAATTGATTGATCTTTTTGAATGAAAAGATAAAGATGGGAATCCTAGATCCTTCCTCATCTCCTTACTCGAATAGGTGGTTCACTATGCCTAAGAAAAATGGGACTTTGAGATTTATACAGGATATGCAACTGGTGGTCAATAAGGTGACTATCAAGAATGTGGGAGCATGTCTTGTTGTTGATGAGTTCGAAAAGGCTTTTTCTAGTAGAGAAATATATTATTTAGGTGGCTTGTACTCTAGCTATGATTAGTTCTAGTTATAGCGATTGAAAGCATAGATCTTACCACCATGAAAACACTGTTGCAAGTAGTGTGCATGTACACTTTATCACAAGGGGTGACGAATTCCTTTTGTACATATGATGAATGCTATGAAAAAAGTAATGTATGATTATATATATCATCTGACTATACCTTCTCTAAATGATATGCCCATAAAAGGGTGTGTAGAAGAGCATACAGATGAGACATTGAATGAATAGGGATGCAAAAGTTTCATTCTTAATCATATTGCTAACTGTGAGAAGATCGTGGCTTGATTAGAAGATGTAAATTTTAGGTCAAAAGTTAGTCTTCATTATAAATGAACTGTTGATTGTTGAATATGTGTGAACCATATGGCACAAGTCCATTACCAACAATAGTGGATATGATTAACAAAATGGATGAGACTTTGTCCTTAGTACCTGAGGTAAGGAAGTTTTTGGAAGCCTATGTATCTTATTTGGATACCACATTTTGTGCATAATGTAAATGCACTATACCAACTACTACTAAGGAAATGACAAAAGTTCCAATGGAATAAGATGCATATGAAGGACATGAGAAAGTTGAAGGAATTGTTGAAGACTACATCTACTTTGAGAAAAGTAGATTACACAAGTGGAAGACCCATTGTCATCACTATGGATACAAGCCCTATTGGCATTGGTTGGGCTATTGGACATGAGGATGATCAAAGAAACAGATATGCAATCAAGTGTGGAGAAAAAGTGTTGAATGAGAGACAAAGAAGATATATGGAAATACAGAGGGAATTGTGGGGAGTTGTTACATCTCTCAAATGATTCAAATAAAGTCGCTAAAAATTTAACAAATGAGTTTTAGAGGTTGAATGGAAATAATCATCACTCCTATTAGCTTGAATTAATCAATATTCACCTATCTTATTTTAGCCTTTATTAGCTTGAACTAATTTATATCAATCAAAAAATTAAAAGTCAATAGATCTTAGATTATATTAAAGTTTTTATTTATGAACCTCTAGATGCTAAAACTTATTGACTATAATTAAGATTCAAGACTAAAGTACCACATTACCTATCTACCCATATCAAACAACATACATAAGTTTAGATAATAATAGATTGGTCATTTTAATTGTCTAGTACTATGCTTGTTATGAATCTTACAATGTATGGGAAAACAAGCTAACCAATATCTCTCTCGCTCTTGATGAACAATCTTATTTAGGTTAAAAACTCACTTGTGGAAGTTTAAGGACTTGATTATATACAATGTATACGCCAACAACATATGTAAATGGTTTGAACTCATTGCCCTCCAACCTTTCCTAAATAAGCACCTTAAGAGTCACCTTTCGTACATTGAACAACTGATTACCAAATTACTCTTACCAAAACAAGTCTGATCAAAGAGATTCTTACCTAGTACCCCGTGCTAGCAAAGGGTGTTTCCCTTTGGTCTTCATAATCGATGAGCTCCTTAAGAAAGGCTCCATAAGCATCCACACAATAAGTGGCACTTATTGCACTGTGTGGATATCTTATGGATGCTTTGTGCCAAAAATCAAGGCAATAAGTGACACAAGTCATCCACACCATGGAGGGAAATTTGACCTTAGGTGGCCTTATCTTCCAACAATGCAAATCATTGCCTGTAATGACTTGAACCACATTACTTATACCAACCTATATATGCATAGTGGACTACCTTAGTTTTAAAAAGCAAATATACAAGTAGAAAAATTTTATACATATGGACTCACAAAGAGAGAGAGAGAGAGAGAGAGAGAGAGAGAGAGAGAGAGAGAGAGAGTTGAAATCATAGAGCCTAAAACCAAGATTGCAAATTGACCTCTAATATAGCTTGTTGGATGTTCCTATAAATAAATGCCTCGATTATTTTTTCTCTTCACACCATCATCCATGGCCCACAAAATGTACTATCAAGAGCATAAGAGACAAGTATGTTGATGATGCTCCTCTTTCTATCACTCCATCTATCAAAGAAAGTCAAGCACATGTACTTCATTCAACAAGCACAAATAGGCTCAAAAAACTTGTTTGTTCTCTCCTTGCTCTCATCTAGCTTCTTTTTGTGCATGTAGTTGTAGATAACTTCATGTCACCCCTCGTAGGATTCCACCATGGTTATGGCGCTCACATTCTCTTCAATCTATTCATTGTAAGAACATAGAAGGAAAGATTATACTCAATGATGGTATATACAATCTCTATCTCTATATTATTTTACTACTTGCTAAGAAAATAGCGGATCCCAAACACCTTCTATGGTGTCAACAAGTGACTTCTCTCTTGGGTCTCTTGGACCTAATTGTGGAAACTATAGAGACTATTGAAGCAAAAGAAAAATCTAAGGGACCTAACAATCCCTTCATAGTAGCCATAGCTCAAGGGATAGTTGCAAGTATACATATATCAAGCGAGACAATCTCCTCTTAAGCTTGGGAAACAGCAAATCTTACTAGATGTCTTTAACTTGGGCTAGTACTTTATAACCTCATCAACCAAAGTTGAGATCCAAGCGTGGGCTGCATTCTCCGTTCAAGTTGGACAAGGGATAAGAAGTCAAATCACACACCTAGTTTGAATCACTCTCCTAGTTGGAAAAGGAGGTTAAAAGAGAGAATCAAGCTTGAGAGCTTAAGAAGTCCATCCTGCAGCTCTCTCACACTTTGTCTTGGAAAACAGAGTGTGATGGACTTTTTGAAGAGAGCAGCTACTCAACAAGCCAAAAATTTGATTAAAAATGGACACGAAACTAGAAAACTCTCAGTTTTTCAAGACAACCTTTGAACTGTGTGCAACCTTGGTAGATCAAACAAAACCAACCATACTGGATGGATTGTACAATACCATTCTACCCATGTTTTATTTGTGTTTGCACCATTGCGCATTATACGAATTTTTGTTTCATAAGTTCTGAGCACAATTGCCGCTGCTTGGCATCGATACACTAGTCACTTTGCATGCAAAATATGTCATTTAGTCTATGTACTTTATACGAGTTGATGTCTGCATGTTTCATTTGTGTATGTCTTTTTATTGTAAAAGCCTTCATATTTCGTTTGCATTGTAGGTATCAGCACATGGATTCTGCTTAGTGCAGATTCAGTGTATTAGGTGTTTGTTAACATTTATTTCACAATTGCATTGACTATACAAGTTTGCATATTGTGAGCATGGACAGCCATCAGACCAGCATTTTCGTATATCTTGTACAAACAAGTTATTGTGTACCTTGTACAGCAACAAGTTAGTTAGCACCCCTTATCTTCTACTACCTACATTGCATGTAAATACACTAAGAAATTTCAGAAGTGCCTTTAAAGACTTAACTTTGACACACGTGCACCTTAGATTCAGGTCATTTTAGTAATAACCAAGAATCCACTACTATCAAGAATGTAATATAGAAGAGGAATCAGTCTTTATGACCTGTGCAGAGTGAGCACATGTTTAGTTATGCCTACAAAAGGCTTCTGTTTGTCTTCCTTTGGCTTAGACAGATGCACATTACCTTGTAGCAAAACACCAGCGCTCAAAACACAGCTGCAAGTTTGGCCACTCAGAAGAAGAAGACACATATTCCCTCAGCCAGCAAGCAAGAGCAGTCTCCTGCTCAAGGTCTGTAAGTGTGAGAATGTTCTGTTCAAGGACACTTATAATCTGAGACTTTTCAGAGGGTGTAAAAATAGGAGAATCAAAACCGCTCTTCGCATGGCAAAAGAGAGGAAGCCATAATAGAAGTATTTTCATTTTCAGATCCCTGCTTAGATTGTCTACTTCACGTGCCAGTTCCTTCAAGAGAAACACTGAAACAAGAGAACAATCTAAGAATCAGAAGGTGAACTTATGATTAGAGGTGTTAGTAAAATTTAAGTCATCTGTTTCATTTCAAGATGCACATGAAAAAGTTGTTGCTTCAAACACTTGGGAACTGAAGAGTGGTCCCAACTAGTCAGAACAGTTTTCACAAAAAGACGAAGAGAACATACCAGAAATTCGCAGCAGTGAAGCTTGTACACGTGGGTGAGCAGACAAGGACAGGGTTGCTAGGTGTGACTCACTAGCCCACTTTCTAATAGCTTCATCGGTGGCGGAGCATCCCTGCAGCCTCTCGGTGAGCCAAAGCAGCTCCTGAGCAAGCTTTTCTGGGAGTGCAACATTATTCGATGTTCCAGCACTAGTTGACCGTGCAGATGGAAGTTCTGTTGAGAATCTTCCACCTTTGACCAATGGAAATAGAAAGCTGCAGATGGACAAAACAATATTTTCTAAAGAGAAGACCTGAGAAGAGGTGAAATCACCTCTAAAAAAGATTGATTGGATCAAACACCATGACCAGCTAGTTCCTTTTCCCACTTGCTGCCTCTGCAGTTCTAGCAGTGCGAATGTGAGTAGCTTAAGTGTTCTTGAAAAGGCAACTGCAAGTGCCATTCTATTCGCCTCTCTTATGGCCACATTACCCTGCTCCATATTCTGCCACATTATTTTATCAGCTAAAGCCCGTACAAATTCATACTTCTCAGATGAGACAGGTGTATCATTCACCAGTTCTAGAACCTGAAAACAATCAGACATAAACTCAGCTTTTGAAAAAGACAATGATATCGTTTGTCACATGTTTGGTTCAAAATTGTGCAATTTAAAGCCACAGAGAAGCACATGCTCCATAAATTACATGCATGCTGTGCCTAAAGAGAACAGGATTCATATCTCATGCAAAGACCGCCTGCATAATTTGGTCCAATCAACCTACTTCTGATTCACTAGATACAGCAGAACACGTATGAAATTCATGACCTGGCAAAGCGCTCTCCCTATGGAAGTGGCTGACACCATAGATGAGCTCTCCTCCTCTTCATCAAGGCCCAACCATGTACTTTTCACCATCATCTGTGATGGAACATGGCATGGAAGATGCTCCCAAAGAAATTGAGCAGCCAACTGTGTGAATTCAAAAGCAAGCATTATCATTCTTCTGATCAACTCCAGTGCTGTCCATCTTTTCCTCCCCGATTTATCAGTAGTGAATATGTATGCCATAGTGTTCAAAGCACACACCAGAGGAAGTAAAACAGGAATTTCACTGAGCGGCTTAGATACTGTATTTATCTGACTCGCCATCTCGTAATATCAGGAAAGCTGTCTCACATAGTATGACCACATAGACTGTTTTAGTCTCCAGAATCTTCTGCACCAAAACTGTACAGCTGCTGATTTGCTGTCTCAGACATGTCCTCTTACAGGTGAGGCTATAACCACATCTCTGCAAGAAAGAACAAATAAACATCAACCATTTCCATACAAACCTGAAAGACAGCAAAAGAATGACATGAAAGATATCGCCATGTCATTTCATAAAGGGATCTTAAAAAACAGTCAACAAATATTGACATCAGTAGAGCTGCAACATTTGTCAAACTTGAGGCTTGAAGTAATAATGTGAAATACAATGTAAACAGAACATAACACAACGTAACCGTTCAGAATTCAGTGGCACAAAGATGATCTGAATTATTGAAGCCTGGTCAAAATCAGAGCCTCTTATGAACACGGGGAGCATCTAGCTAGGTCAGCCCCTCCCTTGGAAATCTCGTGGGCAAATCCAAGAGGCAAAATGGTACTGTCTTAGATCTTTTGAAATGCTATAAATAATGTTGTCTTGAGGCATCAACCCATGGCAGCATTCCTTGGCAACGCATTGCCTACCTGAAGATGCCTAGCTTGTCTCTCACCAATGGTTGGTGATAGAGTCCATGCACTTGCTTTAGTACCCGCTCACCAGATCTGAAATAGAATCCCTTTGAGACACAATGGTGCAGAACATCATAGCTAGAGTGGACAATCTCGACTATTGTGTTGCTGCCAAAAATCATAAACTTGATGTTAACCACATAGTAAGGTGACTTGATGCACATAATTGCCATTGAGCAGCCTAGCAATTGCTTCAAACTGTGCTGCTTCCATGAAAAGAGAAGCATACAAGCAGGTTGAAAGACTGTTAAGTACTTAAGCTTCCATTGAGCAAGTTTCTAAAGTGCCAGCACATTGAGATGTTTGGGTGTGCAATATCTTAAACTCTTATCAATACATGAGGTGAGTAGATGTGTCCTGTGCATGAATGAGAAGACAGGACATAGTTACAAGCACCCCTTTCTCTCTCCCCGTCATGTTGCAGATACACCTGTGACTCCCAACAAGACTGCAAGTGAATTGTCACAGTCAGGAGGAGGCTCTCTCATGGCACTATACATCATAAAACAGAAACCTGAAAATAGTGACCCAAGGCTGTTCCACCACTGTGTGCCACACTTGAGAGTCTGCATCCTGATTCCCCAAAGAGTCCATGTGCTGATTCCCCATAGGATCTACTGCAACTCTAAACCTGTGGTTGCAATTATGGAAATGATGGTCTTGTGAATCAAAGTGTTGACCGTTCTGTTTCCTTGAAACAAGTATTCTATTTTGCCATTGTATTGCTTGGTACTTACAAGATCTATTGAACATCAACAGAGGGTGCGAGAAATAGGTCTTAAGCCCATCCAAGATAGCACAAAGAACACTCAAAGATGAAGTACAGGATGAAGAAACAACTTCCCACAGGTAGTTGCCAACTAATGTTCAAGATTAGTTCAAGGAAGAGTTGCTCAAAGCTCCAAGAAGACCATCCAATAGTCCTCAAAACATATGCACTATTTGGGACACCGCAGTGTCAAAAGATGATGTACTAGCGAGACAATAGGGTTTGCGGGGAGGAACACAAAGTGAACTTGGCAAACGTGGAGAAGAGAAGAGAAGAGACAAGAAACTCTGATGAATGGAATAATGAAGACTTGAATCATGGAGTGAACGTGATACAAGGGACCAAGGGTGACGTAGCACAAGGAAGATGATGAAGACAGCCACAAACCAAGAACCACAATGTCCTCTTGAAAGGGTGTTAGGGTAGTGGAGAGGCCGGAGAGAAAAGGTGACGGACTGTATGAATCAGCCGTAAGGAATGAATGAGAGAGTGGCCTATAAATAGGCATAGTCAATCTAGGATGGCGCCCCTTTTTGGGCCTGCAAACCCTAAATGCAAAACGCAAAAACGCAAAAACGCAAACTGCGGGTGAAGGGTGAAGGGTTTCTCAACACACATAACATTGAAGAAACAGAATCATGCCTCAATCACTGAACTTGGCTCTCAAATCACCTCTAAAGCACTAGGCTGAATCATACAAAGAGATGGAACAAAAATACACCTAGGAGGAACCACACATGAACCCCTCCTCAAGGTGAGTTTCAGGTACTTATAGTGAAGCTACTAGCTGCCCCTCTAGGGCACCACTTCCCAAAGTCCCCTCTAATAGGGTGAACTAGGAAAACTACCACATGATCCTATGAAAAGTATACCTAGGTTAAAAAGATCCATTGGGCCCTTCACCATAAAACCACTTAGAAACAACCAAATCCTCCAATGGATACTTAAGATACCACTTCCTGGCTAGAAGCCCCCCTCTTAGCATATCTCCTACATGGCTTCAACTTGCATTAAGAACTTCTCAACAAAAACGAGTGGACATTGTGGAACCAACCTTCCTTTCATGGATGGGTAGCAAACCCTTGATAACAACTTAATTACAGCAGCAAACAATAAATGCAAATCTGAATATACAAATTTACCTACTAATCTTGGACAATGCACACCTGATTGGCCCCAAAATTGGCACCCCTTTCGGTATTTGTCATGAGGACATGTATTTTTGAAACCTCACTTAACATGTTGATTAATTTTTAATCACATGATTAAGTAAACGATGCACATGTGAGGGGCAACTGGGGTTAAAGTAAATTTACGAGCCCGGGACCCGAAGAAATCACAGGATGTCAAAGGCAAAAGTTGCTATAAGTTATGCCACACAGGTACTTGGTGGTATCTAGTGCCAGTTGTTGACCTGGGTCATCCATTTGGCCATAAGTGTCAATTGGTGACACTAGAGAAGTGGCGTTTAATGGTACCTAACGCCAATCTGATGGTCAACGATGGCGCATAGATACTCACGAGTGGAAGATGTCTAGCCAATTTAATTATTGGCTAGTCAGATTATTTTTCAGGGCACCAAAATAATTATTAGATTAATTTTCAGTATTTAAGGCTAAAATTTGATATTTAATTATGAAAAATACTGGAAAAACCATTTGGAAAGGCTGCCACTTGTGAAAAATGCCAAGACTGAAAAACGTCTTTAGAGACTGGAGAGAGGCATTTCTATAAATTCAACCTACAAGAGAGAGGGAGGGGAGGCTACTGGTCTGATTTTTGCAGCCATTGGAGAACCTTCTGAGGCAGCCAGGGGTAAAAGAAGACCAATCAACAGTAGGAGACAGCATCTACAGGCTGTTGAGACAGGGCAGTAGCAGTAAATGATTGATTTTCTTCAGTTCTTTGCATCTACATGCTGTTGTGGCAAGGCAGCAGCTGCACTTGACTGATTTTCAATCATTTTTCACGATAAAACTCTGAATTTTCTCTCTCTATAGCTTTCCCTCTCATCTCCCAACCATTTCACAACCTTGCTTCAAAGATCTCAACATTTAGACCCTTGGAGGCTAAGAAATTGCAAATTTCTCTACTATAAATCCTAATTTACTGCATAAATCAGGGTTTAGCAGTACCTTAGGAAGCGTGCCAAAAATTGGAATCTCCAAGACTTGGATTCAACAAGGCTGAAGATGAATTTCAGCTGAATTCTAGTGGAGGACTAGTCGGCCATTGAATTTGGGGCATTTCCATCATCTATGAAGTGAATGAAGGCCAATTGAGCACCCGAATCAAGGGGCAAAATAGATTGAAGACTTACTCATCACTTTGCACAGCAAGGGGAGTTGAAAGACCGAAAGGGATTAGGAAAATCCCATTGGATTTACCACCCTATCCGAGGAGGAGGCTGATTTCAGTATTTCTTTAGCTTTATTGAAGAAGAAGTTGATTTACAATGGGATTTTCCCAATCCCCTTCGCAATCCAAACTCCCCCTTGCTATCCAAAGTGACCAGCAAGTCTTCAATCTTATTTGCCCCTTGATTCGGGCACTTAATTAGCCTTCACCCACTTCATAAACGATGGAAATGCCCCAAATTCAATGGCTGGCTAGTCCTCCACCTTAGCTGAAATTCACCTTCAGCCTTGAAAAATCAAAGTCTTGGAGCTTCCATTTTCTTGCACGCTTCCCGAGGTTGCTGCTAAACCCTAATTTCTGCTATGAATGAAGGTTTATAGCAGATAAATTTGCAATTTCTCAGCCTCCAAGGACCCAAATGCTAAGATCTTCGGAGAAAGACTGTGAAATAGCTGGGAGATGAGAGAGAAAGCTGTAGAGAGAGAATTCAAAGTTTTGTCGCGAAGAATGATTGAAAATCAATCAAATGCAGTTGTTGCCCTGCCACAACAACATTAAATGTTGTCGCCTACAATTGAGATATCCAAATCAACTGTCATCGTATATCTGGATACAAGTTCCCGGCTATGGAGGGTCCAAATCTGCAATCGCCTCCTCAAAACTCACTCGTGGCTAGCTGCAATGGCTAAAAATAGGCTGGCCATGGCTGCTCACAGCTCTCCCACCTTGGCTACAGCAAGAATGATCTCATTTTTCCTGCAGAGTTTTTCAGTACTAGCTCCAAAGCCAAGTGGCAGCCTTCCCAAATGGTTTTTTCAACATTATCCATCATTAAATATTAATTTTCAACCTTTAATTACTGAAAAGTAATGTAATAATTATTTCGGTGTCCAAAAAAATAATCTAACTAGCCAATAATTAAATTGGCTAGGCATCTTCCACTCCTGAGTCTCTCTGTGTCATCTTTGACCATTAGATTGGTATTAGGCACCATTAAACGCCATATCTCTAGTGTCACCAACTAACACTTATGGCCAAATGAATGACCTAGGCCAACAATTGATACCAAATACCACCAAGTTCCTGTGCAATATAACTTATAGCAACTTTTGCCTTTGACATTCCGTAATTTTCTTGGGTCTCGGGCTTGTAAATTCACTCTAACCCCAGTTGCACTTCACATATGCAACATTTACACAATCATGTGATTAAAAATTAATCCACATGTTAAGTGAGGTTTCCAAAAATACATGTCCTCATGACAGCCCTTCCCCTTGAAATCCTTGCAATCGTCCTCGATTGCACTGCCAAATGCATTAAAAGCAAAGTACTACACTGGAATTTTCATAGGGCATCATAGTCAACACAACATTGCGCATTGTTGTTCAACCATTCCATATGCCCAACATATGCTGAAAATTACCAGCCAACATAAAATAACATAAGACTCACAAAGAATCTCAAAAACATTGCCAAATTATCATGTGACATGTCCATTTATCATGAGCTCAACTCATCTCGCAAAACCAAACCATAGTATAGCAAAAACCAAGCATAAAACATGGCTGAAACATCAATGGCATCATAAGACATATTGTTGTCCACAAAACCAGCTGAATACCACTGAATATTAATGATCATATGCTGAAAACCAACATTCGATAATCAGCCCTTGACGATCATTAACTGATGCTACACTAAGCATAACCAATGCCATACCAAGCATAACTGATTACACACTGAGTATAACGGATGCAAATGTACAATTTCAGAGCTGCAGTGAAAACCATACCAATATGCATATCAAACATAGTGACTAGTACTCTAAATAGTAATCTCCTGGCAAACATACTCTTCAGCTACAGTATCCTAAATGTATGCTGAATACATTCAAGATCCACTACTTCTACAGTTGTCCATTACTGAGGAGCAGAGGTGCTAGCTCCCTCACAAGCATCAGGTAATACTCTGGACCTCTGCTCTATTGAACCTGATTGAGTCCGAGAACTAAAGCCGGCTCTAACTGGAAAGCATCAAGGTAAAGCTGCAACAACTAAGGATGGTCTGCCAAGTCATCCTCCTCCGTCCATTTGGCATCCATTGGTGAATAATTCTAAAACTTCACCAAGTACCTTCTGGAACCCTTACCCCTGATCTTCCTCTCTTTGTGTGCCAAAATCCCCTCTAGTATCAGTATTTCATCGAGCTCTTCAACCTCTAGCTGAATTTCAGTAGATACATCCTCTGGCACATCTCCATGAAAAGGTCTAAGCAAACTCACATGAAAGGCATTGTGTATTCGCCAGTGTGGAGGCAATTTCAGCCTATAGCATACATCACCGATCATCTCCAACACTTGAAATGGCCCAAAGTATCTCATAGACAGCTTTGGATATAATCGCTCTTTGCCCTTCATCTTTTCCTGTTGTGCCTTTTCAAATCGCAGCAACACATAATCGCCCTCTGCAAAGTGCAAAGCACGCCTATGATGATCAACTGCTCTCTTTTGCTTATCCTGTGATCTTTGAAGCGCATACTTAACCTTCTGATAAGTTGTATCCATGCTTTCCACATAGTGATTAGCCTCAAAGATCTTATCTTTTGTGTGCAAAATAGGGGGTATTTTCTTATCACCCTCTACCACCTCAAAATTACGAGTGGAACTATGGACTTTGTTGTTGTATGCAAACTCAACCAACAGCAAATATTATTGCCACTGTGCTTTATGGTCTGGCACATAGCACTTCAAAAGATCAAACACTCTGGAATTTGCCCTCCTGGATGCCAATATCCTTGTCGACCGTGATGCCTTTCTTCCGAAGGCTTTGGCAAAAGAGCACCATGGTGTCTTCCTCCAAGAGCTCATTAATTATAGTGATCAAAGAGGCACCGCTTTCGCATCTACCATTTGTTGGAAGCAAGAATCGTTGGTGAAGCCTCTTTTTTTGTGGGAGTCATTTGGCTATCAATCGCCTCACCTCCAAAGAGTGGCCTTACGCATTCATGCACAAGTTTGAAAATCTCTTCTTTTTTTCATTTAATTCTAGTTAAACTTACTTTAAACTTACTTTTTCTTCACATGGTTTAGGATTGTTCATCAGGTGCATGTGAGAGGAATTGATCCGCCTATTCCCTCGTGCACACCAAAATTCGTAACAAGCTTAGCACACGACAATTGGAGCGACTTATTTATTGTCGCTCCAATTTACGCATGCCACACAATATGCATGAGATGTCTATAGCAAGACAAGTATCGTATACCTAATTTTTATACTTTTTAGTTCATAACTTTATTCATAGATTATGAAATATATTTAAAGAAGCTTCATTTGTTTAATCTAAGTTCTTCATTCTTTAAATGTATAGATAAATGTAGATTCACTCGAGCTCTCCGCTAGTACACTTAAAAGTATGACTCATGAGAGAGACTTGGAAGGGAAGTAAATCTTTAGAGAGCTTTACTTGGAGCTTGAGGAGATAGACCGGCGGGTCTCTCGCACTCATGCACGGCATGCCCGTGTTGTTATTCGCCCTCGCACCGGTAGCAATGGAACTTCCACTTTGGCATCCACATCGGCTATCCGTGATCACTGCCTCTCACCTAGAGCTTAGAGAGCTCGAGTATGATGGCAAGGCAAATGTCATTAGTGAGGGTGATTTTTTTGAGCAGGATGATGGCTCCTTAAGCGGTGACAAGGATGCTTCCACCTTCAATGCTGAGAGTGATATGAGCACCTAGAGTAATCATGTATCTTGATTCGGATTGAGCCGTGAATGATGGCTTTTATCTCAATCCATTCTTGTACACTTTTTGTATGAGATTGCACATCTGGCTCATAATAAAGTTGTTGGTTTCATTATTCATGCTACATAGTACACTCTCAAGTCTTGTTTCAACTCTCTTTTGCACTTTTAACTTGAATCTCTAAGTTTATGTTTTAACTTGTAAGTCCAAACATTAAGCATAGACTTAAAATTATATGCATTTTTTCTTTCATCGGACGTAGGTCTAAGATTTATTAGTCCGATTAGTATCGTACTAGCATCGGACTGTACTAATCGGACATCATCGTACGTGACAACCATGGTGGCACCTACTACATGAGCTTTCTCAACATGTAGCATACTATGCATCTCATTGTGCAAAGCACTACTAGGCGGATCCTAAGCTATCTCCATCGGAGGTTCTTACACCACACCACTTCACCCCCCCTTCCCTCATCATCGACACCCTCGAGTGGATAGGTAGCTTGTCTATTTTGCAATGGTTTGGATCTAACCATCCCTTCTCATTCTTCCATATCGTACAATTACTTGATCGATAGCCAACCATCTCTCCAAACACCTTTATATTTATTTATTAAACCCAAAAAAAAACAACAACAACTACACAATTCATTGTGGTTCCATCCGCGTTTATAGGACTCCATAGGCCAATGGGCAGCCGATGAGCACCCTTTGTCCAATGCCCTGTCCTCTCTGGGGTGACTATATGGATTCCCTTGGTCAGATATCCATCACCTTTGTAGTCTTGGAGGCCCTTGTGCACCCTTTATCCGATGCCCTAGCTACTTTGGGGTGGGATACCTTGGCTAAACCTAGGTTGGCCTTCCTTTCTAGCCTACTCTTAGGCTTGCGAGGGGATGTTGAGCTAAGAAATGCATTTCATGTTGATTAGCCTCTTAAACAGCCCCAAAACATAATTATTTAATGAAAAACGCAAAATTAGTGCGCGGTTCAAGAGAGTTTCTATGAAACCCTAAGGTCCATCCACATCTATATATAGATAGGCTGTTCCCATTTAGTCTTCATCCGTTGTATGTAAGTTTTTCACATTCACGTGAAGATCTTCGCCATCAACCTTCCTCCATATGGCTATCCACCTTTGTGATTGCTACCACCACTCCGTCTCTATTGCTTCAACCCTTGGCGACTACCCTTCCTGCCGCCACCTGTTACCTAGCGCTTCTTCCACTACTACATTTGGCCCTAGATAGCCATTGCCAGCCCTAGTCGACACCTCTTCTGTTGCGTTTGGCAATTTCAGCCATCGCGGGTATCCTCCTGCATCTCCACTACTATCGCCAAGCATCCTACTGCTTCGGGTTATCTAGGTTTTGGTCTTCTACACCCTCCAACACACTCCAACTAGTGGTTACAATACTCGGGATCCGTCTTCAGTGGACATCACACTCCGACACTCACCGCTCTGCCCTTGAGCATTTTGCATACTCTTACAATCATTTATTGCATTGATTCATTCACTTTAGAGTTCTCCTTCCCTCTGTTGGGATGAGTGCGCAATGGGAAGTGTAGTAGTAGCAATGTTGAGTGTGAGTAACAGAAGTGCAGTAGCAACAGTGTTGAGTGTGATAGTGGAAGAATCCTAAGATGAGTGTATCAATTCGTCATAGCACACAAAGAATAAAATGTATTTATATGTTAGGGTACAAATAAGGGTGTGTTCACACATGTATAAGTTTATACATGGAGATTAAGGGACTTTATACCCGAAGAGACTTTACACCCAACAACATCCCAATTAAAGGCCCGAAGTGGTACCTTCAATATGGCCAATTCCCACTAATCGGATGCAATGCTTGTGTAGAGCCTTTGCAAGACTCTTAGTGAAAACATCTATAGGGTTATCTTGGGTTTTGACCTTAGTCAGTGTGACAAGACCATCATCCAAGACCTATCGAATGAAGTGGTACCGAACATATATATGTTTGGTACATGCATGAAACATGGCATTCTTAGCCAGACATACTGCAGCCTGGCTATCATAACCAAGCATTGGAGTATGTGAAGAGAGACCAAAATCCTTAACCAAACGGCCAAGCCAAATAGCTTCCTTAGAAGCTTCTGTGGATGAAATATATTCAGCCTCTATGGTACTCAGTGCTACAATTTTCTGCAACCTTGAACACCAAGAGATAGCCCCATCAGTCCAATTAAAGACATACCCACTAGTAGATTTCCTAGTGTCAAGAGCTCCTGCCATGTCCAAATTACAAAATTCCTGCAGCTCTAGTGTACCCTTTCTATAGCATATACACTTCTCTTGTTTACCTCTTAAGTATCTAAAGATACATTTCACTGTTGTTGGGATATAAAGGCCCAGTGACCTCAGTGTATACAGTACACGCACACTATACATGTGAACGCACCCTTTACGTGCCCTAAGTATAAATACATTTTATTCTGTGTACCAACACATTGTTGGTACACTCTTATCGCCTCGAACTTTCACTCTGCTCACACTCTCTCCAACCGTCACACTCATACACTCACTCCTACTCAATCTCAAACTCTCTAAACTGTGTCCTTTCCAGTTCCAACAACTGGTATCAGAGCCAAAGGTCCCACACACTTCCCAAGATTGACAAGTCTGGTTTGGCGGACGGAACCAACGAAAAGGCAAACGTCAGACATCGCATGACGAGCGACAAGCACCAGCGTTGGTAGACGGAACCAGCGAAAAGGCAAGCGTCAGACGTGACGGGATCGCGTGACGGTTCGCGACTGGACAGGCGCGCGACCTAGATAGGTGGGCGACGTGACGCGACGGGGTCAACAGACCCCCCCCCCCCGTTAGTTCCTTTGTTTTTTCAAAAACAAATCAAATTTTTCTCTAATCCCCTCATTACCACTTGCCACTGACGGGAGTTCACACGCCAAAAGCACATATCATAGATCTGTGAGGGTTCCAGCCAAAAATTTGGGGCTTTTCCCAGATTTGATATAATTCATGCCTGTCATTGACTTTTGAGTCAAAAACTGCAAACATCGCGAACGGTGACCTCAATTAAATTGGGGATTTTGCCAATTTTGTCGAAATTTTGCATGTTTTGGGTAAAATTTTCTAACATTGGATCCCAGAAATTTGGGGCTTTTCATGTATTGGCAAAGCTTTACTCAAGTGGGTCAGATTTACTAACATTCATGCAAATTTGGACTTGAAATTTTGAGAATTTGCGCAGAATTTCGGTAAATTTCTGCATCTTTTGCCCGTGCAATGGTTAGTTAATGTATAAACAGCAGAGTTTTATTTCTGGTTAAGGAAAAACAGCAAGGTATTTTACTGGTTCAGCATGTGCTTCCGCAGATTAGTGCATTTACTCTTGTGTTCGTGATAAAATGGCTGCAACTTCTTCCAGTTCAGACATCAAGAGTTTGATGGAGATTAAACGGTTTGATGGTCATGGATTTGACCTTTGGAAAGACCGTATGTTGGGCATTTTGTTACTGAAGGATTGTGAGGATGCTTTGCAGGAAGATAAACCCGCACTAATGTCTGATGCAGATTGGGCCAGAGTGAATAAAAAGGTTGTGGCTTACATAAAGATGGGTGTCACTGATGACATTCTGACAGACATTAAGGGTTTAGACACAGGTTATGCAATATGGGAGAAGCTGAAGACTACTTATGAGATCACCACACCTGTTAATCAGGTGCATTTAATGCGCAAGTTGGTGAATATGCGACCGGATGAGTCAAAGCCTGCAGACAGCTGAGCACTTGAGTGCATTTACAGGGATTCTAAATCAGCTCAAAGATGCAAACTTGGACTTTGATGATAAGTTGAGGGCGATCTTTTTGATCATGACACTGCCGGACTCGTGGGAAACCTTGGTGGTTTCACTCAGCAATAACCCCAATCTCTCATATGATGGGGTGAGGGGTTCTATCTTGAATGAAGAAATTAGACGTATGTCTAGTGGAGAAAGCAGCAACTCAGCTTATAATGTAAGAGGCAGGGCTGAAAAGAAAAATGCATTATGTAGGGCAGAGAAATAGGAGCAAGAGCAAAGGAAAGGATAAGAGTGATATTACTTGCTATCATTGTGGTCGGAAGGGCCACAAGAAACCTGATTGCAGGTACTACAAGAAGGAACAAGAGAGAAAGAAGAATGCAAGAGATAAAAAGAAGAAGGAAGAAAAGATAGATGCATTGGAGAAATCCAAAGGCAAAGAAAAGGCCAATGTGGCCTCCAGTGTGGTCATAGAGGAGCTTTCACATACAGAGGCTGATGTATTATGTGCAGTTGATTATGATGCCCTTGTATGTCACATGCAGGATATGCAAATTACCAAGGCTGATGTGATTGATGCACTCTTGTCAGTTGATGATGGTGTCACTCAGACTTAGATTGTAGACTCTGGTGCCTCTTTCCATGTAACTCCTTGCTTGGAGTGTTTTGCTATGTTTAATGCAAGCAGTTATGGAAAGGTGTACCTTGGAAATAACCATGCTTGCAGCATTGATGGGATTGGCACCGTACACTTGTCTTTAGACAATGGTCAAGAGCTTGTGTTGAAAGATGTCAGATATGTGCCTGGCATTAAAAAGAGTTTACTATCTGTTGGTCAGCTTGACTTGCATGGCTACACCACACTGTTTGGTAGTGGTTTGTGGAAAGTAAAAAAGGGTTCCATGCTGGTTGCAAAAGGAACCAAGAAGGGCACATTGTATTGTTTGCATTGTAAAGCCTTGAATGGCAAGTTTCTTACAATTGCTGAAATTTGCAGCCACTTGGAGTAAAAAGGATTTGATGTTCTTACCTCTCTGAAGAGGGTTGATGGAAAAGGCTCTAAACTTGATTTTTGTAATGAGTGTTAGTTTGGAAAGCAAATAAAAATTTCCTTTTACTCTAGTGTCCCTTCTAAGTCCAATGTCTTGGACTTAGTGCATTCTGATGTATGTAGTATGTCCGTGAAATCATTGGGTGGGGCTTCATATTTTGTCTCCTTTATTGATGATTGTTCCAAGAAGATTTGGGTGTACTTGCTGAAAAAGAAAAGTGAAGTGTTTGTTGTTTTTAAAACTTTTCATGCATTTGTGACCACTCAGATAGATAGAAAGCTGAAATGCTTGAGAACTGATAATGGGGGTGAGTTCACATCAACTGAATTCAAGTCATTTTGTGACTTACATGGTATTAAGAGGGAGCTTACAGCCCCTTACAGTGCTTCAAATGGGGTGGCTGAAAGATATGACAGGACTTTATGTGAAAGAGTGCGGTGCATGCTGTCCACTGCCAATCTCCCTCATGCATTTTGGGGAGAGGCACTCAAAACCGTGGTTCACATTTGCAACCGCTCTCCAAATAGGTCCTTAAATAATGGCATCCCTGAGGAGGTTTGGTCTGGCAAATCGGCCTCATATGACCATTTACGTATATTTGGCTGTGATGCTTTTGTACATGTTAGGGATGAGCTGAGGAACAAACTTGACCCAAAATCCACCAAAGGCTTTTTCATGGGCTATGGTGATGAGGGTGAATTTGGCTACAGAGTGTGGTTACCTCAGTCCAAGAAAATTATTCGCAACCGTAATGTTGTGTTTAATGAGGCAAATTTGCTGAAAGGCTCTTTAGCCTCTAATGAAGATCTGAAAAATGTGAAATTTCAGAGTTTGCAGCCACCCATAACTTCAGAAAATGAGCCTCAAGGTGCTGTACCACAGGCTGAAACTGATGATCAGCCGGTTAATTTTGAGCCAGATGATAATGGACAGCAAATAGAAGCACAAGGAGGTCATGGACAGCAAGATAGGCTTGCTGATTATGAAAATGCAGGTGCTGGAAATGAAAATGAAGG
This sequence comes from Lygodium microphyllum, assembly GCF_053477565.2. Classification (NCBI taxonomy): domain Eukaryota; kingdom Viridiplantae; phylum Streptophyta; class Polypodiopsida; order Schizaeales; family Lygodiaceae; genus Lygodium; species Lygodium microphyllum. Next base: position 88,916,853 of record NC_141136.1, on the reverse strand, counting down.
TGCTGTACAACATGAACAGCATGCTGAAAATGGTTTACAGCAGCAAATGAATGCTGAAAATAATATACCTCCTGATGTAGACCCAATTCTTGACAATGTTGATCATTGGGTACGCAGGTCTACATGCGTAAGAAGGCAACCACATAGGTTTGACCCCTCCTTGCATTATGTGATGCTTACAGGTGAGGGTGAGCCTCTTACATACAAAGAGGCCAAGTCATGTGAGTTCAGCAGTAAGTGGCAGCTAGCTATGCAGGAAGAGATTAAATCTCTAGATGCAAATGATACTTGGGACCTTGTGTCATTACCAAAGGGAAGGAAGCCACTTCCAAACAAATGGGTGTACAAAGTCAAGACAATTGATGGGAAACCCAAGTACAAGGCAAGGCTAGTTGCCAAAGGTTATGCACAAAAGGAAGGGATTGACTTCCAAGAGGTCTTCTCATCTATTGTGAAGATGACCACTTTACGTGTGCTTTTTGCTCTTACTGCTGTTTAGGATTTAGAGCTGTATCAAATGGATGTAAAAACAGCTTTCTTGCATGGTGACATTGATGAGGAAATCTACATGGAACAGCCCGAGGGCTTTGTAGTTCCTGGAAAAGAGCAGATGGTGTGTAAGCTAAAACGCAGCCTATATGGGCTGAAGCAAGCACCACGACAGTGGTACAAAAATTTTGATACTTTTATGCTATCTCATGAGCTTACACGCAGCCATGCAGATCATTGCTTGTACATGAAAAAGGATACAGATGGCAGCCCCATAATACTTGTTTTGTATGTGAATGATATGTTACTAGCTGGGAAAAGAAAGACTAGCTTGGATGCTCTCAAAAATCAGCTGAAATCAGCTTTCTCCATGAAAGATTTGGGGAATGCAGAGCATATTTTGGACATGAGGATTCGTAGAGATAGAATGCAGAAATTGCTATTTTTATCTCAAGAAAAGTACATTGGAAAGGTACTTGACAAATTTAGCATGGCTGAAGCTAAGCCTTTTGGGGTACCCTTACCTCCTTATCTCAAGCTTAGCAAAGCCAACAGCCCGAAAGATGACGTGGAAGCAAATGCTATGAAGGGAGTTTCTTATGCATCAGCTTGTGGCTCTCTTATGTATGTTATGGTTGTTACTCATCCAGACATTGCTCATGCAGTGGGAGTTGTTAGCAGGTTTATGTCAAATCCTGGAAAAGCACATTGGGAGGCTGTCAAGTGTATTCTTCGATACCTTAAGGGTACACAAAGAAAAAGTATTTGCTATGGGTAGGGTGCACTTAGTTTGCAGGGTTATTGTGATGCAAACATGGCAGGTGACTTGGACACTCGTAGGTCCACCACCGGGTATGTCTTTACAGTTGCTGGTGGGGCTGTTTCTTAGTGTTCCAGGTTGCAAAACATTGTTGCACTGAGTACTACTGAAGCTGAATACATATCAGCTATACTGAAGCTTCTAAGGAAGCTATATGGTTGAGCAGACTTGCAGATGATCTCGGCATGTCTATGGGTACTGCAGTTTTGGGATGTGATAGCCAGAGTGCTGTGTATCTAGCTAAGAATGCTCACTACTTCCCAATGTGGCTTGCCAGGGCTAGACATGAATCTACTAACAACTCCCACTGCATGAGCAATGTCAGGGCGAGTTGCAACCATGGCATACATCAGAGATCCACAAGCCGATGCATAAGGTATGCCCTACACAGCACTACCAGCTACATCATCTTTTGGGCAATCAATTTTGCTAAGCTTTGTATGTGATGGTAAAGGCACACCAAGAGGCTTAGCATCAGCCATATTAAACCTATCAAGTACTTTGCTATTGTACTTGTCCTGTGAGAGAAACAAGTGCTGCTCTATATCTCTTTTAATACACATGCCCAAAATGTGTTCAGCTGCTCCCAAATCCTTCATTGAGAAGGCTGAACTTAGCTGCCTTTTAAGAGCATTCAAAATACTATTATGCTTTTCAACAATCAGCATGTCATCCACATATAAGACCAGCACAATAAGGCTTCCATCATCAGCCTTTCTAGTGTATAAGCAATGATCTGCATGACAGCATTTAAATCCATGGCTGAGCATAAAAGTATCAAACTTTCTATACCACTATCTAGGGCTTGTTTCAGCCCATATAAGCTGCGTTTCAGCTTACAAACCAAATGCTCTTTCCCTAGAATAGTAAAACCTTCGGGTCGTTTCATGTACAGCTCTTTATCCAAGTTACCATGAAGAAAAGCAATCTTCACATCCATCTGATCATCAAACAAAACACAGAGCGTAGTCTTTTTCACCACTGGTGAAAAAACCTCCTAGAAGTCTATGCCTTCCTTCTGTATATAGCCCTTAGCAACCAAACATGCCTTGTACTTGGGCTTCCCATTAATACATTTCACCTTGTAAACCCATTTATTAGGGATAGCTTTCCTATCCTGGGGCAAATGTACAAGCTCCCATGTGTTATTTGCAGACAGAGGTTTCATCTCTTCCTGCATAGCAAGCTCCCACTCTCTTGTTTTTACATGACTGTGCCTATCTAAATGTCAGAGGCTCACCTTCATCAATCAATAAAATGCAATGGGTCTACATCCTCAGGTATGTGCACACCATCACCTAGTGGCTGATTTTCAACATTTTCTTGCTGTTGTAACCTACTTTCAGCATGTTCTTCTTGTTGTCCTATTCTATCCTGTGCATCTATTTGCTGTCCATTATCTTCTAGCTATAGCACAATAGGTTGTTGCTCATTTTCAACATCAAAAGGAACAAAATCTTCAACTAATGGCTGCTGAATGGCTGGCTATTCATGCTGAAATTTAACCTTCTTTTTGTCAAGGTCACCTTGTGTAGCATTTTTCAGCAACTTTGCCTCATTAAATACTATGTCTCAACTATGTACTATCTTCCTACCCTAAGGAAGCCAAACTCTATAACCCATCTCTCCCTCATCTCCATATTGTTGAGAATAAGCAATCACACTCAAACAGCCTCTTTGTATGGAGTCTCAGGGTCAAGGATATGCAAGCTAACTTATCCCATATGCACAATGGTGCCTACTGCAGTTTCCTACTTTCCTATAAAGCATTGTACTTGCTTCCTTTCTTAATGCAATGATAGTACTCTTTTCATTTCAGTAAAGTGTCAATGTCATTGTCCACATACACAAGATTGTGTTTATGAGTCCAAAACTCAATCTTGGAACCTAATTCACTTGTGTAACAAACAGTGTCCTTTCCATCATGAGTCTACACTTCTTTTTCCATCCTCCATAGCTTCCGGTTTTGCCATGCTCTAGATCCCGCATTTCTAACATGGTATCAGAGCCCAGTTGGGCATGGCATTGCTTGTCTAGCCTCTCTTGATTCCTTTCAACCTCAGTCTAGCTCAATGTCAGCTCATGACTTCATCTCCCAACTCTACTCTCACTGAAGCTTCCATGGCAGCCATAGCCAGCAGCACCCTGTCAGATTGAGCTGCTTATATCTCACTCCACAGGTCAAATCTCTTGGAGCTTCCTTCTGGAAAAGTATTCCCCAACTCACAAAGCTTCCCTGTATCACATCAATCCAGGACATTGGACCATCTGGAGCTCAGCATTGTGAAAATCCCCAATCTCTGCTCTGTGTCTACCATAGCCAGACAGGACCTACCTTACTTGGAGCTTCCATAACTCTTCAACCAGGCCATTTCAGCCCACGATTTCTTCTAGGGAGTTGTTCCTCTGCTCAAGGCGCTTCATCTTGGCACGAGAATCGATGACATTACTGCGCCTTGGCTTCAGCATTGCGAAAATCGCGGAATCCTGTCAGAAATGCGCCTGCTGCTGTTCGACGTGCCTGCGTGCTGCATACTGTCCACGATTTTGATGATTATGATAGAGCTTTGGTAGCCCATGAAATCAGCTTCCTAGGCATATAAAAATTTTTGAAAATGATCCACTGTAGCTCCTGCAATCTGAGAAAAACCAGGCCCCTGTCTCAGAAACCCTAATTCCACCATAGCCAAAGCTTCAAAATCTTGACATTTCTCACTGTTTCTCTCACTGAAGTTATCAACAGTGATTTTAATCACTGAGCAATACTCTCATAATTCTGATAGACTGTTTTAAAAGCCTTGTACTTCCTTGCCCTAATGCTTCCTGCCATAAGCTTTGTAAACTCCTTATGTAACTTGGCATTACAGTCCCTGTACACTTTGTGAGGCCCCTGTTACAGCCTCTGGATGTCCACCATGTTTATGGTACCCACACTTAGTTTTTTTTCTGCGACAGCCTCTGGTGTTTTGCCATGTCTGTGGTATGCCCACACTTTGCAGGTGGTTCTCATTACAGCCTCGACACACTTTATGCCTTTTTCTAGTTGTGATTGAGGAGGGGTGTTGAGAATCAACAATCACACTCAAACAGCCTCTTTGTATGGAGTCTCAGGGTCAAGGATATGCAGGCTAACTTATCCCATATGCACAATGGTGCCTACTGCAGTTTCCTACTTTCCTATAAAGCATTGTACTTGCTTCCTTTCTTAATGCAATGATAGTACTCTTTTCATTTCAGTAAAGTGTCAATGTCATTGTCCACATACACAAGATTGTGTTTATGAGTCCAAGTCTCAATCTTGGAACCTAATTCACTTGTGTAACAAACAGTGTCCTTTCCATCATGAGTCTACACTTCTTTTTCCATCCTCCATAGCATAGCTTCCGGTTTTGCCATGCTCTAGATCCCGCATTTCTAACACATATCCCATGAAGATGTCCTTGATGGATTTCATGTCCAGTTTAGTCCTTTGATCTACAGGAACATGCACAAAGGCATCACAACCAAAGACACACAAATAGTCATATGAAGCAGGTTTGCCATACCAAACCTCTTCAAGAATGTCATTTTCCAATGCATGATTAGGAGAGCAATTGCATATATAAACTACAGTTTTAAGAGCCTCTCCCCAAAACTGCTACAAGAGATTAGTTGTGGACAGCATGCATCTGACTCTCTCACAAAGTGTGCGATTATATCTTTCAACCACACCATTTGATGCAAGATCGTAAGGGACTATCAACTCCCTCTTCATGCCATGTATCTCACAAAACCTTTTAAACTCATTAGAGACATACTCGCCCCCATTATCCGTTCTTATAGTTTTTAACTTAAACCCTTTCTGTGTGGTAACAAAAGCATGAAACCTTTTAAAAGCATCTAACACTTCCTTTTTGCTCTTTAACACATACACCCATGACTTTCTACTGAAATCATCAATATAAGTAACAAAGTACCGTGCACCCCCATGTGAATCAACATGCATAGTGCACACATCAGAGTACTAAATCACATGTTTTCTATATACACAATCATTACAAACTTCGAGACCATAGCCTTTTACATCAAATCACCCTAAAGAGGAGAGAACTTGAAGGCCTATCTGGCTCATATGGCCAAGTATTTTGTGCCAAAGTTTCATCTGTGAGCGAACTTCAATCACAGCCAAGAACTTGCCAAGTAATGCTTTACAATGCAATTAATACGAAGTCCCCCTTTCGCTCCTTTAACAATCAGTATTGAGCCCTTGTGGATCCAAGATCCACCACCAAAGGTAGTAAAATACCCTCTTGCATCAAGCTGCCCAATTGACAATAGAAGTTTCTTTATGCTAGGTATATATCTTACATCCTGCAAAATCAGCTCTTGACCGTTTTCAAGGGCCAAGTGAATGGTACCTACACCCTCTATCTCACATGCATACTTGTTGCCCAAGTAAACCTTGCCTAGGCAACTTGCAGTGTATTCTGAAATGACTCCAAAGAGGGAGTAACATAAAAAGAGACACCACTGTCCACTATCCATGATTGTGACAGGTCATCATGAGCTGAAAGTAAAGAATCAATTACCTCCTTTTTGGTGATGTGCATATCACTTGTTGCTGCCATAATATCCGCATCATTACATGAGGCTACAAGAAGTATCTCTCCAGTGTCAAAGAGATCTTCAATGAGCACACTACATGCAACATTCGCCTTTGCAACTTCTTTTTAAGGAGAGAAGTCATCATCTTTCTTGTCATCCTTCTTTTTCTTTCCTTGCTATTTCTTTCTTTCTTGCTCTTTCTTTTAGTATCGACAATCGGGCTTTTTATGCCCTTTATGCCCACATTGAAAGTAGCAAGTAACATCCTACTGTTTGCCCTTGCTTTTATTCCTACTTTTGCTTTTATTTGTTGCATTACCCCTCTTCTCTGACCTACCTGTAAGATGATAGGCTAAACCACCACTTTCTCCATTGGACTTTCTTCTGATCTCCTCATTGAGAATAGAGCCCCTAACACTATCAAAGGTTAAAGCAAGATTTTGAATACACTCAACATTTGTGTTTCCACATAACCACAAGCACCAAAAGACCATCTGTTTAGAGCTTTGAAAGGTTTGTAAACCATCTACTCTTGGAAATATCTGACATGTTTGCTGCTGGGCTAGCTTAGATAGATTGCTAGGAAGGAAATTTTTCATCATGTGGTGTTGAGTTAGTGACTCTTAGAGGCCAGTTGCTGATTCATCTACCAGCATGGAACTAGACAATGAGTTAAAAAAAAGCGTTCAAAGAAGCAACTACTCAATGCCCAATACAGTATAAGGACTCCATAGATGGAATGTTTCGCTCCTATAGTCATGGGGGAACCAGTGGGGCTTTGGTCCTCATCTCTCGTTGATCACCTATGATGAAAAGGGAGCCTCCATAAACCCCATGCAGTGCAGTGTGTATTGGAAGACCATATTCTAGACAGTGGACATAAGCCCAAAGTATGGTTGAGTATCCTAGTTTAGGGATACCTATTCAGTGGGAAACATTGTACAAAGGTTGTTTTAAATAAAAACATGCTTAAGAGCATGCAATAGTACCATGTGTAAAAGGTCTAATTAAGTCAGTTGTTTTTATATCTCAAAGAGTGTGGTAATATGCTTTATTTAGAAAACTAAAGAATGTCTTTGGTGCATTGTGGAAAGTGGTGGGTGCATTCCTAACAGATGCACCTTATGAATGGGTGGATCCAATTTGTTAGGTAGCTTTCCAAATAGAAAGGTGATAGTTTAGATAGTTTGAGAAGCACTTATTTGTAGATGTACTGTATATTATGAGATTAGAGGGAGATTTCATTGCCTTTTTCAGGAGGGGTTTGGACCTCTCTGCAAGGTGATGGTGTACGAGGACTAGAGATACCTAAGAGTATTCTTATTGGAGATCCAAGCATACAGAGAGAAGCTTCAAAGGAGCAACTTGCAAGACAAAAACAGAGGTAAAGTCAGCGAGCCAGTCGATGTTCTTGCAGAGTTTTTCAGTACTAGCTCCAAAGCTAACTCACTACATGCTGCTATTACGAATGCTACTACTATAGCAATGCCACCACACCATCCACGAGTTAGAGGGGTCACAGCAGACCAGGCAGCCACACTTCGTAGAGCACAACATCCACCACCCCATTGCCATGCCTAACATCCTTACCTCCAGCAGATTCAAGCCATCGTTGCTCACCATCAAAGATGAGTACCTCCCCTTAGTGGACTCAATGTCTAGGATGTTGAGATATCGAGCTCCACTCGTGATACGCCAGGGTGACCGTTGTATATTTATGTCACCGACTTGTCAGTTGCAGACGCGGTTGGTACACCGCCCATGAATAATAGCTACATGATAGCTATCCTTATCTACTCTAGTTCGTGGCTCAGTTAGTATGCCACCTTAGTTAGTTGAGTTTGGTTTGAGACCCATATATAGGGTTCTTCTATTTCTTTGTACTAGAGTTCTTTTGGCTTACACAACTAAGAAGAGGAAAACTGTTTTCAGCCTCCACCCTTGTGTGTCTTCCCCTATTGTGCAAGCAAGAAAGCTTCAAGCGAGACTCCTTCCTTCTCTCCCACAATCTTGACATGGTATCAGAGCCTTGTTCGTGGTAAGGAGCTCAAGAAAGCAAGCCAAGCTCGCGGTGGTCTGGTAAGAGGAGCAGTGTTGCTTTCATTTCCTGTTTTGGGAGCAGATCTCTGCAGGTAGCACAGCCGGAAATTGCAGGAGTGCATTGTCTCAGGTTGAGACGCCCTTCGCGGTGAAGCAAGAGGGCAGTATATGCTGCGGGAGAGGGCTTTAGCCCTTGGCGACCTTGTTTTTTTTATTTGAGGCCATTTCGGGGCCTGTTTTGCAGACGGAAGTTTTCTGCACGCACTCAAGAAAAGGCTCAGTTTTATGCTGTGCGACCACTGTTCTACAGGTCGGTGAAAAGTTACTGTAGAAATTGCATCGTATGCTTGTGCGCAGAGACATTGGGAGTTTCAGAATCATCCTTGGTTCCTGTTTATGCAAAATCGTCACTAGGAAGTGACTGTGTGGTCAAATACCACTTTCGCCAGTTTTGCAGATTTGCCCTTGTGAGGGTGAAGCTGTGTTTTTTGCAGTGACAGAATTTCTTGCAGTATTCTGTAATGGCGTCTGATTCTCTTTCACAGATTGTCACTGAAAAGCTTGACAAGAACAACTTCCAGGCATGGAAGTTTAGAATGACGAATTTCCTTATGGGAAAAGGATATTGGGAATTTGTTGCAGGAAATGAAGAAGAACCAGTTCTTCCGGATGTTCCCAATCAACAACAAATGCAGGCATTTAAAACATGGCATGAGAGAGCCAGGAAAGTTATGTATTGGCTGTCTATCAGTATTTCAGACTCTATGATTGTGCATATTCAGGATGCAAGTACGCCAAAGGAGGCATGGGATACTTTGTCAAAAATGTATAGCACAAATACGCAAGCCAGGAAAATGCAGCTCAAGCAAGAGTTGCATAATGTGCAAAGAGAAAGTATGAGCATCAACGACTACCACATGAAGGTAAAGAAGATTGCAGATGCACTTGCTTCCATTGGGTCGCCAGTGGAAGATGATGATTTAGTTTCCGTGACCTTGAATGGTCTAGGAAAGGATTATGCACAGTTTCGGACATCCATTTCAGTTCGTGAAAGATTTCCTGATTTTGAGGAGTTGATTGCTCTTCTAATTTCTGAGGAACAGAGAAATGGTGGTGCATCTTCTTCAGGAGGAACTTCAAAAGAAGCTGTCTTCTACTCAAATGCTGGAAGAGGTAGAGGCAGAGGTAGAGGAGGCCGATTTGGAGGCCGTGGCAGAAATCAGAATATGCAGCAAACTCAAGAAAACCAGTCCTATGGAGGAGGACGTGGTAACTCTAGAGGCAGGGGGAGCCAAAGAGGTCGTGGTGGATGGCAAAGAGGCCAAAATGCAAACAGTAATGTTGAATGCTACTACTGTGGTAAAATGGGTCATATGGCTAAAGACTGCTATAAAAAGCAGAATGACATCATGAATGGAAAACTGCAACAAGGGAATTATGCATCTTCTAGTAGACAGGGTGATGACAGAAATGAGCATTTGTTCATGGTGCAGCACATGAACAATTCTATGACAAGTGCAGAAGAAAGCAATGATGTATGGTATGTTGACTCAGGTGCATCAAACCACATGACAGGTCATGCAGAATGGATGGAGGATGCAAGGAAAATGGAAAAACCAGGATTTGTGGAGACTGGTGATGATACTGCACATCCTATTGTGCAGATTGGAAAAATTCCCTTGTCTATGCAGGGTGGGAAAAAGAAATACCTGTCCGATGTATTTCATGTCCCGAATATCACCAAGAATCTGGTTTCAGTTGGTCAAATGGTTGAACAGGGCTTGCAGGTCAGATTTAATCCTCATGGATGCTTTGTTGAGGATATGAAAAATAAAGGTCGCTTGATAGCAAAAGGAAAGAAGAAGGGCAGAATGTTTACATTGGATGCAGACATGTCTGAATTGAGTGCAGCAATGTTTGCACATGGGACCGGTGTAGTTGCAGATATTGATATCTGGCATAAACGCATTGGTCATGTTAATGTACAGCGACTTAAATCAATGCAGGCCCAAAATATTGTTAAAGGATTGCCCAAATTCAAGGTTGCAGAAATGCATAAGGTATGTGAAGCCTGTCAGTTTGGAAAACAGGCAAGGAAACCATTTCCTAGACATGTTCAAGAGAGTGAGAAGCCATTGGAATTAATTCACTCTGATGTGTGGACAACTAAAGCTGCATCTCTTGGAGGCTGTCATTATTTTGTCAGTTTTATTGATGACTATAGCAGAAAAGTTTGGGTGTATTTTATGAAAAAGAAAAGTGAAGTTTTTGGGCATTTCAAAAATCTTAAAGCTATGGTTGAAAAAGAAACAGGCTTGCAGATAAAATGCCTAAGGTCAGATGGAGGGGGAGAGTACCTCTCAAATGAGTTTGCAAAGTTCTTGCAGGAGCATGGCATAAAGCAGCAATATTCATGCAGTTATACCCCACAACAAAATGGAATTGCAGAAAGGAAAAACAGGCATATTGGAGAGGTATCTCGTGCCATGCTCAATGAAAAAGACTTGCCAGATTTTTATTGGGCTGAAGCAGTTGCTACAGCAGTCTACATAATGAACAGGACTCCCACTGCAGCAATACATGGAATGACTCCAGAGGAGAGGTATACTGGTAGGAAACCAGATATTTCTCATTTGAAAATTTTTGGTTGCATTGCCTATGTACATGTGCCAGATGAGCTGAGATCCAAGTTGGATCCAAAAGCTGAGAAGTGCATCTTTATTGGTTACTCTCTACAGCAAAAAGGGTATAGATGCTATAACCCTTCTACTCGTAAGTTTACAGTGAGCAGAGATATTGTTTTTGATGAGATGAGTAGCTGGTATAAACCAGTAAATGTGATTGATGATGAAGATGCACAAAATGGTAATGCTACACAGAATTCACAGCAGCAGTCACAAAATATTAGTGGACCTGGAGCGTCCTCTAGCAGTGGTTCACATTCTTCGCCATGGACAGGCAGATTGAGATCAGGAGAATCTTCTCAAAGCAATGCAGATAGTGGTATGCAGGTATCACGAAAAGGAAAAGAGAAGGTTGATCAGCCCATGTTTGATGTGAATGCAGGTCACTCTTATGTGGATGGTGAATCCAATGGCTCAGAACAGAGCATTGATGATGAGTTGGGTATTCCTTCTATTGTTACACCTGGAGTAAGGAAGACCAGGGATGTTTTGAGAGCACCTGGGAGTGAACCTACTTTGCGCAGGTCTACAAGAGCTAGGTATCCTGTGGATAGGCTGAAATATGATGGATTTACAGCCATTCACTATGCATATATGGTCAAAGTGATACAGGAACCAGAACCCACATCTTTTGAGCAAGCCATGGGAAAAGAAAAATGGGAGAAAGCCATGAATGAAGAAATGGATGCCTTGGAAGCAAATGCTACATGGGAGTTAGTACCTTTGCCTAAAGGTAAGAATGCAATTGGCTGTAAGTGGGTTTATAAGGTGAAGCACAATGCTGATGGTTCTGTGAACAGATACAAGGCAAGATTAGTAGTCAAGGGGTATGCACAAACATATGGCATTAACTATGAAGAAACATTTAGTCCGGTTGCAAGGATGGCAACCGTAAGAGCAGTCATTGCTATGGCTGCATCAAAGGGATGGTCTTTACATCAGATGGATGTAAAGAATGCCTTCTTGCATGGTGATTTGCAAGAAGAGGTCTATATGGAGCAGCCACCAGGTTATGTGCATGCTGTTCATCCTGAGTTTGTTTGCAGGTTGAAGAAAGCCTTGTATGGCTTGAAGCAAGCACCTAGAGCATGGTCTGACAAGATAGGACAGTATCTTGTCACTATTGGCTTTCAGATTTCCAAGGCAGATTTCTCACTTTATGTGAGAAAAACAGAGAAAGGTATTATGTTGCTTGTCATTTATGTTGATGATTTGATTATGACAGGTGACAGTGATGAAGATATCCTTCATGTGAAAATGCTATTGAAGCAGAAGTTTGAGATGAAGGATTTGGGAGAGCTGCGTTATTTCTTGGGCATTGAGGTGATTAGATCACCAAGTGGGATACAGCTCTTGCAGAGGCAGTATGGATTGGACATGCTGTCCAAATATGGGATGACAGGCTGTAAGCCTATTTCAGTTCCTTTGGAGCAAAATGTGAAGCTGAGCACAGATGCAGGTGAGCTTCTAGAAGACCCTACTATGTACAGACGCATAGTAGGAAGTTTGATTTATATGACTATTACCAGGCCAGATTTGAGCTATGCTGTTGGATTGGTAAGTCAGTTTATGCAAGCTCCAAGGAAACCACATTTGGATGCGGCTAGACGCATACTTAGGTATGTGAAGTCCACATTGCAGTATGGACTATTTTATGAGACTGGGGTTCAGATACAGTTGCATGGATACACTGATGCTGATTGGGCTGGTAGTATTTCTGATAGACGATCTACCAGTGGATATGTATTCTCTTTTGGGAGTGCTGCAGTCACTTGGAGCAGCAAGAAACAGCCTACAGTTGCCTTGTCGAGCACAGAGGCTGAGTACAGGGGTGCAGCAATGGCTGCATGTGAGGTAGCTTGGTTGCATAAGCTACTTTATGATATGCATCAATCTACAGATGGGCCAGTTGTCATTTATTGTGACAATATGAGTAGTATACACTTGGCAAATAACCCAGTCTATCATGCTAGAACAAAGCACATTGAGGTGCATTATCACTATGTGCGAGAGAGGGTTTTACTAGGTCTTATTGATCTAGTTTATGTCAGCACAGAGGATCAGGTAGCTGATATATTCACGAAGGCATTGGGCGCAGAGAAGCTGCGCAAGTTCAGAGACCTGCTTGGTGTGCAGGAATTGGGATTGAGCTCGAGGGGGAGTGTTGAGATATCGAGCTCCACTCGTGATACGCCAGGGTGACCGTTGTATATTTATGTCACCGACTTATCAGTTGCAGACGCGGTTGGTACACCGCCCATGAATAATAGCTACATGATAGCTATCCTTATCTACTCTAGTTCGTGGCTCAGTTAGTATGCCACCTTAGTTAGTTGAGTTTGGTTTGAGACCCATATATAGGGTTCTTCTATTTCTTTGTACTAGAGTTCTTTTGGCTTACACAACTAAGAAGAGGAAAACTGTTTTCAGCCTCCACCCTTGTGTGTCTTCCCCTATTGTGCAAGCAAGAAAGCTTCAAGCGAGACTCCTTCCTTCTCTCCCACAATCTTGACATAGGACCACCCCGTGACAGATATTCTTGCCTCGAGAAGTAAAGAGGTTGCAATAATGTGCAAAAATTTGCAATAGTCAATTCCTGTAAAAGCCTACTAAATTTGAGAGCCCATACTAGGAAGATTTTTTGCTCAACTGTACAAATGGACCGTAAGGATTGCTATCATTTTCTAAAGCCTTTATCACATGATCATGTTGCGTTAAGGCCCAATTGACTCCCAACGCTAACAATACATCTAGAGTAAAGAGGCTGCAATAGTCAATTCCTGTAAAAAACCTGCTAAATGTGAGAGCTCAAACTAGGAAAATTTCCTGTTCAACTGCACAAATGGCATTTAGGCTGATTTGGGCAAGCAGAAGAGCCCTTGACTACATGGAGACAAAGTTTCAACAAGTGCTGCTGCTGATGGTGTTCTGTGACTGCAACTGTTGTTGTCCACATCTAGTCTGTTGCTGAACTGTCTACCATCATGGCTAAGCTCCATAGGGTAAGCCGGGATGAATCGAGAGCTATTATCAATGCAAGTTAGAGTAATTGTAAGAGATCTCTGTAGTGATGTTATTTGAGAAGCTAGTGTAGATCCTTTCTAGATCCAAAAATAAGCATTAGAAGTATGATAATTACTTCCACTTCTAATATGCATCCATTAGAGCAGACCTAATTCAAGGTGGTTGGAAACCACCGAGGAGACCTAAATTCCTCTGGCAAGCACCAGATGATGGCTCTCATCCCAAGCTGGAAAAGACACAACATTAAGCCGGCCAGCAGTAAATCCAAATATCTTCCGTATTTCTTGTACCGACCATGGCTCATGCCTTGTGAAAGGCCTTCATTTTGTGCAGACAGTATTTCTAAGTTGTAGATTCATTTTGCAGACACCCCAGCTCCTGTGCTGGAGCAAAGCTTAATCCGATGGAGTATACAATAGTCCACATTAATTGCAGTGCTCAACAGTTTGTCACAGCAACCCATTTCAGCTCAGTCGTGTTTCATTTTTGTTGCGTTTTGCCAATATATTAGGGCCAGAGCGGCCAGAGCATGTGTGCAGTTCCCCTTGCAGATTCTCATTTTCATTTTCCTTCATATAATCAAAAATCACATTTCATGTAGACATATGTGTAGAATTTCCACTATTGATGCTGTCAAAGAGTGAAAAACAGGGTTAAGGGCCTCCAAAAAACCGAAGTGAAGGTTAGTACAGGCACACCCAAATGAACCTGCAAAAGCATACAGGAGTTTCTTTCCAATTTTTCTGTAGGTAGCTTTTGTGTCAACAATACTGTACATCCACTCATGCTACAGCAATGGAGTGCTAAAGTTATGATTCTAGCATGTTAAAAGATATACCGCCAAAGAGGCATGCAGGAAGAAAGAAAAGGATACCGTTGATAAACTGCATGAAGCGGCTTCATTTCTGCGGTCACTGATTTGCACATGGAAGAAAATACAGAATACCTTGACAGATTTGCATCCAGTAGCTTCATTGTTTTGCGAGCATTGATATATTTCAGCTGAGAGAGCGTCGGCAACAATAGAGCTTCGCTCTCTCTCACATGATGGACTCCAGAGTCCAGAGTCCAGAGTCCAGACAGAAGGGGTGGAATTTTTGGATTGAAACAAAAAATAACAGAGGAATATAATTGATCCCACAGCCTTTAAATATTTTACATATTTCATTTAAAAAATGCCCAAAAAGCAGTGGTGGGGGGGCTTGCTGACTAGGATTCGGGCATCCCCGCGCCCCCCCGCCCCCCCCAAACAAAAAAGAAGGGAATAGAAGTGAAAAGCTAGTCGATTAAAGTAAAAGGTTGTCAATTAGGAACTTTACATGGAGGTGTCTTGAGTGATAAAGAAAGGTTGTCAATTAGGAACTTTACATGAAGGTGTCTTGAGTGATAAAGAAAGGTTGTCCTAGTAACTTTAGAGGAAGGTGTGTTTCTTTGATGAAGAACAATTGCCGTAGTAACTTTCGAGGAAGGCTCTTCTCTCTAATGAAGAAAGGCTAGAACAAGAAGTTTCTCCGAAGGTAAAGAGAGTTGTCAAAAGGACAATTAGATGTTTCATGAGAAAGTGAAAAGGTTATCTCTTTAAGGAAGGGTCAGAACTTTTTAGCCAAGGCTACCAAACAACTAACTCAAATCTTGATGAGTTCCAATGATGTAGGACATAGCTTCAACTTTTTAGGAAGTCCTTATTTTGTAGAGTTCAATGTTTTCAACCTTCTTCTCTACATTTTGAAGGCTTTTTGGAATTTTTGCAATTCATTTTGCATTTAATGTCTATGTTTTATGAAAGTTAATGGAAAAGCATGTAAGGATCAATAGTTGAACAACCCCATAAATGTTAGTCTTAGAAGTGTAATAAAAAAGAGAGCATAAATAGACACCCTTATTGTTGCAAAGTGAAACTTGTGGCAAATTTAAAATCTCAAATATTAAATACAAGCAATGTTATGAACATAAAAGACTTTGAACAAGTTAACAAATTCACAAAGAATAAGAGAAAAACACATGACAGGGCCCAACCTCCTCCATGACAAAAGTCACAAATTGCTATCCTCTAGTTTGAAATAGATTTAAATACGTAGCTATTTACATTCGTATCATATATCTAACTAGAATACAAAGATCAACCAAACTACAAAGTCTTATATATTAAGAGATTTCCTATGGCTCTCTATAGTTGATGCAAAAATTTATGTGTGTTGAATCATGACATTTTGGCATCATCATTGCATCCAAGCGTGCTAAAACCCCCCAAAACGATTCTGAAAGCTTTGAATTCTGACTACAAATGAGGGAGAAACAACAAAACCAAGTTTTTACCATGTTCTCTTGTTTTGCGTACGACAATGTTGCTTTTATAAAGAAAGTTAGAAAAGTTTTCTAAAAATGAACCATATAAAGCAAATAGCAAAGCATTCTATAAAGAAATCTCATGTTAATAAAATGATATCCTCAATCTATTATTCTCATATTATTTATATTAAATAGATTAATCCAAATAATTTAATAAAAAAGACCAATGACTTATTTAAAATTGCCAGTAAAGAAGCTTAAATTTATAATTCATAAATAAACTAATAATTTTAATAACACACAATATCATGTGACTAATATGCTTACTATGCATATTCAACTAAAGATTATTTATATAATAATGTGCTCGCCACATCACAAATCACATTAATATCCTTTCATCTATCTACTCATGCAACAACTCATGGATTATGTGGCAAATAGACAAAATCCATAATGAAAATCATCTTATCTCCATAGTGAATTCCGGTAAAATACTATAGATATCATAATTTCATAACACTTATCAATAGTTGTGATCATTTACTTATGTCCACAACTTTGTCCTCCTATCAATTGATGTTGCAATTATATAAGACCCATCAAATTATTGGCATCCTTAAGCTATAATTAGAATGGGTATATCTTGCCATGAGGGTATCACATGTAGTAACAATGGGGGTACTATAAATAAAGTGATCTCACATGCAGTACTATGGAAGCCATCCATCAAGAACTCAGCTAGGATCTAAATCAACTAGAAGTGAGTAGAATTGATATCCATAGTCAAACATCAAAAGATCAAAATACACACCTCTAATCAAGTCACTTTTGTCCTAAAGGCAATTGCATATAAGTGTCGCTAGGTACATCATGTGGTTGAATACCAAGGTTCACATGATGTGTTTGTATATGACTATGACATTGGTCACTTGAACACTCAGTCTATCCTCCTCCTTGGTACTAGTAAGTAGGGTCATCAAGGAGGAGGTTCCCAATGCAAGCAAGCTCAAGTGTTCATTTGGCTTGCAAGTTATCCAAACTATGCACAAGAATAATGCCATGATAGCTCTTGCCTCCTCTTCTATTTGATATTTGGAGGGAAGGTATCCCTACTTATGGGTGTTCGAGTGTGTGGGTTTTACCTCATTAAAAGCTCAAGGCACTTATGGTAGCTCAAGCAAAGATGATGCACCCCACCTTTTAGTGCCTAGAGCTACTTTTGTCTCTTCAAATACACAAATCACTAAGAGATTACTACTAAGTACAACCGTTTTAAACATTCAAAAATGTCATCCATTCTATTATAGTATATTTTGTAACCTATAATAATATACTTATTGTCGGTGCTCTCACAAGCATGCTGCCAAGACCCACAGACCACTTATTGCTTTAAGAGTTTCAAGCTGAGAGCTATGGGTATCTCTCGCATAGCCATGCACACACTCTCACACACAAGTGTAGCGAGGTTACCTTTGAATATGATCAAGTTGCCTCCTCCCCCGAATCCGTCAATAACTCCACAATCCAAGATGCGCTTTCAAGCAAGCTCCATAGCAATGCATGTGAGAAAAAAGAAGAGAAGGAGAAGATAAAGAGAGGAGAAGAAGAGCTTCTCCATAGTCCCTCGCTCCCACACACACTCTCTCTCTCTCACTCCCTCTCTCATACACAAGAATGAAGTAAGAAGCAAGAAGCAAGAAACAAGAAGAGAGCAAGTTTAGCCACACACCAAGAATGAGCTTCTTCATTCACTTTTTGACTTTTATACATGCCCTACCTCCTCCTTGGACGGCCATCCCCTTTTGGGTTCGGCATTTATCCATTTCTCTACTCTTTTTCCTCCTCCTTTTCTATTAGCATGGCCTTAACCCATGCCTCTTATTCTTTGCAACTTGCACAAGAGAGAGCCCGTCACTCTTTTACAAAATAAATTACAATGCGTCTAGCGCTCATTTTGCAAAAATATTAAGTTGCTCTTATTCTTGTGCACCTCCCTCTTACATTTAGAAATTTTTCATGCGCTTTGTGTCTTTAAATTTTCCTTAGTGTGCCTTTGTTCTCCGTCATCCTCTTGCCTTGCGACTATCCTCCACTTTTGATTTTCTAGATTTTCCGTCTTGGTCTTCCAAGGGTTAACATTACCCCCTCCTAGCTGAGTGCCAGTCCCACAGCAATTGATGGTATGGGTTGAAGATGTTTAGGGTTGGTATGGAATGGTTCTTGGAGCTATTGGGGAGGTTGGTCTTGTTGGAGATGCTCTGTGAAGCAATTTTTAAGATTGATGATGTCGAAGGTAGATTGGTGGTTGAAGAAGGCCTCTGCAATTGTTGGCTTATCATGCCACTGTCGAGGCAAGCCTAACGTGTCGTCCCACACACTTGAGGACCCCATTTTTGTAATAAGAGGTGCTACATGTGACATAGGGAGATAGGTCTATCAAAATGTCCTACCTTTTATGTGCCCTAATTTGTGAAGTGGGGGAGGGGCTAGGGTGGTCTCTAGGTGTAGTAGTTGTGACACTCATAGGGTATAAATGGAGAGATTTCATTTTTCATTTATTTTGTTTATTCTTTTATTTTCTTTTCTTTTTCTTTTTTTAAAAAGTTACAAGGGAGCACATTAAGTGCCATCTCATTCATGGGCAGGGGCCAAGCTGTTGCAGGGAGACTTGAGGGATTCGCTTAAGAAAGGTTGGTTTTACATATAGCCCTTCAATTTGATTCTTATATTGAGGGGTATGGTGGATAAAAATGGGTGGTTGCACCCAATAAACCTACTATCACTCATATCTTCTAATAAGCTCATATAGAACGTTGGCAAGAGGGTGGCTCTTATCATGAGGTAGGTCATTGCACAGCTATCTATCCCTACATTAATTTCAAAGAAGAGGGGCGGTAACTGTTCTTCCTCTACAGTAGGCTTTTTTTTAGTAAGATCCTTAAGAGGTGGAGATAATTACAAGTGGTGATGAAGGCATGATTTGGGCAAGAAGATAATTCCTTGAGAAAGCATGCTATGAATGGGCAGAGCTCCCTCTCTATGAAGGTCATGTACTCTTCTGAAGATGCAGTATATTTATTGTAGTGGGAGCTCACGCTCAACACCAAGACCCACGGACTGCTTATTGCTTCAAGCGTTTCAAGCGAGCTCTAATGGCTATCTCTCACCTAGCCGACACGCCGTTGATCCTACGAGAGCAGTGAGCTTACCTTGATGCCGATGTGAGTAGCCTCCTCCCTCGCACACCTCGGTAGCTCCAAGATTCTTGATGCCAGCTCAAGCATCCTCAAGCCTCCTCCACCTCCAAGCTCCATCCTCCATAGCTGCGCATGCGAGAGAAGAGAAGAGAAGAAGAGAAGAGAAAATGGTGAAGAGCTTCACCCTCTTGATCCCTCACTCCCACACACTCTCACACTCCCTCTCTCAAGAGCACACACAAGCAAGAAGAAGAGAAGAAGAGAAGAAGAAGAGAGCTCTTGATAGCCACACACCAAAAAGAATGAGCTTCCATTTACTTTTTGAACTTTATATACAAACCCTAAAATCCCATGGGCACCCATCCGTTTTTTACATGACCGGCCATTGTGGCAAGGTATTTTTTCCATTTTCCTCTTCTAGCCTTATGCCTCTACCCTATGCCCATCTAATATTTTACAATTAGCACAGGAGGGAGCTTGGCGCTCTTTTACAAGAGTTTTTCAAGTTTTTTGAGGCACCTTTCATTTAAAATTGTGCCTTTGGTCTTGGCTTAGCTTCTAGAGATCGCCTACGTGTCTTGCTCTTCTTCCATGCTTTTTTCGCTTTTTCCTTCATTTTCCGCCATTTTTCGCCATCTCGACTTGGGGTTAACATTACCCCCCTCCGAGACGGGTGCCAGTCCCATGGCACTTCTATGTTGTTGTAGGGTGGTAGTCACTTGGGCAACAATGGTGTAAAGGGAAGGGCCGCATGTAGATTCAAGTGCGTGTGGAAGCTGATGTTTGTCGGGGAAGCCGGATGGATAGCGAGTGGTTGACGGGGGCCTCCGAAGTTGGTGGTTTGCCACTTGTATGATGCTGTTGTAGTGCAGTGTGCTCGTGCTAGTGGAATGGGGAGGTGGGTCTAACCGCAGGCAAGCCTGGGTGATGTCCCACACTTGAGGACCCCATTTGTGTTAAGGGAGGTGCGGTGCAAGTGGCTTAGGGTGACATGTCTAACCATAGGCGAGTGTTAGCTCCCTAGGTATGTCCTACCCTTGATGTGCCCTAAGCATGAAGTGGGGAAGCAAAAAGGGCTAGGGGGTTAGGAGCGGAGCCGGCTGACCGAAGCCACCGGGCACGCCTAACTTGAGAACCCCTAGGTGCAGTGATAGTGCTTTGTGGTGTTTAAGTGCTTCTGCAAGTGAGTGCTTGTGTGCTTTTCCTTTCATGTTATTCTTTTCTTTTTTTTCTTTTTTTTTTCTTTTTTTGGTTGCAGTTGTGGAATGACAGTCAGGCCTAATTGTCTTCATCTGAATGAGGAGGGGAAGGGGGTCGAATGGACTTGCTCAAAAACTGGTAGCTCTGCATGTATCCTTTCATATTCATGCGGACGTGGAGAGAAGTGGTGGAGAGGAAAGGGTGATTGCACCTAGTGAATTGGCTGTCATTCATATCTTTTAGGAGGGCTACGCAAAAAGAGGGGAGGAGACTAGCCCTCATCATAAGACGAGCCATGGCGCAGCTGTCAATAGCGTTAGGGTCAAAGAAGAGGGGAGGTAGGCTGCGCTCTTGTGGAGTCAGGTCCTGCTTAAGGAGTAGCTTAAGTAACCTAAGATAATTACATGTTGTTACAAGGCGGGGTCAGGGCATGAGGAGAAATCCGCAAGAAAGCATGTCATAGAATCATCTAGGCTTTCGGAGGTAAAGAGAAGGGCATGCTCGAAGGATACTACATTAAAGAAGGGCATGCTCGAAGGATACTACATTTGAGAAATCCGCAAGAAAGCGTGTCATAGAATCATCTAGGCTTTCGGAGGTAAAGAGAAGGGCATGCTCGAAGGATACTACATTAGAGTTATAAATAATAGGGAAGTCGTACCGCCCATGGAGGGTGGCATCAAAATCCACACCTACCCTTCGAGGGTATGCCATGTAGGTGGGGTTGTTCCGCTCGAATGGCAGGGTGTTACAAAACGCCATCCAGGTGAGTATACTGATGTCGCATACTCGCCTCCTCCACAGGGGTTGGCTTTTGTAGCCCTGTACAGTGTGTGGGACTTCAAAAACTTTATTCTACCAGTAAACAACTGCTTCTGTGCCCCAAGAGGTCGGGGTTTTTTCTTGCTCTTCTAGCCATCTTTGCCCCAACCGGCCACCGATCGCGATCACCTCATCCATCACCTTGAGCGGCAAGACCCTCCGCAGACTGTTGGGTAGGAGAAAACTAAAGGTGAATGGATCCTTTCCTTGTTCTTGTATCTCCCACAGCACCAGTTCTGTGTGGAATCCCGTGGGGATATCATCAGGGCAAGGTGGGAGGGGTGCGGACGGCAGCATGGCTGGTTTGGCTCTCAGCTGTTTCCTATCTTCCTCTACTAGCTTTCTGCGTCTTTCCTTAGATGCGGCTTGTCTTTCCGCAGATGGGTCCTCTTGTGATGGCTCTTGAGACTGCGGCGAGGGGGGTTGGGGGACTACATCCTCCCTGAATCAGTTCATGTTGATCTCAAGTTCTGCTTCCTCCCCTTGCCGTTCTCCCTGTGGTGCTTCCTCTTCGAATCCGAGGGCGTTGATTTCCTGGGGGGTTAGGCTGGCCAGCAATAGGTATTTTCGTTTCTCGTCAGCCTAACCTCCGCAGGTAGGGGTGGCATCTGCAATCCAGCATGTAAGGCTCTGCGTGCAATGCTGAGCTTTCTTTGCATCACCTCCAACGACTCTCCTTACGCTGAGCAGGTGGTGTCCATGATGGTGTCAAGGAAGGCTTTTTGTTGGGCACCGAAGGCCACTTGGGCGGCTTCTGCCTTACTCTTTGCAATGATTTTCTCCTTCTCTACTAGAGCAAGGCGCCGTGCCAGTGTCTTCACCCTCTTTTCATTGTGCACAGCCCACTCCTCTACTCTTTTGTTCATTTCTTCTAAGCTCTCTCCTTGCTTTAGGGTTAGTATCATGAGTTTCTGCTCTTGGTCCTCCAACTCCCTGACCAGTCTCTCTTGCTCTTCCTTCAGAGTTTAGTTGATTTGTTAGGCGTTCAATCTCCTCTTACTGCTCCTCTATGTCTTGTTTTCTCTCCTCATCTCTGGCATTCAGCTCAGCCACAAGCGCATCAACCTAAGCAGATTTCGTCGAGCTCTTGATATTGCACTTTCAGGAGCTTGTGCTCTCTTTGCATTTTCATTAGCGCCTGTGTTTCGTTTTCAAGCTGCTGTCTCCAGTGCTCCTCCCTATCATCCTTAGCCTTCATTTCTTGTTTGAGATCTGCGATCTCCCTTTGTTGCATGGCTATCATCCTCGTTTTATCCAGCTGGAAGGCGGCTACTGATTCCTTCTCAGCTGCCAACTCAGCCATGGCTATCTTGCGTTCCTCCTTAGCTTTCTCCAATTGGGAGGGTAGCTCGGCAACGTACTCGTCGTAGTTAGCCGATGGTGTCATCGTTGTGTGGATGGGTGAGGTTGAGGCTTCTACCTTCTGCCTTTTAGGATCTTGCCTGGATTCCGCATCAGTAGCTGGCCTCTTTTGTCATGTGGCCGTGGTTCGTGTGCTCTGTCCCTAGGCCATCTCTTTATTGATGAAGTATTGCATCCATGCCACGAAATTTGACACGTCGGCACTGGTCGGGATGCTAGGGGTGATGGTGGTGGGTTCAGTGGAAGGCACCAGGAGGGTAGGAATTGGATGAATTGGGGCCTTGCCCTTGCCCTCAGTAACTGCAGGTGGCACGATCTTCGGCACTTGTGTGCTAGACCGTGGCCTTTCTTCTTTCTGTGGGCTCCAGTTCCCCAATTCATCAGCTCGGCTTTGTTGCTCGATGGACCGGCATGTGGCTTTAGCCAGGTCCTCTTCCTCCTTCCTTCTTAGTTTTTCCTCTTCCGCATCAGCCTTTCTTCTCCTTTCCTCCTCTGCTTTTCTCAGCTCTTCCTTCTTTTTCTCTTTTTCTTCTTTTTCCTTTCTTTTCTTCTCCTCTGCTTCCTGTTTCGATGCCTTTCTTGCTTTATGTAATTCTTCTTTTTCCCTCTCTTCCTCCTGTCTCTTCTTCCTCTCTCTCTCCTTGGCCTCTTTTAGGGACTCTTTCTTTGCCCTTTCCAAGTCTTCTCTCTCCTTCTTTCTGCCTTCATCATCCTTCTTCTTTCTCTGCATTGTCTTCTTCTTGGGCTTCTTGGTTGTCTTTTTGCTTGTTTGTCCTTTCCCTTCTTCCTCAGTCTCAGTTCTATCGGTGGACCTATCCTTGTCCTGGTGAGGAGGCGACCTTTCTGGCGTTTCTCCTTCTCCTTCTTCTGCATCATGTGCTTCCTTCACTGCCTCCTGGATGAGTGCAGTCAAGACGCCTCCATACCCGATGAAGGAGGCTTTGGAGGAGGCTTTATTTCTTTCTGTATCTTTAGAGACTAGAGATTCTCCTCGTGCTGGCACACTTCCTAGGGCCAATGCTTTGGTTGCCTGGTCGATCGTTTTTTGCACATACCCGTTCCAATCCACTTCATCTAGGGTATGGGCTGCTACATTCTCCAGCACAGATACGCTAATTTGATGCATCAATGAATTGTAGTGCTGGCTGGAGAAGAGCACATGTATCAGCTTGGCTTGCATCCTGGCTTCTGCGTTAGGGATATCCTAGATGCTTATGCCGTCATTTGTGAGCACATCTTCCTTCTTCATTTTAAGCATGGCATAAACATCCCTTTTCTGTTTCCTCTCCGTCTTTGGCTCCAACCCCAAAGCCTTCTCCACTAAGGTTGGGTCTAAGCGGACCTGTACCTGCTTTGCATCTTCTCCTCTGCCCACCGTCACAGTACCACATTCTCGATCTGGGTTGTACGTTTTGAGGAACTCCACGCACTTTAGGTGGTCCGGCTCCTGCGAGAACTTTTCAAGATACTTCGTGAGGTTGCATTGTTCAACCACCCTCCTGGCTACTTCCTCCTTGGCTACCACAACTTCTATGTTGTGGATGGTTAAAGGCGCGGTTCTCTAGATGGATGTGGTATTGCTCCCTTTTCTTGTCTGTGAACAGGAGTCGATGGGCGCGGTCTTGCTGTGACATTTTATGCTCCTGCCATAAATCGTAACTTTCATTAGTGCTTTCCACATATTAATTCACTGATTGCTGGAAAAGAAAAACTCTATGCTTTTTGAATGAATTCATTAAGAAGTAATGTAGATTTTCCTTTTTAGACTTGGACTTTTTGCCCTTTACTTCAAAGTTTTCATGCCCATTTTCCTACCCCATCCGTTTTTTCATAATACATGTTTATGTTTTTCACTGATTTTACTTTGATTTATCCCCTTTGATTCATTTCTCATCTGATTCATTTCACCTTACCCCTTTCTCATCTGATTCATTTCACCTTACCCCCTCCCCTTCCTACTTGAGAAGAATCCTTCCTAGGATTGAGGGTCAAAAGGTCAAGGGCTTTTGGCATGGTGGTGTAGGAGTTACTTGTGAAGGAGCCAAGTATAGAAATTTGGATTGTATTCCAATTGAGCTTCACGATCCAAATCAAAGGGTCAAATTCCCATGTGCGTGATGTATGTGAGAACATCTGTGAGGAAGTTACCAGAGTTGACACAGCTAGCAATGTGTAACTCTTCCTCAGTCAACAAGCGATCGAGGTAGGGGTGTCTTTTGATGTGTTCTTCCATGGGTCAGCCACGAAGAGTGGTTAACACTCTATACGAGGTGGACGCAATGTAAGTGGGATCATACTCTGCTGTTTTGATGGCATAGCGTTGCTCAGCGTTGGTCATTATGCGACATCCTTCAACTTCCCATAGCAACCTAAGAGCGTACCACTGCCTCAAGAAGAGTGATTCCGCGATTTCTTGGTCAGTGATAGCAGAAGTGGTTCGTGGATCGTATGACATTATAAGGCGCTGTTTGATGGCTTGTTCCTTGGAGATTTCGCTGTAAAGCAACTCAGCAGCGGAGCGAGAAGCTTTTGTGAATGCGAATTCAAAGGTTTCCCAAGAGCAAGGCATATTTTGCACTTCAGTTGCAAAGGGTTCTTTTAATAGACCTAAGTCCAAGCGGTCGTAGCTTACCGCGAGTGACATGAAAGTGTCATCTAGTCTTTTAATACAATCCACCACGTCATCCCCGGTGTCCTCAGTGAGGTCAGCGGCTAGCGCTAAAAAGGATTTTCATTCATAGGCGGCCGTAAGGCCAACAGGTGGTTGAGGTTTCACAGAGCAAGAACTTTTGACAATGAAGATGGGCGGTTGGGAGGGTTTGTGATTTTGTGGTTGGGCCGCTTGGATGTTGAGTGGATTAGGAGCAGCCACGACGAACGGCTGCTGCATTCAGGTTGGAGTTGGGGAGGCGGATTGACTTTGGCAGGTGATGACTCTTGTGATGGAGCCTGCGTTTTGGGCCGGTAGGCTTGTGGGACTCTCTTGGGCCTAGGCATGGATGAGGCAGATGGTTGTGGTTCAGGAGAGCACTGCGGCTTGTGGTTTTGAGGGTTTATGAAATGCGGTTTGATCAAGCTTGAGGGTGGTGTATGAATGGTATCCTTGGCTGTGTGGGCCTTAGGGATCCACAGCCAGGTATTTCCCTCGTAGTAGCCTTGAGCACGTAAGAGGGCTTTAGGGACCCATCTTTGCTTGATCATGCGGCGCTTTCTGTGACTGCGTCTTGGCCTCCTAGGTTTAGAGTGTTTGGTCTTATGAGGATAGGAGAGTCGACTCCTAGGCGGGGTTGCGGCTGCTTGAGCTTCCATTGAAATCTAGGCTGTTGAGCTTGATGTTTTGCTACTGTGGGCTGTGATTCCTAAATTCTGGGAGGTGGCTGCCGCGCACTACCCCCCTCTGTAGACTTGGTTATGGAGAATTCTATCGGTGGCTTTGTGAACGGTGATGAAGTCGCGCAGCCCTTGCTAAAGCTGTGACAATGTGCACATTGCCTATTGCGAGGTGGATGCGCTGCGACTCATAATCAACATTGTAGTGAGTCTGCTTTTTGAAAGTGCGTCCTAGCAGCGACTCTGTGCCTACGTCTTTAGCATTTGGCAACACATAAAAAATCATTGCGACAGTCTCAGACTCGATAGAAATGGCTACTTTGCACTTGCCGAGGAGTGCATAGGAATGGGCCCCATACGGGCTTAATTTAGCATTCGTGGGCTGAAGTGGTGGTCTGCCAAGTTTGATCCAATGATCATGAGTTAGGACATTGAAGTCTGCTCCCTCATCGATCAAAGCGTTGAAAGTGCAAGTTTGTTTTGCAGTGACCGTTAAATGGAGGTATGTGGGCTCTACGGCTTTCTCATCCTCATCATCAATCTCAGTGATTGTGGCCACTCGTACTTTGACAGGCGGTTCTAACATCGGGGGCTCGTGCAAAGGATGGTTGGGAGGGTAGTACTTCTTGACATGACTGCCATTGAAGAAGCCTATTTCCTCACCGTCTAAGGTTTCGAGTTCGACATTGCCTGTGTGGCTGATTGCACGAACTTTGAAGGGTCCAAGGCCTTGAAATTTCATTTTCTGTTTATGTCCCTTAATGGAGTAGAGGAGCACTACGTCACCCTGTTCAAAGTCGCACTGCTTGACATGCTTGTCAAACCAACTCTTGCGACGGGCCTTCTCACATATAAGTACATGGGTGGCTAGAAGACGGGTCTCTGATAGGCGTTCAAGCTCGACCAGGCACTGCGTCCATGCCTCCTTCGCTTCCCATCGTTCTTGAAGGGCTATTCTCAGGCTAGGAACAAATAATTCTAAGGGTAGGATTACTTCTGTTCCATAGGTTAGTATGAGCGGGGTTTGACCGACAGCCGTTTTATAAGCTGTATGGTAAGCCCACAAAGCCGCCATAAGTTTGTTATCCCAGTCGCTACGTGAGGCTGAGACTACTTTGGTCAAGACATTGACCAGAATCTTATTCGTGGATTCTGCCTGACCGTTCACCTGAGGGTAGTATGGCGATGATTTACGATGGATAATGAGAAAGGTGGGCAGGAGATGCGCTATCACTTCGTTGATGAAGTGCGTGCCTTGGTCACTGACTAGTTCGATGGGGCAGCCAAATCGTGAGATCACTTGCTCCCATAAGAACTTGGCAGTGGTCCTCGCGTCGTTTGTACGTGTGGCTCTTGCCCCTGGCCATTTCGTGAGGTAATCCGTGGCCACAATGATGTACTTGGCTTATGAGTACTGCGCTGCAGGACTCATGGGTCCTATGAAGTCGATTCTCCATTTTTCGAAGGGTTGTTGAGCAATAATTGGGGTCAACTCCATTTGATCCTTGCGAATCGGGACTTTTGTCTGCTGGCACTCGTCACAATGCTTGACGAATCGCGTGGCATCGCGGAAAAGCATAGGCCACCATAGTTGAGACCGCAGCACCTTCCGTGCTGTCGTGTCTCCACTAAAGTGTCCTCCTGCAATGCCGCTGTGTGCCTCCGAGAGCACATCGTGCATCTCATGCTCACATATGCATCTATACGGCAATCCGTCTTGCCCGAGCCTATAGAGTTGGCCTGTAATCAGCTGATAGGGCTGGATCTTAAGGATCAAGCGCCTAAGTCGGGCTTTTTCTATTGGTTGCTCAAGTAGTCCGTGCTCAAGCACTTGGACATCCGCCCAATATGGCGTTAGATCAGCCTTAAATAAATCCCTCTCACTGGATAGGTGGAATAGAAGGGCGTCGGGTAGTTCATCAACGATGCCTTGTCCAATGGCTTCTCCCGTGGGAATGCATGACATATGGTCAGCCATGTAGTGTTGTTTTCCCTTCCACACAACCGTGGAGAAATCGAATTCCAAGATCAGAAGGAGCCATCGAGCTATGCATCTTGTAGCACAAGGTTTGTTTACTAGATAGAGTAGGGCTTGATGGTCCACAAAAAAGATGAAGGGTGTGGCCAATAGATAATGCTGGAATTTCTTCACAACGAACACCATGGCTAATCCCTCTCTTTCTGTTCTCGAGTAGTTCATTTTCGTCTCAGTGAGTTGTCTACTAGCAAAGCTCACTGGATAATCTAAGTTGTGCTCACCAAGTTGGCACAACACTGCCCCCACGGCAAACTTAGAAGCATCGATGTGCACATGGAAGGTAATGGTCCAATCTGGGACTCGTAGAATTGGTGCTATGGTTAGAGCCTTTTTCGATTCTTCGTACGCTCGTTGGCATGCCTTGGTCCACTCGCAGACAATCAACAGCTTGTACAATGGTCTGGCGATTAACGCATAGTTCAGTACAAACCGCCGATAGTATCCCGTATGGCCTAAGAAGCATTGAACTCCCTTGTAATTAATTGGGGGTGGAAGGTCAACAATAACCCTGACTTTCGAGAAGTCAATGGCAATGCCGTTCTTCGACACTACGTGCCCTAAGATGCATCCGTGCTTTACCCAAAACTGGCACTTTAAGGGGTTCAAGGAGAGACGATATAAGCATCACCGTTCAAAGACTGCGCGGAGTTTGTCTAAGTGTTCGATCCAGGTCGAATGGACACACAGGTCATCGACAAAGACTTCTAACTCCTTATGAATCATGTCCTTAAAGATGGTGTACATGAGGCGTTGGAAAGTGGCAGGGGCGTTAGTCAACCCGAAGGGCATGACTATATAAGCAAAGACGCCCCACTCAGTGGCGAAGGCGGTCTTGTGCCTGTCCGCACGATGCACTTGCACCTGGTTGTACCCTGAGAAGCCATCCAAAAAACTGTAGGCTTCCTTGCATGCCACCCTCTCAAGCATGTGCCTGGTGTACGGCAATGGATAGTTATCCCTCTTCGTAGCAGCATTCACCTTCTTGTAATTGACACACACTCGAATTTTTCCATTCTTTTTCATCATGATGACTATAGGTGATACCCAGTCTGTGTGCTCAATTTCGTAAATGAATCCCGCTCTCATTAGCTTGTCAATTTCCTCTTTGACAGCATGAGCGTGTTTTGGATTCATAGGGTACGGTCGCTGCTTGACCGGCGTTGTGTCTGGCGTCATGGGTATGTTGTGAGTCACGACACTCGGATCTACCCCCTTAAGCTCTTCCAAGGACCAAGCGAATACGTCTATGTACTCTCGCAAGAGAGTGACAAGACTAATTTCTTCTTCCTCAGTCAAGTCGTCAGCAATGAAGACTGGTCGGGGTGTTTCCCCTTCCTGGGCCAGATTCATCTCCTTGACCTTGGCTGATCCCTAGATCGGTTCGTTGGTTTGTCCTTGACGTTTGGCACCTAACAAAACTACTACCCTATCCCCTTTTTTGAATTTCGTGAAGCGCTTAGGGAGGTCCTACGGTTTTTGATGTTCTTTCGTTCGCGTATCCTTGGGTTGTTTTACCTTTTCCTGCCTTAACCGTCTGCACCTCAGGTGCACGGGTAGGTCCCCCTTCGTGCGTCTAGTCGTGGGCGGCCTAGGGATTTCGAGATCACTGTCCGAACTAACCTCTGACTCAGAGTCAAACTCCCCGTCCTCACTAGAAGAGGTAGTCTCCCCTGGTGGACGCAGTTCAGATGGCGATTCTGTCCTAAGGACTAGTGTCATCCCTAGCTGGGCTAAGCCTGCTTGTTCAAGGTCTATTGCTCCTATGTGTTCCAACCAGGCGCGGTCACATTCCCTGCGCATGACCCCTTGCTCTATCCTAAAGATATTTCTCTTCTGCAGCTTGGAGTCTGCTCTTATTTGCTCTATTTCTTGTCCTTCAGTGTCGTATTCTACGATATCCACTTCACCCTCAGTTCCATCACTAAAGGATTGGCAGTCTTCGAATTCGTCGTTAGAATCCCCGTCATCAGACTGCTCGTCATCTCCCAGGGCTTGGTACACCTCTTGTCGTTGGTCAGGGATTAGGGCCCAGCTATATATGAGGTTTAAGTCATGCACTCTGGTCCATTGCCACTTGGATTCACCTAAGAGATCCTGTAATGGTTTGAAGTTTGAAGCTGAATTGCCAGCTAGCTTGTCTATCAAGTATTCCAGCATCTCCTGGAGTTCCCTTTTGTTAGTTGGGACTTGGAAGATGACAGGCTTAGGCTTTCCCCGAAGGGTTCCTGCCATCATGCAGACTGGTGAGAGTGTGTTGCTAGGCTTGCTGATCGTTTTCATGGTTTGCTCATATGCCTCATGGTCTGAGAATGGCACGTCAATTGTAGCAAGAACGTGCATCCAATCCCGCTCATCCTCTGGGCATGGGATATATTTGGCCAAGGGCCCATAGGAATCCTTGACCTGAGTGTTACCCTTGAGCATAGCAGAGATGACGTCTAGGTCGACTGGTGAGGTCTTCCAAGTATCCATCTCTATCCTTACGGCATCCATTCTGTTGCCAAGGAAGATCAAGCCGTTACCCCAATCTTTAATGACTCTAGCATTGTGCATCCAGGGTCGGCCTAATAGGATATCGTAATCCACTCCCTTCATGACTATAAAGTCAACAGAGAACTGGATGCCTAGAATCTTCATTGGCCAGTTCTTAAGTACCCTGAATGGCTTTACTCTCATACCGTTCTCTAGCGTGACATTAAACCTAGCAGTTTCGACAGGCGGGTTTCCCCAAGTCTGAAGCACTGCGTGGCTAAGCACACTAACTCGAGCTCTCGTGTCTATGATTCCCTTTCTTGTTGTCTTGCCTAGGGCTAGGACTGGTAAGACTGCGTGCATCTCAGAACCTTCCCAGAAGGCATTGACGTGCAAGGATTTAGGCACAGAGTGCAGCGTCAAACTCAGTATTTGTGTTTCTGCGTCATGGTCTTGAGGGTCTGCCGTGACCTACTCTCGTGACCCTTCGACCCACTGCTTAAGATCTTGCCATAGGGTAGGATGCTGCCTAAGCAGATCTCCTAGGCTAAGTGTTACAGGGGTAGTCACTAGCGTGGTCAGGAGATCGTTGGATACTCGTCTCTCCCTTAACCTGGATCGTCCTGGCCAATGGCTGTGACTGATCTGCGGCTCTATAGCATCAAGGCTTGGTCTTAGCGGCACTGCTTGTGGCGTGGTTGCTTCTGTCGACTTAGATTGAGGCGGTGATATTAGCGTGCTTACACTGGAGAGATCATCGATCTCGCCCTCTATGATGGGCTCAGCGTCCTTGAGATGCTCCTGAGCCTCCTTCATCCATTCCTTCACCTTTTCTATGGCCTCTAATTGTCGCTTCGGATGCGGGTATTCCCCTACCTTAGCGCTTCCCTTTTTGGCTGTCTTAGGGGCTGAAGTCTCTGCCTCTGCGTCTGAAACCTTCTTTCCAGTAGGCAGAGTCATAGCACTCTTGGTTTTTAGTGCGGCTTTAGCTTCCGATCTCTTCCTTTTTCGTTTGCGGCTTTTTTTTCTTATCGAGGCTACGTCAAGATTGATAGGTCCTGGCAGAGAGGTGCCGACCTGCTTCGTTTGGGCTCGGGTCATGACCTGCAATGGGATAGGTGTGGCCTCCCCATTAAGGTTTTCGACACCAAACATCCCCAATGGGATAGATGGTATGTTGGCTGAGCTAGAAGATGGCTTTCGCTTTGGGTAATCTACAAAGAGATGGGTGATTCCGCACTCTGCGCACCTTTGGTCAGCCTTGTCTCTGTTTTGCTGCTCTCTTTCAGGGCAGTGTGATAAGACATGACCGGGGTGACCACAAGTCCAACAGATGATTGGATCCTGCGTCTGCCCTCCTAGGCCTCTACCTCATCCTCTTCCTAACACCATCACCGACACGGGTCGATAGTCCATGAGGACAATGTTGCCCTCGTCATCATGCGAGACATAAGGATATATGTAAGTTTCTTCCTCACTTGGCTCTTCCACGTAGTGGACTAGAGCATCGCTCGGTGGATGGGTCACGTAAGGACCAAGCGGTCTAGGGATGCCCGTAGGATTTATTTCCATCCTAGGAATAGCTCGCTTCATATCGTTAGGAGTGGGAAGGGCCAATGGGGCTCCCCTTCCAAAGAATGGTTGCGACCTGTTCGCTAGGTAAGGCTGGCTGTAGGGTTGCGAGTACAGAAGTCTTCTTGGTAATCTACAATGCGCGACATCATGGCCAAACCTACCGTAGTTAGCACAAGGTCTTGACCTAGGGTCTTGACACTCGGCCAGTAAGTGGTTTTCGCCATAGTACACGCATTGGACGTGCGAGCGTCTTGTCATCTCAACATGTCTTGCAACTTGGCTAATTCCATCTTGACATCATCCAAGCCTTGGTCTGTCTCGGTGGCCTTCCCCTTATCTTGGGATGATGGGATTGATCACTCACTAGAGGCTGGCGCTCTCTCTGAACCTCGTGAGTTGGTCTCCTCTACGTTCGAGCTCTTGGAGCTCCATTCTTTCAGCTGATCATCGACTCTGATGGCTTCCTCAAACACTCTAGCTACCGCGTCTCGCTGCAAGCTTGAATTGCCTGCCAAAGCCTTATATAACTCCTCGTCTTGAATTCCGCTGATGAATACGGTCGAAACTGCTCTTTCAGTTGGTCACTCACCCAGAGGGATTCTCTTGAAGAGACTCCTCACATGGGTTACGTAGTCGTGGATATCCTCCTTCTCTTTTTGCTTGACATTCATCAAGCGTACTAGTAGGTTATCAGAGTATCTGGGCTTGAAGAATCCCTTGATGAAGAGATCCTTGAGGCCATTGAAGTTGGTTCACTCTACAGCATCTAGGCTCGTATACCATGTCCTACCCTTGCCACCTAGGCAAAGCCCGAATGCTTACGAGCATTGAGTTAGGTCTGTTGAGGCCGTTGGCTTCGCAGACTTGCTCAAACTGCTCAACAAAGCTGTATGGGTCGTCATGGGGTACTTGTCGAGTTGCTTGGCAATGATTGGTATTTTGGACTGGCTCTTTGAGCCTTGGTTCATTCCTAGTTCTGCGAGCAACGATGTCGCTAGTGCCGCGGCACTTTGTTCTACAGCCATATTATCTAACAGTCGCTTCATGAGAAGCTCGCTCAATGTCAAGTCCCCCTCTAGGGCTCTCTCGTGATTTGTTCAGTTCCTACCTGCCAAGTTCAACACTCGTTGTACCTCGCGTAACTCCGTACTTTGCCTTTGGCTTCTAGCTTGCTGATCCCTATTGTATTCGGCTATGCCTTGCAATGCTTTGCGGGCTAGCTTTCTCTCCTCTTCTAGATCTGCAATGATAGCGTCTGTTGTCCTACCGCGGTGCTCATATCGGGCGTGTGCATCGTAACTGCTTACCAGCTGCTGAATAGCATCTGGGAAGACGTTCAAATCGAGTTTCTCATTAGACCAGCGGTCTGAGCTTTCCTCTGCCATTGTCGAGTTGTCTTGCTCCACGAAGCTGTCGATCAGGTTCAGTAGACTTGTTAAATCCACGTCGTTGGCACTCCTTGCTTGGTCCTAATCTGTGCTTTGATGGTTTGTCTATGTCTTGGATCCTCTCCTATTGGTGGGTTCCTTGAGTGGTTTATTTGAGTGAGTTCCTTTAGTTATTGAATACAAACCTCAGTTTATGATCACTCAATGTGTGTGTCGTTTCTCGTGCACTTGTGCTCAATCAGGCTTTCAGCTTTCTTAAGTGTACTTCAAGTGCGGAAATTCAATGTGAGTGCAGCAAGCAATTCCTCAGCGTCTTATGCACTCTCGCTTGTTTCGGGCCTGATAGGCTTGTAGATCAATTTTCTGGCCATTTTGTCAGGGTTTAGGGTTTTTCTCATATGTCGCCTTCTTCATTTTCGGTTAATCAGGTTTTACAGCTCAGCAGCTCGCGTCTAAGTCCTTGGGTCTCGCAATTGCCCACTTCTAGCTGCTAAGCGATTGCGCACTACGAGTTTTTCCTATTACGTGTGCTAGAATCAAGTTCTGAGTGCCCGAAGGGTTTTGACAGTTTGCGCTGCTGTGTATTTGCCGGGTCAAGTCAAATTTTTGAAAAATTTGATAAAAAGTTACACTTGGACCAACTGGTCCGAATTGCAGGGTCCGAGTAGGTCACTCGGACGGGCCGAGGCACAAGGCCGAGCACTAAATTTCAAGGTTTGACTCAAACGGTTTTGATTCGGATGACCGAATGGAAAATTCGGATAAGGTGATTCGGACGGGCCGAATGGCACTTGGGCCGAGGGCCGAATTTGAGACTCGAACAGGTCGTTCGGACGGGCCGAGGCCGAATGTGCCACGTGGCCAAAAGTTTGACTCGAACAGGCCAAATGGGTGGGCTCGGGCGGTTTTGATTCGGATGGGTCCGAGGGCTAG
Source organism: Lygodium microphyllum (assembly GCF_053477565.2). Classification (NCBI taxonomy): domain Eukaryota; kingdom Viridiplantae; phylum Streptophyta; class Polypodiopsida; order Schizaeales; family Lygodiaceae; genus Lygodium; species Lygodium microphyllum. Next base: position 88,882,603 of record NC_141136.1, on the reverse strand, counting down.
TCCGAGGGCCGACTAAGGTTTAGCCGAGTGGGCTGAGTGACAGGGGCCGAGGGCCGATTTTGGGGCTCGGCCCAAAAAAGGCCACTGGGATGGGCCGAGTGCGGCGCGCGTAAACAGCGCGAACACAAATTTGATCGATTCACAAGATGTAGGCAAGCACCATGGCCATGCACTTCCAGATCCTATCTAGGGGAGTAGAGGGAGAGATTCATATACCTGAACGGGGCGGTAAGCGCGTCGGTGATGCGATCGAATCGATGCGGGCTGGAGCTCTCTATCTATCTCTCTCTCTCTCTCACTGAAATGGCACAAATAAGCTCTCCCTTGGCCTCTTGGCTCTTATACCCCTTCCCAAGTGTGGTGTTGATGCCCCCAATCACTCACTTGCCGATCTTAGGCATCACTAGCGAGCGTTTTACCCATTTTTGCACGATTTTTGCCTTGCTTTGCCCTGTTTTGAAACAATAAACCCTACCCTTCTCCGGTTCGATTTCCTAATTCTAACCTATGCTAAATGCAACAAAATTTGAAGGTAAAAAACTGAAATAGATTCACTATGTTTTCCAATCATCAAGCAACCAAAATATCCCAAAATACTTACTTGTTTTGAAGATCAAAAACACCCAAACTTCCTACCTATCTCAAGCTCTATTTCGCGGATGAATCCCCTACTTCGATGCTCGATATGAGGTGCACAAGTGCTCAAGCTTGAATTCGTTGGTCCCGGCAAATGGAACCAAAATGTAGTGGGAGCTCACGCTTAAACACCAAGACCCACGGACCGCTTATTGCTTCAAGTGTTTCAAGTGAGCTCTAATGGCTATCTCTCACCTAGCTGACGCGCCGTCGATCCTACGAGTGTAGTGAGCTTACCTTGATGCCGATGTGAGTAGCCTCCTCCCTCGCACACCTCGGTAGCTCCAAGATTCTTGATGCTAGCTCAAGCATCCTCAAGCCCCCTCCACCTCCAAGCTCCATCCTCCATAACCGTGCGCGCGAGAGAAGGGAAGAGAAGAAGAGAAGAGGAGATGGTGAAGAGCTTCACCCTCTTGATCCCTCACTCCCACACACTCACTCCCTCACACTCTCACACTCCCTCTCTCAAGAGTATACACAAGCAAGAAGAAGAGAAGAAGAGAAGAAGAAGAGAGCTCTTGTTAGCCACACACCAAAAAGAATGAGCTTCCATTCACTTTTTGAACTTTATATGCAAACCCTAAAATCCCATGGGCACCCATCCCCTTTTTTACATGATCGGCCATTGTGGCAAGGTCTTTTTTCCGTTTCCCTCTTCTAGCCTTATGCCTCTACCCTATTCCCGTCTAATATTTTACAATTGGCACAGGAGGGAGCTTGGCGCTCTTTTACAAGAGCTTTCCAAGTTTTTTGAGGCACCTTTCATTTAAAATTGCGCCTTTGGTCTTGGCTTAGCTTCTAGAGATTGCATGCGTATCTTGCTCTTCTTCCATGCTTTTTCTGCTTTTTCCTTCATTTTCTGCCATCTCAACTTGGGGTTAACATTTACATTGTAGATCTTAGGGAAATTGTACCTACCATGCACCTCCTGGTTGAAATCAACTCCAATTCTTTATGGATAGGGCATGTAGGTAGGATTATTTCTCTCTATGGTAGTGTGTTACAGAATGCCATCCAAGAATCTAAGTTAAAGTCCCAAATGTTTCTTTGCCACTTTGGTTGTGCTTTATACCCCTCCACTTTCCTGGACACCTCCATCACCTTGTCCTCCCAATAGTTTGTAGGCTCTGGTTGCCACCTTATGGGGTGTTCAATCACCTTCCTAGGGGGTACGTCTACCTTAATGTGCAATGCACTATGCAAGTGATGGTGGAATTGGGAGATGGGTCGAGGCAAGCCTAAGGTGTTATCCCACACTTGAGGACCTTGTTCGTAGTATAACGAGAGGTGCTATGTGTGTGATGACATCAAAAGAAGCATAAAAACAAGGCACAAAAATGTCCATGCATATATCGCAATTTCATCTTTTGTAAAAAAGATAACAAGTACATTGTTGCAAAATCACTAAAATACACACTTACATGAGGGGGCCACATCCACATCCACCATCATAAATAAATGGTATACACAAAAGTGTTACGTGCATGCATTGGTAAAGGGTAGGAATACTCAAAATTAAAGGCCAAAGGTCTTATGATATCAAATGTATCAAAGTTTTTATGTGCCTCTTTCCCTTTCCTCTCTTGTCCAATCACACATTCTCCTTTTTGCTGGTGCAAAAAGTTGTTCTCTCTTCTCTCTCCTCTGTCTTTTGTGCAGAAATTCTTCTTTTCCCTTTTGTTCTTGTATAATAGTTGAAGCTATGGATAAAGATGATGAAGATAACGAATCAGTTCATTATTAAGTGGAAGATTTATGGTTTCTTTTCAGTTTTGAGATTAATGGCTCAGCCATGTGCATAGATTTTGCATGCTTCTACCTTGGTTTCATGTTCATTTCCTGTCGTGGGAGGGTTGCTGTCATTTTTGGTGCGCAGCCGGGGAAGAAGCTAATCTCGACAACTTGAGGGTGATTGTATGCTAGCTGCTGTTGTCTTTGTGCGGTGACAATATGCAACGGGGCGGACAGCTTGTAGTGACGATTGGAACATCAATCTGTCTTATCATGAGCAATAGACGAATCCTTTGCCTCAGACAGGTGTAGGCGCTAGAATGAGCAGATGCATGAACACGTAATAATAAATATAGGTGCTAGGACCTTGGGTGAAGGCTGAGAGAGAGAGAGAGAGAGAGAGAGAGAGAGAGAGAGAGAGAGAGAGAGAGAGAGAGAGAGAGAGAGAGAGAGAGAGAGAGAGAGAGAGAGAGAGAGAGAGAGAGAGAGAGAGGAATGGGAGCCTTGATATCCTGGTTGTGGTTCACCCTGTTTCCTGCCAAGGAGTACAAGATCATGGTCGTGGGGCTAGACAATGCAAGAAAGACCACCACCCTCTATCAACTCCATCTCAGTGAAGTGGTTGTCACACAACCCACCATCGGCAACAAGTAGCAAGTTTGATTCGATCAGGTCATTTACTTCCTGGGCCATTGCGTCGACATTGGATTGGATTCCGCACACAACCATCTCAACGATAGCAGGCACTTGCGTCAGAAGGCAGAAGGGCAAAGGAAGATCAGGCGAGAAAGCGGAAGACACGAAAGAGAAAGGGGCATCTGAGAGAGAGAGAGAGAGAGAGAGAGAGAGAGAGAGAGAGAGAGAGAGAGAGAGAGAGAGAGAGAGAGAGAGAGAGAGAGAGAGAGAGAGAGAGAGAGAGAGAGAGAGAGGTTGCCATGATATAAGGGATTGTTAGAGAGAATCAGGCCTGCAGAGGTGATATAAAAGTAGATAGTAGAAGAAAATGATCGGCCGGCGAGCAGGGAAGGTGTGGTGTGGGATACTACAGGATGCAGAGAGTGCCCTCATGCAGAATGTCAGGCAGGTGGAGGCGGAGGCCGGTGATCAGGCGAGCATGGCGGCAATTATGGTGTAGAGGCCAGAAAGGACGAACCCTTCCGCAGATGGGGGATTCTGGACACAGATAGCCTCGCTCCCTTCAACGTGCAATCGTGAAGCTTCTCCTACCAAGCAACACTAAGGGAGGAAAACGGAGGTCTGCAACGAGATCATCAGACGGCTCAAAGATGTAGGCAATGATGCAGTTCATGACCCTGGTTTTGTTGAAGCTATTCATTCGCATTTTCATCGGCTACCTACTAGACATAGAGAAAAAGAATCGGCAGAGCAGCATACGGGTTTCGTAAGCAGAGGCAGCAAGTAGATCACGAGAAGAACAACAGGAAGATGAAGAACAAAAGACGCAGTTCTCCTACCCTTCTTATCGCTGGCTCTCTCCTCTACCATTGTGTCACGGATCTCCTTGACATCCCCTCGGGCTATGAAAATGAAGAACGTAAAGGAGAGTCCCCAGCAATGGCAATAGCCACCATTGGTCCTGCATTGTCATTCAATGTGGCCTTCAATCGAAAAGATAAATTCAAAGACAAAGAGGAAAAGGAAAGAAGGAAGAGAAGGGCACTGCGACAAACCCCGCTACCAGATCTCTGTTTACGAAAGGAAGAATGGAAGAAGAAGAAAATGTGGTCTTGGGAGGCCTCTTCTTCACCATGAGCCCTCCCTACTCCTCAACATCTTCCGGCCCTGCATATTAGTCCATCAGATGTCTCCTCTACCTGGCATCCCGACTCCTGTGCCTTTCCATTTTGCATATGCACCATATCCCATCACATCCTCTTCGTATCTTATCCTCCACCTCGTGAGAAATCATTTTTTTCTTAATCCTTAGCCTTAAAATAATAAGGGAGAATTGAAAACATAACATTTGAAGAACTAATGCATATCATTTGGTAAGGGTTATTCCCATGCTCTACTCTCTGCCTATACAACTTTATCGAAAGCCCCCAATTACTAACCCTCATTAGCTTTGCCTCCTCCTTAACTACCTTTCCCCTAGATCTCAAGTATTCACCATCACCATTTCCTCAACACAACTTCAACCCCTCTTTCCCTTCTTGATCTTTATGTCCACATAGCCAACCCTCAATGCCCCTTTAAAGACAAAAATAATGACACAAATTTAAATTGAGACATAACACTATCAAAGAAACAAAAAGCTAAAAATATCAAACCTAAGCACATATTCTAAAATTTTAAAACACACCCTTGTGATACCTATCACTAGCAATCACAATGCAAACCCTTTTACAAGGGGACCACTAGCTCAAATAATTTCATCCTCATTGATAACAATGCTAACAAAACTTGAAGTGCCTTTGAAGCTACATGATGGGATTATCTTTCTTTCCCTATTGGACCGAAGAGTTGTTCTTATGATCCCTTATTAAAGACTGAACCCTATCCTTGAACAAGTATACAAGTTTTCAGTGTGGGAGTATAGTGGAGGCAGGAGTTCCCTTACTCTGGTGGTCATGGATTTGGAGTCCCATACCCTACCATGGCTAGGCCTCATCCTTATGATTGAAGTTGTTTTACTAACAATTTTGGAAGTTGTTTTGTGATAGACAGTGGTTCTTCTTTGACAAGGTTTGTGAGGACGCTTCACATTTCAGTGTGGGAGGAATATGATGACATCAAAAGAAGCATAAAAACAAGGCACAAAAATGTCCATGCATATATCGCAATTTCATCTTTTGTAAAAAAGATAACAAGTACATTGTTACAAAATCACTAAAATACACACTTACATGAGGGGGCCACATCCACATCCACCATCATAAATAAATGGTATACACAAAAGTGTTACGTGCATGCATTAGTAAAGGGTAGGAATACTCAAAATTAAAGGCCAAAGGTCTTATGATATCAAATGTATCAAAGTTTCAAAGAAATAATAAAATACGAAGGGGTGTGCTTTTTGGGGAAGAGGTGGGATGGAGTGCACGAGTGGTTATGTGCCTCTTTCCCTTTCCTCTCTTGTCCAATCACACATTCTCCTTTTTGGTGGTGCAAAAAGTTGTTCTCTCTTCTCTCTCCTCTGTCTTTTGTGCAGAAATTCTTCTTTTCCCTTTTGTTCTTGTATAATAGTTGAAGCTATGGATGAAGATGATGAAGATAACGAATTAGTTCATTATTAAGTGGAAGATTTATGGTTTCTTTTCAGTTTTGAGATTAATGGCTCAGCCATGTGCATAGATTTTGCATGCTTCTACCTTGGTTTCATGTTCATTTCCTGTCGTGGGAGGGTTGCTGTCAGTGTGACTTAGGAAGACAAGTCTATCTAAATGCCGTGCCTTTGATGTGCCCTAAGTCATGAAGTGGGGGAGGGGATAGGGTGGTCCCTAGGTGTAGTAGTTATGACACTCATAGAGTATAAATGGAGAGATTTTATTTTTAAAAAATTTCTAACTTCTTTTCTTTTTCTTTTTTCCTAAAAGTTACAAGGGAGCACATTAAGTGCCATCCCATTTATGGGCAGGGGCTAAGTTGCTGCAGGGAGGCTTGAGGGAGCACGTTAAGTGGTATCTCATTCATGGGCATAGGGGTCAAGCTATGGGGAGGCTTGAGGGTTTTGCTTAGGAAAGGTCAATTTTTTCATATAGCCTTTCAAGTTGATTCTTACATTGAGGGGTATGGTGGATAAAAACAAGTGGTTGCACCTAGCAAACCTACTATCGCTCATATCTTCTAATAAGCTCATATAGAACGTTGGCAAGAGGGTGGCTCTCATCATGAGGTAGGTCTTTGTGTAGCTATCTATCCTTGCATTAATGTTAAAGAAGAGGGGCATTAACCACAATTCCTATACAATAGTAGGCTTTTTTAAAAGTAAGATCCTCAAAGGTGGAGATAATTACAAGTGGTGATGAAGGCAGTGAAGGTCATGCACTTCCAAAGATGCGGCATTTACATTGTAGATCTTAGGGAAATCGAACCTACAATGTACCTCCTAGTTGAAATCAACTCCAATTCTCTACGAATAGGGCATGTAGGTAGGATTATTCCTCTCTATGGTAGTGTGTTACAGAATGCCATCCAGGCATCTAAGTTAGAGTCCCAAATGTTTCTTTGCCACTTTGGTTGTGCTTCATATCCCTTCATGTTCCTGGACACCTCCATCACCTTGTCCTCCCAATACTTGTTGCCACCTTGTGGGGTGTCTAAGTCTCTTCTTCGTCCATCACTTCCCCAGCCTTGCCGAGAGCTTTATCACTTCCTCCACTATCCTTGGAGATAACACTTTGTCCAATGTTTGAGGGAAGGTGAAGGCAAATTCAAAGGGTCGATAGCAATTCTCCCAATGCTCCCATATTGTAGATTCCTAATTCCATTTCATAGGATCGCATAAGGAACTTGTTATGGCTTGGCTTGGAGTTTTCTTTGTGCTAGCTCTACATGTTCTCTTAGCTTGTGCCTCATTTTCACCATTCTCTTAGGGGGTATGGGCTCCTTGCCTTGCTCTTCAGTTTGTGCTTGTGTTTGTAGTGGGGGGCTTGGTTCATGTAGCTTCTCTTCCTTGTCATGGTCTTTCTCAAAGTCCAACCCCTCTTCATGTATTGGCTCTCTCGGCTCCTCAAGGGGAGGCTATGCTTGCTGCTCTTGCTCCCCAAACCCTAGCAATTCAAGTTCCCATATGGATATAATCTAGCCATGATCAAGTGAGCTCTTTGTACCTCCACACTTGAGTTGGTGTTAGGTTTGGGTGCCTTAGCATGGAGTCCATGTTTAAGTGCTCTCCTTGCCAACTCTAATTTCCTTTTGAGTTCATCAATTTTCTCTTCTTCTCTTGTTTGGGCGACATTCAATATCATGTTCAAGAAGGCTTTTTGCTACTCAAGCATCCATGTCTCCATAGCTTTAGCTTTGCTTTCCACCATAATGTGTTCACTCTCTGAATATGCCAGGCGGTAAGCTAAATCTTTAATCTTGTCATCATTTTTAGCTACCCATTCTTCTGCCTTCCCTTTCATTTGCTCCAATCCTTGGTTCTGGTATTATGCAAGGGTAATGACTACTTGCTCTTGCTCTTGCCATAATGTACTCATTTTTTCTTTCTCTCGGTTCCAACACTCTACCTGTTCCATTATGGCCTGCTCATGGAGTGTTATGTGAAGTTGATTATATAGCTCCACTATCTTCTTCATGGCCTCTTCATTAGTTTGCATCTTTGCCACATGCAGCTCTTGTCTCGCTTCCTCTCTTTGCCTCTTCAACTCCTTATTTTCTAGCTTGAGATCTTTATTTTTCTTGGAGTTTAAGGCACATTGTTGCTTTAGAGTCATGTGGCTCTCTCTTTCCTCTTCGTATAAGTCTTTCAAATTTTCCTCTCCATATCTTGCCTTAAAGGCTTCTTTCAAAGTTGTCATCTTCCTCATGTTGAGGGCTGAAATGATGAACGGGTTGCCTCTTACCCATCCAACCTCCAATCCTCACTAAGAGAACTAAAGAGGGGCACCACCTAGCCAAAGGGAGGATGGGCTAGGACATCCATTTTCTCAAAGAGAATCAAGAGAACCAAGACACAAATTTACAAGAGAGAATATATGTACTAGACACCATATTGAAATATAAGAGAGAGAGAGATTAGAGGAGAGGGAGACAAGAGGAGAAGAGGTAGAAGAAGCTTGCCATGATGCTACATGGGATGAGAATATGAGAAGAGAGGGAGATAATAGGAGAAGAGGTAGAGGAAGCTTGCCGTTATGCTACATGGAATGAGAAGATGAGAAGAGATGGAGATAATAGGAGAAGAGGTAGAAGAAGCTTACCATTATGCTACATAATAAAAGAACTCACTCATAGCTTCCCTCAAAGAGATGAGGGTATTCTAGAATGCTCTCATGGACTTGTCATTCTCCCTCCTCCCTCTTTTCTAAAAGAGAATCAAGAGAACCAAGACACAAATTTACAAGAGAGAATACATGTACTAGACACCATATTGGAATATAAGAGAGAGAGATGAGAGGAGAGGGAGACAAGAGGAGAAGAGGTAGAGGAAGCTTGCCTTATGCTACATAATAAAAGAACTCACTCATAGCTTCCCTCAAAGAGATGAGGGTATTCTAGAATGCTCTCATGGACTTGTCATTGTCTCTCCTCTTCTCTTTTCTAAAAGAGAATCAAGAGAACCAAGACACAAATTTACAAGAGAGAATACATGTACTAGACACCATATTGGAATATAAGAGAGAGAGATGAGAGGAGAGGGAGACAAGAGGAGAAGAGGTAGAGGAAGCTTGCCTTATGCTACATAATAAAAGAACTCACTCATAGCTTCCCTCAAAGAGATGAGGGTATTCTAGAATGCTCTCATGGACTTGTCATTCTCCCCTCCTTCCCTCTTCCTCCATGGGCTCTTTATATAGCCTCCATGAGGGATTAGATTAAGCTAATCTTCTTGATTAACATAATCCTAGATGATGTATGGCATCTTTGAAAATATGGAGCATAGTGGATGGGACAAGTCCCCACCTTGGTCATCATGCAAGAAGCCAAGGGTGGTGGTAGACAACATAGATAAATGGAGCTAGATTACAAGAGGTGGGTGGCCAAAGCACATTATTATAATATATTTACAAGAAGGATAGAGTGGAAAGTTGGTGTGGTGAAAGAGAGAAGAAAATTGCATATAGCCAGCAGTCTGCGCCTTCGTAACTTCAAATCCGTGAGGAATTTGGAAAAAGTTTCTTCTGCAACTTTGTAGACCAGATCGAAACCGATCGGCCTTCGCGGGAATTTTCTTGAAATTAGCTTTTTCTTGGGAGTTATTGAGATTATAAAAAAGGCTTCCAAAAGCTGCTTTGACTTTAGTCCCCCATATGTATATAAATACATATAAGCATGTGACAAAAGGGGTCCATGCTTGTAAGCTTTTGTGCAAGATCCAAATGACACCATGATGTGGATATTGACTTGTGTGCAAGGGTGAGGTGTCCTCTAATGATGGTGATAGATTCCAAATCTTAGTGATGCAGACGGGGCCCATGTGTAGTTGGAGGCTAGTCCTTTGAAAATTCTATGCATTCACTCAACTCCTAGGTGTAATCCATTTTCATCTTCACTAAGATAACCATCCCTTTGACCCTTTACATTGACATGCCTTCTAAGAACTTGTTCCTCCCATTTGCTAGAGTTATCATAATCGAGAAGCAATGTAGCATACCTAGTGCTTGAAGAGTAAACCCAGAGTGATATGGTAGGCTCTTGATAGGGGCTTTGGCCAAAATTTTGTGGTAGTAATCCGGGTTGTAAAAAACCCGGATCATTAGCCCTCCCCTTAGGCTAGAGGTATTCATGCCTCTAGCTTGATAATGATGGTCCAATAGAGCAAGGAGGACTGCACCCCCTCATTGGTGGCTCTTCATTGAATGACTGCTCCCAAGTGTTCATATTTCTTTGAAAATAAGGCTTCAGTCGCCATCCATTTACCCTTGTCTTGTGAACCTTCCCATCCATGTCACCTAGCTTATAGCTGCCATTTGGATATCTCCTTATGACCATGAATGGCCCTTCCCACTTGAACACAAGTTTAGCATCCTTTCTGTTATCGAAGCGGTTATCATAGCGTAGCACAAGTGATCCTTCCCTTATGTATTTGCTAGCCAGCTTCTTATTAAAGGTCTTCCTCCTCTCTTCAGCCTGCATGGAATAGTGTTGGACTGCTGCTTCTCTATCTAACTCCAGCCTCTCCAGATCCAAGATCCTTTCCTCTAACTTCTTATCTTGATTCTTCTCTTGACTGGCTACTAAAACACGCAAACTGGCCAGTTCCACCTCTATAGGAAGCAAAGCTTCTTGGCCATAGACGAGGTGAAATGGAGTATAGCCAAGCGAGGTTCTAAATGAAGTCCTGTAGGCCCAAAGAGTTGCATTCAATTTTTTATCCCAGTGCTTGGGGTGCATGTGTACCTGCTTGGTAATTATCTTACAAATAAGCCCATTCACTTTTTCGACCAAACCATTACACTGTGGATAGTAGGGAGTAGAATGCCTGTGCTTGATTTTTAGCCTTTCCATTAGCTCCCCTACTAGGTTTGCCCTAAAACCAGGACCCCGATCAGAGATAATTTCCAAAGGTGTGCCAAACCTGCAACAAATATTTTCAAACACAAATTTTCCCACTTCTTGGGCTGTGATCCTACTAGTTGCTGAAGCCTCTGCCCACCTCGTCATGTAGTCCACTCCCATTATGATGTATTCCTTGCCAGATTGAGTTCGTGGGAGTGGTCCTATTGCATCAATCCCCCATTTCTCAAATGGGCCATATGTAGTTATGGGATTTTGTTCCTCATGCACTAGCTTCCTTGGTCCGGCCTTTTGGCAATTGTCACAAGTGCGGCACCAATGTTGCACATCTCGATGTAGACTAGGCCACACAAAACCGGCTTGGAGAATCTTTCTGCTGGTTATTTCTTGAGCAAAATGTCCGCCACAAACCCCTTCATGGCAGCTCTTAATCACATCTATAATCTCCTTTGCTGTTGGCACCCTTCTAAGCACTGCATCCTTTCCTTTGCAATACAACACATCATTTATCAAGCGGTATTTAGTGGCCTTAGTAGCTAGCCACCTTTTCTCACTTTTACTCATATGTGTAGGTGCCTCACCATGCTCAAGAAAATAAAGCACATCTTGTAGTTGAAACTTACCCTGAAACAAGGGAAGCTTTACTGTAATGATGCCCACCATTGCCTCTTTCAATTTTTCAGCTGCTAGAGCATCTGCGTCGCCATTTGTGCGCCTTGGCACAAAATAGATTTGGGCTTTCTGTAGCTTTCTCATGAGAGCTTTAGCTTCCCTCATTTTCACTGCTAAGTTATCATTTTTACAAGCCCAGATTCCTTTCATTTGCTTAACAATGAGCATAGAATCCCCAAAAACATTAAGCCGAGTGATACCATGTGAGAGGCACCACCTCAAACCTAAAAGCAAGGCTTGATATTCTGCTTCATTGTTAGAATGGACATCCTCCAAGCTGATACCTTCTCCATAAATTTTGTCACCTTCGGGACTGAACACCACTATTCCTGCTGCCGCTCTATCTTTAATACGCTTGTAGGCCCCATCGAAGTAGAGGGCATGGGCATTCTCCACTCGTGGCGGCTCCTCAAGAGGAGGTGTCTCCTCTTTTACCTTTCCCTTCTCCTTTTCCTTCTTTTGATGGCATCTATGGGTCAACAAATCAGCTAGGCAAGCTCGAGTAGAATCCTCCACCTTGAAGGTGTAGTCAAACTCTTGGAGTTGTATCACCCACTTAGCGATTCTAGCTGAAACATCCATGTGCTGTAAGGCATAGGGAAAATGCTCTTCTGTCGTGATCACTGTGAATGGCCTAGGGAGAAGATAAGGACGAAACTTCCTTACAGCAAACATTAGAGACAAAACCATTACCTCGACCATCTTGTACCCTCGTTCTGATGCTGTCATTACTCTACTAGAAAAGTAAACTGGTCTCATTAGGCCAGTTTTAGCATCCTTTTGTATTAGTGCTGCCCCTAGAGCATCTTCCCCAAAACTTGGGTTGACAAAAAACTCTTGATCCCAACAAGGCTGTAAAATTATAGGAAGGGTGCTAAGAGCCTTCTTCACCTCGTGAAAGCACCTTTCGCTTTCGTCACTCCACAGGAGCTCCTCAGAGTGGGTTAACTGTTGCAGTGGAAATATTAATTGGGAGAGGAGATGAATGAACCGCCCCATATATCGCACCTTCTGAATGAAAGAGGTTAGTTGCTTCACAGAAGATGGTGATGGCACCGCCAATAGGGCCTTAACTTTGTTTGGATCAGCTTCAATGCCCCTCTCACTTACGACATGCCCTAACAAAGTTACACTGCTTTCACCAATGTGACACTTCTCATGGTTTAACTGCCCCCCCATTTGTGCGAGTCGGTTGAAAGCTTCATCCACCTTCCCTAGATGTAGAGCCTTAGAACTATAAATACAAAAATCATCAATAAAGACCCTGATGGATTTCCCAAAATATGGCTGGAAGACATAATTCATGAATCGCTGGAAGGTAGCTGGGGCATTTGTTAATCCAAATGGCATTACTTTGTAAGCAAAACAACCCCAAGGTGTAATGAAGGTGGTCTTCTGTTGATCCTCCTCAGCTATTCGGATCTGGAAATAACCTGAATACCCATCACAAACAGTGTATCTCTCATGCCCAGCCACCTCGTTGAGTATTTCATCCTGAAAGGGAAGAGGAAAGTGATCTCTCTTAGTTGCAGCATTTAGCGGCTTGTAATCCATACAAATCCTCCATTTTCCATTCTTCTTGGGTATCACCACCACAGGTGAAACCCACTCTGAATCCCCTATTGGATAGATAAAGCCTGCCTTTAAAAGTCGTTGCACCTCAGTGAGTAGAGCGTTTTGTTGAACTACTCCCAATCGTCGTAGTCGCTGCACCACTGGCCGTGCTCCCTCTTTTAGATTAATGTGATGTTGTACTGCTGTCACACCTGTGATGTGTTCATAATCAGAAATAAAAAGTGCAGAGTGTTTTATCACCACTTCCATGTAGGCTGCCTTCTCCTCAACTGATAGATCCTTAGCCAACATTTTTTCTAACCCCTCCTTCTCGACCTTTGGAAGCTGCTGCGGAATTTCACTACTAGAAGGCCCTTTTAATGTAATCCCCATCACTTCTAGAGAGCTTTCTTCCTCCTCATTAGAAGACTCTCCCTCTGTCATAGATGACCAACCCTCGCTGGAACTCCATTCATCAGCGGTGGTTTCTAACACAAGATCCTCCTGTCGGCCCTCCTTCATGTTGTAGATAGTGCTCTTCCATTTTTTATGCAGCCCCTTTTGTGGCCTGAGCTCTAAAGCCCCTGTCTCCCAATCTTGTCTGGCTTTCATTCCCATTAGCCATGGTCGCCCAAGAATGAGCGGATAGCCATCCCCCTTCACTGGCATCACATACATGTCAAGCTCCAATTGCACTCCACACACCTTTACCTTGACTTTCTTTATAACTCCCAAACAATTTACTACCACATTGTTAGCCATTTTGGCCCCAAATTTAGTAGTTTCATTTACCTCTAATCCCAAACGATGCATCAACTTTTCCGTCATGACACAAATCTCTGCACCTCCATCCACATATGTCTTTGACACTCTCTGCCCATTGATTTCGGCTTCCACTAGAGGTACAATATCTTTCATCTTTCTAGCCTGGATTGCATTCACATGTCTATTCTTCATGGGTCTAATGCTTACCATCTTTGACCATTGTCGCCGCACTGTTGGAGATAGATGTAGTAATTGTGGCCATGAAATTTTTGGCCCTTGATTCCTCACATCAGCAAGCAAATCATAAGCTCTAGTACCTTTACCCAAGGGAAAATCATCTGGCTCAATGTGTCGGCGTGAGCGAGCCCTCCTCTTTTTACTGGTGCGTGTCTTTGCAGCCACTGATGACTCTGCCTCCTCTTCCATATTTTCAACCTCCTTTGGTGGTGTAGGCTCCATCTTCTCAATTCTCCGGGCTTTCTTCACCGGCATTGCTTCAACCTCTACTACTTTGGCCTTCCCTTTGACATCACTCTCATCTAAACTAATTATCCTAACATCATGATTCTCTGGTGGTTGAACAGGCAAGGGCGGCACCTCTGCAAGTGGTCGAGGATGCTGGAGAACTTGAACCGGTGGTGGAGGCCTTGGATTCGGTGGAACAAACCTTTCCCTAGGTGGTGTCACTTGTTGTCCCCTCCTTCTTGGTTGGAACCCATTTCCTGGAAAACGCCTAGGATGAGGGCAAAAGTACATACCATGGCCAGTCTCCCCACAATTATAGCAAACATACTCTCTTTCTTGTCTTCTTGGACCTCGATTGCCTTCATTTATGAGGGGAGGGGGCCGCACTCCTTGCACCAAATTTAATGAAAGGCTTTCGAGTTGATTAGTAATGCGTTGTAGGAGCTCTTGCTGTGGTATCTCTGGTTCAGGTGGGGCCTCTGCTATTTCTCTAGGCCTTTGCATGGTTGGTAAAACCTGTATGGGCTCAACTCCCCCCTTTAACTGGGCTTGATACTTCAATTTTCTATCTTTCTCCCTCGCATAAGTGACTGATTCTTCATAGGATGTGGGAAACTTTCCTTTGACCTTCTCCCTTAGTAGAGGATGGAGTCCGGCTAGAAAACAATCTTTCTTAAGGCAATCAGGTACTCTTTCTCCCTCGGCTAAAGAGGCTGTCCATTTATCCCACAACTTTATAAACATGCCTTCATAGGTTTGGTACTCCCCTGCTATGGTTTGGCGAAGATCTAAGAGTTGTCTCCAAATATCTTCAGGTGGCTCTGTATCTTGGTACTTGTGCATGAATGCGGTCTTGAGATTCTCCCAATTACCCCTTGTAGCCTCTGGGAGAGCTTGATACCACACTCGAGCATCACCCTTTAGAACTAAAGGGAAGGCCCGTACTTTGGTTGCTTCATCATCCCGGCCTGTGACTAGAAAGGCCATTTCTAAGTCATCCAAAAAGTCCAGAGATTTCTCCCCTTTGTGCCCAAAAAAACTTGGAAAAGCCATGATAGGAAGATGTTGATCTAGCTCAATACAAAATAAAGATGAACACGTCTAGGCCCAAGTCATATCTTATTAAGGGTAGAATAAATGGATTTACAGATGCATTAATCTCAGCAAGACGACGAGGGCCCAATAAGACCCTTGTAACATTTTGAAACCTGAGCTTTGTGCTAACGATTATATGCACGGTTTGCCTAGCAAGTGGACGGATAGGTCCATACAAGTCCCTATGGTTCATGGGATACACTTAGAGTAGAATGAATATGTGCACATTAAAGGAGATGTTATAATCCAAAATAGGGAGTATTATGGGATCAGGTGACAACAAGATCTCTCTCAACCTCTCAGCTCCAAAATAGAAGACCAACCTTTGCTGAAAATGTATCTTTCTACTAATGCACACATCCACCCGAATGTTTTGAACCGATTGAAAGTTGTAGAAAGTAGGAGTAGTCATTTATGAATTAACTACAAATTTACACTACAAACTTTCATGAAGCGTGTCGTTGAAGCTATGGCCTCTTAGATCCCACCATTCGAGAGATGCGAAGGACTTGCTTACCACTAATTAGCGTAGCTTTTGTGTGACCATCATCAGCCTTGTAAAGTTCGTAGGCTTCGATAGCTATCTTTTCAATTACTTTGAGTCTTCTTGCTAGTAGTAGTTGAAGCGCATCACCATATGTAGCCTCTCGCCAATACCGCACACCATTGATGTGTAACTCACCCTCCAAAAACTTGTTAATCCCCGAATTTGAAAGCGCCTTCACCACTTGAAGACGAAGCTCCGTAGGGAGTGTCTTTACACTAGACACCAAGCACTCAACACAATGCCCGCATACGTGCCGTTTGTCGATAAATATCCTTCTTCTCTTGAGCTTCTTTTGGAGACCATTGCGGTACTCTTGAGCGCCGAATCCCTTGAATAGGGTTTGATGAAGATTCCTCCTTAGTGACTTCTTGACAAACACTCGTTGAAGAAGAGGACAACTCCTTAGATGTTTCTTTCTTCATGGAAGTTGTAGAGCATAGCTTGAGAACTCCTCAGCGGGGGCACCAAAAATGAGGGCTGAAATGATGAACGGGTTGCCTCTTACCCATCCAACCTCCAATCCTCACTAAGAGAACTAAAGAGGGGCACCACCTAGCCAAAGGGAGGATGGGCTAGGACATCCATTTTCTCAAAGAGAATCAAGAGAACCAAGACACAAATTTACAAGAGAGAATATATGTACTAGACACCATATTGAAATATAAGAGAGAGAGAGATTAGAGGAGAGGGAGACAAGAGGAGAAGAGGTAGAAGAAGCTTGCCATGATGCTACATGGGATGAGAATATGAGAAGAGAGGGAGATAATAGGAGAAGAGGTAGAGGAAGCTTGCCGTTATGCTACATGGAATGAGAAGATGAGAAGAGATGGAGATAATAGGAGAAGAGGTAGAAGAAGCTTACCATTATGCTACATAATAAAAGAACTCACTCATAGCTTCCCTCAAAGAGATGAGGGTATTCTAGAATGCTCTCATGGACTTGTCATTCTCCCTCCTCCCTCTTTTCTAAAAGAGAATCAAGAGAACCAAGACACAAATTTACAAGAGAGAATACATGTACTAGACACCATATTGGAATATAAGAGAGAGAGATGAGAGGAGAGGGAGACAAGAGGAGAAGAGGTAGAGGAAGCTTGCCTTATGCTACATAATAAAAGAACTCACTCATAGCTTCCCTCAAAGAGATGAGGGTATTCTAGAATGCTCTCATGGACTTGTCATTGTCTCTCCTCTTCTCTTTTCTAAAAGAGAATCAAGAGAACCAAGACACAAATTTACAAGAGAGAATACATGTACTAGACACCATATTGGAATATAAGAGAGAGAGATGAGAGGAGAGGGAGACAAGAGGAGAAGAGGTAGAGGAAGCTTGCCTTATGCTACATAATAAAAGAACTCACTCATAGCTTCCCTCAAAGAGATGAGGGTATTCTAGAATGCTCTCATGGACTTGTCATTCTCCTCCTTCTCTTTTCTCAAAGAGAATCAAGAGAACCAAGACACAAATTTACAAGAGAGAATACATGTACTAGACACCATATTGGAATATAAGAGAGAGAGATGAGAGGAGAGGGAGACAAGAGGAGAAGAGGTAGAGGAAGCTTGCCTTATGCTACATAATAAAAGAACTCACTCATAGCTTCCCTCAAAGAGATGAGGGTATTCTAGAATGCTCTCATGGACTTGTCATTCTCCCCTCCTTCCCTCTTCCTCCATGGGCTCTTTATATAGCCTCCATGAGGGATTAGATTAAGCTAATCTTCTTGATTAACATAATCCTAGATGATGTATGGCATCTTTGAAAATATGGAGCATAGTGGATGGGACAAGTCCCCACCTTGGTCATCATGCAAGAAGCCAAGGGTGGTGGTAGACAACATAGATAAATGGAGCTAGATTACAAGAGGTGGGTGGCCAAAGCACATTATTATAATATATTTACAAGAAGGATAGAGTGGAAAGTTGGTGTGGTGAAAGAGAGAAGAAAATTGCATATAGCCAGCAGTCTGCGCCTTCGTAACTTCAAATCCGTGAGGAATTTGGAAAAAGTTTCTTCTGCAACTTTGTAGACCAGATCGAAACCGATCGGCCTTCGCGGGAATTTTCTTGAAATTAGCTTTTTCTTGGGAGTTATTGAGATTATAAAAAAGGCTTCCAAAAGCTGCTTTGACTTTAGTCCCCCATATGTATATAAATACATATAAGCATGTGACAAAAGGGGTCCATGCTTGTAAGCTTTTGTGCAAGATCCAAATGACACCATGATGTGGATATTGACTTGTGTGCAAGGGTGAGGTGTCCTCTAATGATGGTGATAGATTCCAAATCTTAGTGATGCAGACGGGGCCCATGTGTAGTTGGAGGCTAGTCCTTTGAAAAATCTATGCATTCACTCAACTCCTAGGTGTAATCCATTTTCATCTTCACTAAGATAACCATCCCTTTGACCCTTTACATTGACATGCCTTCTAAGAACTTGTTCCTCCCATTTGCTAGAGTTATCATAATCGAGAAGCAATGTAGCATACCTAGTGCTTGAAGAGTAAACCCAGAGTGATATGGTAGGCTCTTGATAGGGGCTTTGGCCAAAATTTTGTGGTAGTAATCCGGGTTGTAAAAAACCCGGATCAATGTATATCGCTATTTGCCTCATTTTCTCCAATCAAAAGGCTGCAAAAGCCTCATTTTGTTCTTCCATCTTGATGAGCACAACTTTTCTTTCCTCATTCATTCTCTCGTATTGGCTGTGGAGTTCTTTCACTAGCTCATCATATTCTTCTATGTTGTGCATTGCTGCGGGCACCGAAGTAATGGATACTTCAAGGTGGGGTACCTTTGGCCCTTAGTGTGATTTCGCATTAGTTGTATTGTTAGCCTTTTGGTTCTTGTGCGGGTGGAACTCCTTCGCTTGGTGGAGGTGCAAGCTCTTGCTCTTTGCATACAAGAAATTGCACCCAAGCTATGATGTTGCTTTCGTTGACTACCCCTTTTGTGGTTCCTTGCATTGAAGTGGTCATGGTGACCACTTCAATGGTGACCACTTCAATGATGTTGCTTTCGTTGACTACCCCTTTTCTGGTTCCTTGCATTGAAGTGGTCATGGTGACCATGATTGGTGGGGGTGGGTGTAGGGGAGCCTTTCCCTTGCCAACTATCACAAGTCTTTATTTTGCCTCTTTTGTAGCAACACTTGTGCCAGGCATGTCTCCATGTTTCGGGCTCTACATGGCTAGCTCTTCAAATTGAGAGGGTTACTCTATTGATCTTCTAATGGCAAGAGCCATTTTCTCATCCTCCTCTTTTCTCGACCTTTCTTCCTCTTCCTTCTATTTCTTTTTACGTTCTTCTTTTTAGATCTTTTTGACTCCTCTTCCGCTCTCCATAAGCACTCATCTTCTTCCTCTTGTTTCTTTTTGCATTCTTCTTCTAGTCTCCTTGATTCTGCTTGGGCGGGTTCTAGGTCTCTACCTCCTTCTGTTGTGGCTCTAGTCTTTCTACTTGGGATTCTCAACACGGTTCTTCTTCTTTCTCCTTGGCTTGATGGTGTAGAACCCTATTCCCCATGTTCACTAACCATCCTCTTGCTTGAAGTTTCTTGCTATTGAGTTGGGCAGTCGGTTTCTCTCTTCTTAGTAGCTTGTTTTGCCTCCTCCTGTTGAACTCTATTAAATTCTTCCTCCCTCGAATTCCCTATTGAGAATGAAGTGGGAGATCTCACTGGAGTGGGAGAGTGATGCTCTTCTTGGGTGTCGATGATCATTTAGAGGTCTCCTCCACTACTTCTTCTCTTTCCATCTCCCCCATGGCTTATTGTATTATGGCTATCAGCACTCCTCCGAACCTTGGATGTAGATCTCTTCTTCTCTGATTTCACTATTGTAGCTGGAGACTCTCCTCTTGTTGCCCTTAGAGTTATTGTTAGCACCTTTACCGATACCTAGATTGTTGTTTGGACCTAAGCATTCCAATTCACCTCATCTAGTGCATTTGTGGTAAGGCTTTCAAGAAAGGACACTCTTATTTTTTCCATAAGGGCATTATATCTTTGACTTGAGAAGAGAGTGTGGACCGTCTTCGTTTGCAGTCTCGGTGGGCTCAAGAATATCAACCAAGCTGATTCTGTCATCCGTGTAAACTTTCTTCTTATTTCTAACATCCCATAGAAATCTCTCTTTGGCCTCTTTTTTGTCTTGTCCACTAACTCCAAGGCCTTCTCCACGACCTCTGGGCTAAGTTCGACTTCTACCCTCCTAGTGGCAACTCCCTATCTGATTGTCACCATGCCACTATTCTTCTAGACATCAAAAGTTTTTCAAAAATTCAATGCACATGCTATGATCTATGTCTTGGCCCACCTTCTCCAGGTACTTAGCAAGGTTGCACTATTCTATTATTTGTCTAACTATCTCTTTCGATGTCACTAGCTCCTCTAGGTTATGGATACTGTGGTATTTCAATTGGTTGAAGATGCATTTCTCAAAGTAATTATTTTTGTGTTCTTCCTTCGAGAATGGGAGCTTGTTGGTCTTATCCTACTGCCTTGCCATTTGGATTCCTGTCACTACACAACAGCCCCCCACAATGAGTTCTATTTGAAGGATATTTCTTACATAAAAGGTAAAGTGATTAGAAAGAAACAATCAAATGGTGAAATGTATAAACCGAGAAATGAAAATTTCCACACCAATCAATCCATTTCATGGAGAATTTTTACTAAAAGAAGAAGAAAATTCAAATCGTTCTTTTCTTTTGAAGTTTAACTCTTATTTCAATTTTTCATTCACCTTCCACTTTACACCCTTCCCCTTGGAAATGATGAAAATCCTTTTTAGGATTGTGGAAATAAAGGTATAAGGGCCTTAAATGCATCCTTGATGTGCCTCACTGTTGCAAGAGCCAGTCATAAAAGGTTGGTTTATACTCTAATGTCACATGACACTCCATATCCTGTGGACAAATGTCCACATGTGTATCAGTTAAGAGGTCACTTGAGTTGATTCGGCTTGCAATGTGGAGTTCCTCCTCTATTAGGATCTTATCCTACTATGGATGTAGCATGCTATTGTCTTCTAATAGTCTATTTCTTGTCATTACTAATACCCTAAATGAAGTTGGAGCCATATATGTTTGTTCAGACTCAAAAGTCTTGATGGCACGTCATTGCTCCACATTGGTCATGATTTGATAACACTCTTGTGCCCATTGAATGCATAGAGTATACCATTTGCATAAGAAATTGGACTTAGATTCAACTAATCATTTGAGCTTAGCAAGTTCTTGTGGTGGCATGGGATTTTCGCTCTTTAGGCTTGTTCTCTTGAAATTTCATTGGCAATCAACTCTTTTGCAATGGTGGAGGCCTTTGTGAAGATGAGTTCATATTCTTCCCAAGAACACGGCAAGGAACATATCTCATTTGCTATGTGTTTGTCAAGTAGGCATAGGTCCAAGCATTCGTAACTTCTAGCAAACAATGTGAAAGTTGAGTCCAATCATTGAATGCATGTTACTAAGTCATCTCCTGTGTCCATAGCCATGTTGGAAGCCAATTCAAGAATGGATCATCATTGTTGTAATGGCTTAAGGCCTATTGGTAGCTTTGGTTTAATGGCGAGCATGGTTTGAGAAGTTGATTGGGTTTGAATTTTGATTGATGCTTTGTCATTGGATAGTGTAGTGGTGATCACATCAGAGTTATTAAATGGAAGTTCATTGATGATTGGTTGAGCTTTTGGTCGATAGACCATTGGAGCACTCATGGAATGAGCTCCCTTTCTCTTGGTTTTTCTCTTATCCTGTTTTAATTTATGTTTTTGGGCATTATTTTTTGGAGCCTAGGATTGAGGGGCATACGCGTCACTTGTGAAATTGGGTGGCCACGCCAAGATGTTACCTTCATAGTAACCTTGGGTATGCAATAGGGCTTTTGGGACCCAATGCAACCTAGTCACCTGTGTACCATAGGAGTGCCAACTCCTTCGTTTAGGTCTAGAGTGTGAGGCATGAAAACTATGAGTTCCTAATAATGATTGGCTTTTGCGAGGCTATGGTCGACACTTAGGGACCCACTTGATAATTGGATCCGTAGCTTTGGGGGTGGTTTCTAGATGCTAGTGGGACTTCACAATGGGTGTAGGTTGTGATGCACCACCCCCTCCTTAGGATTGACACTAGGGTTAACTACCAGTGGCACTATAGGCTTTTGGGTGGCTATGGTGTCCTTTTTGAAAGCCATTATTATTCTAACATTGCCTATGGCAAGGTGGATGTGTTGCAGAGGTTGTAATCAATATTATAGTGAACTTGTTTTTTGAACACACAACCCAACAGTGATTCCTTGCCAATACTTTGTTTGTTAGGTAGTACATAAAAGATGATGGGTAGGCTCTCAGTCTTGATAGAAACCATTACTTTGCACTTCCCTAATAGTGGATAGGAGTGTCCCCCGAATGTGTTGAGTTGTGCATTGGTTGGCTGTACTTGGGGTTGACCAATAATGGTCAAGTGATTATATGTTAAGATATTATAGTCAGCTCCCTTATCAATACAGCACATCAAAGGTGTATGCCTTTTGAGTAGTCATTGCTATACGTAGATAGGCTGGTGCTATCGCTTCCTCATTCTCATCCTCTATTTCAATGATAGTTGCAACTCTCACATTCATTGGTGGTTCTATCATTGGATGTCCATGGAGTGGATGTGACGGAGGGTAATACTTTTTTATGTGACTTTCGTTGAAAAAGCCTATGCCTTCCCCATCTAAGGTTTTGAGTTCTACATTGCTTGTTCTGCTGATGTTGCGAACCTTGAAAGGCCCCAATCCCTTGAATTTCATTTTCTGC
Organism: Lygodium microphyllum; assembly: GCF_053477565.2. Lineage (NCBI taxonomy): Eukaryota > Viridiplantae > Streptophyta > Polypodiopsida > Schizaeales > Lygodiaceae > Lygodium > Lygodium microphyllum. The sequence goes on along the minus strand of NC_141136.1, from coordinate 88,860,190 downwards.
CTGTGTTCCTTAACAAAGTACAACAAGACTAGGTTTCCTTGCTCGAAGTCTCATTGTTTGACATGCCTGTCAAAACCAACTCTTGTGTCGTGCCTTCTCAGAGATTAGGGCATGGATTACAATGAGACGAGTCTTGGATAGGCGTTCTAGTTCTAGCAAATGATTTGTCCATGCTTCTTAATCTCTCATGGACTACTATTCTCAGGCTTAGAACAAAGAACTCTACTAGTAGAATCGCTTCAATTCCATAGGTCAATTTGAACTATGTTTCTCCTATGGTTGTTTTGTGGCCTATCCTATATGCCTATAAAGCTGCCATGAGCTTGTTATCCCAATCCTTCACTAGGTGACGCAGAGACTACCTTTGTTAGGACATTTACTAAGATCTTGTTTGTGGATCCAGCTTGACCATTAGCTTGAGGATAATACGGTGTGAGGATTTTATGTGGATTATCAATAATCTAGATAACAAGTGAGGAGTCACTTCATTGATAAAGTGTGTGCCTTAGTCACTAACCAACTCTATGGGACAACTGAACCATGAGATCACTTGCTCACAAAGAAACTTGGCCATGATTCTAGCGTCATTTTTGCGAGTTGCTTGAGCTTCCGCCCACTTGGTGAGATAGTTTGTGGTAACAATGATGTGCTTGGCTTGTGTGAGTACTGTGCCATAGGGCAGTTGATTGGACCAATAAAGTCAATTTCCCATTTCTCAAATAGTTGGCATGCGATCACTAGGGTCAACTCCATTTTGTCCTTATGAATAGGGAATTTGGCCTATTGGCACTCATCACAGTGCTTCATAAACTTAGTTGCATTGTAGAATCATAGAAAAGTCAAATTCCAAAAGCAGAAGTAACTATCGAGCAATACATCCTATTGCGTAGGGTTGGTTCACAAGATAAAGCAATGCTTGATGATCCACGAAGAAGATAAATGGTGTCACTAAGAATTTGGGAATTTTCCAAGTCTCAATTTCAAATAAGTGATAAATATTTGACCACGTGGCTAAATCTTGATCCATATTTAAAAGTGGGATTTGGGAAGGTAGCTTATATAGTATTTAGGGTAGACTCCATCTTTAAGTAGGACAACAATATTTGACCATGTGGTCAAATAATAAAGGTATTAGGGATTCCCAAAGTGCATGGAAATTCCCTGATATAGTGTTTAGAGGTATTTACAAAGAAAAAGAATGGAATTGTCCATCATAGTCCAACAAAGGGAAAGAGGTGTCCCCTCAATCATGCCCTCATTATGAGAAGGGATAGGTAAGGAAACTTGGAAGGGAACTCCTTAATGGTTGATTAAGGAACTCGAGGTGCTATAGGGATGGGACTAGAGGTGCACATCAACCTTTTAATGTGTCAGGATTGACCAAAGGAGGTGGGGAATCTCCATCCACCATCTTCAAACTATATGGAGTAGGAAATACTAAAGAAAATTTGAGAATGGAAATAGAGACACCTTTTGTAGGCATGGAGAATGTAAGTAGGGCATGCAAATAGGAGCCATAAGTCACACCCAAGTTACATTAATGAGCATACTATGGGTGACCTTATTGAAGTATTGATCTATTCTCACCCATAAGTGGGCACTCCTATTACAAAGATGGCCCTTTAAAACCAAGCAAGAGACTGCAAATAGTTCCTTTAGAAGATAATGACAAGGCAACTTGGTAGGCATAAATTTGTCCTAGAGGAATTGGTATGTCTACTTCTAGAGAGCATCAAAGATCATAGCTATAGAAACTCTTGAAGTTGTGATGACATGATTTATGAGACGAAATGTCAAGAAGTTTGCTTTCACAATAGTTGCATGGTAAACTCTAATGGCATTAATTGACAACTAGTAGGAAAATTCTCACCACTCTAGTAAGGATAATGCCTCTCCAAGACCTTTAGGAGTCAAGGTAGGGATAGTATTATGGATCGACCCAATGTGCTTATGGTAGGTGAAAAGATATATGTCACAATGGCCTAAATCCAAGGGTTGAATGAAAAAATAATTCGTAAAAAACTCAGTCAACTTGACCTTGCAAATACAAACTACTTGTAGGAGAGAATTGTAACCCATGGGACATATTAGATTATCAAGGATTCCATTTCGACTAGAAAGAATAAGCACGCATACATATAGAGACTAGGAAAGAATAGGACATCCCAAAAAGAAGAAAAATAAGCATTGGCAAGTAGTAAAAAAGGACCCATATACATCGTCAACTCAAACAACACCCCTAGACAAATCACAATCCCACGAGAAAAATTTGACATGATTTACATACACATGCAACCAATAGCTTCATGAGATGCAAAGAAGCAAGCATCTAGACCCTGTAGACAAGCATACGAAAGAAAAATAAAGCAAGCAGATAGTAGCCCAAACGTCAAGCAAGACTTCAAACTAAAGGTGATATAACCATGTGAGAGTGTGTACCAAAAAAAGGAACTAAAACATAGAGAAGACAGCAAGAAGATGAAGGAAGAAAGAAATCTGCACTGACTGAAATAAATGCTAAATACAAATAGAAGGACTGGTCAGTCCTCCTTGCACACAACTAGAGGCATCAGTGAGGGCACCAGATCTAGTTGAAAATGATGATGGTAGTAATGGCAGAACGGAAGACGAAGGAGTTTGCTCGAAGCCAGAGGAGCAACCTGCAAAAGATTATGGTAAAATCGGGGAGGAACCAACTATAAATAGCTGAAGTCTCCCAAATCTTGCTAACCTTCATAAATGGGCCACAAATATGGACGACCAACTAAAATAAGCCGTAGGCATAGGATGGCAAATAAATGCAATTTGGCTACATGGAAAAATGCCATGAATACTATCATGGCATGTCGAACAGTCTGTGACCGGCATGAGGTGTAAACCAATTTACAAACATAGGAAAAAGGGCCTAAAACAAGAGAAATGCGTGCTAAAATGCTAGAGCTCCCATGTCTCCATTAGACTCTGATAAGAGCTCACAACTAGGAGATGACAGACTAACAACGCTAAAAGTGACAAGCTAACACCCCCTCTCAAATTTTGGGGGTGTTTGAAGACCCAACAATCTAATATGATGAAGCATAGAAGCCCTGGGAAAAAGCTTCATGAAGAGATCCACTAGATTGTCCTTATTACTAGGACAATAGGCCACCGCTAACTCATAATCCACAATCCTCTCTTGAACATAGTGGTACTGAACCTTGATGTGCTTCGTGCAAGCATGAAATGTTGGATTCTTGGCCGCCAGAGCAAGGGCACTCTGGTTGTCCAAGTGCAACTCAGTAGATCGTGCCTGTGGAAAGCCAATCACTGCCAACAAATAACAACGGCAAACTACCTCCATAGTGAAAACAGACAAGAGGGGAGAGAGGTGAAGTGCCCAAGAGCATACACACACACACACACACAAAAGCAATGGAGACTTTTGAACACAGAGAGATAGGGCTAAAATATTCTTTTTCTTCTTTCTTCTTCACCCATTCAAAAGAAATAAATCTACAACATGATAAAGGACTAGCATGAAAGTACCACAATATATGTACACACGGTCACTAAGTGTGAACTTGCTAGGAAAGAAGAGGCGGCACAATGAATATGCCATAGCCAATATTGGACTATGTGGGTGTAGTCCAACTGTAGAATCATTGGTATATCCTCATGTTGGTCACCTAACACACAAATAAATAATATCATGCTACATCACCAAGGCATGTAGTGGATGCCAACTCATGTAGAGCTCGATAACTCAACACTCCCCCTCGAGCTCATCATGAGCTTGTGAACTTCAAGCATAGTCTTGAAGCATTGAAGCTTCTCAACTCCCAAGTCCTTGGTGAGAATGTCAAAAACTTGATTCTATGTGTTGACATAAACCACGTCAATATCACCTGCTAATTTATTATGGAACTCATCAAGAATATACACAAGTAATACATCCAAATACTTTCAAATGGAGCAAATTTGACTTTCTACCCATAAACTTTTCCTTAGGTATCATACCATGTATAGCAGCAATGGATGTTTTGTTCATAATGTATACAGCAATAGCAATTGCTTCAGCCAAGAGTAATGAGGTAAGTTTCTTTCTGACATCAGTGCACAAGCCACCTTTGCAACATGCCTATTTTTCCGCTCAGCAACTCCATTTTGCTGTGGAGTATATGCATAGGTATATTGCATTTGTATACATTTTTTGCAAAAAAAAAACTCATTTGAGAGATATTCGCCCCCTCCATTCAACCTTAGGCATTTAATATGCAACCTTGTCTCCTTCTTAACCAAAGCCTTAAAGCTTTTAAAGTGAGTGAACACCTCACTTTTTCTTGCACATAAAGTAAACCCATACTTTGATAGTATGATCATCAATGAAGGAAAGTCAATACCTATAACTACTCAAAGTTGAGTCTTTGTATGACCCCACATGTCAAAATGTATCAATTCAAGTGTCTTCTTGCATACATGATTTTTATGTGAAAATGCATGCCTTGCTTACTTTCCAAACTCACATGCTTCATATACTTTATGTATCCCATCAACCTTGAACTTGGACAAGCCATCCACAATTTGTTTTAAGTACATCTCTTTCAATCACTACATATTCACATGACCAATTCTCTCATGCTATATTTCAATATCAACCACAACACCTGAACCTTGTGCAAACATGACAGCATCCATTTTAGGCAAACTTATATTAAGAATAAATAATCTACTACCACGTTTCTCTTTTGCAATCAACCTGCAATCATTTTTTAGATCGTCTGCATAATAATCATCATACATGAATCGAACCTGCAATCCCTATTCTACCATCTGACCAACAGAAACTAAGTTTTTTGTAATATTTGGTACATGCAACACATCAACCAAGTACTTAGTTTTGCCATCCTACATACTCAAAGGAACATTTCCATCATGAGTAATGGGGTGAGTTATATCATCCCCTATCTCCACATAGCCCGAAGACTCTAGACTGTGCATTTCTCTAAACCACTCTCCATGAGAAGTCATGTGGTTAGAGGCACCTAAATCTACATACCATATATCATTCTTTGATGAACTATCAGTAGTCATAGTATTCATTAAGTACTACATAACAAACAATTATTTTCTATTATCGTTGTTTTTGCTACTACTGGATGCATTATTACCTTGCTACTTTTTTCCATTTCTAATTTCATTTTTCTTTTTGAAGCAATTTTTAAAAATGTGGCCTTTTTTACCACAATGCCATCACTCTCTACTATCACCAAAATTATATTGCCTATTAGAATCTACAACTTGCTCTCTTTGACTCCCCCTTTCTTAGGACTATCCTCCTTTATTTTAATGTGCATCATAACCTTAACCATGACTACCACCTTGGTCTTTTTGCCATGACCTCTACCTCTACTAGTAGAGTAAAATACATATTCAAACTTTTTTTTTTTTAAAGAAAAAGAGAAATCCAAGCCAAGGTTCTTCTCCTCAAGTATCAACATAGAAATCAAGTCTGCAAAATCAAGAATATCATCCCTTGTATTCATAGATAACCTAAAGCTCTTATATTTATCTCCAAGTCTATCTAAGCATGCATGCACAACATCATAATCATAAACTACCACACTTATAGATCAAGAGCTTCCACAATACTCTTGATCTTCAAGTCACAATCATTAGTGGACATGTTTTCTATTTTCACTTGGTTCAATTGAGCCGTAGCTTTCTAGCCTTTGTATTTACTTCGAACAGCCTTGCCAAGTTCTTCCATGCAATAGCAGGGATTTTAGATTCCTACAAATAGCCCATCATACTATCTCTGACACTAATAGACAACCAATATATGACTTTACTCTGTGCATACTCCCAATATTTCTTATCCTTTACCTATTCTATAATAGGATTTCGTGCAGAAACTTCAAGTGCTATTGCGATGTCTCCTTCAATGTAATTCTAAATGCCTTTGCCCTTTAAGAAATTTGTCATCCTAAACTTCAATGCTGGATAATTGTTATTGTCAAGCTTCTCGCTAACAATCTGATTGAAGTTATCAAATATTTTGACAAAACAGAAAACCTTCCAAAAAACTACAATATGTAAGCAAGCTAATACCAGGTGCACCACAACTAAGCACACAACCTTTTTCACTGACTACACAACAATAACTGCAATCTACAATTTATATGCAAATGCCTTTTGTATCTGCAATTCTACAAACACCTGAAACCTTACAGATTCGAAATTTGTAACCTACGTACCTGTAAATGGTGAACACAATCGAAACTGCAGTATACCCAAAAATTATTGTTCGAATCACTTGCAAGTCCAGAACACGAAGGCCAAAATGACCTCAAATCCCAAAAATCATAGCAGATTGCACTAAAGGGTACAACTGCAATATATACATTGTTATTTCTACTCACCAAGTTTCACTGCAATCGAAGACTACAGCCTTGCCTATCTCAGGAGCCTCCTTCAACTATAGCGTAAGGCAAATCAAGCAAGATGGAAGAGCTTTTTACTCGTTGCTTGCTTGCTTTCTTTCATGCTCCAACACGTTCACCTTAGCCTTCAATTAACTACACACAACTGTGGGACGAAACTAATACCATGAAAACAAACAAGAGGGGAGAGAGATGAAGCACCCAAGAGCACACACGCACTAAAGCAATGGAGACTTGAGAACACAGAGAGATAAGGCTGAAATCTTCTTCTTCTTCCACTCAAAAGAACTAAGTCTACAACATGATAAAAGACTAATATGAAAGTACCACAACATATGTACATGCAATCACTAAGTGTGAACTCGCCAGGAAAAAAGAAGGTACAATGAATGTGTTATAACCAAGGATAGACTACCTGGGTGTAGTCCAAGTGTAGAATCACTAATGTATCCTCATGTTAGTCACCTAACATGCCAGTGAATAACACCGTGCCACATCACCAAGGCACGTAGTGGATGCCAACTCATGTAGAGCTCGATATCTTAACACATATAGTAGTAGAACAAAGGGCACAATACTCAACCTCTATAGATGGAAGTGCCACAATAGATTACTTCTTACTACTCCAAGAGATAATTCCCAATCCAAGGGAGAAGGCATAACCAGTAGTGGACCACCACATGTCTATGTCACCCGCCCGATTAGAGTCACTCCATCCTGAAAAAGTTGCCCTCTCTCCATACATGATCCCATAGGATTAAGTCCCCTGTAGATAGCACTAAATGTGCAAAGTGGCTCCCTAGTGCATTGAGTAGGAGTCTTCATGAAAGAAGACAACAAAGCCACCACAAAAGAGATATATGGCCAAGTGTAGATCAGCCATATCAAAGAGACTATGAGGCACCTGTAATGGGTGGTATCACTAAGGGATCTCCTGCTTCCAAAAGCTTGAACCCTGGGTCCATAAGGCAAGAAATAGGTTGACACTTAGCCATACCAAACTCTGAAAGAAGCTTAGAGATATACCATGCTAGAAAACAAAAATGATGTGTGTCATCTCATAGATCTCCAATTGAAGGAAGAAGTGGAGGATCCCAAGATTCGTCGTGTCAAACTCTTAGCCCAATGGCTGTCGAGTACGATCAACCTCTTGTGTATCACTCCTTGTAAGAATGAGATCATCAATATACAAGATGACCAAGATACACTTTTCCTTTGCAACCTTGTAATAAAGATTGGGGTCATGATATAAGTGATGGAAGTTGTTGTCCAAGAAGAATCAATCAATCCACTAATACCAAGCCCTAGGATCTTGCTTTAGGCCATAAAGGGCCTTCCATAACTTATAAACATGGTCCTCCTTCCCCTACACAAGAAAACCAAGGGGTTGTGAGACATAAATCTCCCCCTCTATGACACCATTTAGAAAGGCCAATTTCATGTCCGTCTTATAAATTAGCCAATGGTGATGGGCAGCCAAAGCCAAGATAGCTCAAATAGTGGACATCCAAGCTATTAGTACAAAAGTCTCAAAGTAATCCAAACCTGCCCTCTAAGAGAATCCCTTAGCAACAAGCTATGCATTATGCTTGTTCGTGGCCCCATCTGCAAGATACTTGGTCTTAAAGACCCACTTCACACCAATCACCTTCCGCTTCTTTAGACAAGGAACCAACTCCCAAGTCTAGTTTCGCTTGATAGAATAGAGCTCAGTCTATATAGCATTGTGCCAAACTTCCTATGCAAGAGCCTCACCAACTATAGTAGGCTCATGGTCCTAGAGAATCTGAGATATAAGGGCATAATTCACACACAATGAACTATTCCACCATGCATGCAACCTAGCTAACCTACAGGGCCAAGAGGCATCTTAAGGATCTGAGTAATACATGAATTATATACGCCACCGACACCATCAAGAAATGGTGATAGCCACATCCCTCTACAAAGGATACCGAGAAGCCTTTGGTACCTGTAAAGCACCTATCTGTGGAAGGGACTCCCCCTCACTAACCAAAGGTGGGTCACCCTCTCTCGATGAAGAAGACTCCCCCTCTAACAACTCAATCCCCCCAAATGAAACCCGAGGAGATAGGGGCGGGGTAGAAATACTCAATGACAAAGTAGCAGATGAAGGAGCCATCAATGGTGAAAAGGGAGAAGGGGAAAGAGGGGGAGGAGTCACAAACGAAGAAGGGGTGCCAACAAAACTGATGGTTGTTGTTTTTTTTTTGTTTGGGGGGGGGGGGGGGGGGGGGGCGGGGGGGGATTTCAGTCGTAGACGAAGAACCACTTGTAATAGAAGAACCATCAATCGGATCTTTGAAGGTTGCAACCTCATCAAAGATCACATCCCTACTCACCTCGATCTTTCAAGCTGTCAAGTCATAGAGCTAACAACCCTTCATAGCCTTACTATAACCAATCAAGATAAGCTTCTTTAACTTGGAATCAACTTTGCTCCATCTTTTCTTTTTTTCCACATGGACATATGCCTCTCTTCCAAAGATGCAAAAGTGGAAGACCTGGTAGAGATTCATATCCTTCAATACCGAAGTAAGTAACCTATTGCAGATATGGACCGCAGTAGCCACAACCTCACCCCATAAGGAATGGGGAAGGCACATGTGCTCCAACATCGATCGAGCCATCTCAAGCATGGTTCGATTGGCACACTCCGCCACACCATTTTTAGATGTTGTGCTTGGATGAGAATATTCACCTGAATACTTTTATGCCCACAAAACTCAAAAACTAGGTTAGAACAAAACTCATCACCATGATCAGCTCAAATACCACAAACTTTGGAGATTTGATTCTCCGTAATCACCTTCCGCTCGTAGAAATGGGAGTATGCCTCACTCTTGTACTCCAAGAAATAGGACCACACATACTAACTAAAGGCATCAACAATCAGCATAAGTTACTTGCCCTTCCCAAGGGAGGCCATGCCTATAGGTCCGCAAAGGTCTATGTGAACCAACTCAAGCATTGTAGATGCCCTTCAAGTAGCAAACTATGGATGAAGCTGTCTATGTTGCTTACCCCTCAAGCAACCAGGGCATAGTGTGTGAGCATGAGGGAAATTTGAAAATCCCTCAACCAACTTCCTCCTCGAAGCCCGTCGAGGAGCATTGAGATTCAAATCCCATAATGAGCATGCCAAAGTAGTCCAAGCTCATGTGAAGACCACGCACCAAGGGCTATGAGTGTATAGAGCCCACCCTCCTGTATACCATGTCCAAAGAGCAGTTCATGAAGATGTATCCTCCACTGTAGTTGCATCTTGGGTAAAGATGATGCAGGTACTTAGCTATGTAAGACCATAAACAGACAGAAGGTTAAAGCCCAAATCTGGTGCATAAAGGACTTTGGCAAAATAAGAATGCCAATTGGGCAGTAAGGAAGTGGTCTCCACTCCATGCATAGAGACTAAGAGTTGTCACCAATGGTGACGGATCCCCTCTGAATCGTAGATCCTGGAGCCAATCCTAGCAGTAAGTTGTGTGGAAAGAGGCCCCACTATCCATGAGCCAAGGCTTCTTCTTAGAAGAAGCAAGGGTCGTATCCTCCACCTCAAATAAGTGTACAAATATAAACTAGATGGTAGCAGGTGTGGCCTTCAAACCCTTGGACCATTCCTTAGGCTTCAAATGAGGGTACTTTTGCCAACACTTCTCAAGATGAGTGCCCTTCCCACAGTGTGGGCACTTGGGCTATTTCTTCTTCTCATCCTTGGAATCATCCTTCTTGTCCTCATATTTCTTAGCTTGAGGCTTCCCCTTCTTCTTCCCGCCCCCAGATCCTAAAATAAAAGTCTTCATGGAGTCGGATCCACTAGTCCCCAACTCTCTGAGCTACTCATCATGCTCCAAGACAAGCACTGAAAGCTCCTCCCAAAGAAGCGTATCTTGGGTCCTCAAGGTTAAAAGGCTGGTGTAGAAGACATCATACATAAGAGATGGTAATTGAGTCAATAGAATCATGGCCATATCCTCCAAAGATGTTATTCTCCCTTGGGGATGCAAGCTTGTCCCACATATCCTCTAATTTGTTGATATGATCCTTCAAAGGAGTCATCAACACCGAGCATCCAAAGCTTCTTCTCCAAGGAGATCCCATGGGCAAAAATCCTCTGATGGTAAAGAGACAGATGCTTCTTCCACACCTCCAGTGCAATCTTCAATCTACAAACATGAACTGAGATGGAATCTTGTAAACTCATAAAGAGAAAGGATCGAGCTTAAAAGTTGAGCCGATCCCAAAGGGCTACATGATCCATCAATGACCCATAGGTGAGATCTTCCATGGGCCAGCAAACAATGAGAAAAATAAACTCCCAAAGGTCAAAGGTGTTGAGAATGCACTCCATATTACATGACCATTGAGAATAGTTGGAACCATCCAACTTGTCTTCTGTGGGCAAAGAAGGAAGCACGGGCACATGTACAACAGGTGCCACATAAGGCATCATTAGACTAGTAGACCAAGCCTTATGGGAAAACATGATGGGAGGGAGGAGGAGAGGGGTGTTCCGAACAAGGAGTCTAAACAATGGACTTTGACCTTCAATAATCTTATCGCCTCTCACAAGAATAATGAGAGACCTCATCCTCAACCCAAAAGATGGTCACTGACGAGAAAATGTCGTTTTCAGCAAAACACTACAATAAACAAAGCTTGGAAAAATCACCTCAACTACAAGAAACTCTATGTCCTCTCATTTGGCAATGATACCACTTGAGAGCACAACAAAAGAAGGAACTTGAACATAGAGAACAGAAGGCAACAAGAAGATGAAGGAAGAAAGAAATTTGCACTAACTAAAATAAATGTTGAATGCGAACATGACTAACCAGTCCTTGCATTCAGCTAAGGGCATCGGTGAGGGCACCAAATCTAGATGAAAATGATAACACCAAAGATGGAGTATGCATAGAGTCAAAGGAGCAACCTACAAAAGATGACGGCAAAAGTTAGAAGGGACTAGCTACAAATACCTAAAGTCTCCCAAATCTGACAAACCTGTATAAATGGACCATAAATATGGCTAACTAACTGAAATGGGATGTAGGACTACAATAAATGCAATCCATTGCATGGAAAAAATACCATAAATAATGTCATGGCATGTTGAACGATCTATGACCAACCAGAGGTTTAAACTGACTAAGAGACATAAAAAAAGGGCCTAAAACAAGAGAAATGCATGCTAAAATACTAGAGCTTCCATGTCTCCATCAAACCCTGACAAAAGCTCACAATCAAGAGATGACAAAATTGACAACACTAAAAGTTACAAGATAACAAACTAGACTAGAGAAATATAGAAGGGTGGGAGAAGTGTTGGTGAGTTGCCTTATAAAGACCCAATAGAACAACCACAAAGACCATGCATAAGCAAATAACATAACCCATCCCCAAAGGCATTTATGCTCTTTTATTAAATGAGTGATGAAAATGTGGGTGAATTAAAGTTTAACTTGATTCATTGCTTCTTGTTAGAGAGAGAGATATATATATATATCTATAATTGGGGTGATTTTATTAGGTGTTAAAACCTAGACTAAGATTGTGTTCATTGTTTAATTATTTGTTATTGATGACCAATACATTAGGTGTGACCCCAACTACATGACACACTAGTTTTTAAATGCAAATTTCTTAATTCAAAATTTAATGTATTTCAAGTGCAATTACATATGCAATTCTATTGACAAGTTCATCATTACAATTAAGGGTGTGTTTAACGTGAGCATGAATGCAATAAGTGACAAAGGTCCATTTTTATAAGTTAAAATGTGTGGTTAACACAAACACAAATGCAATGGTGGGGGTGATGGAGAAAGGAATGAGAGAACTTGGATGTGTGAGCACACAACCAAGGTTCAAAAGCAATAATACAAAAAACCATCGATGTTATTTCAAGGTGCGTGGATAGCTTTATCTTTTAGGCCTTTGTTTTTTGTCCTCTCTTTATTTTGGATTGTGTGAATATTTTGTATTTATGGTCTCTATGAATGGTGTGAATAGGGTTGGAGATGTGTAATGATGTGTTCGCTGTTGGGTTGGTTTGTTTTTGTGTTTAAGAGAAGATATTACTCCCTTTATAAACACCCAAAAAAATATCAACTTGGTTCTCAACATTGAAGTAGCTCCTTATCAACCAGCATCATTGGCTGCTTGCCCACCCCCCAACTAGAGTCACATGATCATGAGCTCTAGGATACACAAACCAGTCTTATTGTCAATCACCAGTCAGCACACTCTCATAGGATATAATTGAGCATTGTCAGGGCTAAAGTTGAGCTGTAGTGAGCAGTGGAGGGTAACTATGTAAAAATGGTGAGTGGGGTGATGTGAGGAAGGTAAATGCAAAGCAAGAGTGTTGTGCTGAGAGAGAGAGAGAGAGAGAGAGAGAGAGAGAGAGAGTCTTTTGTGTTGTTCTATTTAAGTGAATTACATAATGTTTTTTTTCTTTGTTTGTTTTTGTTTTGGTTTTTTTTAAAATACCTCACTTCCGCAACTGGCAGGAAAGGAGACCAGCGGAGAAGAATCGTCTACAGATGGCAACAGCCATCACAAGTGGCGGTGTAGGCATCGACAAGTGGCCACAAGCACACCAGGCAGAGTGGCAGTGATGGGCCACAGGCTTGTGTAGGATAGAAATTAATAGTGGCAAAGAAGACTGCCTCTAGTAACAATGATGGCACCCATAGTTTGTCAACTGACTTGTTGCTCTCCATAGGGCAAAAGAAGGGCTGTAAAAAGCAAACAGATATATTGCCTCTGAATAAATCAACAACAATTGCTTCCCGTAGTTTAAGGGCAAACTTAATCTACAAACTTTTAGACACCATTATTCCTCTTACAATTCTAACGTACCTAATTAGCTCTATGAATGGTAGATGAACCATTGCCTTAATCTGACCATTTTGCCCTGCCATCGAAAGGGCAAAAGAAGGTACGAGGGGCAACTTTGCTGCTCATATAAGGTACACCAATATAAAGGGCAACTTACTTGTTGCTGTCTTATTCGGAGTCAAAATACCTGTTCGTTTTTTACAGCCCTTCTTTTGCCCTTAAAACTATTGAAAATGGTCTGATGGTTGTCTATATTGGTGTGTTTCCCGTAGTTTAAGGGCACAAGGGCTGTATAAAACAAACAGGGATTTTGCCTTTGAATAATACAGTAACAAGTATGGTGTACCTTAAAAATATACAGTAAAAATTTTCAGAAGTGCCTTTAAATATTTCACCTTGACATGCATCCACCTTAGATTCAAAAGTCACTTGAGCAATAACCACAAATAGCATTGCAAGGCACCTTAAGCAACCAGATGGGTGAAAAATAGACCAGCATCCACTACTATCAAGAATGTAATATATAAGAGGAATCATTCTTTGACCTATACAGAGTGAGTGCATATTTGGTTATGCCTATAAAAGGCTTCTGTTTGTCTTCCTTTGACTTAGACACACACTTACACATTACCTTGTAGAAAAACACCATCGCTCAAAACACGACTGCAAGTTTGGCCACTCAGAAGAAGAAGACACATACTCCCTCAGCCAGCAAGCAAGAGCAGTCTCCTGCTCAAGGTCTGAAAGTGTGAGAATGTTCTGTTCAAGGACACTTACAATCTGAGACTTTTCAGACGATGTAAAAATAGGGCAATCAAATCCGCTCTTTGCATGGCAAAAGAGAGGAAGCCATAATAGAAGTATTTTCATTTTCAGCTCCCTGCTTACTGTGTCTACTTCACATGCCAGTTCCTTCAAGAGAAACACTGAAACAAGAGAACAATCTAAGAATCACAAGGCAAACTGATGATTACCGGTGTTAGTAAAATCTAAGTCATCACTTTCATTCCAAGATGCACATGAGAGAAGTAACTCGTCAGAACAGTTTTCACAAAAAGACAATGAGAACATACCGGAAATTCTCAACAGTGAAGCTTGTACATGTGGTTGAGCCGATAAGGACAGAGTTGCTAGGTGCGACTCGGTAGCCCACTCTCTGATAGCTTCATCATTGGCCGAGCATCCCTGCAGCTTCTCAGTAAGCCAAAGCAGCTCCTGAGCAAGCTTTTCTGGGAGTGCAACATCACTTGATGTTCTAACACTAGTTGACCATGCAGATGGAAATTCTGTTGAGAATCTCCCACCTTTGACCAATGGAAATAGAAAGCTGCAGATGGAAGAAACAATATTTTCTAAAGAGAAAACCTGAGAAGAGGTGAAGACACCTCTAAAAAAGATTGATTGGATCAAAGACCATGACCAGCTAGTTCCTTTTGCCACTTGCTGCCTCTGCAGTTCTAGCAGTGCAAATGTGAGTAGCTTAAGAGTTCTTGAAAAGGCAACAGTAAGTGCCATTCTATTTGCCTGTCTTAAGACCGCATCACCCTGATCCATATTCTGCCACATTATTTTATCAACTAAAGCCCGTGCAAATTCATACTTCTCAGATGAGACAGGTGTATCATTCACCAGTTCTAGAACCTGAAAACAATCAGGCACAAACTCAGTTTTGGAAAAAGACAAAATGATATATTCATCATATGCTTGGTTCATTATTGTGCAAGTTACAGGCACAGAGAAGCAAAAATGGTCCATAAAATGACATGTTTGCTGTGCCTTGAGAGAATAGGATTCATATCTCGTACAAAGACCACCTGCATAATTTGTTCAAATCAATCTATTTCTGATACAACAGAATGTGAATGTATTTCATGACCTGGCAAAGCACTCTCCCTATGGAAGTGGCTGGCACATTCGTAGATGAGCTCTCCTCCTCTTCATCAAGGCTCCACCATTTACTTTTCTGTATCATCCGTGATGGAACATGGCATGGAAGATGCTCCCAAAGAAATTGAGCAGTCAACTGTGCGAATTCAAAAGCAAGAATTATCACTCTTCTAATCAACTCCACAGCTGTCCATCTTTTCCACCCAGATATATCAGTACTAAATATGTACGCCAAAGTGTTCAAGGCACATGCCAGAGGAAGTAAAACAGGAATTTCACTGAGGGGCTTAAATACTGTATTTAACAGACTTGTCATCTTGTAATATCAAGAAATCTGTCTCACATAGCATGACCACAAAGACTGCTTTAACCTCCCAGAATCTTCTACCCCAAAACTGTACAACCACTGAATCACTGTCTCAGACATGTCCGTTTACTGGACTATATCCACATCTCTGCAAGAAAGGACAAATAACAGATGAACCATTTCCATACAAATCCAAAAGAGCATCAAAAGAGTGGCATGAAGAATATCACCATCTCACTTCATAAAGAGATCTTAAAAACAGTCAACAGATATTGACATCAGTAAAGCTGCAACATTTGTCAAACTCCAGGCTTGAAGTGGTAATGTGAAATACAATGTAAACAGAACAAAACACAAAGTAGCCATTCAAAAGTCTGAGGCACCAAAAGGATCTGAATTATAAAAGCCTGGTTAAATTAGAGTGTAAAGCCTCTTATGAACCACAAAACGGTGCTCGAAGATGCCTAGCCCATCTCTCACCAACAGTTGGTGATAGCGTCTTATGCACTTGCTTTAGTACCTTCTCACCAGAGCTAAAGTAGAGTCCTTTTGAGAGGCAATGATGCAGACCATCATACCTAGAGTGAACAATTTCGAGTCTCGAGTTGATACCAAAACTCAAAAACTTCATCTTAACCACATGGTAAGGTGACTTGATCCAAAGAAATGCCAATGAGCAGCCTAGCAATTGCTTCAGACTGTGCTGCTTCCATGAAAAGAGGAGATGTGAGCAGGTTGAAAGCCTATAATTGTTAAAGCTTCCACTGAGCAAGTTTCTACAATGCCAGCACATCAGGATGTTTGAGTGTGCAATATCTTAAACTCTTATCGATACATAAAGTAAATAGATGTGTCCTGTGCAAATCTGACAAGACAGGACACAAAAGACATCCGTTTCCCTCTCTCCAACGTGTTGCAGATATGCCCGTGACTCCCAACAAGACTGCAAGTGATCACAACCATGGACAGGAGGCTCTCAAATGGCACTATATATCGTACAACAGCAGCCTGAAAATAGTGGCCCAGGGCTACTGAGTTTCACAATTGTGTGCCACACTCCAGATCCTGCATCCTGATTCACCACAGAGTCCATGTGCTGATTCCCTGCAAAGTCCACATGCTGATTCTCCATAGGCTCTACTGCAACTATAAACCTGTGCTTGTAACTATGTAAAAGATAGTCTTGCAACTCGAAGTGTTGCCCATTGCATTCCGTTTCTCTGAAACATGTACTTTATCATGCCAGTTCAATGTGCTGGAATCCCTTCTGCTCAGATCATGTGCGCTATATAGAGCAACTATTTTGCAAAACATCATACTTTTATTCCTTGACATATCTCTCAGCAGCTGAAACACTCTGTTCATGTATTTCAAACCTGCTTTTTCACTTTAAGTTAAATAAAGATATCATCCCGAAAAAGGAGAACAAAATTCCCTACATAAGTTGTGAGGACACATCAATGTAGCAGCTGTATTTGTTGGCCCAAAAAGTAAAACCAGAAACTCACAACACCCACTCTAGTTCAAAAAGCAGTCGTTGCAATTCTCTTCCTGAATCCTTGGTGATATTCTGACCCATTTTTCACGCCCTCTTTTGATGCTCAATAGATCTTGTAAGTACTGAGAAGATACAATGAAAAATTGAAATCAACTATGGGAATGGAAACATGGGACACCCCCAATCTCAGTAGCCTGTCCAAGATAGCATAAAGAATACTTAAAGATGAAGTACAGGATGAAGAGAAACTTCTTCCCACAAAAAGTTGCCAACTAATGTGCAAGATAGTTCAAGGAAGAGCTGCTCAAAGCTCCAAGAAGACCATCCAATAGTCCTCCAAGCATATGCAGTATTTGGGATACCACAGTACATTGAAGAAGCAGAGCCATGTCTCAAGCACTGAACTTGGCTCACAAATAACCTCTAAAGCACTAGTGCTGAATCATACAAAGAGAGAGAACACAAATACGCCAAGGAGGAGCCAAATACATTCCCATTATCCAGAATATGAAATCAAAACACGATGAAAACGTAAAAGTGCAGACTAGTTCTGATTAATTAAATCTCATCACTATTTTGCTTATTTCATTTTAAATTCCAGATGCAAGATTTGAATTTACAGCCTATGGATTAACAGTCACAATGCCCTCTGATAAGTTGAACTAGGAAAACTGCCCCCATGATGTTATGAAAGGTCCACCTGCACGAGGCTGGTGACGAGCTGACAACTGCTTCAAGAGGATGGTGACAAGTGTGAGGCTGCAGGAAGGTGTCCTACGACTGATGGTGATGTTATCTAGTTAGGCAGCAGCAACTGTTGATGGCGGCAACAGCTCTAAGACGTAGAATGGACAGTGTGAGGAGAGGTGACCGTAGGCTAAAGGTGTGATGAACAATCAAGACAAGGTAATGAGGATGCCCACAATTGACTCTAGTTACGGAAGAATTTTGTGCATTTATGCTACTATTCAAAGCTAAAGCCTTTTTTTTAAAATAACCGGCAAGTAATTGCTTTTGGGGAATTAAGGAGAATAAAATACGGATTAATGCATTGTATCATTCAAGAGATACAATTATGTGTTTCTCCCTCCAACCCGATCACAAGTTTGACACATTGTTGCTATGGCTTCTTTTCCAAACAAGGAAACACAAACCACTAGGTGCACCTATTGTGGCAAGAACAGCCAGTCCATCAAAGATTGTTGCCATTGGCCTTTGCTCCCTACACCAATGGAGCACATGCATCTAGCCACACACGTCACATCATTTTGGGCGACAGAGATTGTCCTGCATCGGCTATCAAAGTTCTATGCTCACGGCAATTAGACGCATAAGATACACACTAAGCCCTTGTGAAGAACATAATGCTCTAAGACCTCACAAGATGATAAGCTCTCTTGCTACGGAATTCCCCCCACCTACTATCAACTAGTGTCTTCCATGACCCTTGACTTCATAATCCACTCATTAAGCGGCACCTCCACTCTGCACTCTGCTCCATCGGAGAGAGTGGTGGTTCATCATCACCCTCAGCTCCACAATCTACACCATCGAGAGAGAGAGAGGCTTTTGTCCCACCCTTGGCTTTCCAATCTGCTCCATTGAGAGACACTAGCACTTTGCAATGATAGAGGTGGTTGTCCAATACTCATATCGCCATTTCTACTCTACCTCATATGACATCACTGACACCGACTCAAATGAGGGCATCAAGGAGACCATCTATGGCACCCCTCCTAGGGGGGGGCCTTCCTTTTTGAGTGGATCTGTGATACCCCTCTCTCCCTTCCCTCTTCTACTCAAGTTCAAAAAGACACCCAAAGGCCATGATTCCTGAATTTGTGGGTTCCCTCTCCCCTTCAAAGGAGGCTTTAGAGGAGGCTTCGAGAGAAATCTTGTGCCACTAATTTCATCGTGCAATCCCTTGCACACCTTGGCAAGAAGCCTTTGCATTCTTCATTTATCCTGGATGGGGGTGGTCAGTCTCAAGCTACCATCTCACCAAAGCCTTGGATGTTTCCGCCACGACTTGGTGGTTGTGTCTTCAAATCTTATCCAACAAAGAGAAAGGGATAGGGTCCTCTCTCTTAAGGCCCAAGATCAAGTACGCCTTTGCAGTCTTATCGACATAGATATGGAACTAGTAGCTTCTCTCACAAGGTCGAGTTTCACACACCCCCAACTATCAACTTGTCTATTGTTCTTCTGCACCTTTGGTGGAGTTCCATCCTCTCTTGAGTTGTACGTATTTCCCTCATCATCGAGAACCTTTTCACTTAACTATCCTTAAATGGGTACCCAACTATGTCTATACTTGCCTACTCAAATCACCTTCATTGTTCTCAATATACACTAAATTATTATTATTATGTGTACTGGCCCTTATTTGTTTCAACATCGGAGTGAAATTTTGTTTTATCAAGCACTGTTTTCAGGTAAATCTTCTCAAATTCTACTATTGTTTGCATAATTGGAGCATCCTCAACAATTAATCTCTAATTTCAGCATGCTATCGATTGCCCCTTTGTTTCTCTCTCTTCAGTACGAAACAATATTATATTATTTGACTCGATCGAAGCAACCAGCAGCTCTTCTATAAGTGGTTCATCCTTATTTGAAGATTTATTTCCTCTAGACATTCTTTATTTGGTAATTATCATTTTATTGTTGATTTGCATTCATGGCCAGCAATAATAATGATGATGATTTATTGGGTATGCTTGGGGCTAAAAACAAGCTTGACAGCACCAATTATCCTATGTGGGTATATATGAAGTGACATGTTCTCATCAGGAAGAATTTATAGAATATTATGATTGGCACTAAGCAAAGGCCAGTTTCTCAAACACCAGTACCATGTCATGTGATCTGTCTCCACATCAAGATGTGGCTCTCATGATGCCATGTCCTCTTTCTCTTCTCCACCAGCCCCCACTCAAGAGCAAATCTGTTGGTGCAATAGCAATGCCCAAGCACACGTCTTAATCACCCTATCTGTGAAGAGAGTATATGCTCATGCAAGATAGCCAAGGTTCCATGGTGTTGAGCTACAAATACATTAACTTTATTAAAACAGCTCCAAAACTCAATTAATGAACGAATTGAAACCTTTTATTAAAAAGAAACATGGTCCTAGAGAGTTTGTGTGTCCCACATGCAAACCCTAATTTGGGAGGCCCCAAACTTTCTATAACTAGACTGGCTGCCCTCCCATTCAGTCACTCATTTTTGCAATTTGCAAGTGTTGAAGCTTCTCTGTCCACACCCCATTCATGGAGGATATCTCAGTTGGAGCTGTCCAAGATTGTTGTCCATCTATTGGCGCTTGTTTCTCAGCCTTCCTACAGAGTTTTGGACCGTTTCCAGCCATCTCCCTCTTGTTAATCATCAAGGTGACTATGCAAGCCATCTGGAGCTTGCATTTACTGCCTGCGTTTAGCCCAGAACAGCTGTCACCTACAGCTGGCAACTATCAAACTACTGTGTTTGCTATCTTCTGTTGCCACCCAGCCCTATATGACCTCTAACTGCTGCATTTACATTATTCAACTGCCATCTAGACTCCTTGGAGTGTCCCTGGGCTGCATTTTGTTGTTCTATGCCTTTGACCAGCTGCCACGTCATTGCCTTGGGCTGTGTTTCCTGATTTCTCTGTCTTCTGCCCATCTATCACCAGTTCAGCATCCACTACTGCATTTGCTGCTGCCAAACACCTTCAAAGGCTGCCTTGTTACATTTCGGGATTTGTTAAGAGTACGACACACACTCCAGCTCATACTCTCTGCCCCAATCCTCTAAGCATGGGAGGTTGGGGGTCAGTATTCATTCACCACATAGTGTGTTTGCTGCATAAGCATTGTATTTATTCAATTGATTCATTTCATTATTCACTATATTCGTTGTCTCTAAGTTTCCCTAACCCTAATTGTGTTCTATTATCAGTTTGCACTTTGTTATACGATTATATTTGAGTTTCTGTGTTAGGGCATTTCTTTACATGGGATCACAGGTAGCTGTTCTCTGAAGAAACCTAGACCTTGATCTAAAAGCTCTTCTCAAAAGCCAAGAAGAACTACAGTAGGACAAATAACTTCAAACGCTTCTAAACCTACTCAATCCTCAAAGAAGCTTATGCCGAGAACTAAGCAGGAGTGGCATCCACTACTAGCTCCGCAAGGTTCTAACTTGGACAGAGATCCGACTAACTATATTGGAGACATCATAGATGAGGAGCTTAGCTAATCTTGGCTCACAAAGCCAAAAAGACCAAAGAGCCACATCAACAAGCCTTGAAACAAAAGTTGCAAGAAGAAGGTATACTTGATTCTTTCTCATCAAATGTAGTGCATAAGTTTGACAATGTTGCACGGCCTTCAAGACCTCAATTAGGGATGGGCCCCCTCTTGGAGAGAAAATCCGGAGTATGTTCTTTACTTTCAGCCTCTCTCTTCTACTTCCGTGCAAGCTACACAAGTCTCTACTTTCATCCCTTCGTCTATTTCTTTTTCTTCACCACCTTTGCGGCATGTTGGTAAAGAACAAGTTGAAGCAAGAGTATCATATGCTGATCACAGCAAATCCCCCATTGAAGATCCACTCATGTATGTTAATACAACAAGAGGTGATTATGAGAAAAAGTCTAGTATCTCCACTTCTTCCCTTCCTTCTTTTCATTATGCTTCTCAAAGTCAAAATGACTTTGGTATTTTATCTTCATTACATTTTGCATCCTCACCTTCATTTCAATTTCCATCACTTAATCAAAATCTATTTAATGCATCATCATATCCACAACAGTTTCAAAACCCACCCATCCCACCCACTTCTTTGCTGCATCACCATTATCTTTTACACTATTCACTTTTACATATCAAACAACGGTCCCTCAAACATAGGCATAGTCGTTAGGACCTCTGCACCTATAGTTCTGGGTAGTGCTCATGCACCTTCGGGGGAGGCTTAGGCTCCATTCTATGTACCTTTGGGTTACACCTAGCATGGGGTCCCTCCCCCTACCTACCCAAGTGTCGACCAATTGATACCACAATTTGCCTCCATGGCATTACCTAGTGGTCCTACTAGTCATTCTGCTATGCCCCAACCAACATTTTTGGACAAAGCTTCCATGTGTTGGGGTGTAAATGCCCTTTTATTCACCTCCGTCGTGTATTATTTATTTGTACATCTGAATGCACCCTTATATGCCCTAAGTATAAATACATTTTATTCTTTGTTTACCAACACATTTTTGTTCGTACATCCAAATCATATCGTACTCTCTCTCTCTCTCTCTCTCGATCACTCTCACTCACATGCTCACTCCTCCAACTGCAACACACACTCAACAACTGATATCAGAGCTTAAGGTTTTGCACGCTTCCCGAGACCAAGGGCACCTAGCAAGGCTGATGTCTAGCTAGTAGGTGGCAAGAGACAAGTAGCAAGCAACCAGTCAGCGTGCAGGCGGCGGGAGTTCATGGCGACCGACAACAAGCGTGGTCCAGGCGGTAGTTACTACACGCAGGCAAAGAGTCAGGGTGAGTTGCAGGCGTGAGGCAGGCGACGGGGACCAAGTGTCGCGCGTGGAACGACGACCAGCATAATGGTCAATGAGGCGGGCAGCAAGCACACACAATGGACGGGCCATCAATTGTTACTGATATATCATCAATAAAAGCACTCCCCGCATGAAGCTCTGTTTCAAAACCTCTTTTAATTATTTGTGTGTGTATTTGCCAACTATAAGTTACTATAAGTTATGTCGCACATGCACTTGGTGGTATCTCGTGTCAGCTGTTGGCCTAGATCATTCATTTGGCCATAAGTGTCAATTGGTGATACTAGTAACTAGAGATGTGGTGTTTAATGGTACCTAGCACCAATTTGATGGTCAAAGATAGCAGAGATACTCGAAAATGAAAGTTTCCTAGCCAATTTAATTATTGGCTAGTCAGATTATTTTTCAAGGCACCGAAATAATTATTAGATTAATTTTCAATATTTAAAGACTGAAAATTAATATTTGATTATGGATGATACTAAAAAACCATTTGGGAAGGCTGACACTTGTCAAAAATGCCCATGCAAGACTAAAAAACGTCTTTACAGATTGGAGAGAGGCATTTTAGTGCATTCAACTTGCAAGAGAGAGGGAGGAGATGTTGTCTAATTTGCAGCCATTGAAGGACCTTCTAAGGCAGTCAGGGGCAAGAGAAGGCCAATCAACAGCAGGTGCCAACATCTACAGGCTGTTGAGACAGGGCAACAACAGTAAATGACTGATTTTCTTCAGTTCTTTGTATCTACAAGCTGTTGAGACACGGCAACAGCAGTAAATGACTGATTTTCTTCAATTCTTCGCGACAAAAGTCTAAATTTTCTCTCCCCTTAGCATTCTCTCTGATCTCCCAACCTTTCTACAGCCTTGCTCCGAAGATTACAGCATTGAGATCACTAGAGGCTAAGAAATTTCTCTCGTTGCTATAAACCCTAATCTGCAATATAAATTAAGGTTTAAGAAGTGTGCCAAATTCGGAAGCTCCAAGTCTTAGATTCAACAGGGTTGAAGCTGTTTTCAGTTAAATTTAGGTAGAGGAATCAGCAAATCAAGGTAGAGGAATCAGCAAATCAACGAATTTGGGACATTTTTCATATCCATCAAAGTGGGTGAAGGCCAATTGATTGCCCGAATCAAGGGGCAAATAAGATTGAAGACTTGCTCGTTATTTTCGACAGCAAGGGGAGTTGGAATATCGAAAGGGATTGGGAGAATCCCATTGTACATCAACTTCTTCTTCAATTAAGTTAAAGAAATACCGAAAGGGGCACCAGTTTTGGGGCCAACAGGGTGTCCATTGTCCAAGATTGTAAGTTATTTTGCATGTGACATTAATGTGACATTAAAAGTGATATTTAATGTCACATTAAGGTCATAAATATGGAATGTGACATTAAAAGTGATATTTAATGTCACATTAAGATAAATCTAGGGAAACATGCACGAGAATGACCGTCCGGGCTCTTGGGCGCCCGAACGGGGTTAAGGGGAGCCTAGAGAGTAAGGGAGTCCAGGAATAGTAGGACTTCAGGAAGTTGACGGCTGGCAAAGGAATCCGGGTAGAGGGCCAGCACTTATCTAGGCGTGGCTGGGAGGTGAAGGATACTCGTGCTTTCATCGTTTTTATGAATCTGTCTCTCCGTCATCTATCATTGGTATCAGAGCCTGTAAAAAGGAAGTAAAACGGAGTTTACCTAAGACGCTGGAAGAGGCAATTAAATTTGCATTAATTTATGAAGATAGTACGCGTCCAGGTACACTCACTAGTCTCACTGATACGGAGCCCAAGTCTAAGGAATTGGAAACCTCAAAATTTGTGGGCAAATTTAAAAGAAAAATGCCATTTTTCAAGGGTAAAAAACAACCTTTTGAAAAGAAACCATATATGAGGCCAAAGTTAAGTCCTGATGACTTTGATAAGGCCAAAAAAGAAAAATTGTGTTTTAATTGCCTATCCCCTAACCATGCTGCTTGGAATTGCCCTCAAAAGAAAAAGGGGGAAGATAAAGGAAAGGACAAGGGCAAGGGAAAAGAAAAACAAATCCATGTAGTGCAGACCTTAGAATTAAAGGGCCATGAAAAGTATAAATCTTTAGAGGTCTTGCACATGGATGTACAACATAAGTGTTGTATGTCAACTTCTATGTGGCAGCCTACTTTTGGGCCACATGATTTACTTAGAGTACATGGATTGATAGCTGGAAAACGGGTTAGAGTCATGATTGATGACTCTGCCACACATAATTTTATAAATTATGCACTTGTCAAAAAATTGAAACTTCCCCAACAAAACAGTGAGCATCAATATGTTGTTCGTATGATGCAAGGCCAAGACAATAAAATATGGGATACAATGGTATCCAAATTTGAAATCGAGATTCAAAGATATAAAGATAAGCTTGATTTCCAAATAATAAACATGGAAAGAGCTGATATTGCTCTAGGGAGGGAGTGGCTATGGGGGATTGGAACCATCCTTAAAACGTAGCTATCACCATAATACACTGGAATTTGAAAGGGATGGTAAGATTTTTGTCATTCAAGGTGAACATGAAGTATCTGATAATCCTTTGCTGTGTTCTACTGAAGTTCAGAAGCTGATAAAGAAGGAAATTTGTGAGGTATATATGTTATGGTCTCTTCCTGTACATAATACTTTTACTTTCTGTAATATAAAGCAACAATTTTCTTATGTTTGTGAGTTGAATGTTAATAATGAATTGAACAGTTTGTTAGATGATTTTAAAGATGTGTTTCCTTCTGATTTACCAAGTGGCCTTCCACCAGATAGGGGTGATATAAATCACCCAATTGATATAAATAAAGATACACACCCAATTTCAAAACCACCGTATAGGTTAAGTGAAACACAGCATCAAGAAGTTGAAAAACAAATTAAGGATTACCTGGATAAAGAGTTTATTCAATCCAGTAATTCACCTTGGGCTTCACCAATTTTATTGGTAAAGAAAAAAGATGGTTCTATGCGACTTTGTGTTGACTATAGAGCACTAAATAAAATAACGGTGAAGAATAAATTTCCTATGCCCAGAATGGAAGATCTTTTTGATCAATTGCAAGGGGCAAAATTCTTCACAAAGATAGATTTAAGATCAGGCTATCACCAAATAAGAATTAAGGCACAAGACGTTTCTAAGACGGCATTTCGTACTAGATACGGGCATTATGATTTTTTGGTGATGCCTTTTGGCCTCACTAATGCACCAGCTACCTTTATGAAGCTGATGAATAGTGTTTTACGGCCCTATCTAGGACATTTTGTAGTAGTCTTTTTGGATGATATTTTGATCTTTAGTAAATCAAGAGAAGAACATTTGGAACACTTACAATTAGTATTCCAACTGTTAAGAACACATTCCCTTTATGCGAAGAAAACTAAATGTGAATTCTTTGCATAAGAGGTCAAATATCTAGGGCATATTATCTCGAAAGAGGGAATCAACATGGATCCAGAAAAAGTAAGGGCAATTATTGAATGGCCACCAAGGCTCGACTCGTCTCTTTAAAGACATCCCAGGATTCAAATTTCATCCACATCTGTGAGTTATCTCCCGACAAGATGACTATAGAGGCCCACTCTTTGCAACCAAGAACTTATTCTCCTGTTTAGATTGTGGATAGTGAAGTTACAAATCACATGACCCCCATCCAAGAGATTTCTCACTCGAGCCCTTACACCCAAGCATGTCTGGGTCAAGAATAGTAACTCGGTCAAGATTCAAGCTCATAGTCGTATCAATTTTGCTACTGACCAAGATCCGGATCTCGCTACGTTGAACAATGTCTACCATATCCCCCAACTTGGGGTGAACTTGTTATCTGTTCAATAGCTTTGTGGGTTGAGTCGAGTGGTCTTTTTTACAATAACCACAGTTAAGATCCTTGACTCTCAGACAAGTTTGGTTATTGCTCATAGTGTGACCCAATTTCTTTCTAAGCCGACAGCTAAGGGCTCAGAATTCCACCGCTTCCAAGCTTCAACCACCAATAGGAACCTATGAACAATGAGTCTCTTTGGCATTATTGATTGGGCATCTCAAATACAACTCTTTATGAATTGCTCCTCTCTACCAACTCTTCTCAGAATGGAGTTGTAGAGTATAGAAACCACACAATCATGAACATGGCACGCACTATGTTGCTCGCAACAGAGCTCCTTGAACACCTTTGGGTCGAGGCTGCTAGCACTTCAGCATACATCCTCAACCGGTGCCAAGTCTGTTGGTCTCTCAAATAACTCCATATCAAGCATTCTTTAGCTCTTGGCCTATAGTTTCCCACTTTAGAGTCTTCAAGTATCGTGCTTAACACACACATCTGATGATAAGATAGGAAAGCTCACTCCTCAAGTTGATGCCCTTATTTTTATTGGATATTCCTCCAAGGTGAAAGCCTATGATTTATTTGGCCCTTAGACAAACAAGGTGATCATATGAAAAGACATTGTTTTTTATGAGAGAGACATTGTGCAGTCTTTTGCACCGAACTCAGAGCCAATTCCTCAAGATATACCAGCAAAGATAATGCCTTCTAAGCCACGTCTACTTCCCCCTCTTGACCTTCCCACAAATTCTTCAGTCCCCAGGCCCCCTCTACGAGACCTATTATCTCATTGGTACCAATAAACCATGCAAGATTAGCGGATCCTTCCATCGGATTCCACTCTAAAGGCCCCTAGAAGATTTTCCCAGCTTGTCCCTTAGGCTTCATTTGTGTTGTCATTTACAGCTGACTATATAGCACATTTTGAGCCAAACACTTGGCAAGAGGCTTTTCAACACCCCTAATGGCAAAAGACCATGGAAAAGAAGATAGATAGTATTGACCAAAATGAGACTTGGATCTTGGTGGATCATCCGAGTCACAAGAAAGTCATCGGGACCAAGTGGATTTTTACGACCAAGCTCAAAGTTGATGGCACTTTAGACAACGATGAGGCTCACCTTATCGTGCAAGGGTTTTGACAAAAATAAGGTATTGACTACAAAGACATCTTTGCCCTTATAGCACAGTTGACATCATTCCATCTGTTCATCACACTAGCCACTCACCACAATTGACCGATCTACCAGATGAATGTCGAAAGCGTCTCTGTAAACCATTATCTAGAGGAGAAAGTCTATATGGAGCAGCCACACAAATTTTCTTCTGTTGATCGGAAAGATAAGGTCTTTTGTTTATGGAAAGCTCTTTATAGGCTGAAGCAAACACCTGATCTTGGTTCTAGACGATGGACGAGTTTCGTAGAACTTAGGATACCATTCTACCCCTTATAACCCGAACTTGCATGCCCATATCACTTCAGAGGGAATCAACTATATTCTGCTATACGGAAATTGTTTACTTCTCACTGGCTCCAATTCTACTACCATAACAGAAATTAAAACCCAGTTTAGTTTCACATTTGAGATGACTAGCCTCAATCAATTGTCTTATTTTTTGGGAATGGATGTCCTTCCAAGGGTAGTATTTTTATGTCACAACAAAAGTACACTCTTCAGTTGTGCAATAATATTGCATAAATCAAACATGGCATTTTGCTACGCCTCTTGATCCCACTATCCACTTATCTAAGAATACTCTCAGTCTTCAATGAGCACACCAATAGGTTTGTTGTAGAGTAACTTTTTTTGTTAATTCACACTAGGCCAAATTTAGCATACTCAATTAGTTTGCTTACACAGTATTTCACTGCACCTAGGATGTCACATTGGACAACCTGTTTACATGTGTTGAGATATCTTTGGTGTACATATTCCTATGGATTAACTTTTGGTCATGGTTTATGCTTGCATGGTTACACTAATTGTGACTGGACAAGATATCTTGAGACATAGCGTTCTCATGGAGGTTGCCTCTTTTCCTTGGGCACGACTCCCATCTTTAGGTCAAGCTGTAAGCAAAAGATGTTGTGCTAAGAAATGCACTTAGCCACTTAAACAGCCCCAAAACATGCTTATTTTAGGCTTATTTTAGGCAAAACCCTAAAACGGGGAGCGGATCGAGAAAGTTAAGTGGGAGCGGATCTAGAACCCTACTTTTCTATAAATTGGCGGCCAGTCCTCCACTCTTTCACATTTGTAGGTTTCAGGTTTTACCAGCTTGCTGCTCACACCCCTGTCACAGAGGACATCTCAGCCCTTGCTGTCCATCACTGTTCCCTATAGTCTCGCGCCTGTTTCCAGCCTTCCACATGCTGATTGCTGTTGTTTCTGCCTGGCAACTGATTGTTGTTCATCTGCACTGCTGTCATACAACCTGTCACACCAGCAAACTGCTGCATTTGCAGGCTCCAGCTGCCACCCTGACAGTTTTCTCTCTCCTGTCTGCAGTCGCTGCAGTATTTCTCTCTCCTCCAGGCTGTCTTGCCTGCGTTTTTAGTCTTTCTCTCTCCTGCAGGCTTCGTTTTTAGTCTTTCTATCTCTTGCAAGCTGTCCTGCCTGCGTTTTCAGTCTTTCTCTTCTGCAGGCTCCGTTTTCACTCTTTCTCTCTCTTGCAGGCTCTGTTTTTTGTCTTTCTCTCTCCTGCAAGCTGTTCTGCCTGCATTTTTAGTCTCTCTCTCCTACAAGCTCTGTTTTAAGTCTCTCTCTCTCCTCACTGCTGTCTGCATCAGATCCAGCTTCTCACTACTGTGTTTGCTGGTGTTCGACATCCAAAGACTGCCTTGCTGCAATTCGGGATCTGTTCGGAGTACGACACACTCTCCAGCTCATTACCCCTGCCCTGATCCTAGAGATATACGAGTTCGAGGTTCAATATTCATTCACTGCATAGTGTATTTGCTGCAAGAGCATCGTATTATTAGTAGTCATATCATTTCATTTATTCATTGTGTTCATTGTCTCTGACTTACTCTAACCCTAACCCTAACTGTGTTTTTTTTATCAGTCTGTGCTTTGTCGTACAGTTTCTGTTTATGTTTTTGTGTTAGGGTATTTTTCTTTACATGGTATCAGAGCCTGATACACTCTGAGAAACCTAGGCCTTTAATCTGAAAGCTCTTCGCAAGAAGCAAGAACAACAGTAGGTTCAAATGACTTCGAACACATCAGCACCGATTCAGTCTCCAGATCAGCTTATGCCGAGAACCGAGCAAAAGTGAGCCGATCAGCTTGCTCCACAAAGTTCCGACATGGTGGAAGAAACATCTGAGCACATGGAAGAAAAGATAGGCAAGCTAACCTTTGAGGAATATAAACTGATCATAGCCTATCGACAAAAAAAGATTGAGGAGCTCGACCGAAGGATTGCCCTTCAAGAAAAGCTTCTAAATGAAGGTATGCATGGATTTCACTCTTCAGATGTTGCGCGTAAGTCTGATGATGTTGCAGGGCTGTTGAGATCTCCATCAGGGATGGACCCCCCTCTTGGAGAGCAAGATCCGGAGTATGTTCCATTTTTTCAGACTCTTCCGTCCTCTCCGGTGCAAGGTACTTTTGATTCGTCTTTTGTGCCTTCTTCTTTTACCTCTTCTGTTTTGCAGTATACTGGTAGAGATCATGTGGAAGAAAGAGTCCAGTCTGTTGACTACAGAAAAGGTCCTCTAGAGGACCAATTCTTGTATGTTAACACACGTCACAAGGATTATAAGAAAAAGCCAGGTAACTCTTCTTCTGTCCTTTCTTCTTTTCCGTCTACTTCACATAATCAGAATGAATTTGGTGTTCCTTTCACTTCATTACATGGTGTATCATTATCTTCACAGTTTCATTTTCAGTCTTTATATGATAAAAATGAACAAAAAGAATCTACACCTCATACACCTCACTTTCAAAACCCACCCATCCCACCACATTCTTCCGTTGCTTCACCACCTCCATTTACACCATTTACATTTCCATTTCAGACACCTCATGTCGCACCGCACATCACACCGGGGGGTTATAGAAACATAGACACATCCTTTAGGACCTCATCCTTCCCTCAGCCGAGTGGTGTTCCACCTACCTCATACACATTTCGGGATCATTGCAGCTTGGGTATCGCACTCAGTCTCTCCCAAGTGTGGATCAATTGCCTCCACAGTTTGCCTCCATGGCATTACCTAGTGGATCTTCTGGTCATAATGCTGTGTCCCAACCTTACTTTGGACAAGGCTACTATGTCCCAGTGCCTCCACCTACACCGGCACTTTATGGAAACATTCATGTTCCAGTGCCTCCGCATCAATCGGCACTCATTGGACACTCATAGCCTACTTCTGCCTACCCACCTCTTCCCCCTCCTTCTTACTCTTATCAAACACTCTCACCTCCACCATCTTTCCCACCATCATCTTACTCCACCCACCCGAGACCTCATGGTTCTAGCTCATCTTCTGCCAAGAATGCATTTAATGACAAGACTCATTTTAACGGGTCAAACTTTACTACTTGGTTGAATTTGATGAGCCATGTCCTTGATTCACAGAACCTATGGGATCTAGTGCAGGGGTTAAAACTCCAACCCGATCTCGCATTTGTTCCATACGAGGTCGTCCGCTCATGGAAGGCTAGGAATGCCTCAGCTATTGTCGAGCTGATGCAGGGCTTATTGCCAGAGTTTCATTCTTAGCTTCAGCATTTTGACTTAGCGTCAGAGCGATGGGCACACTTGACTGACCGCTATGCGGCTCGAGATAGGACCCGTCGTATTAATCTTGACCATGAGCTTTAGCTTTTCAAAATCACTATCCGGGATGACTTGAAAGTCAAGTTGGCTGAGAATCGGCGTCTACTCGCTGAATTCTCCACTACAGGGACTCCCAAGTCCTTTGACGATCAAGTCACATTGTTCCTAAATAAACTCCCCAAGAAATACTTCAATTTTGTGGAAGGAATAGTTTCAAAGCCTACCATGCCTACATTCTATGAATTTGAGTGTCAGTCGTTGCGTTATGCACGGTTGTTCGATCAGTTTTATATGAATTCCTCTTCAAAGGAGGCTCTTCTTGCTCATTCTCAGAAAGGGTAACAAGGGAAGGGCAAACCAAACCAAACCTCCACTCAAAATCAAAATCAAACTCAAAAGCTAAATCAATCTGGGGATTCTCAAGGAAACTCCCAGTCACAACACAAAACTGGGTGGCAAAATATACCTAAAAAGAATAGGTATTCTCAACATTGTCAAAAGGCTGGCCATTTTGACAACGAGTGTCGATCAAAGGCACGAGGCACAGCATCAAAACCTAAGTCTCAGACCCCCACCCCTCAGTCGGGCAACCCCCAACACGGGAGGCAAGGTGATAGGAAGGGGCAGTTTAAAGGTCAGACTCACACTGCCACCGCACAGTCATCTCAGTCGACAACGATCTCAACTCCAGAGGGCTTGTTTGACTGGTTTGCAGAGGCCCATATGAACAATGTATATCATATCCCTCAGCTTGGGGTGAACTTGTTATCTATTTAGTAGCTTTTCCGGCTGGGGCGAGCAGTTTTCTTTACAGCAACCACAGTCGAGGTCCTTGACTCTCTAACTGGTTTAGTGATTGCTCGTGGTGAGGCATAGCCTATTGGCCTATACCACATGACACACTTTCTGACCAAGCCAACCGCCGAAGGCTCTGTGTTCCATAGCTTCCAGGCCTTAGCCACATCTCGAGAGCCTACGCACAATGAGCGTCTTTGGCATTTTCGCTTAGGGCACCTTGGTTATGACTCACTTTATGAGTTGTCATGCCGTGAGCTAGTTGAGGGCCTTCCATGCCTAAAGCTAGCTCGAGATGTCAGCTCGGGAAGCAGCACCGTATCCCATTTCCTCAGCAATCTACACATAGAGCTGAAAAGCCTCTTAGATTGATTCACATTGATCTTTGTGGACCGACATCCACTGCTGCTTTGAACGGCGCGCTGTACTTATTTTATATAATGGATGATCATTCTCGATACATGTGGGTGTACTTCCTCAAGCATAAGTCATATGCTTTCACATATTTTTCTGCTTGGGTAATGCTGGTTCATAACCAGATTGGTTGTCGTGTTGGGTGCATGAGGAGTGATAGCGGTGGTGAGTTTATCTCCCACGAGTTTTCCGAGTTTTTACATAAGCATGGCATTTCTCGCCAGCTCACCTCTACCAACTCCCCCTCTCAGAATGGAGTCGTAGAGCGTAGGAACTGCACAATCATAGAAATGGCACGCTCTATGCTGTTCATAGTAGAGCTTCCTGAGCGCCTTTGGGTCGAGCCTATTAACACTTCAGTGTACATCCTCAACCGGTGCCCGACTGCAGCTCTTTCTCAGAAGACCCCGTATGAGGCATTTTTTGGCTCTCGGCCTGTTATTTCCCATTTCAGAGTCTTTGGGTGTCGTGCGTACACACATGCCTGATAACAAGACAGGAAAGCTTACTCCCCAAGCTAATCTCCACATTTTTGTGGGATATTCCTCTAAAGTAAAAGCCTATCGTTTGTTCGATCCTCGGACAAAGAAGGTGATGGTTAGGCGGGATGTCGTCTTTGACGAGAGGGATATTGTGCAGTCTTCTGCACAGGATTCCGATCCGCTTTCTTCTTCCACATCATCAAAGATCGTGCCTACTGAGCCTGGTCTACTTCCCGCTCCTGACATTCCCGCAGTTTCTTCACCTCCCAAGTCCCCCTTCGTGAGATCCATTACCTCGCTGGTACCAGCAGGCCATGCAGGATTCGGGGATCCTACCACCGGATTCCACTTCGGAGGGACCTAGAAGATCTGCCCGGCTTGCTCCTCAGGCATCATTTGCATCATTGTTTACAGCTGATTACATAGTGCATTCTGAGCCGAATACCTGGCAGGAGGCTCTTCAGCACCCTCAATGGCGAGAGGCCATGGAAAGGGAGCTAGAGAGTATTGACCGAAATGAGACTTGGATATTGGTGGATCGTCCGAGCCACAAGAAAGTCATCGGGACAAAGTGGATTTTTCGGACAAAGCTAAAAACTGATGGGAACCCAAGGAATACAGTATTCCGCTTGCAGAAAGCTCTTTATGGGCTGAAGCAAGCGCCGCAGTCTTGGTTTCATAGAATGGATGAGTTCTTACAGACTCATGGATACCATTCTACCCCTTATGACCGAACTTATATGTTCGATCCACTCCAGAGGGGGTTAGCTATATCCTGCTATATGTTGATGACTTACTCATCACAGGTTCAGATTCTGCTACCATAGCGAAAATTAAGGCTAAGCTTAAAGCTACATTTGAAATGACAGCCCTTGGTTTGTTGTCTTATTTTTTGGGGATGGAGGTAGTTCGTTCTGGAGGATGTATTTTTGTGTCACAGCAGAAGTACACACCTCAGCTTGTGGAACAGTTTACTTCGGATCAGACATGGCTAGTGGCTACGCCTATTGATCCTACTGTCCACTTGTCGAAGGATACCCTAGGACAGCCCTTTGATGCATACATCTATCGTTCTGTTGTAGGAAAACTTCTTTAGTTAATTCACACTAGGCCAGATTTAGCTTACTCAGTTAGCATACTCAGTCAGTATTTCACAGCACCTAGGATGCCACATTGGATTGCATGTCTTCGTGTGTTGCGTTATTTGCGATGTACTTTTTCTTATGGCTTGACATATGATTCTAGTTTATATTTGCAGGGGTACACTAATTCTGATTGGGCAGGAGATCCTGACACCCGGCGTTCCCATGGCGGCTACCTCTTTACCTTGGGCACGGCTCCCATTTCTTGGTCCAACCGTAAGCAAGAGACGGTAGCGGCTTCCACAGCCGAGGCTCAGTACCAGGCTCTCTTCGATGGCACCACCGCGGCCATCTATCTGAGGAGTTTACTGACAGCGCTTCATTTTCCATGTGACTCTCCCACAGCTATCTACTACGACAACCAGAGTGTCATTGCCCTTGCGGGCAATCTGATCATCACACCACAAACACGGCATGTGGGAGTCCGCTTCCACTTTTCCAGAGAGCAAGTTGAGCTAGGCACTATTCGCCTAGAGTTTGTGCCTTCATCAGATAATTTTGCAGATATCTTGACCAAAGCAATCAACCGGCCGGTTCTTCAGTACCTGCTACCCAAGATTGGCTTGGGTACACCCTCCCCTACTTCTTCAGCTTGACAAGGAGAGGGTGCTTCCCTCTTGCTTTCCCTTCCAGTTTGAGAGGGGGCGGCTCCTACTCTTGATCGTAACAGTGATGATGCTTACAGTTTTTTAGACATTACATTCACTTATTCTTTTGTATTGTATTATGGGCATTTTTAACTTCATCCGCACTATCAGGATGACCTGATTGTAGAAGGGCACTTGGACAAGTGAACACTTCCCCAGCGAGGGCACTGTCCCACTGGCACCGTTGCATAGCATATTGCATGAGCATGACATCTTGCATCTCCCTTTGCATTATCCTATGCATTGGCATTCTGTTCATGTCAACATGCATCTGTGTGCATTTATCCCTTTTCGGTCTTTTGGAGTGGTCGACTCTAGGATCCAACATATTCATAGCATAACACATGGCAGTTCTCCTAAAGGCAGTTTCCCTACCCTTGCTTGCTTGCTTGTTTGCTTTGCTTTGCTTGTCTTGCTAAGCCCACCGTTTTTTTTTACCTCTCACATATTCAACACATGATTGGCACATACACTCACTTTTATCATCCTTGGGCAGCCGAGAGCACCCTTGGTCCGATGCCCTGACCTCTCTGGGGTGATCACTTGGGCTCCCTTGGTATGATATCCATCGCCTCTGTAGTGTTGGTAGGCCACTGGGCAGCCGAAGTGCACCTTTTGTCCGATGCCCTGGCTACTTTGGGGTGGGACGCCTTGGGGTAAATCAAAATTTAGACTGGCCTACTTTTCTCGCCCTATTTTGGGCCTGAGAGGGGGTATTGTGCTAAGAAATGCACTTAGCCACTTAAACAGCCCCAAAACATGCTTATTTTAGGCTTATTTTAGCCAAAACCCTAAAGTGGGGAGCGGATCGAGAAAGTTAAGTGGGAGAGGATCTAGAACCCTACTTTTCTATAAATTGACAGTCAGCCCTCCACTCTTTCACAATCTCGTTTTTGCATGTTTCAGGTGTTACCAGCTTGCTGCCCACACCTCGGTCAAGGAGAACATCTCAGCCCTTGTTGTCCATCACTGTTCCCTATAGTCTGGCACCTGTTTCTAGCCCTCCGCACGCTGATTGCTGTTGTTTCTGCCTAGCAACTAACTATTGTTCATTTGCACTGCTGTCGTACAGCCTGCCACGCCAGCAAACTACTGTGTTTGCAGGCTCCGACTGCCGCCCTGACAGTTTTCTCTCTCCTATCTACAGTCGCTGCAGTCTTTCTATCCTGTAGGCTGTCCTTCCTGCGTTTTTAGTCTTTCTTTCTCTTGCAGGCTCTGTTTTTAGTCTCTCTCTCTCCTGCAGGCTGTCCTACCTACGTTTTCAGTCTTTCTCTCTCCTGCAAGCTCTGTTTTCAGTCTTTTTCTCTCCTGCAGACTGTCCTGCCTACGTTTTTAGTCTCTCTCCCCTATAAGCTCCGTTTTTAGTCTCTCTCTCTTCTCACTGCTGCCTGCATCAGATCCAACTTTTCACTACTGCGTTTGCTGGTATTCAACATCCGGAGACTGCCTTGCTGCGATTCGGGATCCGTTCGGAGTATGACACACTCTCCAGCTCATTACCCCTGCCCTGATCCTAGACATACAGGAGTTCGAGATTCAGTATTCATTCACTGCATAGTGTGTTAGTTGCATGAGCATCGTATTATTAGTAGTCATATCATTTCATTTATTCATTGCGTTCATTGTCTCTGAGTTACTCTAACCCTAACGCTAACTGTGTTCTTTTTATCAGTCTGTGCTCTGTCGTACGGTTTCTGTTTATGTTTCTGTGTTAGGGTATTTTTCTTTACAAAAGACAATGGTGGCTTCCATGGCCGAGGCTGAGTATAGGACTCTTTATGATGGTACCACTAAGGCCATCTACCTCAAGAGCCTGGTACCGGCACTTCGATTCTTGTCTGCTACTCCAACTGTTATCTATTGCAACAACCAGAGTATGATTGCAATGGCTAGTAACCCCATCATCACCCCACAAAACAAGGAACGTTGAAGTACACTTACAAGTTTCAATTCACCAAAGATTCATTGCGTTCATTGTCTCTGAGTTACTCTAACCCTAACGCTAACTGTGTTCTTTTTATCAGTCTGTGCTCTGTCGTACGGTTTCTGTTTATGTTTCTGTGTTAGGGTATTTTTCTTTACAAAAGACAATGGTGGCTTCCATGGCCGAGGCTGAGTATAGGACTCTTTATGATGGTACCACTAAGGCCATCTACCTCAAGAGCCTGGTACCGGCACTTCGATTCTCGTCTGCTACTCCAACTGTTATCTATTGCAACAACCAGAGTATGATTGCAATGGCTAGTAACCCCATCATCACCCCACAAAACAAGGAACGTTGAAGTACACTTACAAGTTTCAGTTCACCAAAGAGGAAGTTGAGCTACGCACTATTCGCCTAAAGTTTGTGTCTTCATATGATGATTTTAGAAGCATATTCACCAAGATGGTCAATCGACCGATTTTACAGTATCTACTTCTCACGATAGGCTTGGGTATACCGTTCCCTACTACTTATAACTAATAGGGAGTGAGACTTTCTCTAGCTTTCGCTTCCAGATTAGAGTGTTAGCAGAGTATTTGTCAGCTCATGTGTGAGTCT
This sequence comes from Lygodium microphyllum, assembly GCF_053477565.2. Lineage (NCBI taxonomy): Eukaryota > Viridiplantae > Streptophyta > Polypodiopsida > Schizaeales > Lygodiaceae > Lygodium > Lygodium microphyllum. Next base: position 88,823,005 of record NC_141136.1, on the reverse strand, counting down.
GAGCTTGATCTGGGCTGGGCATTTTTATTAGGTATTTTAGGTATTTTTCTGGTGTGGCATTTTATGCCAGTGGGACATTTTATGCACCAGTCGGCCAGCATTAAATGCTGTCCGACCAGCATTATTGCTCCCCACTTTTTCAGCCTATTTATACTCAGTGGCTCCTCCTCAGTCAGTCACTTCATCTTCACCATCTGCAGACTCTGTGGAGAGAGGAGCCAGTGCCAGTGCCCACGCAGCCAGTGACTCACTGTTGTATGCGACTGTCTCGTGTTCAGTTATATGGATTCCATTTCCCGTGCATACATCTGAGTTCTCATCTGTATCGTGTTCTTTCTTTTCTCTTTTTGTCTTGTGTTTCAGCAATTTATTTCAGCACATGTTTATGCTTCCACCGCTGCTCCACTTCTGACATGGTATCAGTTTTCAGGATTTGTGTTTCTGCTGTGTTTTCTTGCTGATTTCAGGACTGTTTTGTACCCCTGCTGATCAGACGACTGCTGTCGCAGCCAGGCGACCTGTTTTGGGGCTGTTTTCAGCCTGCGTTTTTTGCAGTTTTGCCATCGCCTGCTGCCTCCGCACCCTCTGCTGCCTGCGTTTTTCATCTGCAGCTGCTGGCGACAGTTTTCTACCTGTTTTTCTCCAGTTTACAGCCTGCGTTTTGCTGATTCAGCATCTCTCGTGGCTGGGTGACTATTACTTCAGGCCGTTTTCTCTGTTTTTGGCAGTTTTTGACTGATTTTTTGACTTTCTGCAGCAGATTTTGTCTTCTATTGATTAGATTTTGGGTTCTATTGCATGTGAACTCTCATTTTCTGTAGTCTGTGCTTGTGTTTTGGCTGTGTTTCCTCTCTAAATTCCATCTCTTCTCTACTTCTCTTCTTATCCTTTCCATATGGCTCCTCCGTGCACTTTCACTGATGATAAGTTACATATGACCTCGATGCTTCTTGAGCATGAGACATCCTTGAGATTACACGGGCGGCTTCCGGCACATTATGGAGGTGAGGCTTATGTAGCTTCAGAGAGGGGTGACGGGAAGAAGAAGTCGAAGGCCCAGTGTTACCACTGTGGCAAGAAGGGACATTTGCGGAAGGACTGCAAGAAGTTAGTGGCTTCCAGGAAGAAGGAGCAGAAGAAGAAGCGGGATGCTGACTCTACCGATGAGTCCTCTCCTTCATCAGACTCCGACTCCGATTCTCCGACCAAGGTGAAGTCCAAGGCGCGGAAGGGATCCTCTTCTTTGGATCGCGGGAAGGGCTTGGTGGCCCCTTCCTCGGCTGCTTTCTAGTGGTGGTGATGAGGTCATCCCTCACGACTCTCTTGTGCCAGAGAGGGAGTGTGAGCGGGTGTTCAGATGGGGCAGCCGCGCCTCATCTATATTTTTATACAGGTGCACAGGTTCCAGAGAGGGACGTCCCTGACGCATCGACTTCAGTCTGGCGGAATCAAATCCTGGAGCTGGGATTGACATCCAGGTTCATGCTGAGCTGGTTATTTGATAGAGAGCAGGAGGCATTCGTCTGGAGCTCACATGAGGGGACACTTTGGTGGTCTGGCCAAAGGTGGGGAATCCATGGTCACCTATGTTCCGAGGCATTTTTGACAGGATGGTCTTGTATGCTACTGCGAGACATTGGTGATGGACACAGAGACATGCTATGATCTTCTCTATTTTCAGGTGTTTGGTACGGTCGACATCGACATCAGGTTCTCTCCGAGGCACCTTGGTGGTGGCTTGATCACCCACTGCTTGGGTATCCATGGTTCTACTTGGTGGTTCTATGTTGTATAGTTTCTGATCCCTTTTTCATTGTACTATTGTATTGTATCAGATCACTCATGATCTGAGAGAGGGTGTTAGCAGAGTATTTGTCAGCTCATGTGTGAGTCTGAGCTTGATCTGGGCTGGGCATTTTTATTAGGTATTTTAGGTATTTTTCTGGTGTGGCATTTTATGCCAGTGGGACATTTTATGCACCAGTCGGCCAACATTAAATGCTGTCCGACCAGCATTATTGCTCCCCACTTTTTCAGCCTATTTATACTCAGTGGCTCCTCCTCAGTCAGTCACTTCATCTTCACCATCTGCAGACTCTGTGGAGAGAGGAGCCAGTGCCAGTGCCCACGCAGCCAGTGACTCACTGTTGTATGAGACTGTCTCGTGTTCAGTTATATGGATTCCATTTCCCGTGCATACATCTGAGTTCTCATCTGTATCGTGTTCTTTCTTTTCTCTTTTTGTCTTGTGTTTCAGCAGTTTATTTCAGCACATGTTTATGCTTCCACCGCTGCTCCACTTCTGACAAAGAGGAGGCGGCTTTTCTCTTGATGGGGACAAAGTGCTATTTACAATTTGATTCAAACATTATGTATTTATCTTGTATTTCATATCATAATCCACATCATCTCGAAGAGGGCACTATGTAAGTGGCTCCATTGCATAGCATTTTGCATGAGCATGATCACTTGCATTACCTCGTGCATAACTCCAATGCATCGGCATTCTGTTCTTGTCAAAATACATGTGTGCATTTATCTCTTTTCGATGTTTTAGAGTGGTCAACTTTGGATCCACTATATTCGTGGCATCACACATGAAAATCTCCAAGAGCAGTCTCCTTGTTGGCTTTGCTTACTTTGCTTGCTCAACTTGCCTAACTTGCTTTCACCTATCTTTTTTGCCTCTACCATATACTCCCCACATTCCACTTTTCTTCATCATCAACACCCAATGGTAGTAGGGATAGCTTGTTTGTTTTGTGAAGGTCTTTGACATTACCATCATTCTCCCTTTGGGGCACAATTATTCGATGAACCAAAAACTCACTGAAGACACTCACTCAATGATAAATATTTTGAAAACCAAACAACGACCCCTTTTTTATTAAAAAAACAAAAAACAAAAAAAGATAGTCCATTGTGTTTCCATCTGCCTTTATAAGACTTAGTAGGCCACTAGGCAGCCAATGTGCACCCTTTGTCCAATGTTGTGGCCTCTCTAGGATGAACACTTCGGCTTCCTTGGTAAGATTACCATCACCTCTATAGTCTTATTAGCTCACTATCAACTGAACAATCAATGGGCACTCTTTGCCCAATGCCCTAGTTGCTTTAGGGTAGAATGCTTTGGAAAAACAAAAAGAAAAAAAACATGGGCTCGTTTGCGATCCCTTTTTGGTTCCAATTTTGGGCCTAAGAGAGGGGTGTTGAGCTAAAAACACATTAACTTTATTAAAACAGCCCCAAAACTAAAGTTAATTAATGAATTTAAACTATTTATTAAAAAGAAATGGCATCCTAGAGAGTTTCTATGTCCCACATGCAAACACTAATTTGGGAGGCCCCAAACTTTCTATAAATAGACAATCAACCCTCCCATTTATTCAATTTCGTATTTGCACTTTACAAGTGCTGAAGCTTCACTGTCCACACCCCATTCACAGAGGATATCGCAGCCAGCACCATCCAAAACTATTGTCCATCTACTCTTAGACAAGGCACGCAGCATGGACAACAAGCTGATAATGTTGGCTTATACCAAAATGTGGGTCCTTTTGGGTCTCTTAAAGCTGATGACCAGCAAGGGGAAGAGGAATTTAATGACCAATGTCAAGATCAGCTAAGGACAACAGCTGAAATGTTAAAGCCATTGGCAAATGATCCTTAGTTCATATGCTTTTTGAACCCCTTAGAGGAGGGTAGCGAAGGCAAGAAGAGAAAATCGTCTTTGAGAGCTTCGGGACAAAAAGATGCACCAAAGAAAGAGCCAATACAATAGCATGATATTCCAAATGTGAGTCGCACAATAATAGAGCAGCCATGATACTTTGGTGGTGGCACTAGTTTCCATGCTGTGGTGGGTTAGGGACTGCATATGGGAACATATGACACAACTCCTTATCATATACAGCAACCAATGCGTGGTGTGCAAGGCCCAATGTATCCGGGTATGGCTAGTAATATGCATAATCCCATGCATAGCAATGTTGGCATGATGATGAGGCACAAAGTGGCAAGTTTGGCAACGCATAAATGCAGCTCATTGTGTTTGGGACTCATGATATCAATGTTGGTCATGCAAATGCCCCGTGTAGTACTGGTCCTAAGGAAAAATGCAGCTAGTAATGCTTGCGTGAGGAAAAATGCAGCTAGTAATGCATACAATGTATGGGAAAATGTATCTTGGTATGGCTGGTTATATGCAAATTCCCATGCACAATCACATTGCAATAGTCCAAAGTACATAAACAAGAATGTTTCCTAATGCATCTAGTGCTCCTAGCATGTCAGGTACAGGAGGGGCTAGTCAACTAGATGCAATGTTGGATATTAGTTGAGTTGGAATTGCAGTAGTGTGAAAGTATAAAGCATCGCAATGCTTAAGGGGAAGAAAGACCTACAACCTACTGGAGATTTCGAGGCAAGTAAAGTTAAGAGGTAAAGTTTCTATATGCTTCTTGGTGAAGCTTCAGCATTGTTTCACCAAAATATGCAAAGTGGATGGCTTGGTAGACCATCCTCAGTTGTTACAGCTTTACCTAGATACCTTTCACTTACAGTTGACTTCAATTCAAGATCAGTCACGTTCAACAGACCAAGGATCCGAAGTATTGCCTGATGCTCAAGGGGGGGTAGCACTTCCACTCCGCCAGTTGTGGCCAGTTCTCATATGTAGTGGATCTCGGATGTATTCAACATGCATCCAAGGTACTGTGTTGAAACTATGTCTACAATGGGGTTACTACTCAGTGTACTAGTCACTATGAAATGTATGCAAATGAGTATGGTTGTTACCATGGCTCTAAGACTATACTTTGGCATCAGTTTGGGATTAGTTCATGATCAGTTGGGCATGAGCTTTTGCCTCAATTTTGAGATCAATTTCAGCTCGGTTGTTGATTAGTTTGAGAACTATTTATGGTCACTTTTGGATCAGTTTTGCATCAATTGCTTATCAACTTTTGCAATTAGTTTGGGGTCGCATTTGCAGCAATTTGTGATCAATTCTCAAATCAGCAAGTGATCAGATTATGCTCAGTTTTCAACGGTTTACAGCTGGTTCCATGGATAGCAGCATGTTAGTAAATGCCATTGATAGCCATGATTTATGCAGAAAATATGCTTTATCATGGTTTTGAAGTCAAAACAGTTAAGAAACATGAGTTATGGATGTATCCAATGGGTTTCTAGCAATGGTTTTGGACTAATTTTCAGCTTTATGTCATGTATATGCTGGCTAAAAATTTTCAGTTGGTTTAGGGCATGTGTTATGGGAGCACTAGACTATGCTCAAGAGACTAGACTAGATGCAAGATTTGTTACAATAATTCTGATTTCAAGATAATCCCACATAGGGACACAAGGTACAATGATAACTTAACAAGATTTGGAAAATCCCACAACCCGGGACTGTAGGTATAGACAACAAGACTCCATAGGATATGAAGGATCCCACAATCCGGAACCGTAAGTATGAATATAAGATATTAGAATTACGAGTCTCCCTTGATGGGGATGAACGAGATACAAGACAGTACTAGACAAGATCTCGTACTACAAGATTACAACATGACAAGAAGACAAGACAAAACTAGATACCATGGCTAGACAAAAACTAGAACTGAAACACGAAATTACTTACTTGGAGGTCTCGACTCCTTGAGCTCCCAAGGTTGGCATTGGCAAGACTGAGGAGCTCTATGGCGAGCCCCTCCTTTTATAGGTGTTGGAGGGCAGCTAAAGATCTAGAATGTTCCATGATAAGATCGTCGATGATGCAGACAAGACATGGCATATCTTCTAGAAGGTTCTATGATGACATGGCAACGGTGGATTTGCATGGTTGACTTGGGCATGTCCTGTTAAAGGTGCGTTCGCATGGGGTGTGGATTCATATGGCATGAGCAAGAATTAATCCATACACTTGATCATGGCGTGTCCGTGACATCACCCCCTCGTCTAATGACGAGTTTCACAAGGAGCGGCTTGGTGGTTTGGTCCAAGTTTTGCTAGATTTCTCTTGTGAAATTCTTTAACTTTGAGAGGTACTCTTTGGAGATATTTCTGCGGGTTCTCGAGTGCGATCATTGATGTCAAATCCTTTCCAGTGAACAAGATATTCCAATCGACCTCGGGAGATCCTGGAGTCTAAGACATGCTCGACCTCAAATTATTCATGATCTTCAATCTGGACAAGTGGTGGGGGATTAGATTCCCCTCAGTGGTGAGCTATGGTATGGCTCGAGCAAGGAAACATGGAAGATTGGGTGGATCTTCATGGTACTGGGGAGTTGGAGCCACTAAGCAACTGGGTTGATCTGGGATACGATAGTGAAGGGCCCAAATCTCTAGTGGTCTAGCTTGCTGGTCCGCATAGTGCTTGTGCTGATTCTGAGCCTTTTGGATTTGTTGCTTGAGTTCTTGGTGTATATCTACTAGGTGTTGAGCTTTATCTCGGGCAAAAAGGTCTTTACCTGATTGGAGAGATATACATCCATCCTTGGATGCTGGCCATAGTTTGCAAAGAAGGGAGTTTGCTTGGTAGATGCATAGATACTATTATTATAAGCAAACTCTGCAAAGGGCAAGAGCTCAAACCAATCATTCTGATAGTAGTTGATGGTGCAACGGAGATATTATTCCAAGACTTGATTTACCCGTTCTATTTGACCATCAGTCTGTCGATAAAGGCCTCGTGCCTTTAAATGTGCTCGAGTGTGAACACACCCTTAGCACTTGTACTTACACATATATATCTATCTAAAAACCTAAAGATACACACTCGTCATTGTATCTACAAACGTGCTCACACTCTACTCTGCTCTCTCTTACTCTCTCTATCTCTCCGCGCCTAAGAAACACCTACTGTCTCGATCTTTGTGCCTAACCCGTCACTACAAACTGGTATCAGAGCGGACAAGAGACAGCTCAGGTGTTGCAAGAGTCCCAGGTCGACGACGGACCAGCAAGTAGCGCTTCAAGAGTCGCACGTGTGTGGCAGTGGTGCGACAGGCTGGGCGAGCAAGCAACGGCCTAATACGCAGGGCGACCACTAATCAAGTGGGTAGCAATGAGCAGCAACAACGAGCAACTAGCAGGCATGAAGCAGTCGGGTGCAGCAACGCGTATCGGGGCAGCAATCGGCGACCAGTCCACGCAGGTCCAGCACATGACAGGGCAGCAGTCAGCGGGACAGGTCCAACGCGTTACGCGTTACGGCATGGGCGAGCAAGTCAACGAACCCCGTCACCTTTTTATTTCAAAAATCAGTTGTTTTTTAAATAAAAATCAACTTCTACCCCCTCTTTCTTGACGGGATTTCGCATGCACAAGCACAAAAGGTCAGATTTGTGCAATTTTGGCCCAGAAATTCGGGGCTTCTCCAGACTAAGTACTGTTCATGCAAAATTGAGGCATCTGCGTCAAAAATTGCAGACATTGTGCGCATTTGAATTGGGGATTTCGCCAAAATTATTGAAATTTTGCTCATCTAAGTGAAATTTCTCGACATTGGACCCATAAAATTTGGGGCTTTTATCGTATTGGTGAAATTCTGTTTAGCTAAGTTAGATTGTCTGACATTGGTGCACATTTGGACCCCAAAAATTTAGGGCTTTTGCAAAATTTTGTGAAATTTTGCTAATTTTTCCCGGTTTATGCTTTCGAGAACATGTATTAATGCAAGTGGGACAGATTGGTCATTGAAATTTGGGAGTTTTGCTGAAATTTCTCTATTTTGGCAAAAACTGGCCTATTCTATGCATGTCAGAGATAGTTCAAATGTATGGTTAATGCTTTGAGCACAAAAATTTTGGGGCTTTTGACCATGCGTGTCAAATTTTATGCCCGTGGATACATGTACAACAGAAATTGCAGCTAAAATTTGGGATTTCTCATGTAATGTGATACATATGCCCTTGGAACGACTATAATCAGTGGTGGAATACTATAGCACATGGTTTGGTACTTCTGAAAATTTAATTACAGATCTGAAATCTGTGCTTCTACGTGGTCATTTATTGCTGGCTGGTATTTGTTTGTACCTTGGTCACTTGGGTGACAGTTTGGGCCTACATTTGCTGATTTTTTGGTCACATTTGGGCTGAAAATCATGACTGGCAGCAGTGACAGCAGTAATCTCATGTACATAAAGAAGCTTGAAGGAGCACATAACTTTGCAGTTTGGCAAAAACAGTGCTACAATATCTTGTTGCAAAAGAAGCAGGCAAAGCCGATCAAAACACAAGGGGCAAAGCCCGCAAATATGGAACAGGACGATTGGGATGAGTTAAATGAGCTTGCATGCTCAACCATCGAGCTATCGATTTCTGATGCCTTGCTGTTTAACATTGAAGGTTTGGATTCTGCATATGTTATATGGACTCCACTGGAAGAACTGTATGCACAAAAGAGTGCTGCAAGCAAAGTGTATTGGCTGAAAAAGCTTATGGATTTGCGTATGAAAGAGGGTACAACAATGTCTACTCACTTGAGTGAGTTTAACTCCATTTTCAGCCAGCTGGTTGCCTTGAAGTTCATGATTGATGAGGAATTTAAGGCTACTTTCTTGCTTTGCACTCTATCAGAGAGTTGGGATACATTCAGGACTGCTATAAGCAATTCTAATGTGATCCTTTTGTATGCTGATGTAGAGAGTGCTCTACTCATGGAAGAAATGAATCAGCAGAACAATGCATCCAATAAGTCTTCCAGTGCTTTGCATACTAGGGGTAGATCACAGTAGAAAGGCAAATATGATAGCAAGGGACGCAATAAATCACGTGGCAAAGATGTTGAATGCCATCATTGTGGCAAGAAGGGTCACTTTAAACGTGACTGCTACAAATGGAAGAAAGAGAAAGGAAAAGGCAAGAAGACAGATGATAGCAAGAAAGAGAAGAAAGACAGTCGGCCTAAGAAGAGCAGTGTCAAAATTGAAGAGGTGAATGTAGTCACTCATGACAGTGATAGTCGGAGTGACGTACTCTTTGTCTCTTCACACTTTGGTACACATGCTTTACTTGCAGATACAGATGATGACATGCATACCTGGATTCTCGATTCAGGTGCTTCCTTTCATGTCACCCCTCATCGTGAGTGGTTCTCTAACTATACAAGGGGCCAACATGGTGTTGTCCATCTTGGGGACACCTATGCATGTGACATTGCAAGTATTGGCAGTGTGCACTTGCAGCTTCAGCATGGCTCTATCTTTACACTTCAGCATGTACGACATGTATCTTAACTCAAGAAGAGCTCGATTAGCACAGGGCAGCTAGATGATAATGGTTTTCATACCACCTTTGGTGATGGAAAATGGAAGATCTGTAAGGGATCTAGAGTGATTGCCAGAGGTTGCAAGAGTGATACTTTATATCCACTTCATGTATCTAGTGTGCGTGACTATATTGTTGCCGTGACCGAGCAGCCAAGTGTTTCTTTGTGGCATGGCCGGTTGGGACACATGAGTCAAACAGGAATGAAAGCGCTTTCTCGTTTGGGTTGCTTGCTTTGTCTTTATTATGCTAATTTTGAGCATTGTGATCATTGTATTTATGGTAAACGTGCACAGACATCTCACAAAAAGTCTCTTTCTTTGAAAACGGGGAACGGGAACGGGACCCCCTGGAACGGGGGGAGCGCCCAAAGTGAGGGCACGGGAACGGAGGAAACGGTATATATATATATATATATATATATATAGAGAGAGAGAGAGAGAGAGAGAGAGAGTCAACACTTGTCTTAGAATCTAGAGAGACAGATCATATCAACCATAAATTATAATTCATGAAATTAGACTCTAGAGACATAATAATCAAGTTTCAACTTTCAACAATAATAAAGATTCAAAACATTGTAACCAGCAATGGATTGTCGCATTCATAATTCAACATTGTAATCAACAATGTTGCATAAGTCCAACTAGCAACAAGTGTGCATTGCAAAAACACAAAATATGCACTAAACAGTAAACTTTAAAGCCTAAATAGTAAAGATCCAAGTTACAAGAGCTCAAATTTCCAAGTCAAATACTCTAAAGTTCCAAAAGGCTAGCTACTAAGTGCTCTGATTCATGGAAGATGGCTCCACTGTGCCTGAATGCTCATCCTGTTGAACAACATCCTGCCCATCATCATCATCATCGTCATCTTTTTCCCAACATATAAAAGAATCAACCTTTGCAACTGATGTACGAGCTAGCAAGCGAAGATTGGAGCTCACATAAACTGGGTCATTCGTCTTCATTGTGCCAAGACGATTTCTCTTCTTTGAGTGAATGTGATTGAATGAGCTCCATAGTTGCTCTAAACAAGAAGAGCTAATTGTTTGGCTAAGAATACGAATAGCCAAACTCTGCAACTCTGGAGCTTCTGCCCCGTAGTCCTCCCACCATAAAGCAGCCCCAATATTTGTCCTGTCCTCTAGTGCATCCTCTGTACCAAACATCCCTAATGTTTGCCGATATACAGAGAGCTGATTTTTAATTTTGTGTTGCATTTCACGGCTAGGATAAAGCCTTGCAAGCAATGTGTTCCAAGCCTTGACCACCTCAAGGTCTCTTTCTTGCATCTTTCCTTGAAACTTAGGATCAAGCACATATGCTGTAGCATGCATAGGAGAGTCATACTCATTCCATCTGCTGATGCATAACTCCTTGATCTGCTCATACCTATCTGCATTTGGTTCCAAACTCTCCAACCTCTCAATCATGCGATCCATACCTTCATAGATCTTTCCAATGCATGGATCCATGCCATCTGCAAGCCTCAACATGTGCATAACAGAATCAACCATTTGGTTGGTGAGATTAACCTCATCCCAAAAATCTCTATCAGAAACATATGCATTACATAACACAGCAGTACCAGTGGCAGCCCCAGTCCAATTTTCATACTCATCACTAGCAAATAGCTCCCTAATTGCACCTTTGCAATAGTGCAATCGACCAAGCATAAGAAAGTTATATGCAAATCGTGTATCCGAGTATTTAAGAAGTTCTTTGTCACTTCTCTTACGAAACTCAGCATGCAAGTACTGATGATTACATATAAATGTGATAATCTTGTTGCCTTTCGCAACAAGAGATGCAATCCATGGCAAGTCCCCAATATCCTTCAACAAGTTATTCAAGCAATGCGCCATGCATGGACTAAAGGTGATATGTGGATACATTGCCATTAAAATGTTTCCTGCTGCCCTATTTGTAGGTTCACCATCTGCCACAAACTGCACTACATTTTCTGCCCCAACAGCCTGCACTGCCTCGCACCACTCGGATGCCAATACATCTGCACTCTTTCCAGTCTCTGAAGCATCATAGCTACCAATGAAGTATACATCTCCACGAGAATATGCAACAACACCATGTATGGACCTATGGTGTGTGTCACTCCATCCATCTGCTATCAATGTCACTCCATTTCTTGCCCATTGATTGCGAATATTTGCTGTTGCAATCTCTATGGCTACTTTCTCCTTTTGAAGCAATGTAGTCCTGATAGTTTCTGATGAAGGGGGCTTATATGTGGGTCCATACTCTGCAATCTTTGTCACCATATTTAAAAAATAAGGTGACCTGGCTGATTTGAATGCAATATGGTCATGGTAAAAAAAGCGTGCCACTGCTGCATCTGTTTCCTCTTTTTTCTTTGGTTCCCATGAAGTGTGCAATGAACTCTGTTTAGCACCACGACCTGTTGCCATTGATGGCCCACGAGAAGGCTGCGTAGCCACTAATCCTGGTGGTCTTCTGCATGAAGTACCATGCCCTGCTGGTCTTGGAGTCCATGTTGTTGGATCCACTGCTATATTTGGCGTCCTCCTGGCATGTGAATTCCCCATAGATGTGGCTATGCAGTCAAGTAACTCCTGCCTTTTCTCAATTGATACATTGGTGCAAAAACGCACCTCTTTCCCCTCCTCATGTAGAAGATGGCCTCTCCCTTTATCAGCCCCACTAGTGCGAGCATAAGGCCAAAGTTTGCATTTCCAAGGGCGAGCCCCTCCACCTCTCAATGGCACCCCTGCATCTACCTCATCCCACCATGACCAAGTAGTGCTTCGACTTCGTCCAGTTGTTGACGAAGTACCTGCTGAGGATGATGAAGATCCCATAGATGTCAATGCTGCCATCTATATAAAAGTGACAAATAATCAGTAAAGTTCAATAAAATTGCAGAAATTTGCAGTCAAAATTTCAACATGTGTGTGTTAAATTTTTAGCAATGCTAAAAACACCAGAACTTTGGTGCTACTTCAGCCTGCATTCCTTTTACTGAAAATGCCACAAATTTGGGGCATTCTAGCCTGCATTCCCTTGCTGAAAATGCCCCAAAATTTGGAGTATTTTCAGCTCCCAAACTTGGGGCAATGACTGACTCAAAATGCCCCAATTTTGGGGCATTCCAGCCTGCAATTCCTTGCTGAAAATGCCCCAAAATTTGACGCATTTTCAGCTCCCAAATTTGGGACAATGACTGATTTAAAATGCCCCAAATTTGGGGGCTCTTTAGATCCCGGGATGATGGATCCCAATGCCCCAAATTTGGGGACATTGCAGCCAAATTTAAGTCCCAAATTCCAAAATCCAATCCTTGAGAAAGGCCCAAATTTTGGGGCAACTACCAACAACTGACGTCTGACCCAAAATGCCCCAAATTTGGGGGAGAATCGAGATAATGATCCTCGAGACTTCACCTGATCGCGGGGAGGAGTCACGCCAGGCAAGAGAGGCGGGCCAGGCAGGCGAAAGAGGTAGAGGAGTCCCAAGAGCAGGTGGGAGTAGGCAGTGGGGGCAGGCGGGGCAATCGAGATAGTCGGCGGGACAGTCGGTAGGGCAGGCGGAGTGGGCGGACCAGGTACTCGGTGGGAGTGCAATCGGCGCAGGCAAGCGGGAGCAGTCGACGCAAGCGAGCGGGAGAGTAGTCGAAAAGCCGCAGTCGACGGGAGTGCGCGAAACGGGCGACAGCGCGGGCAACAAACAGGCAGTCGTCGCGGACAACAGACAGGCAGTCGAGGCGAAACGCCTACTCCAATAAAGTTAAAACTTAAAAGTTAAAAATTAAAAAAAAACTCTTGTGCTGGAACGGCCCTTCCAAACAGGGAACGGCCCTGGAACGGCCAGGGAACGGATTGGAACGGGAGTGTGACATTAATGTGACATTAAAGTGATATTTAATGTGACATTAAGGTCACAAACATTAAAGTGACATTTAATGTGACATTAAGGTAAATCAAGGGGAACACGCACGAGGATGACCGTCTGGGCTCTTAGGCGCCCGAACGGGGTTAAGGGGAGCCTAGAAATAAAGAGAGTCCAAGAATAGTAGGACTCACCAAGGTTTGACGGCTGGCCCATTCTTTAAGGGTAAAAAACAACCTTTTGAAAAGAAACCATATGTGAGGCCAAAGTTAAGTCCTGATGACTTTGATAAGGCCAAAAAAGAAAAGTTGTGTTTCAATTGCCTATCCCCTAACCATGCTGCTTGGAATTGCCCTCAAAAGAAAAAGGGGGAAGACAAAGGAAAGGATAAGGACAAGGGCATGGGAAAAGAAAAACAAATCCATGTAGTGCAGACCTTAGAATTAAAGAGGCATGAAAAGTACAAATCTTTAGAGGTCTTGCACATGGATGTACAACATAAGTGTTGTATGTCAACTTCTATGTGGCAGCCTACTTTTGGGCCGCATGATTTACTTAGAGTACATGGATTGATAGCTGGAAAGAGGGTTAGAGTCATGATTGATGACTCTGCCACACATAATTTTATAAATTATGCACTCGTCAAAAAATTGAAAGTTCCCCAACAAAAGAGTGGGCATCAATATGTTGTTCGTATGATGCAAGGCCAAGACAATAAAATATGGGATACAATGGTATCCAATTTGGAAATTGAGATTCAAGGATATAAAGATAAACTTGATTTCCAAATTATGAACATGGAAAGAGCTTATATTGCTCTAGGGAGGGAGTGGCTATGGGGATTGGAACCATCCTTAAAACGTAGTTATCACCATAATACACTGGAATTTGAAAGGGATGGTAAGACTTTTGTCATTCAAGGTGAACATGAAGTATCTGATAATCCTTTGCTGTGTTCTACTGAAGTTCAGAAGCTGATAAAGAAGGAAGTTTGTGAGGTATATATGTTATGGTCTCTTCCTGTACAAAACACTTTTACTTTCTGTAATATAAAGTAACAATTTTCTTATGTTTGTGAGTTGAATGTTAATAATGAATTAAGTAGTTTGTTAGATGATTTTAAAGATGTGTTTCCTTCTGATTTACCAAGTGGCCTTCCACCAGATAGGGGTGATATAAATCACCCAATTAACATAAATCAGGATACACACCCTATTTCTAAACCACCGTATACGTTAAGTGAAACACAGCATCAAGAAGTGGAAAGACAAATTAAGGATTACCTTGATAAAGGGTTTATACAACCCAGTAATTCACCTTGGGCCTCACCAATTTTATTGGTAAAGAAAAAAGATGGTTCTATGCGACTTTGTGTTGACTATAGAGCACTTAATAAAATAACGGTGAAGAATAAATTTCCTATGCCCAGAATGGAAGATCTTTTTGATCAATTGCAAGGAGCAAAATTCTTCACAAAGATAGATTTAAGATCAGGCTATCACCAAGTAAGAATTAAGGCACAAGATGTTCCCAAGACAGCATTTTCGTACTAGATACGGGCATTATGATTTTTTGGTGATGCCTTTTGGCCTCATTAATGCACCAGCTACCTTTATGAAGCTGATGAATAGTGTTTTACGGCCCTATCTAGGACATTTTGTAGTAGTCTTCTTGGATGATATCTTGATCTTTAGTAAATTAAGATAAGAACATTTGGAACACTTACAATTAGTATTCCAACTGTTAAGAACACATTCCCTTTATGCGAAGAAAACTAAATGTGAATTCTTTGCACAAGAGGTCAAATATTTGGGGCATATTATCTCGAAAGAGGGAATCAACATGGATCCAGAAAAAGTAAGGGCAATTATTGAATGGCCACCCCCAAGGAACCTGGAAGAGCTGCAGATCTTCCTAGGTTTATCTGGATTTTATCGTAGATTCATTCGAGATTATGCCAAAATAGTTGTTCCAATGACAGACCAACTTAAAGGGAAAGAAAAAAGTTTTAATTGGGGAACAGACCAAAATGAAAGTTTTCAAAAACTTAAGGTAGCTATTGCTACAGCTCCAGTATTATTAATTGTGGATCCCAATAAACCGTTTGTGGTTGAAGCTGATGCCAGTGATAAGGCGATAGGCACGGTCTTATTGCAAGAAGGTCGACCAATTGCTTTTGAAAGCAAGAAATTAGATCGTGCAAAACAGAATTATTCTGTTTATGAAAGGGAGCTGTATGCAATAGTACATGCAATGAAGAAATGGAGGCACTATCTGTATGGTGCCAAACTTTTAATTTTATCGGATCATGAAAGCATTAAGTGGCTTAATGATCAACCGGATTTACACGGGCGTAAAGCTAGATGGGCCGAACTCCTCCAAGAGTTAGACTATGAGATAAGATATAGAAAAGGAAAGTATAATATAGTAGCTGATGCACTCAGCAGAATGCCCATCATTAATGAATTGAGTTTTACTCAGTTCACTTCCAACTTGCTTGAATCTTTAAAAGGGAAATGCCAGGTTGATCCGGCATATTCCAACATATGGGAAGCAATAAAAAATGGAGATCCAAATGAAAGTGCTTCAATGAGGAAGGAATATCTGAGGATGTTCAACAAGGAAATGGAGCATCAGGGGTTGCTCAAACTGGATTCAAGTGAAAGAATTTTATCATTGATAATGGTTATTTACTCTACAAGGGTAGGGTATGTGTCCCGAAAGATATAGAAATAAGGCGCCAGATACTCTTTGAGTGTCATGATACCCCTAGCACGGGACATCCAGGAGTTAATAAGACTTATAGTCTTATTAAAAGGCAGTTCTATTGGCCTGGAATGAATAAGCACGTCCTTGACTATGTGGTCAAATGTAATAAATGCCAGGTTAATAAAGCTGAAAGATTGAAAATGGGAGGACTTCTCCATCCACTAGAAATTTCTTCGAGAAAATGGGAGAGTATCTCCATGGATTTTATTGTTGCTTTACCCAGAACACAGAGGGGGCACGACTCTGTGTGGGTGATTATGGATAGGTTAACCAAAATGGCTAGGTTCATTCCAACTTCAACTAATGTTAAAACACCAGAATTGGCTAGATTGTTCGTAGAGAACATATACCGATTGTATGGCCTTCCGGCAAATATAGTTTCTGATCGGGATAGAAAATTTGATACCCAATTTTGGCGTGCGGTATTTAGGAAATTGGATACTAAACTTAGCATGAGTACGGCGGATCATCCGCAAACTGATAGGCAAACTGAAAGGGTTAACCAAATTCTTGAAGATATGCTTAGGGCATATGTAAGTAAAAGGCAAACTAATTGGGAAGAGTATCTACCGATAGCAAAGTTTGCATATAATAGTGCCAAGCACTCTTCCACTGGATATAGTCCATTTATGTTAATGTATGGGTTTCAGCCCAGAGCTCCTTTTGCAGTAGGACTGCATAAGGAAAAGGTTCAGGCAGCTAAAGACTTTTTGGAGGATATGAATAGTATGTTAAAATTTGCTCAAGAAAATATTAAAAAGGCTCAAAATCGAACTAGAGCATATGCAGATCCTCACCGAAGAGACATCTCCTTTGAAGAAGGAGAATTGGTCTATCTTAAGGTGCCTGAACAAACTAAAACTATGAAAAAGGGACAATGTCCAAAGCTTTCACCAAGGTATTGTGGTCCTTTCATAATACTTAAAAAGGTGGGAGAATTGGCTTACAAGCTCCAACTACCTACTGGTAGTAAAATACATCCAGTTTTTCATGTAAGTAAATTAGGGAAGAAGCTGGGTGATTTGGATAATCTAATCTTAAATGATGACATTGAGGAGCTATTCAATGACCAATCTAATCCACATGAACCAGAAAGAATATTAAATGTTCGTAATAGACGAACGAGGAATACTATTTATCAAGAATGTTTGGTTAAGTGGAAAGATTATTCAGAAGAAAGCTCAACATGGGAGCGAGTAAGTACTTTAAAGAAAAGGTTTCCCGATTTACAGTTAGACCTTCCAAGTATCGTTTTCGAAGACGAAACCGATTCTTAAGGGGAAGGAAATGTGACATTAAAGTGATATTTAATGTGACATTAAGGTCACAAACATTAAAGTGACATTTAATGTGACATTAAGGTAAATCAAGGGGAACACCCACGAGGATGACCGTCCGGGCTCTTGGGCGCCCGAACGGGTTTAAGGGGAGCCTAGAAATAAAGAGAGTCCAAGAATAGTAGGACTCACCAAGGTTTGACGGCTGGCAATCGGATCACGATGGTCTGGCCAGCAACATACTAGGCAAGGCTGGGAGGTGAAAAAAAGGACTCGTGCTCACCGATTGGGACTATTTTCTTGAGGCTTCATCGTCTTCTTCTGGGTCATCAGACAGGGGAGGGAACGGGTCAGGAAACGGGCTGGAACGTTTCGCCAACGTTTCCTCGGCTCAAACCCCTCGGAACGCGTTAATCCGTTTCTATGTGCCGGAACGGGCGTTCCCTGTCTCTATGTAGTACATTCAGATGTATGTCAGATGCCAGGATTATCTTTAGAGGGAAAGAAATATTTTGTCACCTTTGTCGATGATGCTACACGGAAGGTATGGGTTTACCCTATTCGTAGCAAGGATGAAGTACTTGACAAATTTAAAAAATTATTGGCATTGGCTGAAAATCAAATAGATAAGACACTCAAGTGTCTTCGCTCTGATATGGTGGGGAATATGTGTCCAAGGCCTTTCAGGCATTTTTTGACAACAAAGGGATAAAGAGGGAGCTCACTGCCTCTCATAATCCACCCCAAAATGGAGTTGCAAAGCGTATGAATCGGACTATACAGGAAAAGGTCCATACGATGCTGTCTCATGCTGCATTACCAGAGGCTGTTATGACAGCCGTTCACTTAATTAATCGGTCACCAAACAAGTCTTTTGGGGGAGGGATGGGGAGTTCCCTAAGAAGCGTGGTCGGGCAAGCCACCTTCATATGCTCACCTGAAAGTGTTTGGATGCGAGGCTCTTGTGCACATTCGTAAAGAAAAACGCAGCAAACTTGAGCCAAAATCCTGTAAATGTATTTTCCTAGGATATGGTGACGAGGGTGAAATGGGGTATAGATTATGGGATCCCAAGAAAAGGAAAATAGTACACAGCAATGATGTTATCTTCCAAGAAGATCGCATGCATAAATAGCCCGAAAAGACTGAGGAGGTCCGTAGGGTTGTATTCCGGGAAGAAATACCTCTTGGACAGCAAAATGTGCCCACTGTACAGTAGCAAATACCTGCTGTAAATGAACCTGTAAATGCAGAAAATGATGCTGGAAATAATCAGCCAGCTATTGCCCATGATAATGAGCCACTACATGTGCAGGAACAGCCAGGACAGCAAGCTATTAATGCTGATTTGCAAGCTGAAATGCTAGGACAGCATGCTGAAAATGGAAATTTGCAAGAACTGCCAGCAAACAATGATCATTGGGTTAGGAGATCATCTAGGGCTACTAGACAACCTGACACATTTGTTCCTGGTGCAAACAATGTGGCTGATTATGTCATGTTGACAAACTGTGGTGAACCATCTTGCTTCAAGGAAGCAATGGACAGACAGGACAGCAAGAAATGGTATAAAGCCATGTTGTCAGAAATGGAATCTCTTGAGAAAAATGGCACTTGGAACTTGGTGCAGTTGCCTAAAGGACAGAAAACACTTCCATGCAAATGGGTTTACAAGATAAATGTCACTTCTGATTCCTCACCAAAGTCCAAAGCAAGATTGGTTACAAAGGGGTACAAGCAAGAGCATGGAATTGACTTTGATGAGATTTTCTCTCCTATAGTCAAGATGACTACATTGAGAACCATTTTGGGCTTGGTTGCAGTTGAAGATATGGAACTCATACAAATGAATGTAAAGACTGCATTTTTACATGATCTGCATGAAGACATATACATGCAACAGCCTGAAGGGTTTGTGGAAAAAGGGAAAGAAAAGATGGTATGGAAACTCAAAAGGAGTTTGTATGGGCTGAAACAAGTACCCAGAGAATGGTATCATAAGTTTGATACATTTATGCAGTCTCAAGGTTTCCATAAAAGTCAAGTGGATCATTGCTTGTACACCAAGAAGGCAGCAAATGGCAGCCTAATTATCTTGGTTTTGTATGTTGATGGCATGCTGATTGCTGGTAGGGATACTCATGCCTTGAACTCACTGAAGCAAAGTCTTCATGGCAGCTTTGACATGAAGGATCTTGGTGATGCAAATCACATTCTTGGCATGCGAATACTCAGAGATAGGTCGACACGCTTACTCTATCTCAGCAGGAGTATATCTCCAAGGTTTTGCAACGTTTCAATATGGAGGGGGGAAAAACAATTGGGGTTCCATTGCCTCCATATGTGAAACTCAATGCAAAGGACAGCCCTACATCTAATGATGAGAAGGCTGAAATGGCCAAGATACCATATGCTTTAGCTGTTGGTAGTTTGATGTATACTATGGTTGCTACGCGTCCTGACATTGCCTTTGCAGAGGGAGTGGTTAGCAGATACATGGCAACCCCTAGCAAGAAGCATTGGGATGCAGTGAAAGATATTATGAGATACCTCAAAGGCACAAAGGAGTTGTGCATTTGCTTTGGGAAGCAAAAGGCATCTGTTGTTGGCTTTACGGATGCATATGCTGGTCATGCGGATTGCAAGAAGTCCACTTCTAAGTATGTGTTTACTTTCACAGGAGGAGCACTCTCTTGGACCTCCAGGCTACAAAAGTGTGTTGCATTGTCTACTACAGAGGCAGAGTATGTGGCTGCCACTGAGGCATGCAAGAAGGCTTTATGGCTTTCACCTCTAGTGGGAGAGCTTGGCATCACATAGTTACATGTTCTCCATTGTAATAGTCAAAGTGCTATCATGCTAGCACGGAATCCTGTCTTTCATGCAAAGACAAAGCACATACAGGTAAAGTACCACTTCATTAGAGATGTACTTGATAGCAAGAGCATTGAGCTTGTCAAAGTACATATAGATGATAACCCTCCAGACCTTCTCACGAAGGGTCTTCCAGCAGAGTGGTTTGCTCATTGCCAACAAATGATGGGAGTTGGATAGATGTATGTATTTCAGCTTTGTGCATACCTAGATCTAGCTGATTCTTTTCTCCTCTTAAGGCACATTGCCTTTAGGTTAGAGGTTGTTGGGAATAAAGGCCTCGTGCCTTTAAATGTGCTCCGATGTGAACACACCCTTAGCGCTTGTACTTACACATATATATCTATCTAAAAACCTAAAGGTACACACTCGTCATTGTACCTACAAACGTGCTCACTCTCTGCTCTGCTCTCTCTCACTCTCTCTATCTCTCCGCGCCTAAGAAACACCTACTGTCTCGATCTTCGTGCCTAACCCATCACTATAGATAATTGGCTGTGGATAACTTAACTTGGACTCCAAGGAGGTTGCAAAGGCTGTTCCAAAAACTAGATATGAATTGGGGACCCCGATGCTGATGACCTAGGAGTCCATGTAATTTGTATCTAAGAAAGAGTCTAGCGGTAGCTACGGATGTGTGGTTATGGTAGTAGGGATGAAATGTGCCATTTTTATGAATCTATCTACCACAACAAGAATGGAGTCATATTTGTCTGATTTGGGAAAATATGTTATGAAATCCATGGACAAAGAAGACCAAGGTCGTACAGAAATGGGCAAGGGTTGCAGGAGGCCATGTGGTTTATGACGAGGTATCTTGGCCCTATTGCACGTATCACATAATTTTATATATTCCTTAACTTCTTCCCACATCTAGGGCCACCAAAAATCTCTTGAAATAAGCTCTACGGTCTTATTAACTCCAAAGTGTCCTACTGTTGGGGTGTCATGGCGTTATTGGAGTACTTGGAGTCTCAGCTTTCCTGGAGGAATGTAAAGTAGATCCTTATAATATAAGGATCCATTAGTTTCCTGAAACTCACAAACTTTATTTTCTTTTTCCTCTTGATTTTTTCTCTTAACAGTGTTGGCCAAATCATCATACAGCAAGGTTTCATGGATTAACTCGATCAAGATAGAGTCGTCTTGGTGACAACTCAAGATGGCTGCTAGCAAGAGGTGCTCTAGCTTGAGTAGTATTGCTTGTTGTTGATCAAAAGTTTCTACTCCCTTCTTAGATGCCAGGTAGAATCTTCTTGATAAAGCATCCGATTGGCATTGTTGGCGTACTGGACAATAGGTGATGACAAAGTCAATCCTGAATAAGAAGTTCCTCTAGCGGGATTGTCTTCAATTGAGGATGTGGGTTATCATGAAGTGTTCTAGATTTTTGTGATCTGTATAGACAATAACTTTATGGGCCGCACCCTCTGGATAATGACGCCAAGTATCAAAGGCATCTACAGTGGCAAGGAGTTCTTTGTCATGGATCTCATGATTTATCTCTAGAGGGGAGAACTTCCTTGAGTGGAATGCCACTGGACGCATATGACCATCATCTCCATGCTGGGACAAGATGGCTCCTAAGGCATAGTCTGATGCATCGGTCTCCAAGAAAAATGGCTTAGTAGGATCTAAATGGACTAGGATTGGGGCAGTGGTAAAAGCGGTCTTCAGGGTCTAAAAGGCCTTCTCAGCTTCTAGGATCCATGAGAACTTTGAGTTTCTTGTGAGTCTAGTGAGTGGTGTGACTAAGTAATCCTTGATAAATATCATGTAGAAGTTGGCAAAGCCAAAGAAACATTCGACCTCATGGACACATGTGGATGTCTACCAATCAAGAATAGTCTCGATCTTCTTGGGGTCCATGAAGATTCCTCTCTAGGAGACATTGTACCCCAAGAATTCCACTTCTGTCTAATGGAAAAAACATTTCTTAAGTTTTGCATATAGTCTTTTTTCGCTGAGCTTTTCCAAAACTAATTTTACATCGTGCTCATGCTCCTTTGGATCTTTTGAGAATATCAAGATATCATCCAAGTATATAACTACAAAATCATCTAGATGCTCTCGAAAGATATCATTCATCATATGTTGAAACACTGCAAGACCATTGCTGAGACCGAATGGCATAACAATATACTCAAAGTGACCATACCTTGTGCGCAAGGCTATCTTCCATTCGTCTCCTTCTCTGATCGGTATAAGATTATAAGCCCCTCGCAGATCAATCTATGTGAAGATCTCGGCTTTTCCAAGGCATTCCAAGAGCTCTGGTATCAACAACAAAGGGTATCGATTATTGATTGTTATCTTGTTGAGTCCTTGATAATCCACACACATTCGAAGTGACCCGTCTTTCTTCATGAAGAGAATTGGGGCTCCAACAGGAGACTTCGAGTACCTAATGAACCCCTTAGCTAAGTTTTCATCAATATTCTTGTATAGTTCAGCTAGTTCAGCTAGTTTATCAAGGGATAGCCTGCAGATGGGTCCAAAAGGTGGTTGAGCCCCCTCGTGGAGTTCTATAGCACAATCATATGCTCTATGTTTGGGCAAGAGGTCTGCATTCTTTTTTTTAAAGACATCTTGGAATTCTTGATACTAGCTTCATAGCTTGACTAACTCATCCTTACTAAATTCTTGAGTTGGTATATGATATATCATGTAGATCGGTTCCTACCTTGTTGTGTGTATAAGGGCTTAGGGTTCTAGATATACGGACTATCCTTGATCTTCACGATGTGTAATCTTTTGCTTAACCCAATCAATTTCTGGGTTGTGTTTCTTTAGCCAAGGCATCCCAAGGATGATTGGATTTGTGAAATTGGATATGACATTAAAGCATACGTGAGATTTGTGATCGCCAAGAGTTACCATTCATGCTCAGGCTTCCTTGGTAATATCTCCACATACTAGAGGTTGGATTAGTTGAGGAGATCAGAGGATCTCAATTGTACTCCTTTCATTTGCAATACAAGATAAAGAAATACCGCAAAGGGTATTAATTTTGGGGCCAACATGGTGTCCAATATGTACAAGATTTAAGTGGTAAAGCGTGCATTTTCAGTTTACATGAATTTTATGCTTGCTGTAATTAGTGCTTAATAAAGTTATTTACCACCCCATCCGAGGAAAAGTGCTAGTTTCGAATGCATTCTGAAACATTTCAGATGCAACCAATTAGGCCTTTTATAAAAAGTATCCCACAACATGCATACACAGTTGCAATTTGTGACCCTCAAACTACGGGGTAACCAAGGCAATACCAATATAGCTGCCATAGCATCTTTCAGCAAAGGCCAATTAAACCCTAAACCGTCAATAACCAGTAGTACTGTTTGTGGCTCCAGATTTGGTAAATAAAAGCACTGCTAAATCACATTTCTGCGATGAGCAGCTCAGTGCACCAAGCCATCTAGAAAATCATGAAAAAAGTGAACCGTGTGGTTATTTCAACACTCATCCCAAGCTGGAAAAGACACAACATTAAGCGTGTAGGTGAATCCAAATATCTTCTGTATTTCTTGTATTGACCATGGCTCGTGACTTTTGAGAGACCTTCATTTTGTAGACTGTATTTCTGAAGTGTAGATTCATTTTGCAGACACCTCGAATTCTGTGCTGAAGTGAAGCTTAATCTGATGGAGTACATGCAAGTCCATATTGAATGCAGTGCTTAACAGTTTGTCATAGCAACCCATTTCGGCTTAGTCATGTTTACATTTTTGTTGCATTTTTCAATATATTTAGGCCAAAGCATGTGTGCACTTCCCCTTGCAATTTCTCAGTTTATTGCAATTTCTCATTTTCATTTCGTGGTTATAAATTAAAAAATAACCATACATATAGACATATGTATAGAATTTCATTATTGATGCTGTCCAAGAGTAATGAAAAACAGGGTTGAGGGTCTACAAGAAACTGAAGTGAAAGATAGTACAGGCACACCCAAATGAATCCAGACAAGCAGAGAGTTTGTCTCCAATTTTTCTGTACGTAGATTTTGTGTCAACATTACAGCAGATTCACTCATGCCATAGCAATGGTGTTCGATTATGTTTCTAGCATGCTAAAATCATACCACCAGAAGCAAGCAGGAAGAAAGAACAGAATACCCTTGATGAACTGCATGCAAAAGATTCATTTTCTGCAGTCATTAATTTGAACATAGAAGGAAAAAAAACAGGATACCTTACTAGGTTTGCACACAGAGTAGCTTCCATTTTCTGGAGCCATTGATTTACTTCAGCTGAGAGCTTGTTGCCTGCAATAAAAGAGCTTTCCGCTCTCTCTCAAACGAAGGACCTATTCATGGATTCTGTGGGCACCCAGACGGGCTCCAATTTTTGGAAAAAATAACGAGGAATATCACTGATCCCAGAGTCTAGAAATATTTTACATATTATCTAAAAATGCTCAAAAATCAGTGGTGGTGGGTTTGCCGAGTAGATTCGGGCATGCAAAAAGAAAGAAGGGCTTCGTCCCATACTTTGGAGCTCTTCCCATTGAGACTCAAAACTTTTAAGGAAAGGATGCTTCAAAACTCATACTACATAGGTACTGCAAAGGTAGTCACAAGTAAAAGGTTGTCAATTAGGAAATTTCGAGCCAGGTGTTTCAGTAATAAAGAAAGGTCGGAACAAGGGGTCTCACTCGAGCTAAAGAGAGTGTCATGAAGAAAAATCAAGTGTCTCATGAGGAAGTGAAAAGGTTGCCTGCTTGAGGAAGGATGAGAACCTTTTTGGCCGAGGCTGAGTTTTAATGATACAACATGACTTCAACTTTACAACAAATCCTTAACCTCCACAATAGGTCGAGATCAAATGTGTCCATCCAAATGAAAGCGATTGACCACAAGAGTCTGTTGGTACAACGAGCCCCCCTACAACATGCATGATGTTCTCCCTTGTGGTCCTTGGTAGAGAGGACACATCCCAAGTTCCCATTTAGTTATCAATACCATTTTTTCCATGTACGCTAGTAGAAATACAACGAAGCGTGTTCTATTGAGAATAGTGTTTAAAAAATTTTGATAGTAGATACAAAAACCTTTAACTCAAAATTTTGGGGGGAATTTTGAAACAATTTATATGTATTGGCCATTTTTATCATAAAAATGTATAAAGCTCAAGGTTTTTCACCTTCTTCTCTAAATTTTGAAGGTTCTTTTGGAATTTTTGCATTTCATATTGCATTCGCCATCAACTTTTCATGAACACCAATTGAGAAGCATATAAGGACCAATAGTTAAACAACCCCATAAATTTTGATCATGGAAATGTAACCAAAAAGAGAGCATATATAAATGTCCAGATCATGCTTGTAATCATTTTCTTACCCCACATCCTTGTCCTCCTTTTAATTAATGTTGCAATTATATAAGACCCATCAAATTGTTGGCATTAGGAAGCTATAATTAGAATGGATCTATTTTCAATCACATTATTGGAGCCATGAGGGTATGAAATGTAGTAGCAATGGTGTATTATAAACAAAATGATCTCTATGCATAGTAGTGTGAAAGGCATCCACCAAGGATTAAGCTAGGATGTAAATGGACTAGAAGTGGGAAGTTTGAATATCCATAGTCGCAAACATTAAAACATCAAGTAACTTATGTCCCAAAAGGTGATGGCCAAGTGATTTCTTGTAAGTGTGACGAGGTACATCACATTGTTGGACACCTACATTAACATGGTGTGTTTGGTTATAAGTAGGATATTTTCCACTCAAGCACTTGATTTATCCTCCTCCTTGTTAGGGTCATCAAGGAGGAGGGTCCAAATGCAATCAAGCTCCATTGTTGATTCAACTTTCCAAGCTATCCAAACTATGCACAAAAAAATGTCATCGTAGCTCTTTACCCACTCTTTTTTTGATATTTGAAGGGAAGATTTCCCATTTGCGGGTGTTCTAGTGTGTGCACTTTATTTCATAAACCAATCAAGGTACTTATGTTAGCTAAAGTCAAAGATAATGCATTTGACCTTTTGATGTCTAGAGTTACTTTTGTCTCTTCAAAATACACCAATCATTGAGAGATTAGTACTATGTACATCAAAAAATTGTTTCTCATTCACGACTTGCTTACATACACTATGTTGGGGTAAAGATGAATGGCCAAAGGCGGGCACCCCTTGCACTAGGAAATTTATATAATCATATATAAGTGAAGATAATGAAGAATAAGTGTAGCTTAGTACCCACTAAAAACTATCGTGTACTTCCTATCCCTCTCTCACCCTCTTGCACTCCATAGGTTTGACTCCACATCCCACCAAGTTCCCTCTTCAAACTTGTAGGAGCTTGTGGTTAAAGCAAGGAGTGGAAGGAGTCAAGCTTTGTCACAAGGTTTCAAGCTTCTTTTGTGACATTTGTGCTTGTTGCCTATATTAGAAAGAGGTAATTATCTTAGTACAAGCTCTCCATTTAAAACAAATAAGTGTTTAAGTTTAAGGAGCAATTGAGGTGCTCAATTCAGGAGCTCCCATAGCTCGATTTGGAAGCATTTGGACAATCAATAGTGGATGGATCCAATGCAAAAAAACTTGGTTTTGGAATATTAGGAAAGAGGGTTTGGTCTATGTATCCAATGTGTGCAAGCATAAGGGCTGCTCAAGCTTAGGGGCAGCTTGTTTTCATAAGCAAGGGATTAGCTTGTGCTCATAAGGAAGGGCCTACTTGCTACATTAAGTAGGGGGACTTGCTAAACTCAAGGCCTACTTCTTTGTTTAATAATAATAGGAAAGAGAAGAGATTGAAGATTTTGATGCTTATAGCTTGTTAATCAGCTTGTGAGGCTTGAAATCAATCAATTAGAATCAACAAATGTACTCGTTTAATCAAGCATGGTGAAAACATCATCTTGGGTGTGTGGATTTGTGTCATTTGCTACAATGGCAGCCATTTTTTCTTTCTTTATTGTATTCTTCTTCTTCTTCTTCTTCTTCTTCTTCTTCTTCTTCTTAAGCCTTTTACACTAGGTTGTTTTCATTGCTTCATAAACCCCATTCACATTGGTAAGTTTTGAACTAGTTATTTTGGAAAAATGAGTTCAAGTATATTTTATTCACATTGCAGTAAGGAAATTGGTTATATTGGAGACCATAAAGGACTATTCATATTTAATTGTTATAAGGGTTTTTAATGCATATAAAATAGCTAAAAATTTACTAGAATTATATGCATTGGAGAGTTTGTAGACATCATTTTGACATTAGTTTTAGGCTGTTTAAATGTTGCATTAGCAATTGTTTGGCAATTGCAATGGCACTTGAGTTTCAACTATATTTGTCAATTTGCCGTTGTATTTGACAAATTCTTAATTGCTTGATGTTTGGCACACTTTTGCAAAGACTATGGCTTCTTTTTCTACTTCTGAAAAAGCATTGTTGAACATTGAAAATTTGGATGATATGTATTTTCATATTAGAAAGAGTAGATTTACAAAAGAGGCAGATCAAGCTAATTAAAGTGGATGGTATAAAGCATGAGGACATCAATGCTAATGCATGGGATGAGATGGATGAGCTTATATGCTCTACCATCATGCATAGTCTCTCCAAGTTAGTGTATAAAAGATAGTGCTTTTCCTATTTGGAGGAAGTTATGTGACTTGTTTGAAAAGGAAAGTGTTGCATCATTACTATATTAGATAATGAAACTCATTGATCTTGGCATGGAGGAGAGCTTCTATATCCAATTATCTGAATAAGTTTGATAGCATTTGTAGTCAATTGATAGCACAGAAGATTATTTCTCATGACTTCATGAAGGCTATTTTTTTGCGTATCACCTTACCTAAAAGTTAGGAAGCTTTTAGAGTTTCCATTAGTAACTTAGCACCTGCTAGTGGATTGACTAGTACTAATGTGAAAAGCATCTTGCTTGCAAAATAGGTTATATAGGGAGAACAATGCAAGTTATAAGAACCCCTGTGCATTTACAACTAGAGGGAGGTCCAATGCAAGGGGAAAGTTCCATGACAAGGGGAACTCAAAAGTCTCATAATAGAAAAGACATGGAATGCTAATGCTACAACAAAAAGGGTCATATCAAGAAGGATTATTTCAACTGGAAAAGCAAGAATAAGAGAAAATAGAAAAGTAATGACAAAGTTGAGAAACAAAAATAAAAGATTGAATATTTTAGCTTCGTAAGTAGTGTTGCTCATGATGTGCTTTATATCTTTTCACTTGAGGAAGATTTTGATGATGAGAAATTTAACATGGCTTGGACAAATTGACTTAACTCCTTCCAAAACCTTGTAGAAGTGACTAAGTTTTTGAAGAAAGATAGGTTCTTATATGGGTTTAACATAACCTATGAGCAAAGGTGGAAGCTATTGGACCAACAACTTATGTGGAGGTGGTGTCTCTCACTTAATAAAAGCAAATAAGCTAAATTACAAGATGCAAATCCTAGGACAATGAGATGAGGACATAATGATAGGGGTGCATCTTTCCAACATAATGGCAAAGACATCAACAAAGGAAGAGGCTTCTCCATTCCAACCTTCAACCTTACAATGTGAACTAAATGCCTTCGAGATTCACTCAACAACTTCAGGAGCTCAACATCAACTTGACTCAAAGCATTTATCCTCATCTACAAAACAAGGTCAACGTGAAGGTGTTAAAGCTCCAAGAAGGCCCATCCAAGAGTTTGTTTTCCATAATTGCAATGAGCGAGTGACATGGCATTGTCTGTATGCTCAATGTAACCCACGTGATCCATATCCTACTTACCTTGTTATGATGCCTCATGAATCTAATATGATAGGAAATGAGAACCAAGCTCAAGGAGGAAATTGGACTATAGATCCACCAAGGAGCCAAACTAGGAGCAATACAAGTGTTTTGCTCCAATGCAGATTGAGGATGTATGTGATAGAAGTAAAATAAGGCAAAATAACAAGAATAAGTTCGTGGAATGCTATGTAGGGCAATGAGTTAGAGACCAAAGTCCATCAAGAGATGAAGAGACATTGAATGCTACCCAACCAAGGAAAAATAAGGAATATGGTGTACAAGGAGGCAAGAATAGAAGAAGAAGATGGGTTGGGTTGGCTAACTTCTCACTTGGTCCTGGAGTTGCACCAGGAAGATTTTAGAAGGCAAGGACGACCTAATTTGAATTGGCCACAATTATTTGCTCTATGTCCACAAGTAAGGAGGGAATTTGGCAAGTGTGTTAGCATCAAAGCATCAAAGAATTAGGATAGGCATCTAACATTGATTATCTACATTGCACCTTTTGAGCCCCAAGAGGACATGATCCCAACAATTGAATGTGTGATTGAGGGCAAGAGAATTTCTAAGGTTTAAGGAGGTGGCAGAGCACAAATATGTACTACACTAGAAAATCTTATGCACTAGCTTAGCTAAAGGATCACAAAGGCTTCCCTAATAAAAGTGAAGATGGTAAATAATAGTAAGGCAAATTCTCTCAAAGTCATTAAAGATGTGAAAGTAAATGTTTATAGTATTCAAACCCTTTGGATTTTCATGTCATGTCCATCAAGGGGGTTGGCTATCCCATGGTCTCGGGTAATACATCGATAGTTTTTGTGAAGGTTGGGATAGTGGTCACCTTGTCATGTAGCTTGAAGTGAAGCAAGTGGTGGTCTATGACATGAAGAAACACAAGCAAAAGGGCATCTACTATGAAGGTACTTTATATGAAGAGAGTAGTGTTTAAGATCTTGACTTTGATTGTGTGAATGAATATGATGTTGAGGAAAGCACCATTGACATGGACAAGTCATCCTTAGAAGTCACATGAGTCACCATCAGACCATCAAGGAAGGAGAAAGAAGATAAAAAAATGGCAAAGACCAAACAAGAGGTCCAAATCAAAGCTGGAGAGTATATTGTCTAAGGACTTAGACCCAAAAGAGAGAGTATGTTGTCCAAGGCCTTAGACCCAAAAGAGAGAGGATGTTGTCCAAGGACTTAAACCCAAAAGAGAGAGTGGAATATATTATTGTGCTCAAAAGTATCTAAATCTCTTCATCAATAAGTATGATCAGATTAGGGAAGTGGAACTATTCAACATCATAGTGATGAGCTCACAAAAAATATAAAGCCTATAGCCCAAAAGCTAAGGAAATTATATGTAAGGAAATGTAATTCCCTTTGTAATGAGGTTAATTGGTTGTTAAAAGTCAGCTTCATCTACCCTATAGCTAACTTAGAATGGGTTTCAACAATTATTGCAACACCAAAGAGGAATGGAAAGCTAAGAAAATGTGTTGATTACAAGCCTTTGAATGTAGCAACTAAAAGGTATCACTTCCTTTACCATTTTAGGATGACAGTCTCAATGAAGTTTAGGGCACAGGCACTACACTAGATATTTAGGATACTTTCAAATTAGGATAGCAGAGGAAGACCACATGTATCACATAGTGGGATTGTTTTGGCTACTATGTGATGCCATTTGGGTTAATCAATGCTCCATCCACCATCCTAATGATTCACAAATTATGTGTTTCAACCAATTTTTGAAAATTCTATTCAAGTCTACATTTATTATTTTTGTATTTTTAGCTCATGTGCTTCACATCATATGGGAGTAGAGAAGGGATTGTAGAAATTGGATAGTCTTTATAGTCAATTAGACTATGAAAAGTGTAGCATTGCCAAAAAGGAATTTATATTTCTTGGTCATGTTGTTTCAACACAAGGGATCTCAATGGACTTGGGTCAAGTGAAGGCACTACTAGATTTAGCTACACCATCATGTCCAAGGGACTTGATCTCATCATCCAAATGGTTAGATACATGTCAAGGTTCATTCACTTGCTATCTTGAATATTGCATCCTCTATAACTATTGGCAAATCAGGTCACTCTCACTTAGAATGATGTGTATGGACACCATTTTATGAAATTTAAGGAAGTTTTGAGTACTCCCCACACTTATGCCCCCAAATTGGGATTAGGCTTTCTACAAAAAATCAAGTGTTCGTAAGGAGATATTTTTTGTTCCTACCACCCATTTATTTTTCAAATGGAGTGATGATAGCAAGTGAATTACATGAAGTTTGGGCAACTAATGCTAGATCTTATTTTTGTAATAAGGAAATTTAGGTCTTGTTTATTAAGTAGGACTTTTAGTGTCATCATTGTGGATAAGCTTTTTCTTATAGTTGTGTAGCACATGACTTCCTCATGGAGGATCAAAAAGTGGGTGTTAGAGCTTCAATAGTTTGACTACACATTCAAAGTGGAGGAAAGGAGTTGAGCTATGTTAGCAAAAATGGTAACACACAAGGTATATGAGAAGCACATCAAGGTTAAGAAACATGTTAAGAAAGCACCCACTCCACTAAAGGACTCTCATCTTTGTACTTTGATGGTGCCTATAGAAGGAAATATGAGAGATCAAAAGAGGGACTAATAGTTATTGATACTAAAGGACTTTAGACGTTAAGGGAGAAGGTTTCTTTTGAGTGATGTGCAATCTAACGATGAAGTGGATTATGCAATACTCGAGCTTGATTTATTAAGATGCAAGGAGCTAGGCATAAAGTGACTCATCATCAAAGGTGATGCTCTACTACTCGTAAAAAAGTGATTGGAATTTGGGCATGAAAAAGTGATAAGCTAAGGAAGCACCTTGGATGGGTAAGATCTCTTCTCATGCAGTTTAATGAAGTTCAATGCTACATATCTATAGAGAGGAAAATCTAGTGCTAATAGGCTAACAAAGCAACAAGTGGAGGCAATGCTATGTAGCACTACCCACAAGGATACAGAATTATAAGGGGTAGAAGCATTGACAGACATCCTATAATGGCTTCATGCATGTGACCTTCCTAAGGGCTTCACAAAGGTGCAAAAGCAAAGGGTGTTGAAGAAGGTGCTTTCCTACTCAATAATTGGAAATGATCTTGCCTAACTTGTCAAAAGGTCAAGGTGGAGAGAATTGAGATATTTGGAAGAACTTCAATCCCTAGATACTCTACAAATGAATTGGAAGTCTAAAATCATAGACTTCGTAGTTGAATTACCCACACAACTACTGGTGTATATGACTCTATCCAATAGTGATAGGTAGATTTATCAAAGTTGATCACTTGATTCTGATCAAGACTACCTACAAAACCTCCAACATTGCATGAATCTTTGTCAAGGAGTTAAGGTTACATGGATTTCCAAAGTGTATAATTAGTGATGGAGATTCCAAATTCACCTTAAAGTCTTGGACTTGCATGTCCCAAGCCATTGGAACTCAACTATGATTCAATATTGCTTATCATATGCGATCTGATGGTCAAACTAAAAGGGTGAATTGAAGCATTAAATATATTTTAAGGTTCATCTATAGTCACATTTGTTGTAGGTTTGAGACACCATTAGAATCGGTAATTGATCATGGTCTAAGATTTAGAGACAATGTACTCAAACAAGTTCTTCACAAGCTCAACATTAAGCATAGGTACTCAACCCCTTATTACCCTCGATGGAATGGATTATTTGAAAATGTGAATGCAAGATCATAAGGAAATAGGTGGAATCAAAGCTTGCTAAGACTTGGGATCAACATTTGTATGGGGCTTTATGGGCATGTATGACAACATTTAAACTTGCACTTTAGTTTACTCCCTTCCACCTTATGTATGGTCAAGAAGCTTTAGCACATATTGAAGTATATGTACAAAGTGTTGAGTTTCTAAAGAAGGTGAATAGAGATTCAAATGCCTTATTTGATGACATCTTGCTAGCTCCTCAAAGCTTGGAACTTGACAAGGAATAAACCATAGACCACTACATCAAAGCATCCCAAGAGGCCAAAGCAAGATTTGATGCATTACTCAAGGATAAAGGGCTTAAAAAAAGGAATGTTAGTACTCATGTATGGTAGTCATCTTGACAATGGCTTTTGATGTCAAGTTTTTCCAAAGATGGGAAGGATGATTCATCATTCATGCGACATACAAAAATGGTAGTTACCAACAGACACTTGTTAAGGAATATTCATAATACTCAAGTCCACTAATTGCAAGTTAAAGACTTACTTTACAAGGTATGGAGGGATACAGACTACAAATTATAAGAAGGATTTTGAAGGCACAGAGGTGAAAATGATCAATCAACCAAGAGGTTTAGGGAATCACTGATTCACTAGGATGGTGCAAATTCTTTTGATGCGGTGGCTCCTTATTTTCCCTATTTTAAATCCATACTGAACCACCTTCTATCTCTACTTATGCTTTATTGAATAAAGTGCAAGCCTCTTGCTAATAGGTGGAAAGCCACTCTAATGTCTTAATATGTAAGAGTTACTTGGGAGGAACTAAAGGTGCAAAGGAGGAAACTAAATTTTGAAGGAGGGTGAGAGACAACAAATGGTGAACCATGTGGAGGAGAAGGAGTACATGGAGAATGTGGAAAGAGAGCTCATAAAACATGTGAGGGGAAAGTAGGAAGAATGTGAGTGATGTGAGCCAAATTAATTTACAATATGATCTTGTTTGGGTAGGTTCAAATTTAGATTTTAAGCATTTGGGTAGGTTAAAATGGAAAATTTAAGCCCCAAAACTTGTGTTTTATGAGATAAGGAAAACCCTCTAACTCCAAAATTCCAAAATTTGTTTGGAAGTATGCTAGGATGCACAACCCATGTAACATAAGAAAGG
Organism: Lygodium microphyllum; assembly: GCF_053477565.2. NCBI lineage: Eukaryota > Viridiplantae > Streptophyta > Polypodiopsida > Schizaeales > Lygodiaceae > Lygodium > Lygodium microphyllum. Next base: position 88,789,294 of record NC_141136.1, on the reverse strand, counting down.
TAGACACTTTTTCATGTGAGAAGAAACACTTGGATCTCTTTGGCCCTCACCCTCCTTTAAGATTTGGTTTTCCTCTTTATAGCTTTACTTGTTCCAAGAAACTCTTGCATGGTAAAACCATTAGAGGGGGTTCCCACCTACCAGCAAGAGGCTTGCACGTTAGAAAGGTTGAGATAGAATAGGAAATATAAGGTGCCAACATGTTATTTAAGGCAAGTATGGCTCTACAAGAAAACTTGCATCTCCTAGCCATGCTCTAAGTAAGGCATTCATGCTTTACAATCTTCATTTCTTGGTTGATTTATCATTTTCACCCATGTGCCTTGCAAATCCTTCTTACATTGTGTAGTCCATATATTGTCCAAAGCTTGTAAAGTAAGGCTCTAGCTTCCAACTATGAAGTTACACTAACAAGTCTCAAAGTTGATAACTACCATCTTCATATGCCACATGAATAATGAATGGTCCTTCCCACCTTTGTAAAAACTTAACATCAAGACTGTTGTCAAGGCAACTATCATAGCTAAGTACTAACATTCCCTCTTTAAGCCCTTTATCATTGAGTAATGCATCAAACCTTTATTTGGTCTTTTCGGATGCATTGACATAGTGGTCTATGGTTGATTCCTTATCAAGTTCCAAGCTTTGAAGAGGTAGTGCCGATCATAAAAAATGGCATTTTGGGTATCTATTCACCTTCTTTAAAAACTCAGCACTTGGTACATCTACTTCAATAGATGCTAAAGCTTCTTGACCATACATAAGGTGGAAGGGAGTAAATTGAAGTGCATCTTTACATGTTGTCCTATATGCCCATAAAGCCCCATCTAGATTTTGATCCCAAGTCTTAGGATTTGACTCCACCTATTTCCTTACAATCTTGCATAAGATACCATTCATTTACCTTTTCAACTAATCCATTACACTGAGGGTAATTAGGGGTTGATGAGTGCCTATGCTTCATGTTGAGTTTGCCAAGAACTTGTTTCCGTACACCTTCCCTAAATTTTGGACTATGATCACCTAACCAATTCTAATGGTGTCCCAAACCTACAACAAATGTGACGATAGATAAACCTTGAAAAAATCACATCCCTAAATCTTGGACTGTGATCACCTAACCAATTCTAATGGTGTCCCAAACCTACAACAAATGTGATGATAGATAAACCTTGAAAAAATCACTTGCATCCCTCTTTGCAAACTCTTTGCTTCTCCCCCTAGTCATATAATCCATAGCAACAAGGATGTAGACCTTACCATTCTTTGTCTTGGGGGGTAAGGGCTCAATTGCATCAACACCTCATTTCTCAAGGGCCATGTGCTAGAATAGGTTGCCTAGGTCCATGACCCTTTTGTCACCCATAACTTGATGGGCATGACAAATTTTACACCAATTTAAAACATCTTTATGAAGGCTAGGGCAAACCTAATGGGGAAAGGCAAGAAGCGAGCTTTTTGAGAATTTTTTTTTTGGCAACCCCTCTATTCTTGTTCCTAATAGTTCACTTATTCTACCCTTAGATGTATTCATCCCACTTCTAGTTTCACCATTACCACCATTGTTAGCTCCTCCTCCACCACCACCACCACCACTAACTTCACCACTACCACCTTCACTCTCTCTATCTCTCTCTTTCCCTCTCTCTTTACCTGTAAGTAGCTTGTTCTCTCTATCTCTCTCTCCTCATATACACACATACACATTCTCAGTCTCAATCTCTCTCTCTCTTCCTATATCCTCTCTCTCTCCCTCCTTCCCTCTATCTCCTCTCTCTCTCTCCATATGTGTTAAAAAATAGTTCCCACTCTCTTTACCTGCCTATCTGCCTATCTCTCTCTCTCTCTCTCTCTCTCTCTCTCTCTCTCTCTCTCAAATTACTCCACCTCCCTCATTACCACCACCACCATCACCATATAACTCTCTCTCTCTCTCTCTCTCTCTCTCTCTCTCTCTCTCTCTCTCTCTCTCTCTCTCTCTCTCTCTCTCTCTCTCTCTCTCTCTCTCTCTCTCTTAAATTACTCCACCTCCCTCATTACCACCACCACCATCACCATCACACACTCTCTCTATATATATATAAGACTTTCAAATTCCTCCATCTATCTCACCATCACCACCACCACCCTCTTGTTCTCTCTCTCTCTCTCTCTCTCTCTCTATATATATATATATATATATATATATATATATATATATATATATATATATATATATATATATATATATATATATATATATATATATATATATATATATATATTTTCAACACAAAACCATTCATGCAAGCACTCCAAATTGATAGAATCTATATTACGTTGTATTATGAAAGGTGTTGTAATAAATAGTTCTCTTTACTCATAAATAATCTCTCTCTCTCTCTCTCTCTCTCTCTCTCTCTCATTTATAACACAAAATCATTCATGCGAGCACTTTAGATTGATAATCTATATTTTTTGTATTATGAAAAGTATCACAACATATAGTTCTCTCTCTATGTCTTTTTATTCATAAACAGTTGTCTTTGTTGCACAAAAAAGTTTTCACCTCTCTTTCTCTCTCTTCCTCTCACTATGTACTCTCATGAATAGTTCTCTCTCTATGTCTCTTTACTCATGAACAGTCATCTTTGTGCAAAGTTCTCTCTCTATGTCTCTTTACTCACAAACAATTGTCTTTGTTGCACAAACAAGCCTTTACTTCTCTCTTTCTCTCATTCTCTCTCTCCCTCTCTCTATGTACTCGTGAATAGTTCTCTCTCTATATCTCTTTACTCACAAATAGTTGTCTTTGTTGCACAAACAAGTCTTCGCTTCTCTCATTCTCTCTCTCCCTCTCTCTATGTACTCGTGAATAGTTCTCTCTCTATATCTCTTTCCTCACAAACAATTGTCTTTGTTGCACAAGCAAGTCCTTGCCTCTCTCTTACTCTCTCTTCCTCTCTCTATGTATTTGTGAATAGTCCAATTTAGGGTTGGGCAAACAAACACACACACACACACACACACACACACACACACACACACACACACACACACACACACACACACACACACACACACACACACACACACACACACACACACACACACACACACACACACACACACACACACACACACACACACACACAAATAACTCCACCTCCTTCACCATTGTTGCCACCACTACTACCTTCTGTTTGTCTCTCTCTCTCTCTCTCTCTCTCTCTCTCTCTCTCTCTCTCTCTCTCTCTCTCTCTCTCTCTCTCTCTCTCTCTCTCTCTCTCCACACACACACACACATGTGAACACCTCTCCTTGTTGCACAAACAATTTGTGCATTCCCTCCCTCCCTCTCTCACATTTGCGATATAGATACAATTGTGTGAGCACTCTAGATTGATAGAACTTGTATTATATTGGATTATGACATGTGTTGCAACAACAAATTATCCTCTCTTTACTCATAAGTAGTTCTCTCTTTCTTTCTCTTTCTCACACACTCTCTCTATCATGTTTACAACACAAAAACATTCATTTGAGCACATTAGCTTTGACAAAACTTATTGAATTATGACATGCTTTGCAACAAGTAGTTCTCTTTATTTGTAAATAATTCTCTCTCACTCTCTCTACTTGTAAGTAGTTCTTTCTATTGCACAAGAATCTCTCTCTCTCTCTCTCTCTCTCTCTCTCTCTCTCTCTCTCTCTCTCTCTCTCTCTCTCTCTCTCTCTCTCTCTCTCGTTTACAATACAAAACAATTCTTACAAGCAATGCGGATCTAGATTTGTATTAATTTGTCCTCTAGCAAGTGTACTACTATTCCACAAACTAAGAGAGATAAGGATAGTAAAAGATTATACAAAAATTGATCATAGCTAACCAAGCGATCTATGTTTGTGTTTTCTCAACAAAATGAAATGCATTTGTGCTAAGAATTAGTATAGTTTTTGCTTTGTTGGTCACACTATGGGTGATGCTGGGAAAGTTCTTTTGCTTCCAAATATGAGGTACAACTTCTCTTCTTGGTAAGTATGGGTTGGTGTATAAATATGTTAACATTTGCAACCCTTCCAAACACTCAAAGGTATACATAGTACAAGTGCTTGTATGCCAAATATTCCTTCCCTTCTACTACATAATCTAGGAAATCGGGTTCATTGCAATGTGCACATTGTAACGCTCTTGCAAGACACTTGAATTAGATATCTCTAGTCTAAAAAGCTCATGTTTCATCAAGGTCTTCACCACTATGTGGCCCTTCACAGCAGAGCTACATCTAGAGCAAGTGTTGAATCTATCATTTTCCTTGTAGCTTGTGAGACACTAGTCTAATATCTATGTGAGTTTTCATTAGCATCCACTTGTTGCATTTCCTTTTGTAAAACAAATCCACCACTCTCCAAAATGTGGATTTCTTCTACAATCAAATTTGTGCCTTGTGCCACTAGCCATACTTTTGAAAGTCTAGGTGGAGTCCTCCTTATGGCCTAGATGGTGATTTGAAGGTCTATATCCACCACCATCACTTTCTATGAAGAAATTGAAGACACTTCCCTTTCTTGGTTAGAAGGCCAAGGGCCCTTGAAATTTACTTTTCTAGTATCTTATCTCCTGAGTTGGTTTTCAATTACATGCTCAAGCCTACGAGAGGGATTTACATTCTTTGACCCAGCTTTCACATCAACCTTTTGTTTCCTTGCTATAGTTACATTATCACCTCTAAAATCAGGTTGCTTATGCATTTCAATTCTAGTTATCACCTCCTCACTATCCTTGCTACCATTGTTAGTGTGGGGCTACTCCCTTGTTATAGTTAGCTTAAAAGCTTCTCCACACTAGGTCTTGCACCATGGAAATTTCCTCCAATTAATGCATGCCTTTTTGTGTTCTATAGTAGAGCAATGGCTAGATCATTAACACATGTATCATGCAAGTTCATGGTCCCTAAATCCCTCACAAGCCAATGACCTTACATGCACTAGCTCTGATAGGTTTGTGGTTGGCATATGATCAATGTCCTCTACCACTTGCACAAAAATCAACACGAGAGTTATGGAGTGTGAGAATGCAATTACAACATATATCACACTACCTACTCTTATGCATTAGACTCACCCAACAAAGTATCATCGCCAATGTGGATATTTGATATGCCACCAACTAACCCAATAGTCTATTGCTGGAATGTTGCAATCCACAACTTTGCTTGAAGCCCACCAATCCCGAATGACTTGGTATTACGTAGTTGCATCATCTTTCCCCCATCTTCAGTGGATGCACATCTCCACATGCGGCACAAATGCTTGTGCTCATCTTGGAAACCCCCTTTGGAGGGAGGGAAAGAAGCAAGTTTTTTGAGTGAGGTTTAGATCAAGCTTTTTATATAGCACTGACATCTCCACCACCATTGCAACCACCACCACCGCCATAATCTCCTCCTTCACCACCATAGCATCTTCCTCCACCACCACCAACATCTTTTACTCTCTTCCTCCTTCTCCCCCTTCTCTTCCCTTCACTTTCTCATTCTCCAACTCCACATCCTCTCTCTCTCTCTCTCTCCCCCTTCTCTTCCCTTTACTTTCTCATCTCCAATTCCACACCCTCTCTCTCTCTCTCTCTCTCTCTCTCTCTCTGTGGGCAATTTTTTCTTCACTCTTTGTATGCACACACACACACACACACACACACACACACACACACACACACACACACACACACACACACACACACACACACACACACACACACACACACACACACACACACACACACACACACACACACACACACACACACACACACACACACACACACACACACACACACACACACACACACAATCCCTTCTCCCCCCCATATTTAACTCATTGGGGCAATACCTTTTATTTATCTCTCTACATGTGCATTGATTTTTCAAACAAGGATTGCATGATAGACCACTTTTTATTTCGAAGGAGAATGTGTGTGTGTGTGTGTGTGGACATGTATCTATGTATGTACGCATGCATGCACACGCACACGCACACGCGCGCGCGCGCGCACACACACACACACACACACACATGTTAACTAGATATTCACACATATTAATATTAATATTGAAATGTATATATCAATCGCTTTATCTCTATGCCATACACCATGCAATCTTTGCTTTAGTTATATCTTTCTTATCTCTATATAAGTGCCATACATTTTCTCAATGATCTCCTAAGCATCTTTACATGTACTAGCCTTCTTGATGTGAGAAATCAATGTCTTTCAAATAAATTTAGATATACAATGTAAAACCTTCCTATTTTTACCTATCCTATCTTTGTAGGACTTCTTTTGCTCCTCCATGCACTCTTTACAGGTTTAGGGCATGTATCTTCACATGTAATGAGATTCCATAGACCTCTCACTATCAAAATTTTTGCCATGCAATAGAACCATGCATTATAGTTGTCCTTAGTCAACTTGTCAACAACAATTTGAGTAAATTGTGCCATTTTTGACATTATGATAGCTGTAATTTTAGAAGAACTAGCAATATGCATTGTACCAAACCACTATTCAAGCATGTGAACAAGTTTGTTGCTCAAATTTGAGACAAAAAACCATTAAAAATGCCCAAGAAAATACACACAAATTGAGTTCCAATGATATGGTTATCATATGTGTGTCCAATTTCCATCGTCGGACACATCCATATATCATGTCCATATGTCATACATTAGCTGTCTAGCAAGAAAAACTAAAAATGGGGCTCAAAGGTGCACATACGATCTAAAAAGAATCAAAATATATGTCTAAAATCAACCATTTTTCCTACTATCTTTATGCAATTTTTAATGCCAAGAATGAATTCCTAAACAAGTTCAATCCATAATTATTTTTTGGATTTTTTCCCCTTCAAATTGGCACTTGAAAGTTGCATAGAAACGATCTTTTTGTCCTTGAAACAACTAGTTCAATCTCACTGCAATGTGAACACAATGTCCATAGACCAATTTAGAAAATAACCAGTTCAAGCCATCTCCTAGTGTAAAAACAACTTCCAAAATGACCAATTCTAGGACTCCAGTGTGAGCACCCAAGAAAATAGCCAATTCAATGTTGCCAAGTGTGAAATTGGTTTTAATTAAAAGATTTAAGGCCAATATTATTAGCTTACTGCTATCTGTTGATCCCATGAATCACACTGAATCTGATATGTGGCTTTGTGGCATCAACTGCAATGAAAACTTCCTCTTGTCTCGAGGAATTGAGTTCATGAGCTTAAGCTTCTTTATTAACCACTAAAAGGCATGAACAATATTCTCTTCCTCTTCTCTATCTATCATGGCAAAACCCTTGCTCCTACCTTATGCTTTAGCAAGTTGCCCCTGTGCTTATTTCTCAAAAGCAGCCCCCCTACTTATTGATCTTAAGCAGCCTCTGAGCTTCCCACATTTAAACATAAACCAAATTTATGACCAAAATTGATCAAATCCTTGCATCATACATCAATCTACAGCCTTCCATGGCTTCCAAAATGCATTAAATAAAAAAATAATGCCCCAAATTTGAGCTCTAGTGGCTCTTCAAATTTGTGCACCTGGTTTGGATGGATTAGACGAGGATCTATCCCTAATTTGATGGCAGACAACAAGCTCTAAATTTGATATAGACCTCAATTTTTTGTGCTCCTCAATTTGATATTTCACTTTTGCGATTCCACTTTGATACCAATTGAAATGATTCGATTTAAAATGCAAAATGGAAGGGAGATGGCACAAGATATGGAGGCTCAATTCATCTTCATCTACATTCTTCTCTATCTTTCATTGTCAACAACCTACACACAAAGTATCTCAAGAAAGTGATATATAACTTTTGACTCTTAAATCACTTTGCACATAGCCTCTCATTTATTTAGTGCATACATAGGATATAGACTTGCCCTAATGCCTTATTTCTCAAAAAGGGAGAGGATGCAAGCTAGGAGGAAGTAGTGAAGGAGAAGGTGTGAAGAAGGAAGTTGAGGGGGAAATGAGAAAAGGGGGCTAACTTCCTAGTGTGGTCTTTTGGGGAGTCCTCACACATAGTGAGGTGTGGCCCCACATATCGTCTAAGTTGTATTTATGCCTGTGTGGATTTACATAACTTCAAAATGATTGGTAGGGAGTGGAGAGTTTAATCCCCTTTATTGGAAGTTATGGATGAAACTTACATGGAATGGGCTCACTTCTATCAATACATCATTCCTTAGATATTTTCCAAGGATTTTGTCATTCTATATACTATTGTCCTCTCATACCACAAGGATTGTGTTGCCCTATATATTATTGTCCTCTTGTACCTTGTGTGCCACATTCTAAGTTTAAAAATGATGCACATAATAGGCATGTGGAGTAATATATGTGAGGTCTAATAGTGTGTTGAGTGTAAGAGACCCATTGTGGGTCCCAGTTTAGAACTTGATGACTACTGCATTTTTCTAGAGTCCTCTAGGATTCTAGTAGGGCCTAGAACTCAATTCTAGAGTATATGCCTCTCCATCTAGAAGCTAAGAGGGAGCTGCTAGGAAAGAATGAGAGCAAAGGCTAGAAAGCTCTCATATCAAAATTGAAGTCCTCTTGCTACAACAAACCTTTGGTGATAAGTTTGGAGAAGAAGAAAGTGGCAAAGAGAGAGCATGTAGTGAAGAAGAGGTAGGGCAACCATGTGGGTCATAGTAAGGGCCTTTTTTTGGCCCTCTCTTTGACTCAAGACAAGCAAGAAGTCAAATTGCATGACTAACTTGGATGGGAAAAAAATCTCGGTGTACAAGTGTCCCAATCGATTCATTTGGGGACAGGGAAGAAATTGTAAGGAGATGTAAAAAATGTAAGAAAGGACAAAGGGCAAGGGCACATAGGTAATAGGATAGTAAGCCTTAGGGAAGAAAAAAAGCATAATCATTTTAATAAGTTGATTTATTAGGGCATGACTCTTGCTTTTTGTATATAACAACGAGAGAGAGAGAGAGAGAGAGAGAGAGAGAGAGAGAGAGAGAGAGAGAGAGAGAGAGAGAGAGAGAGAGAGAGAGAGAGAGAGAGAGAGAGAGAGAGAGAGAGAGAGAGAGGAAAGGAGAGAGCAAACAATGAAGAAGAGGTAGGGTAGCCATGTTGGAAATAGTAGGGGCCTATTGTACATCCCTCTCTTTAACTAATATTCAACCCATAATCTTTGCTCTAGCCCTCTAATATTCATCCATCAAATCTTTGGTTAAAGCAAGCACATAATCTTCAAGTTTGCGGGGAAGGAAGTAGAAAGAAGAAAGCAATCACAAGAGGGAAAAATGGGGCATCCATGTGGACAATAGTAGGGGCCTATTTTTAGCCCTCTCTATGACTAATATTCAGCCCATAATCTTTGCTCCAGCCCTCTCATCTTTAACCACCAAATCTCTAGCTAAAGTAGGCCCATAATCTTTAGGTTTGCAGGGAAGGAAGCAAGGAGAAGAAAAAGCAATCACACGAGGGCAAAATAGGGCAACCATGTGGACATTAGTAGCATCTTGTTTTCAGCCCTCTGTTTGACTAATATTCAGCCCATAACCTCTACTCCAAGCCTATCATATTCAGCCATCAAACCTTTGGTTAATGTAGGCTTATGATCTTCAGTTTATAGGGAAGGAAGCAAGGAGAAGAAAGTAATCACAAGAGTGCAAAATAGGGTAACAACCATGTGGGCAGCAATAGGGGCTTGTTTTCAACCCTCTCTCTGCATGTAATTCAGTTCACAATCTCTAAATTTTCAGCCATCACATCCTCCACCAATCTCTAATATCTTTGCATCGTTGGGAAGGACCCCTTAAGGCAACAACAAGCAAGACTTTGTTGCACACAAAGGAGGCCAACCACAAGGAATGAGATAGGCAAGAATAGGCAACAAATAGTGTGAATTTTGGCACTTATTTGTTATCCCAAACCTATCCATAACAGCCCACATCTAGGGCATATTCAGCCTGATCCCTATCTGTTGATTCTCCTTCACCTGGTTGATCAATTGTGTGTCAAACAAGCATTAGAAGAGAATTCCACACAATCTATAAAATAAACTAAGATTGAAGAAGAGCAAAGGCATCAAACATGGGGTTTGTAGTGGCAAGGTTATTACCATGGCTTCCCCGAATTACTCCTAAAACACCTATAACCTTGTTTGATGCTCCCTTCTTCGTCCACCTTACAAGGAGTGGCAGAGCTCGGTTACATACCTACATAGGAAGCTTCGAGCGAAAGAGAAGCAGTGAATGGTCTTGATGCTACTAAGAAGGCCTCTTTTGTACTACTTAAGGACACGTTCATTAAATGATTTGCCAAATCCAACTTCATTGTTTGGCTCATGAATATTGAGTAGTTAAAGGACAAGATTATGGGAGATTATGGAAGGCTATCTACAATGAAAGGATTTATGAAACCTCAAATGGGAACTCTAAACTTGAACACTCCAATATCAATAATGTGTCGGATAAGACTATCCATGTGGACTACCTTCACCACGTGAACACAATAGAGACAAAATATCACACGGATCTTGTCAAGAGATAAGTTGCACAAAAACCAAGGAAACCTAGGACTTAATCACAGATGTTAGGAAGCAATCACTCAAAATTTCTAAACCATACCACCAAAATTTGCAATGTGTTTGCTATGGCAAGGACCATCTATTGTCAAAATATCCCTAATCATCTCAATCATGCATGAACTATGGATGATTTGGCCATACGGTAGCATATTCTAGATCCCCATGTAGGCTCCCCACTCCTAAATTTACCTATCAACAATTTAATTGTGGCGGCCCAAACTATGCTAGATAGCCTCCACTTGCCCCACAATTCGTACTATCGGCTCCTCCTATAGTGTCCTCACAATGATTTGAGATTAACCTCTCAAGAATCCCTAGATGTCCTTTGCCAATTGTCACACACTTGCCCAATGATGCCCCTATCTACCTCATTGAAGAACCAATAAAGAAGAGGAATACACAAATCCTTTTGTTTGTTATACAAGATGACAAATGGCATTTGATCCGCATAGACGTCTATTATGATGTTGAGACAAGGCCAGAGGTGAGGCATGCTTACAAATCAAGGCCCCACTACTTGTTGGAAATATGGGTAGCCAAGCCATGTTTCCTCGAGGCATCTATAGAAATAAAAGCAATCTAAAGTAAATGATGTTGACTAGCATTTTTTTGAACTTAGAATCACACACATATATCCGCATATTCCATATTATAAAGCAAGCAATAGCAAGGCAATAATATCATATGTTCTTTTGAGCCTATTCATAGTGGAAATGATCCAAAAAAGATAGTATCCCCATTTTTTGTACACATCACCACTTGTGTGCAAAGTGAGGCTAGGGGAGTAAGCATTGAAGTCTCCATGACAATGAAAGGATTAGTCATTGAAGAGCACCAAGAAGAGAAGAAATAGAGCTAAACTCAAACTTAAGAGTGAAGGACTCATATCACCACCACAAACAGTTGTTGCCCCTTTGCAGAGAATCTGCTACACATTGGGGGTCTCTTGTTTAAAATTTCATTAAGCTTTTTCTTTTCGGAGATAAAAAGATCATGCATTTCAAAAATAGAACCTCCTACCTTGGCATCATTGATAACATTAGCTAAAACACTAAAGGTGATCCTTGTGTATACTATATAAGCATGGATAAGGGTGCCTCAAAAATAAACAATTCCTATAGAGACTCCATATTGTTGAGTGTAATGAAGCTACTCTCTCCCCTCTCTCTTCTACAATCACACAAAGGCCTTATCAAAATCCTTTGAGCTCTTCCCTCTCTTTCCCACACGATATGGAAGCTCTATTAGATTTTGTTGAGTCTATTCCATGGCTCCCAAGAGACCTAGAGATGATGTGGGGCTTCCATGCATGAAGAAGGATTTTCTAGTGCATGAAGAAGTTCAACCTGAAGCTAAAGCACACCTTGAAGTCATCCCTAAACCCATCCAACACCTAGAACCAATCATCACACAGAAACCTAAAGTTGTGATTATACCCTGTAACAATGGCGGTTGGCCGATGGAGGATAACTAGGTTTGGAGAAGGAAAAATAGAGTTATTTCTAAATTTTCAAATTGTATCTCAAATAATTTCATAAATTATTTAATTAAATTATGTGGTTATTGCATTCTAATTAAAGAAAGAAACTCGAGATGTTAGAAAAGCATGTAGAATGAGCCTTTTGCTTCATAAATTATGCATGACTAAAACTACCAAAACATACTATTAGGAAACACAAAAACATACTAAAATCATTATTTTGCTTTTATGAAAGGATATATGAATTGATCAAGGGATAGACTCTATGCATCGCATACATTAAGAAGTGTATTAATGACAATGTTTTTGTGGTTATGTGTGCTTTTGGATTTGAGAACGATGAGATATGTACATTATGATTCCCTACTTGTAAACAATGAGAAGTGTTATGGAATATGGTGGTTCAAGATGTTGGGATCTCTAGTCCAATGCTCATTAACATTTTGCAAAGAGCATGGAAAATTTGATATGTAGGTGGGGGTCCTATGATCCTAAGGGAGGTAGGTGTTTATTTTGTTTTGATAACTTGAGCATCTAAGAGAGCAAAAGACTGAGTGATAAGTGCCCCTATTATGTAGGATGGATCCTAAGGCTCATGGAATCTAAGAGGGGCTTTGAGCCAATAAGTTTTTTGTTCACCCCGCAAATAAAGTGCGATCACATTCAGTCCAATCTTGCAAGATTGGAAGGTCCTCATCAACTGTGTTTTTCCATGAAAAGATAGTTTATTACCACTTTGTAGAGTAAAGGTTTTGATTACTATTATGGAATAAACTAACTAATTTTTGAATTGTTTGTTATATACTAAAGATTGAGTGTAACGAATCTCGTTTAATAAAATAATAAAAGGAAGCTACTTTTAAGTGTCCAAACAACGTGGTAGTATGCTCTGCTAATTAGAAAACTAAAGCAAACCTAGTCAAGGAAAGTTGGAGGCTTCAATCTTGATGATCAAACACTTATGGTGGCTCAATGGACTTGATAAGTCATCTAACTTTTCAAAACTAGGTAGAGTTGATTGGATCATGACCCTCCTGCCCCCAATGTTGATTGGATCATGACCCTCCCGCCCCCAATGTTGATAGGACTATCATCATTTAGTGGGCCAATGCTAAAATTTTACCTTATGGGTACAGGTATCAAGTTACACTCTTCCCCATCTCTCACTTTCTTTGAACTAAGTATGGTGTTAACCTTGATCTCACCTCAGATTGATTACAAAGTGATCCTTCTTAGGTGGGTGCTAGATTGTTGTTAAGGGTGACCTATCCATGCTTCCCCTATGTAGTTGTTAATCCCAACATGAAGAAAGCAAAAGGAAGTGGAAAAGACGCAGGGCAAAGGCGGAAAAAAGGTAGCCCGACTGAAGAAAGAAAAGAAGAAAAGGCCAAAAGCGCAAGGGAAATCTTGAAAGTCCAAGGCAAAGGCAAAAGGGGAAAGGCGCATTTTAAAATAAAAAGGCGCACCTTGAAATCTTGTAAAAGAGCGCCGGGCTCTCACCCGTGCAATTTGTAAATGTAGACGGGCGGTGGACAGGAAGCTAGGAAGATAGAAGGACAATGGGAAAAAGGGCCTAGGCTATGGCCGGCCATGTAAAAAGGGGAAAAGGGGATGACCGCCCAAAAGGGATTTAGGGTTTTGTATATAAAGTTGAAAAGTGAATGAGAAGCTCATTCTTGTGTGTGGCCAAAAGTAGCTCTCCTCTTCTTCTCCTTCTTCTTGTTCTTGCTTGCTTGAGCTTGTGCTTGAGAGAGGGAGTGTGAGAGTGTGAGGGAGTGAGTGTGTGAGGGTGAGGGACCGAGGAGGAGAAGCTCTCCATCTTCTCCTCTTTCCTTCTCTTCTCTTCTCTTCTCTTGTCTTGCTCGCAGCGATGGAGCTTGGAGCGTGGAGCTTGAGGATGGAGCTTGCTTGAAGCTTGCACTTGGATCGTGGAGCTACCGGAGTGTGCGGGAGAGGAGGTAACTCGAACGGCATCAAGGTAAGCTCACTACACTCGTAAGGTATGCATTGCGCGTCGGCTATGTGAGAGGTAGCCATTAGTGCTCGGCTTGGAATGCTTCGGCTATGTGAGAGGTAGCCATTAGTGCTCGGCTTGGAATGCTTGAATCAATAAGCGGTCTAAGGGTCTTGGCGGTTGAGCGAAAGTTCCCACATTTTGGTTCCATTGCCGGGACCAACGGATTCAAGCCTTGAGCGCTTGCACGCTTCGAATCGAGCATCAAAGTAAGGGGTTTTCCCCGAACCGGTGCTTGAGGTAGATAGGTAGGAAGCGAGGGGGTTGAAGAGGGTATTCGATCTCCTTGGCAAGTAGGTTTTTTGCTTTCTGAGATTTACGTTGTGGAATGGAGTAGTATAGGTATTTATTTTGTGATTTGGATGCATTTAGGGTAGGAAAAAACAAGGAAAAAGAAGAAAAAAACAAGCAAATAGTAGGGTTTTCTGTTGCTGTATAACAGGCTAAAACAGGGAAACAGGGGACCAGATTCAAGTTTCTAGGTAAGATAGGGACAGGAAACTAGATGTAAGGTTCTGCAGTGTTGGGAAAGGACCTTAAGAGGCATGGGAGGCCAGGACAGACCTCATTGCCTTGGTTTGCTTTGTGAGAGAGAGAGAGAGAGAAAGAGAGAGAGAGAGAACTTCTGGTTCACAGGACGAGGAAGCGCTGCCCTGATTTCTAGGCGCCGGTGATTTGTGCTGCTCCAGGTGAGTCTAGTGTTTTCCAACAAGTGCCCTGATCAGATCTAGAAAGTCTGTGGTGATTATGTGCACCAGACAGTGAGGAGGGGTCAAACGCGCAAGAATCATGCCCGCCGCCGACGCACTCGGACCAACTTGCAGTGGTTTGATTCCCAGAATCGGACCACCCGAGCTCGGGAGTCGGACCATCCGATTCCCAGAATCGAACCAGCCCGATCGGACGTGCCACATGGCACTCGGACCAACCCGTCCGATTTTTAGAAATCGGACGCTCGGACCAACCTGTCCGATTTTGACACTCGGACACTCGGACACTCGGACGAGTCCATAATCGGACCACTTAGAATCGGACCAGGCCGTCCGATTCCCAGAATCGGACCAGCTCAGAATTGGACCTGCTAGAATCAGACCACCCTGTCCGATCCGATTCCCAGAATCGGACCACTTTGAAAATCGAACCACTTTGAAAATTGGACCACTTTTTCGATCCGACTCCCAGAATCGGACGTGACCAAAATCGGACCACTGGGCCGATCGGACCAACCCAAAAATCGGACGTCCGATTCTAATAATCGGACTCCTGAAAATCGGACATCTGAGAATCGGATAGAAAACTGTCAAAATCGGACAGGTATCTTGAACACGAATTCTGACGCATCTAAACCCCAAAGTTGACCCAAGACCACGTAGAGCTAAAGGCACATCACAGATCCATCATAGGCTGAAATTTAGAGCAAGTAGTTCAAAATTTGGCTATAAACGGTCCTCCAAATTGTGCATGGCTTTTACCGTAACGGCCCTACGGGCTGGGGGGGACTGCCCCCCTGGACCCCCGCCGCAGAGGGGGCTTGCCCCCTCCGCACCTCCCCCAAGTAGGTTGGAGAGAAAACACGCGCCGTGACAGGCCCTCCAAATTGGACCCTAGTGAAGTAATGGCTCTACACGAGCATGGATTCTCACTTGCAAAAGAGTAGCCAAAAGCCCATACCCGAACAGAGAGAAACAGAGACCCTAGAACATCAATGGGCCAATCTAGCCATCAAGGGCAAAAAGGCCACACCATGAGAACACAAAGACATTGTGTTCAGACCATGTCTAGTCAGAGCGAAATGCAACATCAGCAAGCTACAAATGCCAAGATGACGAGACATGACACTCTTGACGAGAGATGTACCTTGAGCAACACTGCATAGACAACCCAAGACATTGGTGGAGAATCCACGTCTGGTCATGCAAGTGGGGACTCAAGGGCATCTGTCAGAAGGCTTAAATTTACAAGCCAGGACCCGGAAGATGAAGACATAGTACCACCTGCTTATCTTAGGGTCAAACTCACCGCGAAAAGAGAGCATACTATCGATGCTCTGATTGATGAAGGAGCAGATTTTAACATCTTGACCTATGAATCATGGACCCTACTAGGCCAACCAGAGCTCACACTGACTAGTGCAACTCTTAGCCCTTATGGGGGACACCCATAAGCACTCATAGGGAAGTGCAAAATCCTTGCGACAATTGAAACAGAAATCTTGCCTATCCTATTTCATGTTCCTCCAAATAGTGCTAGCTACGGGAAAGAAACCCTCCTAGGAAGACCCTTCAAAAGGGCGACCAAGTGTGAGGCTGACTATGTAGCACAGAGGATACACCTAACACTATCGGGTGTGAGGATAGTCACCACCTTTAGCAAGGGTGACCTCATCGAACCTCAAGGGAAAGGCAAGGAAGGTGATGACATAACAGTCAAGCCTACAAACGAGGGCAAGGACTTGTTGGAAGAGTTGATACAAGCACAGGTCGAACAACGAGAACCAGTGAGTGAGGCCATGTCGGAAACAAGAAGGTCAAGAGACAAGGCCAAGGACAGGGTTTGGACTCACAGAAACCGTAGAAGACCATGAAAGAAGCCCAAGCCTTATAGGTGAAGGCATCGATGGAGAGCTAGCACAACGCCGGGATGGATATCCAAAGCGTTGCTACGTGCTCAAGGATACTACGCAGGTAACCAATGGATTTGGGTACCAAAATCCCTTGCCAAACCGCCTCTATCAGCTGAAGGCCAGAGTGCATCAAAAGCATGGCATAGGAGGAAATCTGAGAGGAACTCTAGGTCTCAAGGCAAGAAACCAGACATGATTGTTCGAAGGAAAGAGCCCCAGCCTAGCATGCTAAATAGGTAGATGTCATACGTAGCCATTGAGCAGGCATAAGAATCGTTAGTGCCCAAGGAGCCTTTGATTCCCCAAGGGGAGAACAAGCATCATAGCACAACATTGGTCAAGGCAAGGCTAATCACTCACCAAAGCAAATGGCACAATCGTCTAATAGCCTCGAGCAAATCATTCAGCGAGTGCCAAGTCCATCTAAGAGTCCTAGATCTCCTACATCCTCTTCTCCCAAACAGACACAGGAAGCACCACAGCAGTTGTCAAGCGCGACTACTCAATTCCAATCTCTATCTCCATCTAAGCTTCCAATCGTCAAAGAGGTGGGATATGATGCCATCTATAGCTCTCGACCCAAGGATATGCCTGAGCCACCTAATGCGACTAGATAAGCTCATGTTCAATCTACACAAATGAGTGCTCAAAGGCCAATGAAAGACACAACCACTTCTGATTGCCCTAGGGGCTTGACACCACAATCCACCAAGGGTAGCCAGCCCACTGAACTAGTTGCTACTACTTCCAATCTGGGATTGCAGCAGTCACAGCCCTTGGCCGTGACAATGCCCCTTGTGGAACGTGTCCTTAGTAGTTTACCTGTGGAGGAGGTGTCGCAACCAAATCCCTCAACAACTCCAGCACTTTCAAAGTGCCTAAAGCCTAGGATGGGGGAGTTAACGCAGGGGAGTTGGTTGAAAAGCTAGACTCTCTGAAAAGGGCGGTAGTTGTGCCCTCACAATCGGGCAAGGCTATTAAGCAAACCACGGCTATGTCCCATAAGGACACACTAGAGAAGGGAAATGCTGAGGCCCGACCAAGCACATCAACGGTAGATATAGCCCAGGGTCCTAAGTTGTTGAGAGAGGCACCTTCATTGACCAAGAAAAAGAGGAGAAAGCAGAGAAAACAGCAACAGATGCAGGTGGTTGTGGACCCTAAAAACATTGAGACGAAGGGCGCGAGGGAGCTGATGAATAAAGCATCGAGTCCATCCACCAATGAACCCACTGATGCCTCTCCTAATAGCGGTGAAACCTCAGACACATCCGTGTGTTCCGAAAAACCAAAGCAACCGTTGCCATCAACAGTTGCTTGCAACACTCTATTCACTGACAATAGAACTCATGTTGATCAATCAGGAGTGGATACAATGCTGTCACAACAGGATGACAAATCTATACCAGTCACATCCGAGAAGAACCATGATGAAATAGCAGCAAAACCCCAGGAGAAACGTGAGAATCCCAAGAGCATAAGAAATCCTAGCGTTGACCAATCTTGCTCATCTAGGCCTGAGCCCCCAGCCATGCTAAAGCCTAAGGAAACTCTTAGAACTTTGCATGAGATAGCAACCGAGCAAGCCCTCGTTGAACATAGAAGTGTCGCAGAATGCTTAACTGAGTTGGAGGCTAAGCTCAAAGTGGTCGCGCATGTCTACGTCCTTGCGGACATGGGCACGATCCCCAAGGAGCAGCTTGGAGATTACTTGACCTTTCCTCTATCATGGAAAGAACAAGAACATCTTAACGGGCACTACGACAGGCTCCTGCATGAACAGATGCGACTCATCCCTGACGAGGAGGCTGATGAACTACGCTTAACCGTCACATTCAATGAAGTGCTCTGCCGATCGAATCTTGTAGACATAGAGCTACTAAAGCAACTGTCAGCAGGCCAGAGTCAATTTGAGCAGCGTTGGTGCGAAAGCCGCGTTGTAATGGCCGAACTAGGGGCTCAGATCATGACGGTCTCAGAAGAGCGATTGGCCAAATGGCGGTCTCAAAGAGACCCAACCTACGTGGCACCAACTTCCCTTCGAGTGCTCACTGACATTCGGGGTGTGGATTTGGCTGGGACTAGGCTATAGGGCCCTTTGATTGATAAGGTTCTCACTGAGGAGGAGTTACACATTGCCAGTACACTTGGTCAAGGTTCCATGCTACTCGACGTGGCAAAGTATCTATCAGTATTAAGTCAGCTGCCACGAATACTAGATGCATGTGCCACGCTTGGGTACAACCCCGAGTTCTACACTTGGTTCTTCTCCTCGTGAAGTGACATGGATTCATAGATATGTATATAAATAAACACTGATCTTTGTGTCACCATGTATAAACAAGATCAACGCACACAAGCAATGATAGTCAAGCGCAGGGAGAAGAGTCGGGTTTGACAGGCTAAGCTCCTCAGGTCCTCCTCACATCACACCTTTAAAAGTCGGGTGACCAGCCCCACCTCCAAGTGAAGGGCATGCAACCCATATTGCCGTCATAGGAGGCCTTGACCAACAACTCTGATGGTGTAGATAGGGTGTAGTCCCTTCCTATACACCTTCTTCCCTTTTTGGTCTATCCTCCCGAGGATGTACCCTGTCCCACTCCACGACAACTAGTCCATGTGACTTAGCATAAACTAATATCCGCTAATGACTGGAGGCAACGCGAACATCAGCATGGGGACCATTCCCCTACAACAAACACCGCATGCCTCACCCCTCCCCTTCTTGTCATATGCGCTTCATAAACTACACTAAAATCCCTTCCGTGCAAACAATTGTATCCTGTATCAAGGCCTAAACCCTTGGATTGTGTCTTGCAAGTTTCCTTTTGCAGTGGAACGCATGGAAAATCATGGGGATCTGGCATGCAAAGACGCTCTTTGCAGAAGGCGGGAGCATGTGGCACGCGCCCCTCCACCAGAGCGCTATGTGCCCACCATCAAGAGGTATGCCAAGAAGCGGGGCCTTAAGTGACATTGCCCAGGGCGAAGGCCGAAGAACCTCGAGTCAAGAAAGTCGAGACTCGAAACCCACAACAGGCCGCAGCACTAGTAGTATGCACTCCTAGCTCCCGCTCGGGCCCCAGATGCTCAAAGGCAGAAAGGGCAGCTCGGGAAAGAGAAGAATTTAATGAATTATTTAAAGAAATTCTGGAGATGGTAGCGAGCCGGGATTACACCATTCATATCCCGGCCGACATGTTCCCTGCCCAACCACACGGAAGCCCCGCACCCAAAGCCCCAATCGCCCGACCACCCAGACTCGCCCCGCCTCGTACAAATCGAGTAGCCCATAATGCATAAGGGGCTTATCAAATGATAACTGGCCAGGACTTTTTATTTTTAAATGGTTAAGTGTTCCCGACTTGTTAAGTGTTGACATGTTCCTGACTTGTATGAACTTATCATATCTGCGTTTAATATATGCTACGCCTTTAGCAAAAGAAAAAGCTAATCAAGCGCAGGTGATAAATGTCTAAGTCAACACCATAGAATTCAAATAAGTGATGTCTCCTTGCATTGCACTGGTTTATCATAGTTGTGGCATACACAATGCATATGCTCTCATGAAGCGACAAGTGGATGCAGGATAATACAGGCCCTTGTGCGAAAATGTTCAATGCCCAATCACCGCAACACCCACAACCCCACAACGAGCCGCGGCAAAGCCACGCTGCCGAAAGCACCCTTGCAGTCGCCCACATTGCATGGCCCACAAAACATTCCTGGGCCACGCCCCCTTTCTGGGTCAGGCTCTATAGTTGGCTCACGGCGGTCGTTACCTCAATTGTACCCACATCGCATGTGCCGCGAGGAGGGTTGCAATATCTCAAGTGTATCTCCCCCTTTCGCCAACTGCTTCTCTAATAGCGAGGCTAGGGCATCATCACCATTGTACTATTCATTTTCTGAGCCTTCGAAGCTTGACATTTTCCAACCCATTGAAAGGCTGATAGCCTCAACATATTGTAATGGTTGTACTCAGGCACAAAAAAAAAAAAGAGAGAGAGAAAGAAAAGAAAAGAAAAGAAAAGAAAAAGAAAAGAAAAGAAAAAGAAGTGAATGGAAAAATAAGAAGCACCCACGATCACAGCACAGCACTTAGGGGTCCTCAAATTAGGTACGTCTGGTAACCTTGGTCGACCGGCTTCGTCCCTAGTCCCCTAGCCCCTTACAATCACCCACAATTGTTCAGGGCACATCAAGGGCAGGACATTGCAATCAGTGGTGATAAGCACCGCACGATTGGCCATGAAAAGTACACCGTACTCATCAAGCAAGTCCAATAGTTTCCAGCTACTGAAAGTGCGATGTCCTTGTATTCCATTCTACTACATCGTGCAGTCACAATGCAAAGGATGTCTCATATGCCTTCACGCGTACTCCTTCTCCACATGGACAACTTTGCTTCATCCACAAATTGTTATGAGAAACTAGCCCATGGTCTTCTCACTACATAATATCTAATTATGCACGAGCACTCACATAATATTTGCACCGAAGTATATCTACAGTTTGGGTCCTCAAGTGCAGGACAATACTCTAGGCTTGCTTAGAGTTCGACCTGTCTTCCAAACTAATCCAAATATGTCTTGTGCACGATGAGAAGCCTAGCACTACCCCTTAAGAAGAGACCACATGTGAGGTTTTCCAATTGCAGGTATAAGGTGTTGTTCGCTCTTCATCAACACTCAACTTTGATACTAGTCCCTTACCATCCAACAAGCCCACAAAGAATCGTCATGTGCAGAATCCCCAACAAACCAATACTTGTGCTGACCATCAATGTAATCCCCAACACAGCATAGCCCTACCACCAACTCCAACAACCTTCCACCAGCCACCTTGGCCACCAATAGGCCCCTAGGACCTTCTGCCACACCATCACCAACACTCCTCCACGAAAACCACAGGCGTCCTTGTCACCCACGTCTTTGGTGCATGCTATAGCCTGCTACCTACGACGGTGAGTGCCATGGGACTGGCACTCGTCTAGGAGGGGGGTAATGTTAACCCCAACACGAAGAAAGCAAAAGGAAGTGGAAACGACGCAGGGCAAAGGCGGAAAAAAGGTAGCTCGACTGAAGAAAGAAAAGGAGAAAAGGCCAAAAGCACAAGGGCAACCTTGAAAGTGCAAGGCAAAGGCAAAAGGGGAAAGGCGCATTTTAAAATAAAAAGGCGCACCTTGAAATCTTGTAAAAGAGCACCGGGCTCTCACCCGTGCAATTTGTAAATGTAGACGGGCGGTGGACAGGAAGCTAGGAAGATAGAAGGACAATGGGAAAAAGGGCCTAGGCTATGGTCGGCCATGTAAAAAGGGGAAAAGGGGATGACCGCCCAAAAGGGATTTAGGGTTTTGTATATAAAGTTGAAAAGTGAATGAGAAGCTCATTCTTGTGTGTGGCCAAAAGTAGCTCTCCTCTTCTTCTCCTTCTTCTTGTTCTTGCTTGCTTGAGCTTGTGCTTGAGAGAGGGAGTGTGAGAGTGTGAGGGAGTGAGTGTGTGAGGGTGAGGGACCGAGGAGGAGAAGCTCTCCATCTTCTCCTCTTTCCTTCTCTTCTCTTCTCTTCTCTTGTCTTGCTCGCGGCGATGGAGCTTGGAGTGTGGAGCTTGAGGATGGAGCTTGCTTGAAGCTTGCACTTGGATCATGGAGCTACCGGAGTGTGCGGGAGAGGAGGTAACTCGAACGGCATCAAGGTAAGCTCACTACACTCATAAGGTATGCATTGCGCGTCGACTATGTGAGAGGTAGCCATTAGTGCTCGGCTTCGAATGCTTGAATCAATAAGCGGTCCGAGGGTCTTGGCGGTTGAGCGAAAGTTCCCACAGTAGTCAAAACCAAGACTTCCATGTTCAACTAGGCCTAACATTTAGTATGAGGAGATTGGGTGGCATTGTATATGGATATGGATTTCCATCAACTACTGGAGGAGTCCTCCGAGCCTAATGAAGAAGGCACCTCACAATTCTCCAACAATTGCTTCTAAGAACGAGAATTCAACCACAAAGACAGGAAAGGCCTCTTAAGAATGGTAAGGAAAATAGGACTATGGGAGAAAGGGAGGATGCAATGGCAAGAAATGGTAACAAAATTTAAAAGAATATTTTAAAAATAGCCCTAAGGATGCAAAAGATGAGGATCAAGAGAGAAAAGTAGAATGCCAAAAGAACTTCAGAGAGGGAAACCCTAAGAAAGAGTCAAAGGAAGGCCCACTAAAAGAGAAAAGAAACCCAAAAATCATTAGAAGGATCTAGGAGGATACCAAGCAAGGAGGCAAAGGCTAGGATATCTCCTAAAAGTACCATACCATGGGATGTTTGAGGAAACAATCATTATATATGTACTACGTGTACATGATCAACATTTTTATTTAAAAATATCAACAGTATCTCCATGATTTTTGGTAACTTCTTCATTTGTCTCTTAATGATCCTTGTCAATTGTGGGTTAAGTTATGAGTGTTTTATATCTTTGTATATTTTACAATGCATGTATGTTTGTATTATATATTTACCAATTGTGGGTTAATTTCTAAGAGTATTATATCTTTGAATATTTTACAAGCTAGTGTGCAAAATTTAGTACTCTCAATGGTCCTTGTAACATTTTGGGTTAAGTCATGAGAATTTAAATTATAAGGCCTTGTTGAGGTAGTTTATCACATTTGTAAGGGTTTTATGCCCTTCTTTTGAGAAAAGGGCATTGATAATATTGCAAGTTAATTATTCAAAACTTCAAGTGTCTCAATCCAAGGCCCCAAATCCCACTTCAATTGAAGTAATAAAGGGATACATTTTAGTCAATCAACATTTCAAAATTACATGTAAATAGACAATATTAAGTGCCCCTGATCCTCTAACATCAAAGAAATATATGCACCCAATGGTGACACATTAATTTTTTTCTTGAAGCTAGCAATTTTCATCTAGAGAGGTCACCAATTTTTAGCTCAAGATGGAGATGGCTAAGTTTGACCTTGAGATTTCTATTTTCAATCTTGATGTTGTGCTTTTGTCCATGTCTTTTCAAACTCTTTCATATATGCATGCATTCCAATGATTTAGAGACTTCTTCACATTTCAAGAAAGATGGGACATTCCATATGTGCATTGATTACAAAGAGCTGAGTAAATCTATTATTAAAAACAAGTATCATATTGCTCACATTGATGAACTTCTAGATGAACTCAAGGATGCCAAGGTCTTTATGAAGCTCTCAATTTATGTTCAGGATAACATCACATTCACATGAAAGAAGGGGATGGGTACAAGATCGATGGCCTTGACTCTATTTAGGGGTTGTCTTAAATTCTTGATTCATTAAGATAATTAAAGTTTAAAGCACATTTGATTCTTGTGGTTGTCTGTGAATCCACATCATTGCACAATGCACATGTGATATGTGTACACATACATTGGCACACATGTACACATGCACACATACACATCACTCACTGCTTGCACACCATAAGTATACACTAGACCCTATTTCCTCTTTCTTTTTTCTTCCTAATGCTCACTTGTTCAAAAGGGGGGGGGGAAGAGGAAGAAGGAGAAAGGAAAGTAGTATCTACAATGTCCAACCTTATGTACTACATCCATATATAGTGCGCACGCACACACACACACACACATGCACGCACACACATGATACATAGTGTACACATGCTCTATACCCTCGCATTCAACATGCACATTACACCTTGCATCTAGTGTAGCAACACACTTGTGTAGTTGTTAGGTCTCTCTTTTTTATCTCTTTTACCAAACAACATGAATTGAAAGAGAAACTAAACAAAACATGGAACTACTGAGAAGGGAAAGACAAGAAAACAAGGGAACTCATTTGGAAATCAATTGAAGACTCCAAAACTCAAACTAAATAATGAATGAATTAATCAAAGTCCAAGAAGAGAAGTTCACTTACAACTTTCATGGCAGCCACTAGTTGAGGTATCCACCACTTATATCTCACTCATGGCCTTCTTGGCACTACTTAGGTTTGCTAAGGACCTTTGTTAACCCCAACACGAAGAGAGCAAAAGAAAGTGGAAAAGATGCAGGGCAAAGGCGGAAAAAAGGTAGCCCGACTGAAGGAAAAAAAGGAGAAAAGGCCAAAAGCGCAAGGACAACCTTAAAAGTCCAAGGCAAACACGAAAAGGGAAAGGCGCATAAAAAGCGCACCCTAAAATCTTGTAAAAGAGTGCTGGGCTCTCACCCATGCAATTTGTAAATATAGAAGGGTAGTGAAAAGGAAACAAGGAAGATAAAAGGAGAATGGAAAACAGGGCCTAGGCTATGACCGGCCATGTAAAAAAGGGAAAAGGGGATGACCGCCCAAAAGGGAAGTAGGGTTTTGTATGTAAGGTTGAAAAGTGAATGAAGAGCTCATTCTTTGGTGTGTGGCAAAACTAGTCTTCTTCTTCCTCTCTTCTTCTCTCCTTCTTGCTTGTGTGTGCTCTTGAGAGAGGGGGTGTGAGAGTGTGAGGGAGTGAGTGTGTGTGAGAGTGAGGGATCAAGAGGGTGAAGCTCTTCACCATCTCCTCTCCTCTACTTCTCTTCTCTTCTCTTCTCTTCTCTTACGTGCGCGGCTATGGAGGATGGAGCTTGGAGATGGAGGAGGTTTGAGGATGCTTGAGCTAGCATTGAGAATCGTGGAGCTACCGGAGTGCGAGAGAGAGGAGGGTACTCGATCGAGCATCAAGGTAAGTTCACTGCATTTGTAGGGTCGACGGCGCGTCGGCTAGGTGAGAGATAGCCATGAGAGCTCCTTGGAACGCTTGAAACAATAAGCGGTCCGTGGGTCTTGGCGGTTGAGCGAAAGCTCCCACATTTTGGTTCCGTTGCCGGGACCAACGGATTCAAGCTCGAGCACTTGCGCGCCTCATATCGAGCATCGAAGTAGGGTATTCACTCCCGAAACGGAGCTTGAGATAGGTAGGAAGTCGGGTGTTTTTGATCTTCAGAACAGGTAAGTATTTTGGAATAATCTGGTTATTAATGATTGGAAAACATGGAGAAATTAGTTTAGTGTTTTGCTTTCGATTCAGGTTGTGTTTAGGATAGATTAGCAGTAGGAAATCACACACGAAGAGGCAGAGGGCTGCTGCTGTGAAACAGGGGGAAAACCACAGGAAACGAAAGGAAAAAATGGAGTAAATGCAAAGGTAACTGCATAGGAAACGCCAGGGAAGGAATCTGTAGTGCTCAGGGCAGAACTAGCAGGGTATAAACTCTGGGAGGGCAAGAGGACCCCATTTCCAACCAACGGAGAGCGAGAGAGGTAGAGAGTGAGAGAGTGAGCGAGTTGGGCAGTCGTCCGATCGACCAGGGCACGGAGGACATCGCATTCGGCGACTCCCAGGTAACCGATCTCCTCCGCACCACTTCAAATCCGTCGCTGGTTAATCGCATGATCAATAGGATAAAACATCTAGTGAAAACCGAGCAAATTTGTGTGCGCAACTCATCGGACCGGCGGAATCGGACGTTCCAACCCAGTGTCCGATTCCCAGAATCGGACACTCGGACAACCGTCCGATCGGAACGACCTGTCTGATTACTAGGCTCGGACCAACTAGTCCGATCGGACGTGCCACGTGGCACTCGGACCAACCCGTCCGATTTTGAGAATCGGACGCTCTGACCAACTTGTCCGACTCAAACACTCGGACCACTCGGATGCTCTGACTCGGACCCACCCTGTCCGATCGGACGAAGTAATACACGTCACCAGTCGGACCACCTGTCCGGTCCGATTCCTAGAATCGGACCCATCCACAATCAGACCACTAGGAATCAGACTACCCGATCCGATCGGACCGCCCATCGGACCGCCCAGGATCAGACCCTTTTGGCCGATTCCTCGTACACTTGCCCGTCTGATTCTTGAGAATCAGACACGTGGACCTTAAGACTACCACTCAGCTCTGATATACCTGGTCCGATTCCCACAATCGGACCACTGGTAAATCGGACGTCCGATTCCCAGAGTCAAACCAAAACAAAACCTGACCCATCCAGGGACACACTGGGGCACTCCCCCAGCGACCCACCCCCACGTGAGCAACAAGAAGCAGCATAGGACCTTGGGACCCGTAGAGTGGCCAGAACTAGAGTCGCAAAGCCTGTCAGGCCCAAAACGAGCAAGAGTGAGTGAGACGCCGGGGAATCACTCACAGCACTCGGGTTGAATTTCCGCACTTGAGGTACACTTAGGAAAGCCGAAAGCCTGATTGAGCACAAGTGCACGAGGAACGACACACTCACGAGTGACCATAAGTTGAGCACTGTATTCAAAAATTAAAAAGAACTCACTCAGATAAATCGTCCAACAAACCCACCAATAGGAGAAGACCCAAGGTGTATGTAAACGCGCCGAGCGTAGGGTAGGATCAAGCAAGGAGCATCAACGACAAGAATCTGACTTACGACCAGGCGCAAGTATTCAACCATGACATAGGGAGGCCCAGATCATCGGTTTACAGGGGAGCTAGATGTTAGCGCATTTCCAGATGCCATACAACAAATGGTGAGCAGTTACGATGCGCATGCCAGGTACGAACACCGTGGCAGAACGGCAGAGGCAATCATTGCGGACCTAGAGGAGGAGAGGAGGCTAGCCCGCAAGGCATTGCAGGGCATAGCCGAGTACAATAGGGACCAACAAGCCAGGAGCCTAAGGCAGAGCATGGAGCTACATGAGGTGCAGCGAGTGCTAAACTTGGCTGGCCGAAACCGGACAGACCAGGAAAGAGCACTAGAGGAAGACCTGACGTTGGGCGAGCTCCTCATGAAACGGCTGCTTGATAACACCGCGGTAGAACAGAATGCCACTGCGCTAGCAACCTCGCTACTTGCAGGGCTAGGGGCAAACCCGGGCTCAAAGAGCCAAGCCAAAATACCTATTGTCGCCAAGCAACTCGACAAGTACCAGCCATCGGATGACCCGTACAGCTTTGTCGAGCAGTTTGAGCAAGTCTGTGAAGCCAATGGCCTCAACGACCAGGCCCAACGTTCGCAAGCATTCGGACTTTGCTTAAGCGATAAGGGTAGGACGTGGTATACGAGCCTAGATGTTATAGAACGAGCCAACTTCAATAACCTCAAGGACCTTTTTGTCAAGAGGTTTGCCGAACCCGGATACTCTGACAACCTGCTAGTGCGCCTAATGAACGTCAAGCAGAAGGTGAGGGAGGGCATCCGCGACTATGTGACCCACGTGAGAAGCCTCCTTAAGAGAATCCCCTTAGGCGACTGACAGGGCAGTGTCAACCGTATTCATCAGCGGGATTCGGGATGAAGAATTGTACAAGGCACTAGCAGGCAACTCGAGCTTGCAACGAGACGTGGTGGCTAGGGTTTTTGAGGAAGCCATTAGGGTTGATGACCAGCTGAAAGAGCGGAGCTCCAGGAGCTCAAACCTAGAAGAAATCAACCCACGGAGTTTAGAGCGAACGCGAATCTCTAGCGAGCGATCAAACGCATCATCCCAAGATAAGGGGAAGGCCACTGAGACGGACCACGGCTTGGCCGAGGTTAAGACGGAGCTGGCCAAAATACAATACGAGTTGAGGCGACCGACGCGTCCGCATGTCCAGTGCGTGTACTGTGGAGGAAACCACCTGCCAGCAGAATGTTAGGACCCTAGGTCAAGACCCTGCGTTAACTGTGGCAGGTTCGGCCACGATGCCGCACACTGTAGGCTACCACGAAGACTACCATACACGCAACCCTACGGCCAGCTTTACCCGGCTAACAGGCCACAGCCATTCTTCAGAAGGGGAGCCCCGCTAGCCCTACCAGCCTAACGATATGAAACCAGCGGTCCCTAGGCTGGACATAAATCCTATCGGTATTCCTAGACCGCCTGGTCCCTATGTGACCCACCCACCGAGCGATGCTCCCGTACACTACGTAGAGGAGCCCAGTGATGAAGAAACCTACATATACCCTTACGTCTCGCATGACGACTAGGGCAATGCAATCCTCATGGATTACCGACCTGTGTCGGTGATGGCATTAGGACGAGGACGGGATAGAGGCCTGGGAGGGCAGCCACCACAGGATCCGGTCACTTGTTGGACTTGTGGACATCCCGGTCACGTCTCATCACGCTACCCAGAAAGAGAGCAGCAAGGTAGGGACAAAGCTGACCAAAGGTGCGCGGAGTGCGGAATCACCCATCTTTTCATAGACTGCTCAAAACGGAAGCCGCCTTCCAATTCAGCTAATTTGCCGTCCATCTCGTTGGGACTATTTGGTGTTGAAAACCCCGATGGGGAGGCCACACCTATCCCCCTACGAGTGATGACCCGAGCACAAACGAAGCAGACCGGTGTCTCTCTGCCAGGACCTAGCAATCTCGACGCGACCTCAGTAGGAAAGAAGAGCCATAGGTGGAAAAAGAAGAGATTAGAGGCTAAGGTCGCACTAAAAACTGATAGCGTTACGACCTTACCCCAAGGAAAGAAAGTCTCAGACGCAGAGGCAGAGACTTCAGCCCCTAAAACAACCCAAAAGGAAAGCGCTAAGGTAGGGGAATACCCACACCCCAAGCGGCAATTGGAAGCCATAGAAAAGGTAAAGGAATGGGTGAGGGAGGCTCAACAGCACCTCAAGGATGTTGAACCCATCACGGAGGACGAGATTGATGATCTCTCCAGCATGAGTGCGCCGCTATCACTACCCCAACCTAAGTCTGCCGAGGCTGCTACGCCACAAGCAGTGCCTTCAAGGCCAAGCCTAGACATAACAGACCCGCAGGACAGCCGCGGCCATTGGCCCGGACAGTCTGAACTAAGGGAAGGACGAGTGTTTAGCAATCTCCTAACCACACTAGTGACCACCCCTGTAACGGTTGGCCTGGGAGAGCTGCTCAGGCAGCACTCTGCCCTATGGCAGGACCTCAAGCATTGGGTCGAGGGAGCACACGAGCAAGCTCCGGCAGTACTCAAGACCAGGATGTAGAAACACACTTGCAAAGTTTGACGCTACACTCCGGGCCTAAATCCTTGCACGTCAACGCCTTCTGGGAGGGCTCGGAGATGCACGCAGTCCTGCCAGTCCTAGCCCTGGTAGACGCAACAAGAAAGGGGATTGTAGACACAGGAGCTGGAGTTAGTGTGCTTAGCCACGTAGTGTTACAGAAGTGGGGAAACCCGGCTGTCGAAGCTACTCGGTTTAACATCACGCTAGCAAACGGTATGCGAGTGAAACCATTCGGGGTCTTGAAGAATTGGCCAGTGAAGATTGCAGGAGTCCAGTTCTCTGTCGACTTTATCATCATGAAGGGAGTGGACTATGATATCTTATTGGGTCGACCCTGGATGCACAATGCTAGAGTTATCGAAGACTGGGGTAACAGCCTGATCTTCCTGGGCAACCGAACTAACGCTGTGAGAATAGGGATGGACACTTGGAAGACCTCGCCAGTCGACCTAGACGCCATCTCTACTCTACTCAAGGGAAACACCTAGGACAAGGAACCCTATAGGTCCTTAACTAAGTATATCCCATGCCCAGAGGACAAGCGGGATTGGATGCACGTTCTTGCTACACTCGACCTGCCGTTCTCAGATCAGGAGGCGTACGAGCAGGCTATCAAAACAATTGGCAAGCCAAAAGAAACACCTCCTACACCTGTCTACATGATGGCAGCAAGCCTCCATGAAGGGCCCAAGCCTGTCGCTTTCCAAGTGCCTACCAACAGGAGAGAACTCCAGGGGATACTGGGGCACTTAACGGACCGACTGGCACGCAACGCAGCCGCCAATCTCAAGCCTCTCCAAGACCTCTTGGAGGAACCCGAGTGGAAGTGGACCAGGGTACATGAACTGAACCTCAGGTACAACTGGGCATTGGTTCCCGACCAACAAGACGAGGCAGAGCAGGCCTTGGGGGATGATGAGCAGTCTAGCGAGGCAGATTCCTGTGACGAATACGAAGATTGCCAACCCTTCGATGAAGGAAGTGATGGTGAGGTGGACATTGTAGAATACGACACCGAAGGGCGAGAGATTGAGCAAATCCGGGCAGATACTAAGCCGCAGATGAGACCGGCCCTTAGAGTGGACCAAGTAGTCATGTGTGCAAAATGCAATCGTGCTTGGTTGGAACAGATGGGAGCTATGGATTTTGAGCAAGCCAGCCTGGCCCAACCAGGAACGGCAGCAATGCTTAGAACCGAATCGCCATCCGAACTGCAGCCGCCAGGGGAGACCACCTCCTCTAGTGAAAATGGGGAATTCGACTCTGAATCTGAAGTTACTTCAGATGATGACCCAGAAATCCCTAGGCCACCCATGACCAGACGCACCAAGGGAGACTTACCTATCCACCTGAGGCGCAGATGGTTACGGCAAAATGAAGCTAAGCGTCCCAATGATGCACGATCAGAGGAACAAAAGAAGCCACAAGACCTCCCTAAGCGCTTCTCGAAATTCAAAAGAGGGGACAAGGTGGTGGTTCTGCTAAGTGCCAAACGCCAAGGGCAAACCCGCGAACCAATCGAAGGGCCAGCCAAGGTCAAGGAGGTAGACCTAGCCCTGGAAGGGGAAGTACCCCGACCAGTGTTCATTGCCGAGGACTTGACCACGGAAGAAGAGTCCAGTCTTGTCACTCTTTTGCGGGAGTACCAGGACGTGTTTGCTTGGTCTTTAGATGAGCTACGAGGGGTAGATCCGAGTGTTGTGACTCACAACATACCCATGACAACAGATGCAACACTGGTCAAGCAGCGACCATACCCCATGAATCCAAAGCACGCTCATGCTGTCAAGGAGGAAATTGACAAGATGATGAGAGCCGGATTCATTTACAAAATTGAGCACACAGACTGGGTGTCACTCATAGTTATTGTGATGAAGAAAAACGGCAAGATTCGAGTGTGCGTCAATTACAAGAAAGTAAACGCCGTGACAAAGAGAGACAACTATCCCTTACTGTACACCGAGCACATGCTTGAGAGGGTGGCAGGTAAGGAAGCCTACAGTTTCCTGGATGGCTTCTCGGGGTACAATCAGGTGCAAGTGCATCCTGTAGATGGGGCGTCTTTGCATACGTAGTCATGCCCTTCGGGCTAACCAATGCCCCCGCCATCTTTCAACGCCTCATGTGCACCATATTCAAGGACATGCTTCGCAAGGAGTTAGAGGTCTTCGTCGATGACCTATGTGTCCATTCGGCCTGGACCCAACATCTCAAAAAACTCCGCGCGGTCTTTGGACAGTGCCGCTTATACCGTCTCTCCCTCAATCCCCTGAAATGTCAGTTTTGGGTGAAGCACGGATGCATCTTGGGACACGTGGTGTCCAAGAATGGCATTGCCACGGACTTCTCGAAGGTCAAGGTCATCGTGGACCTTCCACCCCCAAGTAATTACAGGGGAGTTCAATGCTTCTTAGGTCACACAGGATACTATCGGCGGTTTGTACTAAACTACGCACTGATCGCTAGGCCATTGTACAAACTGCTAATTGTCTTCGAGTGGACTGAAGCATGCCAACGAGCCTACGAGGAACTGAAAAAAGCCCTAACAACGACACCTATCCTTCGATCCCCAGATTGGACTATGACTTTTCACGTACACATCGACGCCTCTAAGTTTGCCGTGGGGGCAGTGCTGTGCCAACTTGGTGAGCATAACTTAGATTACCCAGTGAGTTTTGCTAGCAGGCAACTCACTGAGACAGAGATGAATCATTCGACAACCGAAAGGGAGAGATTAGCCATGGTATTCGCCATGAAGAAGTTCCGGCATTACCTATTGGCCACCCCCTTCACCTTCTTCGTAGACCATCAAGCCCTGCTCTATTTAGTCAACAAACCTTGCGCTACAGGACGTATAGCCCGATGGCTTATCCTGCTCCTAGAGTTCGACTTCTCAATGGTGGTACAGAAGGGAAAACAATATTACATGGCTGACCATCTGTCCCGTATACCCACAGGAGAAGCTGCTGGACAAGGCATCGTGGACGAGTTACCAGACAGCCACTTATTCCATGTGTCCAACGAAAGAGACCTATTCAGGGCCGATCTGACACCATACTGGGCAGACGACATAGTCCAAGTGCTCGAGCATGGGCTGCCCGAACGACCAATAGAACGGGCACGGCTTAGGCGCTTAATCCTGAAAATCTAGCCCTATCAGTTGATTGCAGGCCAGCTCTATAGGCTGGGGCAAGATGTTCTGCTACGTAGATGCGTATGTGAGCATGAGATGCACGATGTGCTCTCAGAGGCGCACAACGGTATTGCAAGAGGACACTTTAGCGGGGACACTACAGCACGGAAGGTGTTGCAGTCCCAGCTATGGTGGGCCACACTCTTCCGCGATGCCTCACAATTTGTCAAGCATTGTGACGAGTGCCAACAGACAAAGGTCCCGGTCCGTAAAAATCAGATGGAGTTAACCCCGGTTATCGCGCGCCAACCTTTCGAAAAATGGGGGATTGACTTTGTAGGACCCATCAGCCCCGCGGCACAATATTCACAAGCTAGATACATCGTGGTGGCCACGGATTACCTCACCAAATGGGCGGAGGCGAATGCCACGCGGAAAAACAATGCTAGGACGACTGCCAAGTTTTTATGGGAGCAAGTAATCTCGCATTTTGGTTGCCCCATCGAACTGGTTAGCGACCAGGGAACGCACTTCATCAACGAAGTGATAGCCCATCTCCTATCCACCTTTCTCATCATCCATCGCAAATCCTCACCATACTACCCTCAGGCTAATGGCCAGGCTGAATCAACCAACAAAATTCTCATCACTGTCCTAACCAAAGTAGTCTCAGCCTCACGAAGTGACTGGGATAACAAGTTGATGGCAGCCTTGTGGGCCTACCGAACAGCTTATAAGACGGCCGTCGGTCAAACGCCTTTTAGGCTAACCTATGGGACTGAAGCTATTCTCCCATTAGAATTCTTCGTCCCTAGCCTGAGGATAGCACTCCAAGAACGATGGGAAGGGAAGGAAGCATGGAGGCAATGCTTGGTTGAGCTAGAACGCCTGGTTCGTCTCCTAGCCACCCATGCACTTATCTATGAGAAAGCCCGACGCAAAAGCTGGTTTGACAAACATGTTAAGCAACGAGAGTTTGAGAAGGGTGACCTAATGCTCCTCTATTCAGTTAAAGGACACAAGCAAAAGATGAAATTTAGAGGTCTCGGACCCTTTAAAGTCCGCACAATTAGCCGAACTGGTAATGTCGAGTTGGAAACACTGGATGGTGAGGGAATGGGCTTCTTCAATGGCAGTCGAATCAAAAAGTACTATCCACCCACTCGTCCGCTGCATGAACAACCAATGGTGGAAACGCCCGTTAAAATACGAGTAGCCACACTTACGGAAATCTGCGAGAATGAGGAGGAGCCTGTAGAACCTGCCTACCTCCGCATCATGGTCACGGCCAAGTAGACGTGCTCCTTCAACGCCCTGATTGACGAGGGGGCGGATTTTAACATTTTGACGTATGAGCATTGGACCCAACTTGGCGCACCAATGCTTCATCCCACAACAGCTAGATTGAACCCATACGGGGCCCAATCCTACCCCATCCTCGGCACGTGTAGAGTTGCCGTTTCTATCGAGACTGAAACTATTCCCATGCTGTTTTATGTCTTAACCAGCGTCATGAATGCAAGCACAGAGTCATTGCTCGGGCGAACTTTTAAAAAGCAGACCCGTTGCAATGTTGATTAAGAGTCGCAACGCATCCACCTAACAATCGGGAGCGTGCCTATTGTCACGACTTTCAGCAAGGGCCTCGTAACCCCATCACCGCTCACGGGGCCACCGATAGAAACAGCCGTGCCTAGGACTAAGGAGGGGGGCCGTGCATATCTACCACACCCAGATCCCCACGCACCGCGGCCCGCCGCACCCAAAGCAAAACCCCAACAGACTCGCTTGCAATGGGTGCCTAAGAAGCCTCGAGACATGCCTAGAACCAGACGCGTGTGTCCGCAGAACACCTACAAGCCTAAACCTAGGAAACCAAGATGCCATCATCGCAAGTGTCGCGAGATTAAACAAATATGGGTCCCTAAAGTCCTCCTGCGTGCACAAGGCTACTATGAGGGGAATGCCTCGCTGTGGATCCCCAAAATCCCAACTGTCACAGGCATTAGTTCTGTACCAACCTCAAAGCCTTGTCCCCCGACACCTCAAGGCCACGAATCGCAGGGCCCACCCCAGTCATCCGACTCCTCTGCAAGTCAACCCACGGGCGTCACACACGCCCAACGACCCGAGCAATGCCCATCACCACAGGAGACATTATCCAACCAACCCAACCCGTAGCTCAACAACCCCGCTGACCACAGTAGCACATCCCCTAAGATCAAACCCGACCCATCCGTCCAACCAACACCCAGGTTGCCGACTCAAACAAGCCCCCAGCCCGTAGCTCTGTACTGTCAAAACCTCCAGCTCCAGCAAACCCCAACCACCCGTCGGTCTTAAACCTTCCTATGAACGGAAGTCATTCCTAATGCTGGCCGCTGACCTCGCAGAGGACACGGGGGATGATGTGGTGGACTGCATCAAACAGCTTGATGCCACCTTTGTTGCCCTGGCCCTCAGCTATGACCGCCTGGACTTGGGACTATTAGCAGAACCCCTTGCAACGGACATGCGCAATATGCCTTGCTCTTGGGAGACTTTTGAATTCGCCTTTGCACAAGCCTCTCGCTCTGCCGCTGAGCTACTCGCTCGCGAGGTCTCCAAAGAGCAAGCCATTAAGCAACGCCTCATCCCATCATGTGACCCCCGCACGACGTCCGATATCGCTAGCCAAGAAACAGCAAGGTTGTCCCACCTGGCGGACATGGAATCACCCTTCTTGAAGTAGTGGTACGCTCTTCGATTGAAATGGGAAGTTGAGGGATGCCGCATAATGACCAACGCCGAACAATGCCGAGCCATCAAAACGGCCAAGTATGATCCCACATACGTCGCGCCCACCTCGTATCGAGTGTTAACCACTCTTCGAGGTCGGACCATGGACGAGATCATATCTTAGGGCACCCCTATCTCGACCGCATCTTGACAGAAGAAGAGCTCCACATCGCAAGTCGGGTCAACTCTGGTGATTTTCTCACCGATGTCCTCACATACATCACCCACGTAGGCATCCGACCCTGTGACCTGGACTACTCTGCACACTTAGAATATAAACCCAACTTCTATGATTGGCTCCTCCACAAATAAACATGAACGCCTTGGGTCCACGACCTCCAATCCTGGGATGGATTTTTCTTTTCCACGAGGGTGATGGGGCAGTAAACGGTAAACGGGGTTAAAACTAAAAAGTAAACCAAGCATGAAAAGTTAAAACTAAAAAGTAAACCAAGCATGAAAAGGCTCAAAATTGAAATGCCATACAAAAATAGGTGATAGAAGTTTGAAAGGAAAAATTACAGTTATGAACGATAAAATCTGCTATGATTATGGTCGTCCAGCAAATTGGTTGCCAAAAATACTAAAAAGTTAATTGACTGAATGTACAGGTAGCGACCATGGCAGGTCAAGACAAAGCTGGCAAACTCCTCTTCTCGGAGGAAGAACAGGTGCGGTACGGCCTCACTGTGGAAACTAGAGCATTCAATCAGCTGAAGTTCCGCCACATATTCAACTTGGAAGACGTGGTTATTGAGGAACCAGCGGTACGACGGATTATAGAGCAATGCCACTTACAAAGGTATCTGGACGCAGTGGGCCAGAGGATAAACTACACCCTGTGCGCCGAGTTCCTGCGCACCTTCAACAAAAACAGGGGCACCGTCACGGTGCGGGACAGGGAAGCCACCAGACAAGTGCAGGTTGAACTGACCCCCGAACTGATAGAAAGGGCACTAGGGCTTCCGAACAAAGTGGAGAAGAAACCAAAAAGGGACGTCTATGCCATGTTGGGAATGGACAAAGTGAAGGTCCACACCAACGACGGAGTCAACATGGCAGACATCCCTGATCAAGAGATTCAACTGCAGGCGAAAATGATGCATACCCTATTTTCGAGTTAGCGGTACAATAGCATCATGTCCAGAATCAATGTGCCTCTACTCGAAAGCATCGTTGCTCAAGCACTGGATGAGGTGAACCTCAATGGGTTCGTAAGAAGGACAATCGAGGCCTCGGCAAAGGCCCTGGCAACAGGAGGAAGGGCCGTAGTAGGAGAATCCCCTTCACCTCGATCAACCCGCAAAGCCTCATCCTCCAAGGCCTCCACCATAGGTTTTGGAGGTGCCCTCACCGCGATCATCCACGAGGCAATAGGGCAGGGATGAGTAGGAGAGGACAAACAAGGAGATGACGGGAAAGGTGGCGAATCGCCGACGCAGTCCCAGCCTCAGGCGGAAGAGCAGTCTGATGAAACAGAAACGGACACCGACGAGGAGGGAGAACCCCAGGCTGCACCAAAAAGGAAGGCGGAGCAACGGACTAAAGCCCTGCACGGAAAGAGAGAGGAGGAGCGAAGGAGAAAAGAGAAGGAAGAGCTCGAATGGGCCCAAAGAGAGTCGGTAAGGGAAGAGGAGGAAAGAAGAAAGAGGGCTGAGGAGGAGCTGAGGAGGAGGGAAGAAGAAGATTTGGAACTGGCGACCCGTCGCTCCATCGAGGAACAGCGAAGAAAAGACATGGAAGGAGCAGGAAGTCCATACCAACCTGAAGCACCCGGCTCCAGCACTGGTATGCCGGAACCTGTGCACCTGCCTCCTGCAGAAGGGAAAGGAAAAGACCCAGTCAGGCCAGTCTCCCCTCTCCTCGTGCCACCCATGCAAGCCACCCCCCTCATGGTGACACCCCCTACCACTGCCACCCAGGGGCACACCCCAAAAATCGATGAAAGCAACGTGGTCACCTGGTTGCAATTCTTGGTGGAAAGGGAGTTGGC
The DNA here is from genome assembly GCF_053477565.2 of Lygodium microphyllum. Taxonomy (NCBI): domain Eukaryota; kingdom Viridiplantae; phylum Streptophyta; class Polypodiopsida; order Schizaeales; family Lygodiaceae; genus Lygodium; species Lygodium microphyllum. The sequence goes on along the minus strand of NC_141136.1, from coordinate 88,751,698 downwards.
AAGGGAAGCGGCCGGGGACACCCCAGTTTCAGGTGCCAAAAGGGCAGCAACGGCCAAGCTGGAGCCAGGGCTAGAAGTGAAAAGACAAAAAGTGGAAGAGATTGCCACCACTACAACCATGTCCCACTCCCTACCTCCAGCAGGCCACTACGATGACTATGTGAAGGAGCTGCTCACACAATTGCAAATGGCCAGGCAAGAAAGGAGGATAGCGGTGGAGGATCTGGCAGCGGAACGCGAATCACAAGCCGCCCTCCAGCTGGACAGAGTGAGGCAGGTAACAGAATATCAAAAGAAAATCGCTGTGCTTAGGGAGGAGGCCAGCACCAAGGAGGCGGAGGAGCTAAAAGCCCTGAAGGAGCGCGACACTACTTGGGAGGGAAGAAGGAAAATCCTAATGGAGCGTCTCACCAGGGAGAGGGAGACAACTGCCCACCTTCAGCGCAAGAATGACCAGTTATCTGCAGCCAACCTGGAGGCGCAAAGTCAGCTTGAGAAAATTAGACAGGAGGTTGCAGAGCTGGATCAGTTAAGGGCAGAACAAGTGCGCAGGTTGCAGGCAAGGCTGGACCAACTCAACATGCAGATCGTAGAGGAACACCGAGAACAGTCCCGCTTGCGCCATGAGCTTGAAGCCCAGCAACAACAATTTATGGCAATGATCCTCCAACAGGGGGGAAAGCCTGGAAGATATGGAGAGACGGGCAAAAGAATGGTCCAATCATAACGAGCAGAGAGTGCTCTCTTCTCAGCCTCATTCATTAGAAGTGGTATCAAAGAATCAAGAATTTTGGTCCTTTCTCCCTTTTTTTCCCCCTCAATCTAGCTTCCTTTTCAAATTTGAAAACCCTAGTTACTCAGGCAATAAGTACATGCATAGCAAGGAGGACTACAATTAGTGGTAGCTTTCTTGAAGGCAAGTAAGAGCTATGGCTAGAGCTTTTAATACATTTGGAGGTAAAATGGTTAATTTAGTAGGTTGTCACTCTTTCCTATGTAAGTTTTAGGGATTTCAAGACAAATTTGGAGGCTTAGGAGTTAGAGTAAAACCCCAGTTACTTTTTAATCCAAACCTTCTCTCTCTTTCTTTGCAAGTTGCGATGATTGCCATGAGCAAGTAACCCCAAGATCTTGTTTTTTGCTCTTCCAAGACATGAAGAACTACTTGAACATGATCCTTGCACCTCCAACATCAAGTAGAGCAGCATCTTGGTGAGGATTAGTAGCCAAAAAGCAGCCTGAAATTTGTGGCACATTTTGTGATGTTGTTCCTAGCTTTCCAGCTCCATCTCTAGCCTTGCCCACCCTCTCTGGTGCTTCCCTAGGACTCATGCAATCCTCCTTCACTCTTTGGATAAGGTTTTGGCCTTTCTTCACCAATGTTTGGGCTCCCCCTTCCTATAAACCCTAGTTCATTGATATACCATGTTTAGTGGGCCATCAAAGTTTAATCGAAGCTCTCAAATCAGCCCATAACCTCTGAAATCTTAGCCCTCAAAGATTCTTTAGCCATCTTGGCCAAGACTTAGCACGCTGGCTGGCCAAGGCCGAAGGAGACAGGGTGCTGCTGAAAACTAGGCAGAGGCAACCCAGCTCGCTATGATAGCTCAGCAGCGCACTTTTATCAACACGCTGCTCCACGCCACCCAATCAGAAGCAGATGAGGCCAATGATCAGCTCTGCAGAGAAAGCTAACCATTGCGCGCAGGGCCCTCACGGCAGGCTTGCATGTACCACTACAACTAGGAGGCCCGCCACAGAGCCTAGAAGAACAAAGAAAATATCTGGCACAAGTAGGACTGACGGCACAGGAGATGGACGACCTTGGGTTCACTAAGGAGAAAACATAGGAAGACGAGCAAGCGGAAGGGGGTGAACCAGAGCTTGACCTAGGGCCTCAAGAAGAGGAATATGTCCCACCACCCCCTCAACCACAACAAACAGAAGTGCCACCCCATGACACATCTGCCGAGCGAAGAGCGGCCCACACCAACTGAAGAAAGGAGATGGTGGAGAAGGCAAGAAGAAAGCTGAAGGCCAGACCTGTCCAGAAACAGCCTGGCCCTCTTCCGCTGCGCACCCAAGACTCCTCGCTGAATACCGCGCTAAAATGATTATCTAGGAACAGCAGGAGTATAGCCGAGACCCCTTCGATCTACGCTTCGAGTTTCCCACCGCCTTGAATAGGGTGCTGCCCATTCAGTTGGTGGAGGATGTCATCACCATGGGGGCCAGGCTCAAGGCCAAATGGTTAGCAGAGCGTGAGGCCCACCCAACTGCTTGGGGAGCCGAGGACCGCGAGTTTTGGCAAGACAAAGTCCTCCAGGTACCTCGCACAGTGGAAGGCTATAATTGCCAACCCACCTGGAGGAGGTGCATTTTTGACGTCAACCTGGAAGCCTGGATGGCATTTTGCAACACCCTCCCTTCAGAGAGGAACGACCCCACCTTTATGCCATATCCTCGAAGGGTAGGAGTGGACTTCAACCCGTCCTTCCACGGTAGGTTCGACTTCCCCATCATTTATAATGCCAATACCACTTCCCATAGGAACGCTCTTCTCTTCACCCTTCCTGACTTGTACAGCTCTATAGATAAATTCCTTAACGAATTCACCTCTTGCCCCGACCCAGCATTCATCACCACCTGTAACTATCTTAGGTTAATTAGAATCCTAGTACACCAGGAACCCGCACCCCAAGAACGCCACCTTCCACCCCTCTATTTTGACCCCAATGCCATAGACAACACCACCATGACTCGTCTCATGATGCGTGCTGCTCTTTTGCCATCCTTCTGTGGTGCACTGCTGGAAGACATGAATGACAGGAAATTCACACAGTGCAACCACCCCTTTCTCTCTACCACCACCCTCAAAACCCGCCTCCACATTAAGGGCTACTTGCTAAGCCAAAAATTCCTTAACAAGGCCCCCCCGCCCCCCGCCCACCCTTACCTACCATTCGGATGATGAGGAGTAGAACTCCCGTTATGCCTTGTACCACTGCCTCCATGTACCCACCTCATCATGGCAAAAAAAAAAAGAAAAAAAAAGAAAAGAAAAGAGGGCAAAGCTTCGACGACAATGGAAAACCCCTAACGACGTCTCAAAGCAGTCATCAAAGGTGTACTCCATCTTCTCATTAACACATTTTTTCACCAACATAGCTCCTTGCTCTACAAAGCCCCACGCCGACCAGTCTTCTAGCTAAGTAATATCTAAGTATGCATAAGCACCGCACTCACATAATACCTACACCGAACTATATTCACAGTTTGGGTCCTCAAGTGCAGGACAATACTCTCAGCTTGCTTAGAGTTCGACCTGTCTCCCAAACTAATAAAATATGTCTTGTGCACAATACAGAAGACTAGCACTACCCTTAGGGAGAGACCACCTGAGAGGTTTTCAATTGCAGGTGTTGACGACCACAGCAAAAGTGGCATTCATTCTTCATCAACGCCCAACGCTACTTGCCCCCTCAACATCCGACAAGCCGGAAAGAATCGTCCTAGGCAGGATCCCCAACAAACCCCCATGTGAACCGGTCACCAGTACGCGCCCCAGGCGCCCCTGTTCCCCAAGTCTTCGGTGCATGCTACCACCTGCTACCTATGCCAATGAGTGCCATGGGACTGGCACTCGTCTAGGAGGGGGGTAATGTTAACCCCAACATGAAGAGAGCAAAAGAAAGTGGAAAAGACGCAGGGCAAAGGCGAAAAAAGGGTAGCCTGACTGAAGGAAAAAAAGGAGAAAAGGCCAAAAGCGCAAGGACAACCTTAAAAGTCCAAGGCAAACACGAAAAGGGAAAGGCGCATAAAAAGTGCACCCTAAAATCTTGTAAAAGAGTGCCGGGCTCTCACCCGTGCAATTTGTAAATATAGAAGGGTAGTGAAAAGGAAACAAGGAAGATAAAAGGACAATGGAAAACACGGCCTAGGCTATGACCAGACATGTAAAAAAGGGAAAAGGGGATGACCGCCCAAAAGGGAAGTAGGGTTTGGTATATAAGGTTGAAAAGTGAATGAAGAGCTCATTCTTTGGTGTGTGGCAAAACTAGTCTTCTTCTTCCTCTCTTCTTCTCTCCTTCTTGCTTGTGTGTGCTCTTGAGAGAGGGGGTGTGAGAGTGTGAGGGAGTGAGTGTGTGTGAGAGTGAGGGATCAAGAGGGTGAAGCTCTTCACCATCTCCTCTCCTCTACTTCTCTTCTCTTCTCTTGCGCGCGCGGCTATGGAGGATGGAGCTTGGAGATGGAGGAGGCTTGAGGATGCTTGAGCTAGCATCGAGAATCATGGAGCTACCGGAGTGCGAGAGAGAGGAGGGTACTCGATTGAGCATCAAGGTAAGTTCACTGCATTTGTAGGATCGACGGCGCGTCGGCTAGGTGAGAGATAGCCATGAGAGCTCGCTTGGAACGCTTGAAACAATAAGCAATCCGTGGGTCTTGGCGGTTGAGCGAAAGCTCCCACAACCTTCCTAAGGATCATTAGAGCCTTACCAAGTGAGCTTTAAGCTCAGCCATAGCAACAAACAACCAGCAAAGTAGAGCAGCTAATGTGATTTGTACATGCTACAACATGCCTTATCTCTAACATACTACACCAATCCCAACTCTTGCTTAAGCTCCATGATCATTGGCCACCTATTTGGAATACTTCTTGCATTGAAGGCTTCCATTTGATAATTGTTTCAAGTGGTTGAGGTCAGCCATCGACCTACTATTTAGGATAGATTTGTTGTATACTCTTTGGGCAACATGTATTTGAATGCACATTGTTTCACTTATGCTTATGTGATGCTACTTTAATCTCCATTGATGCTTTAATTCTTGGAAAAGGCATTTAAATCCATTAGATCCCAAATAGTTCCATCATTGCAGGATTCTTTGCTATCATACCATATGGATAGCAAGCACACACTATGAAATCTTATGTATTGAATGCTTACATGTGCTCTAGGGGTGCTACATGGATATCTTGATACTTGGCATTGATTATTATGCATGGATATTCTTATGTTGATCTCTAACCTTTGGATTTGAGATCCATTGGATACATACTTGCAGTGGCTATTTGCTTCAATGGTTTCCCATTTATGAGCTTGAAGACCTCATGTAGGTGTATGCTCCCAAATGTATTGAACCATGTCTTTGGGCACTCGGATGTTATGAGACACATGCATTGCTTTGGTTTACTTGTGGACATTCCGAATTTGCTTTCATGGGATCACTTGGATATTTTTCATTACAAAGCATGGTTTGTTCGAGACAATGGGAGTCTCGTGCCTATGTATATATGCTCAGTTGGTTTCGGTATACACTATCCTTGCAGACATTTAGGATTGTGGGTTGATTTAGCTTTAGTTTGAACATCCAATACTTCCTTCTATCAGACATATTTGTCAGCTTTGGATGCATGCTTAGTTATGTACTTGAGCTTCACTATTCATATGTAATGAGTTAGTTGCAGATTTGTAGATCTCCATTTCTTCTAGAGGTCTCTTATGCACATTTGGCTTAAGAACATGCTACTCTTTTTGCTTGGGATTGCATCTATGTATCTAACATCTTTGGGTCTCTAGCAGCATTTGGTACCTTGATGGTTTATGCCTTTTCTCTTGACACTACCAATTGCATTATGTATCCTGATTGCTATCCAAATATCCCTACTAGTGGGATCTTTGCATCTTGATCTTTTGCCTATAGTTATGCACTCATTTACTACAATTTTTATGGAGGGCCATGCTAAAATTCAATTTTGAGCAGCTTCTTTAAGAGTAGGTACTTGTATTGTGAGCACTCTAGTGCTTCTTGCTTGTGGATAGTAGTGTATTGGTTGTGCACCTTTTGGGTCAATTTTTTGGGACTAATTTAATGTTAGTACAACAACCCGTAATCTCTTTTTTTGGCAAACATAATAGAAGGTATTTCAAATACTTCCAATCACAGTAATACATTCAACAAAGAGAACTTGGATGGCAATAACTTCTAGTATTGGAAGACCCAAATTTGGCAGGTATTGGTGCAAAAGAAGCAAGTTGGGCCATTGAAAACCAAGGGAATTTCATATTGTCTAAAGAAGTTTATGGACTTTAGTATGAAGGGGAGCACTTCTATGTCCACTCATTTGAATGAATTCCACTCCATTTTCAACCAGCTTACCTCACAAGGCATTAAGTATTTATTCTTGCTTATCACATTAGCTTCTGTACTATTATGAATGCCAATGGCCATGATGATGGATTTAAATGCTCCAATGTAGAGGGAGAATTGCTTAAAGAAGAAGTGAATTGGAAGGACATTAATGCAGCCCATACTTCTCATGCACTTATAGCTAGAGGCAAACATAATGATAAAGGGAATAATGACCACCATGATAGAGACTTGCAGCCAGGGGCAAGTCTAAGTCTCATGGGCAGTCAAATAGTAAATTCCATGGTCCTAGGTCCTCTTCTACTTGTCATTATTGCGGGTAACAAGGTCGCATAAGGCCACAGGGCCATAAAATACATAATGATATGTATGAGTTTGATATTGATACTTCATTTGTGTTGCATGATGTATATCATGTCTTGGCTTTGACTAAAAGCTTTATCTCAATTGGATAGTTAGATGATGATAGGTGTTATATACCTTTCGGTGATTCTGCATGGAAGATTATACATAGCAACCTCATTTTTGGTAAAGGTGCAAAGGTTGGTAGCTTGTATCCCTTACTTGATCTAGATCTATTGATCATGTTTTGGCCATGATCAATCTTCCACATGTATCTCTTTGACATTGTAAGCTTAGGCATATGTTCCTTAAAGAAATGAAAGTTTTGACTTGTTTACAATATTTATTTCCTCTTGACTAATCATATTTTGATTCATGTGATCATTGCCTATATGGAAGGTAGACTCATAACTCACATAAAAAGTCTAGTTCTATGTGTATTGGTGAGCTATTGGTTCTTGTGCATTTAGAGGCTTGTGGTCACATGCCTTGTCAATCATTAGGTGGTGCAAAGTATTTTGTTACATTCATTGATGATTATTTGCATAAGGTCAAGGCCTATTCTATAAAGTAAACGTCTGAAGTTTTACCTACATTTTAGTGCTTTCTTATTCTGGTTGAGAACAAGTCTAGAAGTAGGTTGAAATGCCTATGATCTAACAATGGAGGTGAATATGTCTCCAAGGCATTTGAGTAGTTTTGTGATGGGAGAAGGGTATTAAAGCACATGAATAGGACTATTCAAGAAAGAGTTCATAGTATGTTTAGTCATGTAAGCTTACCATAGTATTTTGGGTTGAGGTAGTTACTACTTTAAGTCATTTGATTAATAGATCCCCTTGCACTACTCTTGGTGGTAGAGTTACAGAGGAGCTATGGTCTAGTTAACCTCCCTTGTACATACACTTGCAAGCCTTTGGATGTGAGTCTTTCTATCATATTCCCAAAGACAAATGCAATAAGTTGGATTTGAAGTATGTCAAATGCATCTTTCTTGGATATGGTGATACAAGCGAGATGGGATATCACCTTTGGGATCTATAGGCTCGGAAAGTCATTCACAACCATGATGTTGTGTTTCATGAGGATAAGATGCATAAGAGACTAGAGCAACAAGTGGTTGAGGTATGTAGTGTCATCTTTCAAGAGGAGCCTCCTATTACAGTACAACTAAACCGTATTGAAGAGTCTATAGCTATTGATGACGTAGTGGCCCAAGATCTACCTATTGTGCAAGATTATGGTATTAGCTAGAGAGAACAAGTAGTACAAGCATTGCAACTAGTCTTGAGATGCTCTACTAGAGCCTCACACCCTCCTCATTGTTTTGAGCCCTCTATGCATTATGTCTTAGTGATAAATTTTGATGACCCCCTTACTTATCAAGAGGCCATGTGTAAAGGTGATAGTCATAGTCACTCTTGGGAGAGGGCCATGCAGCCTAAGTTTGATTCATTACATAAAAAGCATATATGGGACTTGGTTTCCTTGTCAGATGGTAAACACACATTGCCATGCAAGTGGGTGTATAAGTTGAAGAGTACCCTAGTCACCCTATCCTAGTATAGAAGGCCCATTTGGTTGCAAAGGATTTTAAATAGGAAAATGGAGTTGATTTTTATGATATATTCTCCCTTGTGGCCAAGGTGACTACCCTCTCCTTGGTTTGGTTGCACATTTAAATCTAGAGCTTTATCAGATATATATGAAAACATCTTTCTTACATGGGCACCTACATAATGACATTTATATGTAGTAACCTAAGGGCTTTATGAAAAGGGTAGGGAACACCTAGTGTGTGAGTTGAGAAAGAGTCTCTATGGACTTAAGTAGACACCTAGGAAATGGCACTACAAGTTTGATGCTTTTATGCATTTACATGGTTATTCCCGCAATGTTATGGATCTGTATATTTGCACAAAGAAGGCCCAAAATGGTAATCTTATCATTTTGATATTATACCTTGATGATATGCTAATTTCTAGGAGTGCTCATGCTAAGCTGGATGCTCTAGAGACTCAAATCAAGAAGATCTTTGAGATGAAGGACATGGCATACTTGGTATACGCATTATGTGCAATCACTCTCATCCACAGGGTATTTGGACAATTCCATATGCAAGTTGGTAAGCCTATTGGTTGCCCATTACCTTCTTATATAAAGGTCATTCATGCATATTGTCCCCATTTATATGATGAGAGGACCAAGATAGGCAAGATCTTATATGCATCCACAATGGATAGTTTGATGTATGCCATGATAGCCACTAAACCTGACATAGCATTTGTAGTGGAAGTTGTAGCTCGTTATATGGAATCAAATCGGCTGGCAACATTGGGATGTTGTAAAGGGTATCATAAGATACCTTAAGGGCACTACAAATATGTGAATTTATTATGATGGCTAGCATACTGGAGTCTAGGCTACACAAACTCTGATTATGTAGGATATGCAAATAGTAGAAAGTCCACCTCTAACTATGTCCACTTTTACTTGAGATGTTGCTTTTTGGATGTTTAAGGTGCAAAAATACACGGCCTTGTCTACTACCAAGGTTGAGTACACTCCACGACATTGTCTACTATCGAGGTTGAGTACATTGCAACCAATACGGCTTGTAAATAGGCCCTATGGTTAGGCTATCTAGTTTTGTAAACCTTGGTATGAGTATGACTCTTACATTGTATTCAAACTCTATGTGTACTATCCAATTGGCACGTAATCTATTCTTTCATGCAAAGATTGAGCACATTGAGGTTTATTATCACTTAGAGGTGATCGAGGACAAGCAAATAGAGCTTGATCTTGACTAACAAGAATCCTACTAATATACTTACTAAAAGTCTCCCAATCAAACATTATACCTTAGGAAGACAATGGGTTTAGGATGAGACAATGCCTATTCCTCATCATGTATATGTACACATTATACTTTGTTACTTTTTTCTTATTCTCTCCCCACTTAGGTAGATTCTCCTTTAAGTGGGAGGTCTTTGGAGATTAAAGGCCACTTGTGCTTAGTCACCTACATTTACTTTTTATATAATCTTTGCACACATGTACACTACATGTGGCAGCTACCCATCATTATCACTTTATTATTTATTCTTTTTGTGACAATAGAATAAGGAAAGTCAGGTCACACATTGTGACTATTGGAGCTCCCACACACCATCTTACTCTCTTTCTTACTTGAACCTCCATGGTTCTTGCTTCCGCTTGTGCTCTCACTCTTGCTCCGCCTTTCAAGCACTACCACACCACCCTAGCAACCTACTTCCATAATCAAAACATCCCCCTTCTTGTAGCTCCTAAAAAGCATGCAAGCTCAAAACCAATAACATGTGAACATCGACATTCAACCTCCTCAAACTTGCCAAATGTCCCAATCCACTTCTCACATGAGATTCAAATCTTAACACATAATAAGTGTCATCTTAATTGTCAGAGATCATGAACGACACCCCTCTCCTCAGCGGTATTATCAAGTTTGTACATTTCTATGGTTTCGTAAGAAAACTACGCCAATGCACTCGTATTATCAAGAGACATTTCCTTGCCCTATGAAGGCCCACACACATGCTCAAAATCTAGAACCACAACAGTAGCAACCCCACACCGCTACTACATCTCATGAAATATTACAAGCCACTAACATCAAATGCCCTTTATTGTCAAAGCCATGCACCACTGTTGATATCCAAAAGGATACTAGGCGCATCATGGTTTACTTAGAATCAATAACCAAAACAGTAGTAGCCCTACACCACTACTACATCTCATGAAAGGTTCCAAGCCTATAATAGCAAATGCACTTCATCATCAAAGCTGCAAAGCCCATTGCATCAAGCACTATATAGACCATCCATCACTATTGATACACAAAAGAACACTAGGCCCGTCATGGTTTATCAACCTAAGTAAACCCTTGAGACTTCCTCAATCATCCCTGAGATATCTGTGACACTAGAGATCATGAGCCTAGCTAATAACTGAATGTCTCACAAAGAACCTCTGATTAAACCATCACCCCAACTACTCTACCCTCCATGCACAAACTTAGTATGCCTCCATTTAGAGTCATTGCAATCACAAACCACTTCCCCCTGACCATCTAAAGGAGAACTAGCCCTACTACTTAAAGAAGAACTAGCCCTACTACTCTATCTATGGAATGGTGGAAGACTTTGCCCAGCAAACCTAGTGCACCTCCTTTGAATGTTTCTTATAGTAGCTAAACTCTACCTTTGTCATATTTGCAAAACTTTTCACTATGATGGATCTAGGTCTAGTTTATGCAAACATGTTTGTGTCCACAACCCAATGGCAACCCACGTGAGAAGTGTACAAGTACCTATACCATAAAAGCAATCCTATCCCACATCAACTCTCTTGTGAAGTACCCTAATACCAACTACAAAATTGTTGCATTCTTTCCATCCACACAATTGCTACAATGCTTCAAGTTCTTTTCAAGACAGAATAACTTAAATGATAGTGTACCTCATCCAATCACTTCACATGGAGTTGTTAACTATAGTGCCTCAAAATGGCTACTAAAGGCACCAACCTTTTCACCTTAGCTTAGTAGTGTCACACACTCAATTTGTTCAGTGATGACCCCACATATTGCGATCCAACATCCTAATGATTTATCCTTGAGGCCCGCAAACTCAACGCACCCAAAGAGTTTCTCCATCACACTACTATTGGGACAAGACCCTAATCAAAGAGAAGATTCACATTGCCTATCTCTTTAATGGAGCATTGCTCATAGCAACCTTATATCCTATTAGTGTGTCCTTATGGTTCAATAGACCAACTTGGACACCCTCATTGAGCTCGCATATAGCTGAGGTTTTTATGACTAGTGAATCCTTAAAGCTCCTATTGTAAATAAGAAAAATAATTTCTTGATATAAATATTAATAAGATTGAGACCATTGACTAGAAACAACTCAAAAACTCTACATACATTGAACCCAAGCTAATGAGCTTAGAAGCTTGTATTCTTTTTTGTAGGGGGCACTCAAGGTCAAGGAGGAAGACATGGAAAGATGTGCAACGAATTGCTTGTAGAAACTAACTGAGACCTCCCTCAATTTAGCTCAAGAAAAGTTAAAACAACCCTACATGAAAATCAGATAAGAGAATATCAATTGTTGGCAGAAGGTCAATGGAAGGCTATATACGTAGAATTATAGGAAGCTATCACTGATACCTTGAGAGGAGCTATTGGTTAAGTGGAGATGTGAAACAAAATGATTATATTAAACAACCCTGATGAAGTTATCTAATGACCTAGGTACAACAGTGTATAGTAAAACCTAACATAAGGTGCACTTGGAAGCTTATAAGTTTGTGATGGCCAAGTAGTTGGCGCTATTTAGAGAAGAAACATTGATGGCCCACACCCCACATGCAAATGACCTTGAGGAACTCAAGGCTCGACTAGTGTTGATCTCAAATACCTTGGAGAGCATCTATAGTACTCGTGGCAGCTTACTCAATAACGATAGATATTTTGCAACATCGAGTAGCATGGAACCTTGTCCAAGTCTACTGACAATATGTAACTCCTCCTCAGTGAGAACCTTATCAGACAGAGAGTTCTCTTGGCTAGTTTCAGCTAACCCCGTACCTTGAATGGCAGTCAGCGCTCAAAAGGAAGTCGGTGCCACATAGGTTGGGTCTCTTTGAGACCGCCATTTGGCCAATCGCTCCTCTAAGACTGTCATAATCTGGGCTCCTAGTTCGGCCATTGCAATGCGGTTTTCAAACCAACATTTTTGAAATTGACTTCGACCCTCTAATTGTCACTTTAGTTGGTCTATCTCTAAGATATTTGGTTGGCAGAGTACATAATTGAATGTTACAGTTAAGCGTAGTCCGTCGGCTTCCTCATCAAAGGTGAGTCACATGCGTTCATGTAAGAGCTTGTCATAGTGCTCGTCAAGATGTTCTTGCTCTTCCAAGGATAGGGAAAATGGCAAGTATTCTTCAAGTTGCTCCTTAGGGAATGCGCCCATGTCTGCTAGGACATAGAAACATGCGAACACTTTGAGCTTGGCATCCAACTCAGTTAAGCATTCTGTGACACTTCTATGTTCAACGAGGGCTTGCTTGGTTGCTATCTCATGCAAGGTTCTAGGAGTTTCCCTAGGCTTTAGCATAGCTAGGGGCTTAGGCCTAGATGAGCAAGATTGGAAAACTCTAGGATTGCTTATGCTCTCGGGGTTTCCATGTTTCTCCTGAGGCCTTGCTGCTATTATGTCATGGCTCTCCTTGGATGTGACCGGTATAGTCTTGTCACCTTGTTGTGACAGTGTTGTATCCACTCTTGATTGGTCAATGTGAGTTCTATTGTCAGTGGATTGAGTATTGCAAGCAACCGTTGATGGTGACGGTTGCTTTGATTTTTCAGAACACATGGATGTGTCTGAGGTTTCACTGCTATTAGGAGAGACATTAATGGGTTCATTGGTGGATGGACTCGATGCTTTATTCCTCAGCTCTTCGACACTCTTGGTTTCAATCTTCTTGCGGTCTATAGCCACTTGTAACTGTCGTTGTTTTCGTTCTTTTCTCTTCTTTTTCTTAGGCAATCGAGGTGTATCCCTTGAAGACTCGGGACCTTGAACTAGGTTAGTCGTGGATGTGCTTGGATGGGCCTCAGCATTCTCTTTCTCCAGTGTGTCCTCATGGGACATAGCCATGGCCTGTTGAATAGCCTCGCTAGATTATGAGGATACAACTGCCTCTCTTTTTGGAGAGTCTAGCTCTTCAGCCAATTCCCTTCTGTTTAACTCCCCTAGCCTAAGCTTTAGGGGCCTTGGAAGTGCTGGAATCATCAAGGATGCTGGTTGCGGCACCTCCTCCACAGGTGAACTGCTAAGGACACGTTCCGCTAGGGGCGTTGTCATGGCCAGGGGTTGTGACTGCTGTGATCCTTGATTGGAAGTAGTAGCAGCTATTTTAGTGGACTAGCCATTGTTAGTAGATTGCAGTGTCAAGTCCTTAGGGCGATCGGAAGTGGTCATGTCTTTTGTTGCCCTTTGAGCATTCACTTGTGTAGATCGAGCATGAGTTGATCTTGTCACATTAGGTTGCACATGCATATCCTTGGGCCGAGAGCTACGGATGGTGTCATGTCCCACCTCTTGGACATTTGGAAGCTTAGATGAAGATAGAGATTGGGATTGAGCAGCTACACTTGATGACTATTGTTGTGCTTCTTATGTCTATTTAGGAAAAGAGGGTGTAGGGGACTTGGGACTCCCAAGTGGCTCCGACACTGGCTGGAAGATTTGCTCGTGGCTGTTAGATGATTTTACCATTTGCTTTGTTGAGCATTTAACCTTGCCATGAGCAATGTTTTGCCTATGATGCATGCTATCCTCTTGGGGAATCAAAGGATCCTTGGGCACTAGTGGCTTTTGTGTATCCTCAACGATTACATCAAATATCTGCTTATCAAGCATGCTAGGCTAAGGATCTACCCTCCGATTAGTCCCGTTTGGTTTCTTGATTTCGACCCTGAGGGGCTAAGTCACTCCAATGTTTTTGACTCGAGACTTGGGTTTTCGTTTAGACCTCCTCCTACGCTTCTTTGCTCTTGATACGATCTGGCCTTCAGTCTCAACAGAGGGGGTTTTGGCACCAAAATCCATCGGTTACCTGCGTAATACCCTTGAGTGCGTAGCAATGCTTTGGATATCCATCGTGGCGTTGTGCTGACCCTCCATCAATGCCTTCGTCTATAAGGCTTGGGCTTCTTTTGGTGTCTTTTATGATATTTGTAAGTCCAAAGGCCATTCTTGGCATTATCTCCTGACCTTCTTGTTTCAGGCATGGCCTCACTCACTAGTTCTCGTTGTTCGACCTGTGCTTGTATCAACTCTTCCAACAAGTCCTTGCTCTCGTTAGCATGCTTGACTGTTATGTCAGCACCTTCCTTGCCTTTCCCTCCAGGCTCGATAAGGTCACCCTTGCTAAAGGTTGTGACTATCCTCACACCCGGTAGTGTCAGGTTTATCCTCTGTGCTACATAGTTGGCCTTACACTTGGTCGCCCTTTTGAAGGGTCTTCCTACTAGGAGGGTTTCCTTCCCGTAATTAGTACTATTTGGAGGAACATGAAATAGGATAGGCAAGCTTTCAGTTTCAATTGTCACAAGGATTTTGCACTTCCCTATGAGTGCTTGTGGGTGTTCCCCGGAAGGGCTAAGAGTTGCATTAGTCGGTGTGAGCTCTGATTGGCCTAGTAGGGTCCATGATTCATAGGGCAAGATATTAAAATATGCTCCTTCATCAATCAGAGCATCGACAGTATGCTCTCTTTTTGCGGTGAGTTTGACCCTAAGATAAGCAGGTGGTACTATGTCTTCGTCTTCTAGGTCTTGGCTTGTAAATTTAAGCCTTTTGACAAATGCCCTTGAGTCCCCAACTGCACGACCAAAGGTGGATTCTCCACTGATGTCTTGGATCATTAGTGCAGTGCTATTCAAGGAGCATCTATCGTCAGGACTATCATATCTAGTCATTCTCGCTGTTGTAGCTTGATGTTGTTGCTTTTCGCTTTGACTAGATGCACTCCGAATGCAACACATACGTGTTTTTGCAATGTGACCTTTTGCCCTTGTTGCCTAGATTGGCCCATTGAGGTTCTAGGGTCTCTGTTTGTCTCTGTTTGGGTATGGGCTTTTGGTTGCTCTTTTGCAAGTGAGAATCCATGCTCGTGTAGAGCCATTACTACACTAGGGTCTAATTTGGAGGACTTGTCACGACACATATTTTCTCTCCAACCAACTTGGGGGAGATGTGGAGAGAGCCCCCTCTGTGGGGATCCGGGGAGAGGGGGGCAGTCCCCCCTGAACCGCAGGGCCATTATAGTAAATGCCATGCGCAATTTGAAGGACCGTTTATAGCCAAGTTTTGAACTACTTGCTCTAGATTTCAGCCCAGTGATAGATCTATGATGTGGTTTCTACTCTATATGGTCTCTTGGCCAGTTTCAGGGTCTACAGGTTAAAATTTAAAAAAATCCAAATTCAGCCCAACAGGTTCGAATTGTAGGGGCCGAGTGCCGGATTCGGCCCGTTCAAGGGTCGAGTAGGAAGGGCCGAATGTAACTGGTTCGAATGTCAAATTCGGCCACTCCGAGTCTAGTTGTCTGAGGGGGCTGAGTGGCCAAGTGGGCCGAGGGCCGAGTCAAGTGGGCTGAGCCGGCAGGGCCGAGGGTCGAATTTCAAAGTTGGTCCGAATGCTTCACTCGGACGGGCCAAGTGAAGGCGTTCGAGTGTAGTAGGCCGAATGGCCGAGCGGTCCAAGGGCCGATTCCAGGACGACTCGTGTTAACCCCAACATGAAGAAAGCAAAAGGAAATAAAAAAGATGCAGGTCAAAGGCGGAAAAAAGGTAGCCCGACTGAAGAAAGAAGAGGAGAAAAGGCCAAAAGTGCAAGGGCAACCTTAAAAGTCCAAGGGAAATACAAAAAGGAAAATGCGCATTTTAAAATATAAAGGCGCACCTTGAAATCTTGTAAAAGAGTGCCAGGCAGTGGAAAATCCGGAAAGCTAAAATAGAAGATAAAGACAAAGGCCAAGGCAAAGAGAAACGGAAGACAAAGGTGCACGAGGAAAGGCACAAGTCAAACTATTGTAAAAAAGCACAAGCGCATCATGGTTTAATTCAAGGGCGCCGGGCTCTCACATGTGCAATTTGTAAAGGTAGACGGGCGGTGGAAAGGAAGCTAGGAAGATAGAAGGACAATGGAAAAAAGGGCGTAGGGTACAGCCGGCCATGTAAAAAAGGAAAAAAGGGGATGACCGCCCAAAAGGGATTTAGGGTTTTGTATATAAAGTTGAAAAGTGAATGAGAAGCTCATTCTTGTGTGTGGCAAAAAGTGGCTCTCCTCTTCTTCTTCTTCTTCTTGTTCTTGCTTGCTTGAGCTTGTGCTTGAGAGAGGGAGTGTGAGAGTGTGAGGGAGTGAGTGTGTGAGGGTGAGGGACCGTGGGGTGGAGAAGCTCTCCATCTTCTCCTCCCTTCTTCTCTTCTCTTCTCTTCTCTTGTCTTGTCTTGCTCGCGGTAATGGAGCTTGGAGCTTGGAGCGGGAGGATCGAGCTTGCTTAAAGCTTGCACTTGGATCGTGGAGCTACCGGAGTGTGCAAGAGAGGAGGTAACTCGAACGGCACGGAGGTAAGCTCACTACACCCGTAGATATGGATGGCGCGTCGGTTATGTGAGAGGTAGCCATTAGTGCTCGGCTTGGAACGCTTGAAACAATAAGCGGTCCGTGGGTCTTGGCAGTAGAGTGAAAGCTCCCACATTTTGGTTCCGTTGGTGGGACAAACGGATTCAAGCCTTGAGCGCTTGCGCGCTTGGAATCGAGCATTGGAGTAGGGTTTCCCCCGAACCGGTGCTTGAGATAGGTAGGAAGCAAGGGGGTTGAAGATGGTATTCGATCTCCTTGGCAAGTAGGTTTGTTGTTTTTCTTGGGATTTATGTTGTGAGATGGAGTAGTGTAGGTATTTACTTTGTGATTTGGATGCATTAGAGTAGGAGAAAACAAAGAAAATAAGCATTACGGTTACTGTTGCAAAACAGGGCAGAAACAGGGCAAGAAGCGTGCATAAGGGATAAAAACTTACTTGTGATGCGTAAAGGTCGATAAGTGAGTTATTGGGGGTGCCAATACCATACCTGGAAGAGGGTATAAGGGCCAGAAGTGGCAAGAAAGGCCACATTGTGCATTGCAGGGTTTCAGGAGAGTAGGAGAGAAGAGGGAAGCTTGGCGAGGAAATCCACTTCAATCTTGGCCAGGGAGATCTTCGGCTAGCCCAGGTAATTCTACACCTCCCCCTTCAGTAGTAGGACCAATCTGGAGTTGCACAACAAGGGGGAAGACCCCCAGCGCCCTGCATGTCGAATTTTCCGAGCTGTGGCAAAAACACGTGCGGCGTTCGGCGCGTCCGAGTCACGTCGACTCTGGTCTGAGGCCCAGACTCAGCCCTCGAACCACCCGGCGCACTCGTCCAAACCCTAGTCGGCCTCGGACCGTCCGAGTCAACCCATCCGAGGCTCAAATTCGGCCCTCGGCCACGTCCCACATTCGGCCCTCGACCCAAGTGCCTCGGCCCGACTGAGTGACCTCGTCCGAATTCGTCCGAATCGTCCGAACTGTGCCCTCGACCCATGTGCCTCGGCCCGTCCGAGTGACCCACTTGGACCTTGCAATTTGGACCTGTTAGGCCGAATCTAGATTTTTTCAAATTTTAACCTGAAGACAGTGAGATTAACCGAGAGACCATATAGAGCCGAAACCATGTCATAGATCCATTACCGGGCTGAAACTGAGAGTAAGTGGTTCAAATTTGGCTATAAACAGTCCTCCAAATTGTGCATGGCTTTTACCGTAACGGCCCTGCGGGTCGGGGGGGACTGCCCCCCCTCGGACCCCCGCAGAGGGGGCTTTGGCCCCTCCGCACCTCCCCCGAGTAGATTGGAGAGAAAACGCGCGCTGTGACAGGCTCTCCAAATTGGACCCTAGTGTAGCAATGGCTCTACACGCGCATGGAGTCTCACTTGCAATAGAGCAACCAAAAGCCCATACCCGAACAGAGAGAAACAGAGACCCTAGAACATCAATGGGCCAATCTAGCCATCATGGGCAAAAAGGCCACACCACGAGAACACAAAGACATTGTGTTCAAACTGTGTCTAGTCAGAGCAAAATGCAACTTCAGCAAGCTACAAATGCGAAGATGACTAGACACGACACTCTTGCCGAGAGATGTACCTTGAATAGCACTGCACTGACGATCCACGACAGCAGTGCAGAATCCACATCTGGTCGTGTAGTCGAGAACTCAAGGGCATCTGTCAGAAGGCTTAACTTTACAAGCCAGGACCCGGAAGATGAAGACATAGTACCACCTGCTTATCTTAGGGTCAAACTCACCGCAAAAAGAGAGCGTACTATTGATGCTCTAATTAATGAAGGAGCAGATTTTAATATCTTGACCTATGAATCATGGACCCTACTAGGCCAACCGGAGCTCACACCGACTGATGCAACTCTTAATCCTCGCAGGGAACACCCACAAGCACTTCTAGGGAGGTGCAGAATCCTTGTAACAATTGAAACAGAAAGCTTGTCACTCCTGTTCTACGTCCCTCCCAATAGCGAGAATGGTGGAAAGGAAATCCTCCTAGGAAGGCCCTTCAAAAAGGCTACCAAGTGTGAGGCGGACTACGTAGCTCAGAAGATACACTTGACATTACCAGGTGTGAGGATAGTCACGACCTTTAGCAAGGGTGACCTCAGCAAACCTCGAGGGAAAGGCAAGGAAGGTGCTGACGTAATAGTCAAGCCCATTAATGAGAACAAGGACTTGTTGGAAGAGTTAATACAAGCATAGGTCGAACAATGAGAGCCAGTGGAGTGAGGCCATGCCTGAACCAAGAAGGTCAAGAGACAATGCCAAGGACAGGCTTGGGACTTACAAATATCATAGAAGACCCCAAAAGAAGCCTAAGCCTTATAGACGCAAGCATCGATGGAGAGCTAGCACAACGCCACGATGGATATCCAAGGCGTGGCTTCGGGCTCAAGGGTATTATGCAGGCAACTGATGGATTTGGGTGCCAAAACCCCTTGCTAAACCTCCGTGATCGACTGAAGGCCAGGTCGCGTCAAGAGCAAGGAAGCATAGGAGGAGATCTAAGTGAAAAACCAAGTCTCGAGTCAACAACAGTGGAGTGACCAAGCCCCTCATGATCGAAATCAATAAACCACACGGGACCAATCGGAGGGTAGATCCTCGGCCTACCGTGCTTGACAAGCAGATGCCAGATGCAATCGTTGAGGATACGTAGAAGCCGCTGGTGCCCGAGGAGCCGTTGATTCCCCAAGAGGATAGCAAGCATCATATGCACAACATTGCTCAGGGCAAGGTTGAGCGCTCAACAAAGCAAATAGCACAATCATCTAACAGTCACGAGCAAATCTCCAAGCCAGTGTCAAAGCCACTTAGAAATCCTGAGTCTCCTGCACCCTCTTCCCCTACACGGACACAGGAAGCACAACACTCGTCAGGTGCAGCTATTCAATCCCAATCTCGACCTACATCAAAGCTTCCAAATGTCCAAGAGGCAGGATACGACACCATCTGTGGCTCTCGGCCCAAGGATATGCCTATGCAACCTAAGGTGGCTAGCTCAACTGATACTAGGCCTACACAAGGTAATGCTCTAAGAGCAACGACCACTTCTAATTGCCCTAAGGACTTGACACCGTAATCCACCAAGGGTAGCCAGCCCACTAAACTAGCTGCTCCGACTTCCAATCAGGAATCACAGCAGTCACAGCCCTTAGCCGTGACAAGACCCCTTGCGGACGGTATCCTTAGTAGTTTACCTATGAAAGAGGTGTCGCAACCAACTTCCTCGAAAACTCCAGCACTTCCAGAGTGCCTAAAGCCTAGGCTGGAGGAGTTAAACTCAAGGGAGTTGGCTGAAGAGCTAGACTCTCCGCAAAGGGAGGTAATTGTGCTCTCACAACCTAGCAAGGCTATTCAGTAGGCCACGGCCATGTCCCGTAAGGACACACTAGAGGAAGAGAATGCTGAGGCCCAACCAAGCACATCAACAATTGATCTAGTTCAGGGTCCTAAGTCGTTGAGCAATGCACCTTCATTGACCAAGAAAAAGAGGAGAAAACACAAAAGGCAACAACAATCATAGGTGGTTGTGGGCCCCAAGAGCATTGAGATCAAGAGCGATGGGGAATTGGGGAATAAAGCATCGAGTCCATCGACCAAAGAACCCATTAATGCCTCTCCTAATAGCGGTGAGCCCTCAGACGCACCCGTGTACTCTGAAAAACCAAAGCAACCGTTGCCATCAACAATTGCTTACAACACTCTATCCACTGACAACGGAACTTGCATTGACCAATCAGGAGTGGATACAACGTCATCACAACAGGGTGACAAATCTATACCAGTCACATCTGAGAAGAACCATGACAAAATAGCAGCAAAACCTCAGGAGAAACATGAGAACCCTAAGAGCATAAGAAATCCTAGCACTGATCAATCTTGCTCATCTAGGCCTGAGCCCCAGTCATGCTGAAGCCTAAGGAAACTCTTAGAACTTTGCATGAGATAGCAACCGAGCAAGCCCTCGTTGAACATAGAAGTGTCACAGAATGCTTAACTGAGTTGGATGCTAAGCTCAAAGTGGTCGCACGTGTCTATGTCCTTACGGACATGGGCACAATCCCCAAGGAGCAGCTTGGAGATTACTTGACCTTTCCTCTATCATAGGAAGAACAAGAATATCTTAACGGGCACTACAACAGGCTCCTGTATGAACGCATGCGACTCATCCCTAACGAGGAGGCTGACGAACTTCGCTTAACCGTCACGTTCAATGAAATGCTCTGCTGACCGAATCTCGTAGACATAGAGCAATTAAAGCGACTATCAGCAGGCCAGAGTCAATTTGAGCAGCGTTGGTGCGAATGCCGTGTTGTAATGGCCGAACTAGGGGCTCAGATCATGACAGTCTCAGAAGAGCGATTGGCCAAATGGCGGTCTCAAAGAGACCCAACCTATGTGGCACCAACTTCCCTTCAAGTGCTGACAAACATTCGGGGTATGGACTTAGCTGGAACTAGGCTACAGGGCCCTTTGATTGATAAGGTTCTCACTGAGGAGGAGTTACATATTGCCAGTAGACTTGGTCAAGGTTCCATGCTACTCGACGTGGCAAAATATCTATCAGTATTAAGTAAGCTGGCGCGAATACTAGATGCGTGTGCCACGCTCCGGTACAACCCCGACTTCTACACTTGGTTCTTATCCTCGTGAAGTGACATGGATTCATAAATATGTATATAAATAAACACTGCTTTTTGTGTCACCGTGTATAAACAATGTCAACACACACAAGCAATGACAGTCAAGCGCAGGGAGAAGAGTGGGGTCAGATAAACTAAGCTCCTCAAGTCCTCCTCTCATCACACATTCAAAAACCGTGTGACTAGCCCCACCTCCAAGTGAAGGGCATGCAACCCACATTGCCGCCATAGGAAGCCTTGACTAACAACTCTGATGCTGTAGATAGGGGGTAATCCCTTCCAGAACACCTGCTTCCCTTTTTGGTCTATCCTTTCGAGGATGTGCCCTGTCCCACTCCACGACAACCAGTCCACACGACTTAGCATAAACTAATATCCGCTAATGACTGGAGGCAACGCGAACATCAGCATGGGGGCCATTCCTCTACAACAAACACCGCATGCCTCACCCCTCCCCTTCTTGTCATATGCGCTTCATAAACCACACTAAAATCCCTTCCATGCAAAAGACGGGAGCATGTGGCATGCGCCCCTCCACCGGAGCGCTATCTGTCCACCATCAAGAGGTATGCCAAGAAGCGAGGCCCTAAGCAACACTGTCCAGGGCGAAGGCCGAAGAATCCTCGAGTCAAGAAAGCCAAGACTCAAAACACGCAACAGGTGGCAGCACTAGTGGCACGAACCCCCAGCTCACACTCGGGCCCCAGATGCTCAAGGGCAGAAAGGGCAGCTCGGGAAAGAGAAGAATTTAATGAATTGTTTAAAGTTATTCTGGAGACGGTAGCGGGCCGGGACTACACCATTCATGTCCCGGCCGACATGTTCCCTACCCAACCCCACAGGAGCCCCACAGCAGCAGAGCCCCAATCACCCGGCCACCCAGACTCGCCCCGCGTCGTACAAATAGAGTAGCCCCATGCTGTATAAAGGGCTTATCAAATGCTACCTGGCCATAACTTTTTGTCTTTGAAAGGTTAAATGTTGACATGTTCCCGAATTGTACGAACTTTTCATATCTGCGTTTAATATACTTCACGTCTTTAGCAAAAGAAAAAGCTAATCAAGCGCAGGTGATAAATGTCTAAGTCAATACCATAGAATTCAGATAAGTGATGTCTCCTTGCATTACACTGGTTTATTATAGTTGCGGCAAAGACCATGCATGCACTCTCATGAAGCGACAAGTGGATACAGGATGAGACAGGTCTTTGCACAAAAGTGTTCAATGCCCGATCACCGTAGGACCATCGACCCCACAAGGAGCCGCGGCAAAGCCACGCTGCCGAAAGCACGAATCACCCTTGCCAACCGCCCACACTGCATGGGCCACGCTCCCTTTCTGGGTCAAGCTCTATAGTTGGCTCACGGCGGTCGTTACCTCAATTGTGCCAACATCGCATGTGTCGCAAGAGGTTTGCAATATCTCAAGTGTATCTCCCCATTTCGCCAACTGCTTCTCTAACAACGAGGCTAGGGCACAATCATCATTGTACTATCCATTTTCTGCACCTTCGAAGCTTGACATTGTCCAACCCATTGAAAGGCTGATAGCCTCAACATATTGTAATGGTTGTACTCAGGCAAGTCCAAAAAAAAAAAACGCACCCACGATCACAGCACAGCACCTAGGGGTCCTCAATTTAGGTACGCCTAGTGACCTTGGTTGACTGGCTTCGTCCCTAGTCCCCTAGCCCCTTACCATCACCCACAATTGTTCAGGGCACATCAAGGGCAGGACATACCTGGGGAGCTTGTCTCGCCTCTGGTTAGACCTGTCACCCTGACCCACTTACACAACTCTCTCTTGCACTCTGCCTTAGTACCATTGCAATCAATGGTGATACGCACCGCACGATTGGCCATGAACACAACCCCGTACTCATCAACCAAGTCCAATAGTTTCCAGCTACTGGAAGTGCGGTGTCCTTGTATTCAATTATGCTACGTCGTGCAGTCACAATGCAAAGGATGTCTCATATACCTTTACGTATACTTCTTCTCAACATCGACAACTTTGCTTCATCCATGCATTGTTACGAGAAACTAGCCCGCGGTCTTCTAACTACGTAATATCTAAGTATGCACGAGCACCCCCATAATATCTACACCAAAGTCTATACACAGTTTGGGTCCTCAAGTGCAGGACAATACTCCAGGCTCGCTTAGAGTTCGACCTGTCTCCCAAACTAATCAAAATATGTCTTGTGCACGATAAGAAGACTAGCACTACCCCTTAAGGAGAGACCACATGAGAGGTTTTCCAATTGCAGGTATTGAAGACTCCAACGAAGGTGTTGTTCGCTCTTCATCAACACTCAACTCTGAATTCCTATCCTTATCACCCGGTAAGCCTACTAAGAATCATCATGTACAGAATCCCTAAACAAACCGCCACTTGTACTCCATCAATGCAACCCCCTCAAAGAACAGCCCTACCACCAACTCCCATTGCCCTACCACCTACCACTTACCCACCAACGTACCCCAAACGACCTTCCTCCCCACCACTAGCAACACTCCATCATGGCAACCACATACGTCCTTGTCACCCACGTCTTCGGTGCATGCTACAGCCTGCTACCTACGACGGTGAGTTCCAGGGGACTGGCACTCATCTAGGAGGGGGGTAATGTTAACCCCAACACGAAGAAAGCAAAAGGAAATAGCCTGACTGAAGAAAGAAGAGGAGAAAAGGCCAAAAGTGCAAGGGAAATACAAAAGGGGAAAGGCGCATTTTAAAATATAAAGGCGCATCCTGAAATCTTGTAAAAGAGTGCCAGGCGGTGGAAAATCCGGAAAGCTAAAACAGAAGATAAAGACAAAGGCCAAGGCAAAGAGAAACGGAAGACAAAGGCGCACGAGGAAAAGCGCAAGTCAAACTATTGTAAAAAAGCGCAAGCGCATCATGGTTTAATTCAAAGGCGCCGGGCTCTCACCCGTGCAATTTGTAAAGGTAGACGGGCGGTGGAAAGGAAGCTAGGAAGATAGAAGGACAATGGGAAAAAGGGCCTAGGCTACGGCCGGCCATGTAAAAAAGGGAAAAAGGGGATGACCGCCCAAAATGGTTTTAGGGTTTTGTATATAAAGTTAAAAAGTGAATGAGAAGCTCATTCTTGTGTGTGGCAAAAAGTGGCTCTCCTCTTCTTCTTCTTCTTCTTGTTCTTGCTTGCTTGAGCTTGTACTTGAGAGAGGGAGTGTGAGAGTGTGAGGGAGTGAGTGTGTGAGGGTGAGGGACCGTGGGGTGGAGAAGCTCTCCATCTTCTCCTCCCTTCTTCTCTTCTCTTCTCTTCTCTTATCTTGCTCGCGGCAATGAGCTTGGAGCTTGGAGCGGGAGGATCGAGCTTGCTTGAAGCTTGCACTTGGATCGTGGAGCTACTGGAGTGTGCGGGAGAGGAGGTAACTCGAACGGCACGGAGGTAAGCTCACTACACCCGTACATATAGATGGCGCATCGGTTATGTGAGAGGTAGCCATTAGTGCTCGGCTTGGAACGCTTGAAACAATAAGTGGTCCGTGGGCCTTGGCGGTAGAGCAAAATCTCCCACAACTCGGCCCAGAATCGCCGTCACTCGGACGGGCCGAGCACGACCCGTTTTTTCGTCACACTTCAAAAAATTTGTTGCGCCGAGCGATTGAGGGCTTTCTACCTACTGAGCACCTCCAAATCCAACCTACTCATGTAGGGGAAGGTGTGGAATTACCTGGGCTGGGCAAATAACTCTTGGATGGCTAGATCGAATTGGATCCACGCGACGAAGCTTTCTCCCTCTCTCCTACTCTCTTAAAACCCTGCAATGCACAGTGTGGCCTTTCTTGCCACTCCTGGCCCCTTATCACCCTCCCCAGGTCACTACTCACCTTAGTCTTGCTTCCCTTACTAACATTTAACCCAAATTTTTATTTTTTTCCCTTCTTTTCCGTGTTTCAACATGTTATATAGCAACAAAAAACCCTACTATTTGCTATAATGTTTTACTCCTATCCTTTCTAAATGCAAGAAAAAATCATAAGTAAAATACCTATTCTACTCCATCATATTTCCCCAAGTCCAAAACAATAAAAACCTACTTGCTAAGGAGATCGAATACCTTTTCAAACTCCCTTGCTTCCTACCTATCTACCTCAAGCACCGGTTCGGGGAAAACCCTACTTCCATGCTCGATTCGAAGAGTGCAAGCACTCAAGGCTTGAATCTGTTAGTCTCGGCAACAAAACCAAAATGTGGGAGCCTTCGCTCAATTGCCAAGACCCACGGACCGCTTATTGTTTCAAGTGTTCCAAGCCGAGCACTAATGGCCACCTCTCACATAGCCGACGTGCCATCCATATCTACGGATGAGTGTAGTGAGCTTACCTCCATGCCGATCGAGTTACCTCCTCTCCCGCGCACTCCGATAGCTCCACGATCCAAGTGCAAGCTTTAAGCAAGCTCCATCCTCAAGCTCCACGCTCCAAGCTCCATTGCCGCGAGCAAGACAAGAGAAGAGAAGAAGAGAGGAGAAGATGGGGAGCTTCTCCTCCCTGGTTCCTCACCCTCACACACTCACTCCCTCACACTCTCACACTCCCTCTCTCAAGCACAAGCTCAAGCAAGCAAGCAAGAAGAAGAAGAAGAAGAAGAAGAAGAAGAAGAGAGCCACTTTTGGTCACACACAAGAATGAGCTTCTCATTCACTTTTCAACTTTATATACAAAGCCCTAAATCTCTTTTCGGCGGTCATCCCCTTATCCCCTTTTTTACATGGCCGACTGTGGCCTAGGCCCTTTTTTTCATTGTCCTTCTATCTTCCTAGCTTCCTTTCCACTGCCCGTCTACATTTACAAATTACACAGGTGAGAGCCCGACGCTCCTTAAATTAAATCATGATGCGCTTGTGCTCTTTTACAAAAGTATTGACTTGCACTTTTCCTTGTGCGCCTTTTTCCCTTATTTAGGACTTTTCTACACTTCTTGTGTTTCCAGATTTTTCTTAGCGCGCCTTCGTATTCTGTTTCAATTTGCCTTGGCCTTTGTCTTTTGCTTTAGATTTTTCATTTTTTCCACCTTATTCGTCTGACGGAACAACAGGTAATATCAGACTTCCATCCATGGGACTTATTGCGACCACGTGACTTGGACATGGACTTTTGAGAGTCCCTGCCCTTATGATCATTATCATGCCTACCATTTCTGCCACCTCTAACGGTCAATGCATGTGAAGAGCGGGAAGCATCATTGTTTCTCCGGTTGATTTCCTCAGTCAATAAAGTGCTCTCAACATCTTTGATTTTCAACCCATCAAGCTTGTTCGTGTATATGGCAGTACGGAAAACATCTCATGATTCAAGCAAGGTGCCAACCAGAAACAACGGGTGAAAGTTGTCTTTGAACTCAATATCCTGTGACAACAGACTCTTTATGATAGCATGAAACTGACTGAAATGAGATGAAAGGGAGGTCCCCTCCTTCATGCAAAGGTCTATTAACTGCTTCAGCCAATACATCTGTGACACAGGACTCTACTGCACATAATGCTCTTGAATCTTCTCCCATAAATCCCATGCACTCTGATTCTCATCTTCAAAAACATTATGATGGACCTCTTCTGAGAGTGACAAAATAATGGTAGACTTGTATAGCTCATCATCCATATCCTTAGGTTTGATACCCTTGAAACGCAAGGGTTTAATCTGACAAGTTCTGTACCAAAACCTGCCATATTTGGGACTTCCAATACCCATAATGGGTACCATCCAACTTGGCAATGTTAAAGAGAGCTGTATCTTTCAAATGACCAGCTATACTGTCCCAAATCAAAGAAAAAAAGTAAAATTGCAGGTTGTTGTAATTAGCAAAAAATGCACTAAAACCACTGGTAAAATTGGCTGAAACATGCCCACCAAATATGACCAAGGTAACATCAAATAGTAAGCATTACCCTCATAGAAGTACTCAAAATCTGCAGATTTTAGCTTGCTATAATAAATGACAGCAGTATGTAAAACTGTCCCAAAATGAAGCAATCATTGATACATATGTCATTACAACTACCAAGTAGCAAGATACAGCCAACAGTGAGTTTCCAGGGGCAAGAAGGTACCAAGAACTGTCAAACCAATAACCTGTCAAGCAAGAGACATCTCATAGGTCCAGAAGTCATGCATGTAATGGGTCTCGGGGTAAGAGAAGAGACCAAGCACAAGCATAACTAATAGAGCAAGAAGCTCAATACATAATCATCCAAGATGCATACAAAACTAACAAACCTATGATAGAGATAGTGCCTGTCCCAATAGGCATATCAAATCAGCCCACTACAGACAAACTGTAGACATAAAGCTCTCAAGAGAGCAAATGCATGTAACTGTCCCACAAGCTCAAGCTCACCTGTAAATAAGACTCTGTGTACATCCGAATATATCAAGAGGCTCCCACTGGAAGTGAAGTCAGATGCAAAGATAGCAAGCAATGCTCTAATACATCAAATACATAGCATCAAACATGCCAAATCCCAGTAGGGTACATCCGGAGCATAAATCCCAAGCTATCTCAGACCTGTAAAGCATAAGCCTAAAAGCATTCAAAGATCATGTAACTGACAACCAATTCGGAGCTTAATACAAGCTCAAAAGCATTCCGGAACCAAAGACAAGCTCGATGTCGTACCCCGAAGTTCAATACTTCATTGCATATCCCAAAGACATAGCCCGAAACCAATAGGCATAACCAAATATGAGATAATAGGCTTCAGCCCACTATGGTATAACAGTGATTTACTGTTCAAAACTGAGTACTTTCAGCAAGAAAATTAGTCCAAAATGATGGCATAACATGTGCCTTGCATCCCCCAAACAATCGGGCATCAATAGGTACCAAACCGGTTAAGTAGAAGTGCCCAAACAAGCATAGCATTAGATGTCAATGTTACTTTTGCATAACATGACTATGGGACTGCTGTAAACAGTCCTGGGAATGTATAGATCAGACCCAAAACTAATGCCAATGATCAAGGAGGCTTCAACCAAAGTTAGAGGCCATTGCCAAATGCATTGCTAAGCCCGAAGAAGCATGACATAGCCATCAATGAGAAGTAGGTGAGCTGATGTAGTGTGCTATCCAAAACATAAAAAAAATGGTGCAAATTTGTTGATCCCTTCTTCTGCTCGTATGCATCCACGTGGCCTCAATGGTAGTGGTTGGAGGCTCTGGGGGGTGCCTAGGCAAGCCTCAAGTGCCCAAATGCAAGAGGGCACAAGATCCAAGCTCCAAGGGTTTAAGCTATGGCTACCCTGTTTGACTGCAACCATTAGGGGAGTTTTGAGGTCTCGAAAATGCCTTTTAGGATGTGGAGAGAGAGTGCTCTAGACCAATAAGAGAAAAGCCTCCGTAACGGAACTTTTCTTTTAAAAAAATTAAAAAATCATTTTACAAAAATATATAAATATGATAATATTACGAATTTGTATTTTTATTATGTATTTTTAGTCTCTTATATTCGTGATTATGACATCTTTTGCATTAATGGCATAGAGTCTTGGCTACTTTTATTTAATGATGTTTCTAGATTAATGATAATGACTGATGTAATCGAAATTCAAATTGGTGAAAAGCATGGCGCTCAGTTTTTTCCCTCCTTTCTTTTATTCCTCTATTGTTTTTCCCTCCTTTATGATAGCCTAGTCCTCTCTCTCTCTCTCTCTCTCTCTCTCTCTCTCTCTCTCTCTGTGCATGTATCTCTCTCTTCTACCATGGATACAGAAATTCGACCTTCAACAAGGCGTCCAAGCTCCCAAATCACATCCATATCAGTGTTTAACTCATTCCAAACTGATGGAAGATGGATTCCTACTATCATTAGCAAAGGTAGTTGGATCACCATGCAACAAGCAAAACGTGGAAAAAGGCAAAGACATGAGAGCTCGTTTATCTCTACTTGGAAGGGCAGAATCCGAGATTTTAAGCTTGGAGCAAATAAGAATAGTATCAAAGAGGTACTAGTGCAACATGTATTCATGCATAGAGAGCTGTATTTGAAACCAGGATCTTCAAAGCTTCCAATGCATAGACCAAATTGTAAGAATTTGATTCTTAAAGTTTTTCCTTTCTTAAACATGGTTTAGGTTTTTCCATTATAATATTTGTTTGTCTTGTAGATGTCTATCCCTCTAATCTTGAGGAATGGCAACCAGTGGAATCTATTATTGATGTTATTGATGTTATACATGGTTCAATTGGAGAAGAAATGTATAGAGATAGAAAGAAGACAGAGCTTGCAGAGAATGGAATATTCTTTTATGGCCATTCTTATGTCATTCCTATGCGGCGTTGCCAATGGGGATCAATAAAACTCCTTCCTTTGCCAGATTTTTCAAGCTTTGAGTGGCCTTTGCCAAGTCCAGCTACTAGTGAGGGCTATAGATGTAAGATATTTTCTGAGATCCAGAAAGCACTAAAATCTAATATCTCAAGTAGGCTAAGCAAAGTTACTTTATTTATGCCTATTAATATATTTATTGATTTCTTCTCTAATATGGAGATAAGAATAACAAAAACCATGCTTTCAGTGAAGAGACTAACATATGATCATATCATACAATTTGTTGATGAAGGATGGGATACAAGGACAGAAGGAAAAATTATATGTAAGATACATAAAGACTCTATAGCTTGTAAATATATGATTGCTACTCAAAATTTTATCCTTAGCTTTTACTATAGTCGATGGCATTTTGTTGGTAGTAGTCTAGTTGCTTTAGACCAGAATCTTAATGATTTCAGCAAGGATCCTATTGTGGATCTTGATATTTGGTTCAATGAGGATATTATTGCAATCTTAAAGATTAGAAAATCATGTACGCTACATCAAGTGAGGATGGATTTACAAAATGAAGACATTGAACTACCATGCTCCTTTGTATTCCAACTTGACAAGAAACGAGTAAGTTTTCACATCATATTATATCTACTTAGATGTATATCAAGATCTCACTTTCTAACTAACAAACATTTGTAATTTATTTTTTGCAGATATCGAAAAGGAGAGAAAATAAAATACACTGCAATGACATTCAAGAAAAGATATCTTTACTATCAATATAAAATACATGTACAAATTTTGTAGCAGATGTCTATCTGCCATCTCTATGAGATATACAAGGGGGCTGAAGGACAAATTTCTATATATGAAGGCCTACAAGGTGATATGGGAAAGCTTTTTTTTTTTGGAGAACTATCCTTTCTAGGAGTCCTTTTGCCTTTCTTTGATGTCTTGGGTATAGAAGGTGTTGAAGCTATGGATTTGTCTTCCGTGGTTATAGGCACCGCATCTCCTTCATGGTGCAAATCCCCACCAATCTCTGTTGTTGGTTGTATACAATTGACCATCATATACTTCAAGAGCTTTGCTCTGATGTGCCAAACATGCTCAGATGTATAGCAATCCTTCGAAAACTGTCACACATTTATAGAAAAAAGAGTTTTAGTTCATTATTGTTCTTACAATAGACTATATTTTTATCATCAATGGACTATTTGCAATTAATATCTATCTTAAAGTTTAGCATCTTTCATATTACCTTTACATGTTTATCATCATTAAGATAAACAAAGTTAACCATTCTTCTAGCATTTGCAATCACCCTCCAGCCACAAGAATTAATGAATAACTTACCGCAACTTGTCTATATTGCATTGTTGCAAGCAAATCAGATGGCATAGGGGGTCTTTTCTCTAGCTCTTCAATTAATCTTTTGGCACCTCTGTATATAAAATATGTTGAAATTTAGAGTACTTACAAAAAAAAGAATTGAAATATCAAGGAGCCCTTGGATAATATAACTTACAATTTAGCATTTCCATGGCTTCCTTTCATAGAGTTGATTAAAAAGCATTGCTTATCCACAAGGTCTATTGCAATCAAGCTCCAATGAGAACTAAAAGCAATCATATCTCAACAAATTAGTAGGATAAAATCTCAAAAACTCTAATAGAATATTGAATCACTTACTTTTCATTATATGGAATTATAAGCAGCTCCAAAGTATCGAAGTCAATCAAATTGAGCCAGTGCTCAATAAAACTTGCATCAAGCTCATTCCTCATAAAGAATGAGATAGATGGATCAAAAACCTCAATTTTTTGTTGTATATCCAAAGGAAACTCATGCATTATACACCTAGAAAAGGCATAGAAATAGTGAGTATAAACAAGAAAAATCTTATTGCTAAAAAAATATCAAAAAGTATAAGTAATTATGGATGGACATACCTTAGGCCAGCAAGAATAAGACTGTCATTTACTTCTCTTCTTTTATCCTTAAGAATCTGAACACATGCAGCATCAAAGGAGATAACCTCAGTTCTTTTGCCTAAGTCACCAGGTAAGAAACAAAACACACTGAATCCTTTTGGATTAGCTGCTTCAAGAAGGGTGGCTAGCTCATTTTCAAAGGACTCTAGTTGCTCTATTTCCCTTTCTTCAACCCTTTGCCTCCTATACTCTCTCCATTTATCTGCTTGTTCCTCTTTAGCCTTCTCCTCTTTTTCATGTTGCCTTGTATCCTTCTCATGGGTGACATCCTCAACCCTGACACCAGAATCATCTTTCTTTCTTCTAGCTGGGGGCACATTAAGGATATTAAATGTCTTCATATCAGTGAGGGGAATTGGCTCAAGGACCTTTGAAAATCTATATCTTAGCCTCCTAAGAATTACCATGTCCTTGTCCATGAGTGTGAGCCTATGAGCATGAGCAGCACAAATGTAGGCATCTTGGAAAAAATCAATTAGAAAATCCTCTGTGGCTTCTTATATACAATTAAGAGCTGTTCTTGTCCATCTGAAACTATCCAAACTATATCTGTCACAAATTTCCCTAACAAACCTCTGAAAAGACAACTTTGGAATTGCATTGTCAAGAGCATTTACTGCCTTCCTAATCTCCCTTAGACACCTGACATTTTGAGAAAACCTTCTCCTTGGCTTTGACTTTCTAGAGAGCTTCTGAGGCTTTGAAGACTGATGAATCTTTGATGCTAAATCCCTAGGATCAATCTTCTCTTTTCTTGCTATTGCCTTAGTCCTAGCCATCTGCCAAAAAAACATATGTTACTTCTTCTCCAGCATGTAAAGCAAAACGCGAGTCCCAGACAAGAGTTATCTATGCTGCATGGCGTTTTCTCATATCAGCTGAATTTTTCTCGAGCTGTCTAGTGAAACGCGAGTGTCAAGCAAGGCGCCTCCTTGCAGCTGCTTCTTTTCGCGTTTCACCGGACTTGTTGTCCATTGTGTCCAATGAAACGCGAATCTAAGCCAGGAAACCTGCTTGAAGTACCTTATTTTCGTGTTTCACCAGACAGCTCATGAATAGCATAAAAATTGACAAAACCAAGAAAAAAGAGCTTTGATCTAAGGAAAGCTTTTAAGATTACTTAAAATATCCACAGAATTAGGGAGGAAATTTGAAGATTTCCTTAAATATCCACAATATTAAGGAATGCTTTCACTGTGGAAAAAATTCTTTTGTAGTGGTCATGAGCTAATAATAACATAAAGGATTAAGGAAAAATATCAAAACAA
Source organism: Lygodium microphyllum (assembly GCF_053477565.2). Lineage (NCBI taxonomy): Eukaryota > Viridiplantae > Streptophyta > Polypodiopsida > Schizaeales > Lygodiaceae > Lygodium > Lygodium microphyllum. Next base: position 88,718,789 of record NC_141136.1, on the reverse strand, counting down.
TGCATTGAATGGAGCTTGTTATTGAAAAGCAAGATGCAGAAACCATACCTTCTTTTTAGCTTGTTCTTCACAATCTCAACCTAAAGATGACAATATGCTTGAAGGTTTGCTTTGTTGGGGAAGCAGTGAAATGCTTGGAGATTGGAAGGAAATGCTTGGAGACTGGAAGGAACACCAAAAACAAAGATGGAGTAGCGATGAAATGCGATGAAAGGTGAAGGCGGTGAATTTGCATGGACTCAACGTTCTTCGCAAAGTGTTAATAACACACGTGTGACGTACTCTCGCTTACCGGAATTTTTTATTTACTTGGAAAAGGGTTATTTAACACACGTGTGACGTATTTTTGGAAAAAGAGAATGTGCACGTCTTGTGAGGAGTTTATTACGCTGTGTTAAGTCAGACACGTGTACACGTATTTTTTCATTATTACACAAACTTTTTCGTTGGAACTATCACCACATGCTTAACGGTCGATATAAAAGCATTTCAAACCCATTTCTCCGACATTGTCTTCTTCTCTGCCAAAATTTCGTCTCGACTTCCCTTCAAGGTCCTCACATCCTGTGTGGAGAGCAGTTCAACAATCTTTGATAGGTAACAAATTTTTTTATTACAAGCATTTTAACAAAATAAATTTGATTAATATAGAAAGAATGTTTTATAACACTGGAACAATTAAAGATGTTATGTGCTTTCTATCTTTCAAAAGCAGCATAGCTTTTCCAAAAATGATTATATCATCAATTTGTGTGTTTTCATAGAATTTATTTATTGTTCATGTTTCTTTTCTTCATTTGCAATTTTTGACCAGTGAAACGCGAGACAATGTCTCTGTTGATGATATTTTGCTTAGTATCGCGTTTCACCGGCCACATATTAGAATAATTTTTGTCTTCAAGCTAATATCCGATGAAACGCGATTCCTTCACAGGCATTTGCCTTACACACTTGAATTTTCGCGTTTCACCGGTCAACTACAAAAATTCTCCTGTTTTGATTTTTTTGTCTTGGAAAATCAATGTTGGGGCCTCTTTCCATGATATCATCTTGTTTTATTGGATATTGGTTCTATTGTGCTTTTTTTTTTCAGGGATAAATATTTTTCTGGTCAAGATGACAAAGAGGAAGCTATCTCTGGAAGGAATGGATGAGGAGGAGATAATTGAGACATCTGATGATAGGCTCTTTGATTTTTTACACACCACTGGAAATTCTTCCAAGTTTTGCTATATCAGGGAAATTTTCAATGTTCCTTTTTATTTGAAGGAGTTATTGGAGGATCTTGATGATAAACTTAAGGAGTACAGATGTTTTTATGATAGACATGTGCAAGGTTTGGAAGTCAATGGATTTGTTCATTATAGTGATGTCATGGGAGCTACCAATACATCCAGGTCAACTTTGCTCGGCAGGTTCAACCTCATTGATGAGGAATTCAGAAAGAAAGAAACATGTTGCCCTTTCCACAGGTACCAACACCAATGCCTTCTGATCCACAAGGACGTTGGATTTATTGTGTATCTTCAATACATGGAAAATTCTTCTCCAGATATAGACCAACAGAGAAAGCTAGAGGATATTGCAAGTATGGATAAGGAGGTCGAAGAGAAGGAGGAGATGTTCCAAGAAGATGTTGAGAATCAACTTGTCCAAGGTTTTGATGTAGGTTTATTCAAGAGTGACAATATCACAATGGTGGAAGAAAAGGAGATTGAGCCAAGTGCACAGGTTGATGAAGAAGGTCCTCTTGCCTGTGTTCCAACATTTCCCACTTATCTTATAAATGATATTCAACATCTTTTTGATCTTAGAGAAGATTATTGCTTAGCAATCCTTGCAGGTTGGGGCAAAAATGACATGAATTTTATAGGTTATGAACAAGAACCACTAGCAAGTCTTGATGTTGAGGGAGAGAATTTCCAAGATAGCTCTATAGCCTTACATACATGTATTAATCAGATCATAGAATACGAAAAGGGGGGGCTACCTACAGAAGAAGAGTTCTTGCAGGTCCAGAAGAAACTTCATATTGATGATGTAGGGTATGAAGAGAGATTGAAGTCTCCATCAGATGAGAAGCCCAAGAGTTCAATAAATCTTTATGATGATAGTCTTCTTGAAGAAGATGAACACCCTAAGGTATGAAATATAATTCGAAGTTACCCATTGAGTTTATGTTAGACTTTATTATGCATTATGGATAAATATCTTATATCTTGTACTGTTGTGGTTTGTTCTATAGATTGAGATTGAAGATCTAGACAACTTTCTTGGAAGGGCCAAGGGCTCTAGGCCAATGAAGCTTGGAAAAAATCAAAGCCTTGGCCATTATATTGGAAACTTAAACAATCAAACAATTGTAATATATCATAGTAGATTGTCAAGCTCTCCAAGTCTACCAATGATGGCTTTGAGAGCTATCTCAAAGGTAATTGGATCTCAAGTTTTCAGCAGAGGTTTGGACAAGATCATTTTGGTGGAGAAGGAAGAAGCCATAAGAGTTTTTGGCTTTATACCTAGATACAGTGGATCTAGAGCTGGATATTTTGGAGTTCTTGGCTCCTATTTGCTCTCTTATGTAGGAGATAGTAAGAATTTGAAGCTTCTTCCAGGCTATCGGAAATAAGAGTTTTTGAAATACAGAGGTCTTATTGAGTGGGATGAAACAAAAGATTCCTCTAGAGGCCCTGTCGAGCTACCTGAAACCAAGGACTCCTCTGAAGGCCCTGTTGAGGTGCCTGAAACTAAGGACTCTTCTGCAACACAATCAGACTAGAAGATGCCAAAGATTAAGGGTTTCTTGAAACCCATCTTTTCCCAACTCTTTGTTTGGTTTGTAACCATTCTGTAAATCTTTGCTTTGCGCAATAATTTAAATATCTATCTTTTCTTCTTTGGGTAACAATTTGTATAGTCCTTGCTAAAGATGATGTATTGCTTGATGTGGTTGTATCTTTAAGCTTGAATTTATGCCAAATTTGTCGATAGAACCATTGAAAGACCTCTAATAAACTATTGGCTTTGTGTCTTCCACCTCCATGTCTTGTATGTCTGAAATATTTTGTTCTTGCTTGATAATGTAATTTTGCCATACCTTGGGTTGACCAGATAGATAGAGATCCATATTGTTTAATAAAGTATGGAGCATGATTGTATAGAATATGCTGCATAGTCAACAAATAAGGAAAGTTATTAAAAAACATTATATGAGTTCGACAATGAAGAAACAAACATATACAAACTTCTTACCATATAGTGAGTAAAGTGTTGATCACCCCAAGCTTCTGTCATCACCTTTTTGAAAAGGTTCAATTGGTTTTTAAAGTCTTTGAGATCATCATCATTCCATTCAGTCTTATCACAATAAAAAAACACTTTGTCCAGTGTTTCCCAAACTTTAGCTTTTCTATTTCGAGCTTGTCCATTATCAGTGTGATCCTTAACTGCATTATGTAGGGATTTCCACTGATTAAATTTAATAGTTGAGCCACCATTTCTCGAGTTTATCTTGCCAAGTCTCCCATGAAAGCCTAGAAACCTTCTAGCCTTCACTCCACCAATAGATGGTTTTTTGGGACACAATTACCATCCTTAGACTTTTGAAGATCTGGTTCAATAACAACATTGCCACCATGCAAACCAATTGCAGAGAGAACTTTTTCAACCTTTGTTATAGCATCTGTTCTAGTTGATAATGGCTTCAACTTCCATGCAAATCCTATATAGAGATGAACAAGCTTTTCGATTATACTGCAAAGTGCATGAAGTGTACAAATATGGGCATTCGCTAAAGGAATGTCCAAGACTGGTTTAAACTGTGGATCCTTATTGTGCCTAGAGGGAGCTCTATTCCAATTGCTTGAGTTTAACTCTACAGCTGGTGACATGCAGTATAAGCAAGGAGATCTCGAGTTAGCTCCCTTTGATACATTATACATACATTTGAGTGTCTTTAGGTCACCAGCTATGTGCCACTCAATCCTGTAGTTCCCTAATCCTTCAACAAATAGCTCTTCTCCTGCTTGTTGCCTTTGAATAACATTAGGTATTGATGTTTGATGAAAAACCCAATATAGTATATCAAAATTCTCAGTATCTACCTCAAATGCTCCTAGCCACCAGATGTTATATTCAGATTGAACACTAAATGATGTTGAGTGATTGCAATGACTTGACGAAAGTGCTCTATTCATCAAGGTGATAGAGATTCTCTCCAATTTTTTACATTTCAGAATCTCACTTTCATCAAGTTTAATCACAAATCTAGCCACTCCCTGTGCCTCTACTATTGACAAGTCATAAAATTTGATCATTAAGCATTGTAGGGTGGGCAAGTCAAGGAAAATATTGTTAAATTCATTGAATGTAACCTCCTTTTTCTTGCCCTTGAAGCTAGCCTTGATATGAAAAGGCTCACCTAGAATCCCCATCACTTTGTTATTAACTCTCTGTCTGATCGTCCTAACCACAAATGGTTTCGGAAGTATGCAATTGTGTACCTGTCCTTGCTTCATATAAAGTTGAAAAAGTTGCATATAAGCATCTCGATTGATACCAATACTATCCAGTGTCTTCTGTACTAACTCAGAATCCAAAGAATGATCCTTCACAAATGACTCCAAGCATTGTTTCTTTGCCTTTTTAAATTTCTTCTTCTCCAAAATATCCTTTGAAACCACTGAAGGAAGAAGATGATAATAAAATTGAGCTGCTTTTAAAGAATCTCTTTCACTTGCATTTGGTTGTAGAAGAGATCTAAGCAAAATTAACATCACAAATCAATGCAAGTAGTTTAAATAAAGCCATATTTAAGATTTTTCAAGTGAAAAAAAATATACCTTGCTGCTTGGATTCTTTTACCACAGCCTCCTCCTCCTCATTTGAGATTCTCAATATTTTTAAGAGCTCTTTGTCGATTTTGAAGGCCTAATAAAGTTTGCTTTTGTTGATAAGCTTTGATACGCTTTTCCAATGAATGAATTTTTTGTTGACAATCCTCTAGCTTCTGCAACAACTCTATATTGTGTTTCATCAAAAGATGATTCTCTAGTCCAAGGATATCCTTTTCTACAACAAGATTAAGTGTATAACCTAAAAATCCATTGTAGCCATCACCAATAAACCTCATTAATGACGAGCTATTATAGAAAGGAGGAGTGCTATTTCTACTAGGATCTTTGGGATATAGCTTTCCATCTAAGCAAAGATCAATATTCTTCTTTCCTTCAAACCTCAGTATATGTTTCATAGACTCTGTAACCGTGATAGATTTTGTTCTCTTTCTTATCGGTTCATACTCACTGTCCAACTCAATATGAAGATGATAGAGAGGTCTTTTATGAGAGCTACAGAGATCATTAGATGATTGATCCATAGCTGAGTTATAGAGATCATTGGGTGATTGATCCATAGCTAAGGATATGATTAGAAGCAAGAACGAAAACAAAAGAAGGACTAATAAGGAGGAGAAAAAAAGAAGAGAGAAACGATGGAGAAACGATGGAGGGAGGCAATCGAGTATCCACCAAAATTCAAATTGAATATTACTTTTCACTTTAATGAGGAGAGGTAAGATCTTCATTATGACAACCTTGCCAACTTTATGGCGACCTAGATTTCTAGGTTTGATGTGACCACGAGAATATCACGACAATGACTTATTAACGAATTTTGATATTTTAACTTAACCTTTTAAAAATTCTATAAAATGATTTTATTTCGTAAATTGTTTTCTCTCTCTAGGATCTCTTACAGGGCATTTTCGAGACCTCAAAACTCCCCTAATGCTGAGACCTGAAGAAAAACACTAAAAGAACACTTCAATACCTTTGTAGCAATGCCCTGAGGGTGCCTCAATAGGTCGGGAAGGTGCTCGGGAAGCCGGGGAGTGACGGGAGCTCGGGAAGGTCGGCTATGGCTTCTGGGAAGGAGACCCAATGATGTAGGTATTTGAATGGAAGCTAAGAATGCCACGAACCAAGCTCGGGAAGTTGGGAAGCCTCGCTCTGATACTAGTTGAAAAGTGAGAAGGATCAAAGCTTGCTTAGAAGTGAGCTATGGCAGAGAGCAAGAGCAAGAAGAGAGAGAGAGAGAGACGCAAATAGGAACTCTAACAACCACAATGTGTGGCTGGGCCTTCCTTTATTCAAATTGTCACTAAAGGAATAAAGAATAAGTGACTGTGACGGCCGCCCACCACTTGTAGTGTGCAATGGCGGGTACTGTCAGTGTAGTAATACACGAGCGGCTAGGCGAAGGTGCCTTTACCCCCAACAACAACATCAGGGCACATCAAGGGCAAGACATCTCGGGCTTATTCGGACAACCTATCACCCTAAGAATAGCACATCACTACAACTTCACACCAACTGGATCCTCAACTATGGGAAAACATTCCAAGTTTACTTGGGATTTGACCAAACTCCTGGTTGCATATGCATGCACACAAACCACTACAAAAGTAAGATAGACACACTTGAAGAAAAAGCACAAATGACTTAACAAGTACAATGGAGCCCTCACAAGATCCATCAACATTGGTGGTCCGCAACCATCATGATCCCTTAAGCATTAGCCAATCATTGCTCCTTCCCTCTTCAAGACAACCTACCAAGCATCAAGTTCTTTAGCATCACCATTCTATGCTTACTTCTTAGTCCCTCTACATCAACACACCATCCTTCCTCTACCAAGAACCTTCATCAATTGTTTAAGAGCATCTTGCAAGAAATCACATGATACCCTTGGCATAAGTGCCATGGGACTCATATTCGTCTAGGAGAGGGAATAATGTTAATTGTAAGGAAAAAATACAAATTTTTAAAAAAGAATATGTTTTTGGTAAATTTATTCTATTAGTTTGCTAAGACACGGACTCCCTCCTATACAAATTATATAGGTCAAAAAGTACTTGAAGTTATCACTTGTATTAGCTAAATTTGTTGTTAAGACTAAGGTCTAAGAGCATAAAATAGGAGACATATCTAGCCAAAAGGCTACAAAAGGGGCATGGGGAAACCCTAACTTTAAAACTTGAATATGATAGGATAAAAACTAATGGAAGAAGCTATTCATGTATACGCAAACTTTGTTCTCTTGATTTCTTGCAACCTTTGTGCCTCGAGAGTGCGAATGAAGGAGAGGGAATGTGAGAACATGTGTGGAGTGAGGGACATAGTTATGTGAAGCTTCATGCATCCTATATTTTCTCCATCCCATCACTATGATGAGTGCTTCGAGAGTGAGTGCAAGAGGGTGAGGGACATGGTACAATAAGCTTTCTTCTTCTCTTTTATCTCCTTGATCTCATTGGGGGTGTCTCCTTTCTGTTTCGATCAGAAGGAAGCGAGATCGAAAACAAAGGAGGCATGTACTTGGATCGAGAAAATGAGGTGAGCCAATATAACAACTACAACAAGGTAAGTATACGTAAGTGCATTCTTCCATCATTAGCATGGATTCACAATGTGAGTAGACTAGGTGAGAGCTAGTCGCTTACTTTGTGCGTCAAACCTCTTGAAACAATAAGAGCGTGTCCAATGGTCCTGGCATCAAGCCCGTAGAGCGTGATAAGCACTTTGGCAAGAAGGGTAAATAGGGGACTTGTAGGGTACCCAATGAATTTCTACAAGGCTATGTGACAGATACAAAGATCGTGTTGTTACGTCTCTTTGATCAAGGATGGAGTATAATGAAGGCATATCTAACATTGTGTGGTATTGGAGTATCCATGCATATGTTGGCATGGTCATATGTACTGAGTTGAGGATTTTCTCATGGCTATTGTGGTATACGAAATGGTGGGCATTTGGGGGATCTTCTTTGATGGTTAATTTTGAGTATTACATTATTGTATATTTCATTGTATTGATCACCCATGATTTAAGAGAGATTGCTAACATTGTCCATATCATGAGTGCATGAGGCCTTTTATTGGCATGTAAATGGGTGTGTGTGGTCACTTTATGGCCAACCTAATGGGACTTTAGTAGGATGTCTTGGCCTTTTAAGATGATGTTTGATTCTCTCATACCACATGTGCACCTCTCCTCATATTCGGTCATCAAATTTTTAGAGAGAGTGTGTGTGTGTGTGTGAGTGAGAGCGCTAGGAGCATTGGAGGAGGTTCACCTCACTCATGGTGTCTTTGTATGTCTAGCTTTTAATATGGATTCCATGATCCATTTTTGAGGTCTAACATTTCAGTATCTTCAATCTTTGTTTTTGTGTTTTATGTCTTATCTTGCATGCTTATTGCTTGTGCTTTTGTCAGGTATACATTCTTAGAAGGCCCCTATTTCAACCATTCTTATGGTAGACATTTTGTGTTGTGAATATAATTTTGGTAGATATTACACCAACATTGATTTAAAGGACAATCAAAGGTTTGGTTGCACCTTTGGATGAGTGCCTAGTGACCCTTGCCCTTCTTTTGGACTTCATTGTTGCCCAACTTGCTCAACTTACAAGCCCTCACTATTGCTGCTTCTTCAAATGAATCCATTGTAAAAAGGCTCTTACGATATCAAATCCAAGAGCTAACATTTTGCCAACCATAAAGATAACTTCCATCAATTGGATAGATTCAAATACAAGTCCTTTTTGCCCCACATTCAGTTTGCTTGGGCTGTTTGAGAGGTAGACTTTCTCATATTGCCCAACATGTAAGCCAAGGTCTTCATATTTGTCACATTATAAATGGGGACATTGGAATGCCATCCAAAAGGGTAGAGGGCAACTAAGGGAAAGGGGCAAAAATTGAAAGACCACAAGGGTGTTACGTGAAGAAAAAGAGCTACTTTGCAACTCCAAATGGACTCTTTAAGACATATCTTTAGAAGAGACACTAGCTAAGGTTTGGCCAACCATGATTATGACCAATTTCAGATTATTGGGGTTGACGAAACCAAATCCTCACCAACATTGTCCACTTCCGCTTTCCCTTTGGAGTGGGCCTCTATCCAAATGAGGGTCTCTTTTGAGAGGGGCAGCTTCACTAGGAGCATGTCCCAAGAACAAGGGGGCATGTGGAGCCCTCAGAGGGTGTATGCATATGAAGGCACGATCATGAATATGTACACAATGATTACCAACTCAACACACACGATAGCTTCTCTAGAACACATTCAAACAAGTGCTACAGCAGCTATGGAACATGCAATCACACTATACTACCTAAATCCTTTTAAATCAATGGCACAAGAAAACAAACAAAATGACAATAATAATAAGATGGCAAAGACGCAAATAACCATTGGTTTGCAAAATCAAGATACATAATAGTGCTCCTGAAAATGCTCAAGAGTACAAGTATTTATACCTATTACAGGCAGTATCAACCATGACCACTTTTTTTTCATCATCAATGCTTAAGAACTCACCATTATCCTTATGAAAATGGCCATATAGTTCCACCCGTTTTCTCTGGTAGAAGGAAACAGCCAGCTGTGCAACACAAGTCTAGTAACTAACAGCATTGCTAATCCCAATGTGAACGTTGCTAATATACTCTCTCTCATCCTAGTGTAGGAAGGCTTTGCATATAAAAGGACTAGCCATTATTGGCTGACCACATCGGAAGACAATTGAGGGGGGATTGAAAGGGAAATGGACAAGCTAGGAAGGACAATGTAACTAAAGCTAAGGGAGTTTAGAGGCAAATTGAAGGCTCAGAGGAATGCTTGCACCTGTTTGTCCTTGGTTCACAAAGGGTAATCACTTGGTTAAAATATTTTCTGATAGCTGCTGCTTGTTATAGGATCGCATTGTACTCTCAACTACATGGGACTAGTTTAAATTTTGATTTCATGTCTGTATCACACCCACCTCAAGTGGCCAAACATAAACATCACCAGTACCTTATAATCACTCTGGATAGACTAACAATGGGTATTCTATGCATTCAAAAAGATGATTGCAAACCTCAGAGAAATCTTTTCAATCAACAAACTCAGAAACCTGAAGTGTAAGTTATCAAATGTATTCTTGGACAGCAAAAGCATGCTTCTAGATCAATGTCTTGCAATAAGCATTACAATTAAAAAACAAGAAAAGAACAAATTAGCCCACTGTTAAATATCCAGCTTATCGTAAATCTTGGATTAAAAACATCACCCATCCCTCAATTTAGCAACCTTGAACAACCCATGAAAACAAAGTGAAGAAAATGTGAAATCTGTGTACAATATTTCACACAGAGAAGTGCTTGTTTGTCAGACCAACAACAGTATCTCATATTAAGTAAAAATGTCTTTCTTCTGATCTGGAGTGGCAGAACCATAACAAATAACAATCCACCTGCAAAATGTTCATGTATTCTTTGTGAGCATGTATGGGAATAGCACAGATAGTGTAAAGAAGTTAAATAAACATCTGCAAATATTATCTGGGCCACAAAACCTGGGAAGAAACCAAGCCCTTGGCATTCAACATACAACTATCCACAAGCCTTATTTCTATCAACCTGTTTTTGGTGCACATATTCTTATCTACTGTCTAAGCAGAACACAGCTTATATACAATTGTCTACCGACCTTGCCACCTCCTCTGTGACTGATCATCTCCATTCACAAGAGTATCCACAACAACATTCATATCAACAACTTGCCCTCTATCTGAGAGATTCCTGATCACGCTGCGCACTTGGTCTCTTGAGAATCCCATTGCAGCAACTTTCTCCACAAGTGCATCAATAGGTGAATTACCCACTCCACTGCCTGCCGGCTCATTACGGATGGGTTGTGCAACCGGTAAAGGACGTGCATTTGGTGGGACATTCTGTTCCTTCCAACTTGACGGGACATTCTGTTCTTTCCAACTAGACCCATAAGGAGATGGAGGGGGTGGCAATGCCATAGCACTTCTCTGATAAGGAGATTCAGTCTGATAAGCAGCTTGAGTAAGGTGAGGTGGTTGCTGAGGGCCAGTCCCAGCCCCAACAGCACCATGTGAAAATGGTGCTTGCACAGCTCCTCTGTAAGGAATTGGAATGTGAGATTGATTTTCACTTTGATGAGTAAACTGCTGAAATGAACCTGGATTGGGAGGCAGATTTTGCAAAGGCGGCTGAGAACCTGGCATAGATTGCATGTGGGGTGGTAACTGTACAGAATTCTGAGATCCAATTGATGCAATTGGAGGTGATCGCTGTTGCACTTGCAACTGTGGATTGGGAACTTGTGGCCCCTGGTTGGGCTGCACCAAAGCCTGTCCAGTAGGCATCTGTTGTACTGGTGTATACGGCGTGGATGCTGAATGTGAAGCGTGTGGTAGTGGTGATGGCAACTGAGTAGCCACTTGCTGTGGTAATGCCTGCTGCATCTGCATTGGATTTGACGCTACCTGGAGTTGCACCTGCTCTGACTGTGTCTGTAAACCAGATGGTGGTGGTGCTACCACTTGGAACTGTCCCTGTTGGAAATGCTGCATGAGACCTTGATGTGGATGTGACTGCAACCCTTGCGCTTGCTGCTGTTGAACATGCATTGGCAGCGGTTGAGAAGTTTGCAATATTTGACCCTGCTGCATTTCAGATTGAGGTTGTATTAGTAATTGATGGGCCTGCTGTTGCTGCATGTGCAACTGCTGAGGCTGTTGGTGTTGCTGTTGAACATGGAATTGCTGAGCCTGCTGCTGTGAAACCTGCAATTGCTGGGGCTGCTGCTGTTGGGCAGATGTTTGCATGGGAACATATTGCTGTGGTGTACTGATAGGTAACGAAGATGGCAAATGTTGCAGCTGGCCAGCTGATTCATTCAGGTTAGCGATTTCCTCTTGACTGGAGAAAGGCAGTTGAAGCTGCATTGAAGGTGTTGCCTGCACTGCACTGGGAACCACGGCTGAAGGAAGCTGCTGATGCTGCTTTTGCTGCTCTGTTATTTGTTGAGTAACAGCAAGCTGATTTGAAGCAGGTCTCTCAGCAATTGACTTCTCCAAGGTAACATCAGCTTTTGAAGATCGCAGTTTTGCTAGCTCGGCATGTGTTTCGATTATGTCCTGCTTGTCTCTCAGAATTTGTACAGCCCGGTGCATCTGCATTAATATACAAACACGATAATCACCAGATAAAAGTGAAATTACTTTCTGCCCAAGGATGAATCTTTCCATCATATCACAAACTTACAACTAACAGAGATGTTTAATGTGAGTGTTACATTCAAAGCAAATAATGTTATTACCTCTATCACATGATTATTCAGGGTCCTGATTTTCACATCATCCTCACTATGGTAATCATCAACTGCTGTTTTAAGGGATTCAACAGACTGTTCAAGGTCTTGGGTGATGGATTCCAATTGTGATAGTCGGCCGCTCATACCTTCCAATACTCGAAGAATATTATCTGCATATTTCTTAATCGTGCGCTCCACAGCAGAAACAATCACTGAGTTGTAAGAGTCCATATCAGCCTCTTTCCTGGATGAAAAGAGTTCTCCTGTCAAATAAACCTGGATGCAATCAAGCATATCAATTTAGATAGAATTTCGGCACAGATCCTAATTATGCACACTCAGAATACAGCAACTTGCACAGTGCCAAAATTATATAAGCTTATCTCCTGTTTAAATAAACGTCATTATTGCCATTCTCTCACAACCAATCTTATCAAGGTAATCACAAATAACATTTCTCTCGTACCAACAAAAAAGAAACCACATGCATATACAAATACAAGAAAAGGTAGAAAACTTGGAAATTATAATGCCAAGGCTCTCCTGCCATTAGTCTCTTCCCCACCTCCAACACCCCCTTTCTTTCTCTCCCACCCTCCATTATATTTGTTGTATTAAAAACGAATTAATGTAAAGTAGGCTTTCCAGCAAGCATGCAAGTGCCAAGCAAATAGTCTTACTCAAACTAACCATGAGGCTATCAAGCCATGCAGCCATTCTAAAATCTCTGACCACCTGAATCCAAGACACACCCTTGTCCATGTCAAGCACGTGTGCTCTACCAAATGAAGAAAGCTGTCAACGATGACTCCAACAGCAAAATGCAAGACCCCTCATAAGGGGGACTCCTATATAAAAGTGGACCATTCTATGCTGAAAGTGCTAAAACCCAACAAAGGGACTAAGATATTGATAGCATTTGACATGCAGGACATTTTATATAGACTGCCTCAGCACCTTGATCATCTTTCAAGAACTTGATTAAGACATTGTATCTCAAATATGTATCCTTCAAAATAGAAAGCACAATTCTTCTTATTTTCATAGGCTAATAAAAGGGATCCTCACATTAAAAAGAAATATCACAAGGAATTTCAATGTTTGCTTATTGAGCTTGATACGTAAACAAATGTAAATCTTAAACCTGCAGCCTGGATTGTAGCTTTATCAATCTTACACAACTTATGTACCCCCAAAACCATTAGATGACTGCTTGTGCCCATCTATAAATTTGACCAGATAATCTTATTGTTGGGCTCAAAATTAGAATCAGCATGCCACTTTTGAGACAAGGTCATTCAATCAGCTGCCTTGTATTTCCTTTGCCTAATCATCATGGACCACAACCCAGCTAGGGCATCTTGTGTCGGAGATGTTATTTGGGAAAATTGTGTCGAAAGGATGGTTATGAAAAGGTAATTGGGCAAAACGGACAAGACAAACAAATGTTTGGTGAAGTAGTGTGCAACTAGTATTTACAAACAAATGTTTGGTAAAGTAGTGTGCAACTAATATTTAGATAAACAGCTAGCCGTGCCAACATTAGATAAGACCTGCATACATGGAATGCGTACTGCATAATCCTATTTTATTGAATAAGTCCTGAAAGGAACATTCAAGGCAACAATTTTTGTGTTCCGAAGTCCGAACTCCACAAGACTGTTAGGTGTTGGATGGGCAAATTGAAATAAATTGAAGCAATCTCAACCTGATCAAGCTGCAGAATGTATAGAGAGAGGGCTTGGGCACTTACCGGAGATCCGGATGAGCGGTGTCGCCTGCTGCCACTGTTGTTGGCACCGCTATTGTTGACAGCAACGCTTGGCTCAAGGCGAGGGGAGCTGTTTGATCTAGTATTGAAGCTCCCACTGCGGCGCAGGGGCTGGAAGTCGAAGCTGGGGAGGACATCATCGGCAGAGAAATCAAAGCCAGACGTCGGCACCTGTTGCAGAGGCGGCTGCTGCTGCGGCTGCTTGGTGGCTGCTGGGGCAGCCGCTCTGCCCGAATTCATGGCACCCGAAGAGGTGGAGATGTGGAAGAAGGGCTCGTTGTCTTCCTCCTTTGCAGAGCGGGAGAAATCCATGGGGACACGATGCAGGCAAAAACCCGGAGTAGGAGAAGAAAGAAGATGTTGGTGATGATGACAGCGATAACGATGAGGCTGGTACTGCAGGGTTTGCAAACCTGTCTTCTTTCGCCTGTTCTTGCGAGGTTGGGGGCAGGGGACTTGAGGATCAAGCTACTTAGAATAGAGGCGGGCACATAGGTACATTCTGGAAAACCGGATTTGGTGACGACATGTCGGAGGATGACTATTTTTATTTTTACTTTTATTTCTATTTTTTTGGGCATGTCCTTCCCTATGCCTATAGTGATTACCCTCTTTTTTTTTTAAATAATGCAACCTTATATTAGGTTAAATAAGAATAGAAAGGAAATACATCTACCCAGTGTCGGCGACGCGTCAAAACTAAATATCAGTTTGGTCTTACTAAGAAACCTTTAGTAGACTCCATAGCTAGCCTTTCTTTTCCCTAGGCCTCTAAGTACCATCAAAACATTTTCTCTCCATTTTGGCAAAGTCCACATCACAAAACCTCTTGTCAGATATCTTGGTGTTTCTCTGCTTCCATACATACTTTATTATGACAGCTCTCATGGCATCCTAGAGTTCAGCAATTGTATCATTCAGCCTGGCAAATTCACTAAAGAGAACCCTTTTGCAATCTGTCTTCCCATAATAACCAGCTTCTTCCACCCATCTCGTTGCCTCCCTCCATAGTGGCCTCACCTCCTGACATTCCCAAAGGAGATGTTGAATTGTCTCCACATGCTTTTTGCATAGACCACATAGGGGTGAGAACTTTCTCACCTTGGCCAATCTCTCCCTTGTTGGCCATTTATTCATAATGGTCTTTCAAAGTACTAGATTAAGCAAATGAAGTGTAGTTCCACACTCTTTGAACTATCTTCTTCCAGGTCCTAACCTTAATTTTGGGATATTTTCCCTTCCAATCCTTGCTTAGAAGAAATATGAATTTCCCATTAGGCTTCTAAAAGTCCTTCCTCTTTTCGACGCCAACAATTGCGACTCCCTGCTCTATCTGAATGCACTTCAGCTAGCTCATCTTTGCACACATATGATGTTGGCCATTCTCTCTTAACTCTCATGATTATGTTGAACACCCATGTAGACCCATTCTCCTTTAGAGCATAGCATCTTTTCACCTCTGCTTCTAGAAGCCAATCCAATGAACTTAGGTCCCATACATCATACCAAGATTTCATGCCTCTATTAATTAGTTTACATGCCATCTTAGCTTGGTCTTTCACCAAAATGTAGCCATCCTCAAATGATTCAGGAGAAAGCCAAAAATTCCTTGATAGGTTTGGGTTGCCCCTCCTTTATTTCCCCTCCACTCCGCTTCATCTATCACATTTGTCTGCTACTTCACCAGGTTATTCATCACCTTTGACCCCATGATTTTTATTGTGAGGCCTTTGCAAAAGAGAACATCTTTCCAGTTTAGAATATGCCACTTACCTCTAGGGACTTTGCTCTCTCCAATCTACTTCCTCATGAACACATCCCACAACTGGTTGGTGTGAAGCTTGTTCAACGTTCCTAATAGCATTCTTCTTGCCTTATCCCTAAGGGGCTCAATTCTCAATCCTCCTCCTTTCTTCTCAGCACAGTGATCCAAACCCATGCAATGGCATGCCATTGGTGCAACTCACCATTGGTCCAAAGGAAATTCCTAAAAACTCTTTCCATGTCATTCCAGCACTTCGCACTAAAGGCGAGATTGGCTGCTATAAATATCACGAGAGCCACCAACATGGAGTTGAGAATGACCAACTTGCCTCCCATAATGGCTCTCTCCTCCCCCCACTTTTGCACCTTCACCTTGGCTCTCTTTGAGAACCACTCAAACCTTTGTTGCTAGGTGATACCCAACCCCATAGGGCAGCCTCGGTATTTGAACACGTCGCCTTTCTATTTAACCTTCCCACCATAGTCCTTAAGCAAATCCAACTCATCATCTGCCCCTAGGTATAGAATTTTGTTTGGACTTATCATCAAGCCTGATACTTCAAATAAAAGTTTGTATACACCAAAGAGTTCATCCAACTATTGCATGCTGTCCTCCACTATATTGGAGTTATCATCTGCAAAGAATTGCTTGACAAAATGGCCTCCTCCTAGTAGCTTGAGTGGCTTGAGTGTCCCCCACTGGGGACAAGCCACTCTATGCAATGGATCATAGGATCAATAAATATTGCAAAAAGCAATGGGGCCAAGGGACACCCTTGTCATATGGACCTTTGAAGTAGAAAGAGTGGGGTAAGTGAGCCATTTACATACAGTTGCTCTTTCGGGGTTCTTTAGTGACCGATTCACCTAAGCAATAGCGTTGGTGAATAGAGTCCTCACCATTTTAGCACATTGATGAGACCAAAACCGATTAGCTCTACGATTTTCAAAATAAAGTGCCAACTTACCCCATTGTAAGCTTTGATATAAGCTTTATTAAAGTCCATGTTCACCAACATAGTCTTCTGTGTGCTACCAATTGCCCAATCTATCGATGCTATTAGATTTAATATTGCATCTTGAATATTCATGTGGAATACAAATCCATATTGCCTTGGATGGATGACTCTAAATTGGATGTGTTTGAATCTAAGAGCCATCATCTTTACCATTGACTTGTAGGCCACATTTAACATTGTAAGTGGCCACCATAGACTAATCTTCTCCATTGACTTGGGGATTGTCTTGATCGTTTTTGCATTAGTCTTGGTAGGAATGCTTCCCTTATTTATGTTTGTATTGAAGAAATCGGCAAAATCTTTCCCACAGGTATCCCAAATGGCCTTGTAAAACTAAATTGCCACTTGATAGCCATCGAAGAAGGCAGCAAGCTTGTTGTGATAGTCATGGCCCCTATCCTCATCACACCTAACTATTGATGAGAGGTGACCATTAAAGGCTTTCTTTATATCTTCCTGATCCACAAGTAGAGAAACCTCTACATCCTTAATTCTTTCAATGAACTTCCTTCTAGCTTTCCTTTTCAAGGAAGAAAAGTAAAAGCTTGATGATGCATCTCCTTCCACCTTGCATTGGGTCCTTAGTTGTATTTTTACAACTTTGGACTTCTTGATCTTTAAGGAAAAGCTTACTTTCCTACAAGGGAGTAACAAAGTCTATTATCATGAGGAGAAACATTAATAGCATCAAGAAGAGTTGCCCTAACTCTGGTATCGTGATCCACCATAGTTGTCCTCTTGCTAACAACAACTCGGCCATGCTTCTTAGAAGCATTTATCATTGCCAAGTTGCACTTAATTCATGCCTCCCTACGGTTATAGGTGCCCTCTTTTGTAGTTTGCCACATATTCTTGATTAGTGCCAGCTATTTTATATCATTCAAAAGAGATACATTAAGCCTGAAAGACAACAATCACCAAGATCCATCATTAGCATATACACAGTCAACGAGTCTAGTTGCCCTCCACAAACTCTCCTTTTATTGATCATGCCACATGCAGATGGGATGACACTTGCTAAAGGTTTGGGCCACATCCCCAGCTAGTGGCCTTCCACCAAGCTTTCCCATGGAATCTTCTCTTCTCATAGCATTTGTCCATTGCCATGTGATTGGTCCACTTCTTTTGTAGTCATGGTCCATTGCTGCATAACCTTGGCACAAGGTTGCAATAGGGGTAAGGGTGGATCCATGCTATTGATCAAGGGTGTACTCACCTCGAAGACAATGTGGGCTAACCAAGGGGGTTCATTGGTGGAAGCCAAGTTTAGCCTCATAGGAGAAAGAATCAGGTGTTTGTCCATTTATGCCTCCAATAGCTTTGTTGCCAAGCCTGAATAGAGGAGGCTAATTAAGAGCAAACTCTAGCATAGTGATTACCTTGGGTGACATAGTGATTACTTTGGACAACAATTTTTCTTAGCATGTAAAATATAAAAATATAGAGTAATTTTTAACTTAAATATTTGAATTAATCTCGACTTTGTATAACTTGGCCCATAATCGATTGCGCACACACACACAGACTCTCTCTCTCTCTCTCTCTCTCTCTCTCTCTCTCTCTCTCTCTCTCTCTCTCTCTCTCTCTCTCTCTCTCTCTCTCTCTCTCTCTCTCTCTCTCTCTCTCTCTCTCTCTCTCTCTCTCTCTCTCTCTCTCTCTCTCTCTCCATAAAGCACTTATGACCATAGTAGAGTGTCATAAGGAGAGGACAATATGCATGTGCAATATCATGTTTCTTCCTCCTCCTCTTTATTGTTCTATTTGAGACTTGTGTTCAATCTTGTTCTATATTTGATGCTTCAAAAACTCCTAAAATTGCTTAACTATTTCATTTTGAAGCATCTCGTCTAACTCATTGTAAAGAGTTTGTTCCATTTTATGTCACAAGGACAAATGAATATCTTTTTCCTTGGAACTTGGAATTGTGGAAAATAAAAATGCTTTTTTTCTTGGAAGCATGAAGGAACTTTGCCAAAATTTACCTAGGGTTTTTCTAAGGTTGTGTATAGCTAGTTGTATCATAATGAGACTAGTCATCATGTTTTCTAATCCTTCATTGTGATGCAAGCATTTTAGTATTACTATCACCATCAAGGAAGAAGATGTAGCATTGGATCTTGATCTGACCGAGTGTGATATGATTTCTATATTCTCAAAGACTCTGACAAGGCAAAAAGGGCGGGTTTTTGTCTAGTATTACATAATGATGAGGATGGGGGGATTGATGCATGATTGCATGACTGAGATGAAAATCTACCATGAAATTCATGACATGCTCATGCTTTAGCTATAGAACACAACCTTCTTTTGAAAACCCACATAGATCTATTTAACACTAACAAAAGCACCATCTATTTTATTGGTTTACTTTAGCCACTAAAAGATGATGGTGAATTTCCAATGTGTAAGAAGCATAGTTTGAGGATTTGCATAACTATTATCAAATCTATAAAGTTCTTGCTAGATCACCCTTATCCTCTAATAGGTAATCAAGTAGATACCCTTTTAAAACTACAAGAAGAGATTTGACATAAAATAATCTTGTTGTTGTTTTTGCTTGCCTACCATAAGTGGGAGGGTATAGATGGGAGACAACCTACCATCCTCAGGCACTATCATGAGAAGTGGGACTAGAGGGTTAGGAGGGTTCGTAGTTCTATAAGGGAGGAGCTACATCACATTATGTAAGTCATGAGGAGAGATGAGGAGGCTCACTTCATGTGGATATAGATACATAAAAATCTCCCATCTTACATATGCATTTCAGTATGCCACTTTGCCCCTTACAAGCTATGCATATACTATACAGGGGAAGGAGTCACCCTATCTATCACTATATGAGGAAGTTGTGAATTACTCCAGCATAGGGGATGTTCTACTAGCTAGGGATTTTAATGCACACACATGAGATCCTATAAGACATCATAGAGCATATAGACTATGGAGACCATCTCTTGGCCCTAGCAGGTGGACATGAATACCCATCTTTATTGGCTTGGCTAGATGGCTAGGATCAAATGCTCTCTCGTGCTTTCCACATAAGCATGTATCTGATTGTCGGAGAGCAAACCCACCTCCTCCACCTTCTTTAACATAGCTATGATTTGAGATGCCATCAATAGACTCCCAAATGGCCAAGCACAAGACCACAATGGACTAGTAGAGCAGAGCACCTCTCATATGCCAGAGATATATCATCCCCACTCCTAGCCCACCTATTTAGTAGGGCCCTTTTGTGAAGGTTTTCTTGCCAATTTGTCAAAAAATACTTTAGTACCAATCCTAAAAGTTGCAGACTCTATGGCTTCCACTAATTGTAGAACCATCATGGTCAACCATGTGCTAGCCAAGCTTTATGGATCCGTACTAGAGCATGAGCTGAGCAAATGGGTAGATATGCATCAACATCAACAAGCATGTGGACAAGCAATGTTTAGGAGAGGGTATCCAACACTCGATGACATCCTCACAAAAGTGTGCACGAGGCCTCTTGCATTGGAGCATTGCACATTGAAGGGAGAAATTGCGCATTCTCAAATATCACTCCATGTAAATAAAGTAAATTGTATTAATTATGTCATGTATCTAGCTAATCTAATTAACCAATGCAATGTTTAAAGATTGAATAAGCAAGGCAAACTATGGCCTTTTACGAGCAATGCTAAATTAAGCAAGGGTGCACTCGAACACTAATAAGGGAGAGAGAGAGAGAGAGATAACATTGACACTGTCTTACCATACTATAGTAAGTTTATGTTCCCTAAGAGTGCGACCACATAACAATTGTGTCGATTGTCCTTATTGCCATAGTCAAATCAATGGGTGAGTTGGCCTAATTGAACCCCCCTTGAAGGTGGTGTGCAATTAACTTCTGCAAGTCTCTTTTACATTGCATGAAGCTACTTGCTATTTGAAATATATACAACTATCACTTGCCTCTACCCTCTCTCTTGATGCCACCTCAACATGTGTATGATGCCCACCCAGTCACTACCTTTTATGTGAATGTGTCTTAAACAAGGTACACTAGCGTGTCATTATGTGCAATACTAAAAAATAGGAAGCATGCATTAGCACCCTACCTATAGCATTTTGTAGTCTAATCAATACATACAGACCAATTGAGAGTTTTGCTTCTCCAATCATAGAGTCACCTTAGTCTTCAAGGTTAATGTAGGCAAGCAAAACTTCAGTTTGACTCCTATAGGTTTGGCCATCCACTCTAGTTGCTTAAGGCACTAGATTGGTCCCTCTTAAAGTAGCCACCTTGTAAACTCCATTCCCTTTTGCATTAAACAGACATTAAGAATGATACATGAATAGCTGTATGCACTCCCATGGGAATGTCTTGCTAACTAATCATATTGACTAGTTTGTTCATCTATGTAGCATACAGAATGGCAACTCTAATATCATTGGATAGGCATAGATATTGAGTGCATCATTGAGTATTTGCTTATCACCCCCTTCTTAAGCAAGAGGTATAGCAAGCAAATTGCGGTAGTAGATTTCTATGGTGAATGTCCTCAAAGTGCCACATTGGGAATCCTCACAAATTAATGTTTCCTAAAAAAGTTAAGAGCTAGTATTGACCCTCCTACTTGAGCACATAACCTATTTATTCATGTCTAAACAACTCCAACATTTGGATAGTTTGAAAGCAAAGTCTACAACTTTTGTTCCATCTACCATTCAAGTGACTTTTAGTGGTTTGGGTGCTTATTGACCAATGCAAAGCATAGATTGGAGGCTCATGTTGACCCTATACATCAATGTTAGTTATAATAACATTCTAAAAGGTAGACTTTGCATGATGCAAAAATTCAACATTCCTATTAACTAGTATTATCATTACTACTAAAAAGTTCTTTAGTAGAATAAAAAGTAGCATATGATGTGTCTTAAGGGGGGGACTAGGGGTTCTTAATATGGACACAAAATGGTAGGATTGATAATTCACCCTATTGTAAGAAGTAGCCCAATGAAGGTTTGCTTCATATTCTACAAGACACCTCACAAACTCATATACAAACTCAACTATAAGTCCTCTTCATGGTTCTCTTCAACGATGCAATTTAATAGATGTTGAGAATTCCATAGAACAACAATCATGTCAAGCTGGGGATGGTGGAAAAGTTTAGCTTCAAAATTTTTAAGCATCATACTATTTGAGTCCATGCCCTTTCTAATCAATTTCTTAAGTTGTAAGCAATTATATATTTCCAATGATTCAACTCGATAGTTCACATGTTTAAGGTAGTATAACTTTGTAGATTGCACTGCACCCTACTTGCAACTCAACATACCAATACTAAAACTTGATACTCAACATATGTCTATTTTTTTGTATATTCTAAGTAAGCATGCAATTAATTGTTGCAAGATCTATATATGTCCTATGAGACAATCAATAAAATAAACACTTTGTTTTTGTGTTTTTGCACATACAACTACAAAAGTTATTCAATGCTACTCTACATATTCAAGGACTTGGATAGGGATGAGCTCAAACGCTAACAAGTGAGAAGTAGTGTCTTTTGGGATGACCATTTGTATCTTGAAAGTAAGATTGGTCAACTTAAATGTGTGCATTTTCAAAACTTAGGTCAAAACGTGTACAATGCAAACATTAGAAACTTTAAAAGAAAATGCTTAGTAGGTAAAGCATGTTGTGATGATATTGAATTTATTATCTTGAAAAAGCTACTTATAAACATCAAACCGGTACATTCACTATTAATATTGGTATGCCAATCACTAGCAAGCATATACAAGCCTTATATAACTCTTGTAATTCACACTTGTTATAAATCCTAGCTTAAATTCATTTCTACCCCTCCATTGTTAACATAGAGATGAGATATGTCGAGTTAATGTGCTTGTACATGAGGACACACCATATAATAGGTTAAAACAATGGAAAGCTCAAGCCATCCCATGTGAAATGCTTGCACGTAGCCTCCTAATTTCAATTGGTGAGGGAATGAAGTGCCAAGAGTATGGTGTTGTGTAACCTCTTTATCATTACATGTAGCATTAAAAGTGGTCAAATCAAGAAGTTTGGATATCATATAACATGATCATGTGTATAATATAAGATCTGACAAAGCAAGGAGGACACTAGACAAGAAGTTGAAGATTGAGATTGACGTTTTGGAACTGCAAGGAGCCTTTTTCAAAAGGTCATCAACTTTTTCTTTGAGGAAGATATCAGTAAATCCAACACTATAAATGCTTGTGCCAAGCATGTTTCTTGCCTACATTTTGCATTGGTGGTTTCATTGATAAGGATTAGTTTTCAATTACCACAACGTGTGAATCTCTAACATTGGGAATAATCAAAGGGATGTTATGGTTTGCTATAGTGTTCCTTTTAGAAATGAGGACCCTAACCAATGTCCTCTACACATGTCATGATTTTAGTAA